>NC_091750.1:1211111-1816666 GCF_043380555.1 Nothobranchius furzeri
AGCAAGACGTGCCCTGAGCAGCGTCTTGCCACATGTCAACACTGGGTCTGACTGAGCGCCTCAAGGAGAGAGGCCCAAGCAAGAAGCGCCCCGAGGAGCGTCTTGCCACATGTCAACAATGGGTCTGACTGAGGGCCTCCAGGAGAGAAGCCCAAGCAAGACGCGCCCCGAGGAGCATCTTGCCACATGTCAACAATGGGTCTGACTGAGCTCCTCCAGGAGAGAGGCCCAAGCAAGACGCGCCCCGAGGAGCATCTTGACACATGTCAACACTGGGTCTGACTGAGGGCCTCAATGAGAGAAGCCCAAGCAATACGTGCCCCGAGGAGCCTCTTGCCACATGTCACCACTGGGTCTGACTGAGCGCCTCCAGGAGAGAGGCCCAAGCAAGAAGTGCCCGAGGAGCGTCTTGCCACATGTCAGCACTCGGTCTGACTGAGCGCCTCCAGGAGAGAGGCCCAAGCAAGACGCGCCCCGAGGAGCGTCTTGCCACATGTCACCACTGGGTCTGACTGAGAGCCTCCAGGAGAGAGGCCCAAGCAAGACGCGCCCCGAGGAGCGTCTTGCCACATGTCAACACTGGGTCTGACTGAGCGCCTCCAGGAGAGAGGCCCAAGCAAGACGCGCCCACATGTCAACACTGGGTCTGACTGAGCGCCTCCAGGAGAGAGGCCCAAGCAATACGCGCCCCGAGGAGCGTCTTGCCACATGTCAACACTGGGTCTGACTGAGCGCCTCCAGGAGAGAGGCCCAAGCAAGACGCGCCCACATGTCAACACTGGGTCTGACTGAGCACCTCCAGGAGAGAGGCCCAAGCAATACGTGCCCCGAGGAGCGTCTAGCCACATGTCAGCACTCGGTCTGACTGAGAGCCTCCAGGAGAGAGGCCCAAGCAAGACGCGCCCCGAGGAGCGTCTTGCCACAGGTCAACACTGGGTCTGACTGAGCGCCTCCAGGAGAGAGGCCCAAGCAAGAAGCGCCCCGAGGAGCGTCTTGCCACATGTCAACACTGGGTCTGACAGAGGGCCTCCAGGAGAGAGGCCCAAGCAATACGTGCCCCGAGGAGCGTCTTGCCACATGTCACCACTGGGTCTGACTGAGCGCCTCCAGGAGAGAGGCCCAAGCAAGACGTGCCCTGAGCAGCGTCTTGCCACATGTCAACACTGGGTCTGACTGAGCGCCTCCAGGAGAGAAGCCCAAGCAAGACGCGCCCCGAGGAGCATCTTGCCACATGTCAACAATGGGTCTGACTGAGCGCCTCCAGGAGAGAGGCCCAAGCAAGACGTGCCCCGAGCAGCGTCTTGCCACATGTCAACACTGGGTCTGACTGAGCGCCTCCAGGAGAGAGGCCCAAGCAAGACGTGCCCCGAGCAGCGTCTTGCCACATGTCAACACTGGGTCTGACTGAGCGCCTCCAGGAGAGAGGCCCAAGCAAGAAGCGCCCCGAGGAGCGTCTTGCCCCATGTCAACAATGGGTCTGACTGAGGGCCTCCAGGAGAGAAGCCCAAGCAAGACGCGCTTCGAGGAGCGTCTTGCAACATGTCACCACTGGGTCTGACTGAGCGCCTCCAAGAGAGAGGCCCAAGTAAGACGCTCCCCGAGGAGCATCTTGCCACATGTCAACACTGGGTCTGACTGAGCGCCTCCAGGAGAGAGGCCCAAGCCAGACGCGCCCCGAGGAGCGTCTTGCCACATGTCAACACTGGGTCTGACTGAGCGCCTCCAGGAGAGAGGCCCAAGCAAGACGTGCCCTGAGCAGCGTCTTGCCACATGTCAACACTGGGTCTGACTGAGCGCCTCCAGGAGAGAAGCCCAAGCAAGACGCGCCCCGAGGAGCATCTTGCCACATGTCAACAATGGGTCTGACTGAGCGCCTCCAGGAGAGAGGCCCAAGCAAGACGTGCCCCGAGCAGCGTCTTGCCACATGTCAACACTGGGTCTGACTGAGCGCCTCCAGGAGAGAGGCCCAAGTAAGACGCTCCCCGAGGAGCATCTTGCCACATGTCAACACTGGGTCTGACTGAGCGCCTCCAGGAGAGAGGCCCAAGCCAGACGCGCCCCGAGGAGCGTCTTGCCACATGTCAACACTGGGTCTGACTGAGCGCCTCCAGGAGAGAGGCCCAAGCAAGACGTGCCCTGAGCAGCGTCTTGCCACATGTCAACACTGGGTCTGACTGAGCGCCTCAAGGAGAGAGGCCCAAGCAAGAAGCGCCCCGAGGAGCGTCTTGCCACATGTCAACAATGGGTCTGACTGAGGGCCTCCAGGAGAGAAGCCCAAGCAAGACGCGCCCCGAGGAGCATCTTGCCACATGTCAACAATGGGTCTGACTGAGCTCCTCCAGGAGAGAGGCCCAAGCAAGACGCGCCCCGAGGAGCATCTTGACACATGTCAACACTGGGTCTGACTGAGGGCCTCAATGAGAGAAGCCCAAGCAATACGTGCCCCGAGGAGCCTCTTGCCACATGTCACCACTGGGTCTGACTGAGCGCCTCCAGGAGAGAGGCCCAAGCAAGAAGCGCCCGAGGAGCGTCTTGCCACATGTCAGCACTCGGTCTGACTGAGCGCCTCCAGGAGAGAGGCCCAAGCAAGACGCGCCCCGAGGAGCGTCTTGCCACATGTCACCACTGGGTCTGACTGAGAGCCTCCAGGAGAGAGGCCCAAGCAAGACGCGCCCCGAGGAGCGTCTTGCCACATGTCAACACTGGGTCTGACTGAGCGCCTCCAGGAGAGAGGCCCAAGCAAGACGCGCCCACATGTCAACACTGGGTCTGACTGAGCGCCTCCAGGAGAGAGGCCCAAGCAATACGCGCCCCGAGGAGCGTCTTGCCACATGTCAACACTGGGTCTGACTGAGCGCCTCCAGGAGAGAGGCCCAAGCAAGACGCGCCCACATGTCAACACTGGGTCTGACTGAGCACCTCCAGGAGAGAGGCCCAAGCAATACGTGCCCCGAGGAGCGTCTAGCCACATGTCAGCACTCGGTCTGACTGAGAGCCTCCAGGAGAGAGGCCCAAGCAAGACGCGCCCCGAGGAGCGTCTTGCCACAGGTCAACACTGGGTCTGACTGAGCGCCTCCAGGAGAGAGGCCCAAGCAAGAAGCGCCCCGAGGAGCGTCTTGCCACATGTCAACACTGGGTCTGACAGAGGGCCTCCAGGAGAGAGGCCCAAGCAATACGTGCCCCGAGGAGCGTCTTGCCACATGTCACCACTGGGTCTGACTGAGCGCCTCCAAGAGAGAGGCCCAAGTAAGACGCTCCCCGAGGAGCATCTTGCCACATGTCAACACTGGGTCTGACTGAGCGCCTCCAGGAGAGAGGCCCAAGCCAGACGCGCCCCGAGGAGCGTCTTGCCACATGTCAACACTGGGTCTGACTGAGCGCCTCCAGGAGAGAGGCCCAAGCAAGACGTGCCCTGAGCAGCGTCTTGCCACATGTCAACACTGGGTCTGACTGAGCGCCTCCAGGAGAGAAGCCCAAGCAAGACGCGCCCCGAGGAGCATCTTGCCACATGTCAACAATGGGTCTGACTGAGCGCCTCCAGGAGAGAGGCCCAAGCAAGACGTGCCCCGAGCAGCGTCTTGCCACATGTCAACACTGGGTCTGACTGAGCGCCTCCAGGAGAGAGGCCCAAGCAAGACGTGCCCCGAGCAGCGTCTTGCCACATGTCAACACTGGGTCTGACTGAGCGCCTCCAGGAGAGAGGCCCAAGCAAGAAGCGCCCCGAGGAGCGTCTTGCCCCATGTCAACAATGGGTCTGACTGAGGGCCTCCAGGAGAGAAGCCCAAGCAAGACGCGCTTCGAGGAGCGTCTTGCAACATGTCAACAATGGGTCTGACTGAGGGCCTCCAGGAGAGAAGCCCAAGCAAGACGCGCCCCGAGGAGCGTCTTGCCACATGTCAGCACTCGGTCTGACTGAGCGCCTCCAGGAGAGAGAGCCAAGCAAGACGCGCCCCTAGGAGCGTCTTGCCACATGTCAACACTGGGTCTGACTGAGCGCCTCCAGGAGAGAGGCCCAAGCAAGACGTGCCCCGAGGAGCGTCTTGACACCTGTCAACACTGGGTCTGACTGAGGGCTTCCATGAGAGAAGCCCAAGCAAGACGCGCCCCGAGGAGTGTCTTGCCACATGTCAACACTGGGTCTGACAGTGGGCCTCCAGGAGAGAGGCCCAAGCAAGACGCGCCCCGAGGAGCGTCTTGCCACATGTCAACACTGGGTCTGACTGAGCGCCTCCTGGAGAGAGACCCAAGCAAGACGCGCCCCTAGGAGCGTCTTGACACATGTCAACACTGGGTATGACTGAGGGCCTCAATGAGAGAAGCCCAAGTAAGACGCGCCCCGAGGAGCGTCTTGCCACATGTCAACACTGGGTCTGACAGAGGGCCTCCAGGAGAGAGGCCCAAGCAATACGTGCCCCGAGGAGCGTCTTGCCACATGTCACCACTGGGTCTGACTGAGCGCCTCCAGGAGAGAGGCCCAAGCAAGACGCGCCCCGAGGAGCGTCTTGCCACATGTCAGCACTCGGTCTGACTGAGAGCCTCCAGGAGAGAGGCCCAAGCAAGACGCGCCCCGAGGAGCGTCTTGCCACAGGTCAACACTGGGTCTAACTGAGCGCCTCCAGGAGAGAGGCCCAAGCAAGAAGCGCCCCGAGGAGCGTCTTGCCACATGTCAGCACTAGGTCTGACTGAGCGCCTCCAGGAGAGAGAGCCAAGCAAGACGCACCCCTAAGAGCGTCTTGCCACATGTCAACACTGGGTCTGACAGAGGGCCTCCAGGAGAGAGGCCCAAGCAATACGTGCCCCGAGGAGCGTCTAGCCACATGTCACCACTGGGTCTGACTGAGCGCTTCCAGGAGAGAGGCCCAAGCAAGACGCGCCCCGAGGAGCGTCTTGCCACATGTCAACACTGGGTCTGACTGAGCGCCTCCAGGAGAGAGGCCCAAGCAATACGCTCCCCGAGGAGCGTCTTGACACCTGTCAACACTGGGTCTGACTGAGGGCTTCCATGAGAGAAGCCCAAGCAAGATGCGCCCCGAGGAGTGTCTTGCCACATGTCTACACTGGGTCTGACAGAGGGCCTCCAGGAGAGAGAGCCAAGCAAGACGCGCCCCTAAGAGCGTCTTGCCACATGTCAACACTGGGTCTGACAGAGGGCCTCCAGGAGAGAGGCCCAAGCAAGACGCGCCCCGAGGAGCGTCTTGCCACATGTCCACACTGGGTCTGACTGAGCGCCTCCAGGAGAGAGGCCCAAGCAAGACGCGCCCCGAGGAGCGTCTTGACACATGTCAACACTGGGTCTGACTGAGGGTCTCAATGAGAGAAGCCCAAGTAAGACGCGCCCCGAGGAGCGTCTTGCCACATGTCAACACTGGGTCTGACAGAGGGCCTCCAGGAGAGAGGCCCAAGCAATACGTGCCCCGAGGAGCGTCTTGCCACTTGTCACCACTGGGTCTGACTGAGCGCCTCCAGGAGAGAGGCCCAAGCAAGACGCGCCTCGAGGAGCGTCTTGCCACATGTCAGCACTCGGTTTGACTGAGAGCCTCCAGGAGAGAGGCCCAAGCAAGACGCGCCCCGAGGAGCGTCTTGCCACAGGTCAACACTGGGTCTGACTGAGCGCCTCCAGGAGAGAGGCCCAAGCAAGAAGCGCCCCGAGGAGCGTCTTGCCACGTGTCAACAATGGGTCTGACTGAGCGCCTCCAGGAGAGAGGCCCAAGCAAGACGTGCCCCGAGGAGCGTCTTAACACTTGTCAACACTGGGTCTGACTGAGGGCCTCCAGGAGAGAAGCCCAAGCAAGACGCGCCCCGAGGAGTGTCTTGCCACATGTCAACACTGGGTCTGACAGAGGGCCTCCAGGAGAGAGGCCCAAGCAACACGCGCCCCGAGGAGCGTCTTGCCATATGTCACCACTGGGTCTGACTGAGCGCCTCCAGGAGAGAGGCCCAAGCAAGACGCGTCCCGAGGAGCGTCTTGCCACATGTCAACACTGGGTCTGACAGAGGGCCTCCAGGAGAGATGCCCAAGCAAGACGCGCCCCGAGGAGTGTCTTGCCACATGTCACCACTGGGTCTGACTGAGTGCCTCCAGGAGAGAGGCCCAAGCAAGACATGCCCCGAGCAGCGTCTTGCCACATGTCAACACTGGGTCTGACTGAGCGCCTCCAGGAGAGAGGCCCAAGCAAGAAGCGCCCCGAGGAGCGTCTTGCCACATGTCAACAATGGGTCTGACTGAGGGCCTCCAGGAGAGAAGCCCAAGCAAGACGCGCCCCGAGGAGCGTCTTGCAACATGTCAACAATGGGTCTGACTGAGGGCCTCCAGGAGAGAAGCCCAAGCAAGACGCGCCCCGAGGAGTGTCTTGCCACATGTCAACAATGGGTCTGACTGAGCGCCTCCAGGAGAGAGGCCAAAGCAAGACGCGCCCCGAGGAGCATCTTTCCACATGTCAACACTGGGTCTGACAGAGGGCCTCCAGGAGAAAGGCCCAAGCAATACGCGCCCCGAGGAGCGTCTTGCCATATGTCACCACTGGGTCTGACTGAGCGTCTCCAGGAGAGAGGCCAAAGCAAGACGCGCCCCGAGGAGCGTCTTGCCACATGTCAGCACTCGGTCTGACTGAGCGCCTCCAGGAGAGAGAGCCAAGCAAGACGCGCCCCTATGAGCGTCTTGCCACATGTCAACACTGGGTCTGACAGAGGGACTCCACTAGAGAGGCCCAAGCAAGACGCGCCCCGAGGAGTGTCTTGCCACATGTCAACACTGGGTCTGACTGAGCGCCTCCAGGAGAGAGGCCCAAGCAAGACGCGCCCCGAGGAGCGTCTTGACACATGTCAACACTGGGTCTGACTGAGGGCCTCAATGAGAGAAGCCCAAGCAAGACGCGCCCCGAGGAGCGTCTTGCCACATGTCAACACTGGGTCTGACAGAGGGCCTCCAAGAGAGAGGCCCAAGTAAGACGCTCCCCGAGGAGCGTCTTGCCACATGTCAACACTGGGTCTGACTGAGCGCCTCCAGGAGAGAGGCCCAAGCCATACGCGCCCCGAGGAGCGTCTTGCCACATGTCAACACTGGGTCTGACTGAGCGCCTCCAGGAGAGAGGCCCAAGCAAGACGTGCCCTGAGCAGCGTCTTGCCACATGTCAACACTGGGTCTGACTGAGCGCCTCCAGGAGAGAGGCCCAAGCAAGATGCGCCCCGAAGAGCGTCTTGCCACATGTCAACAATGGGTCTGACTGAGGGCCTCCAGGAGAGAAGCCCAAGCAAGACGCGCCCCGAGGAGTGTCTTGCCACATGTCTACACTGGGTCTGACAGAGGGCCTCCAGAAGAGAGAGCCAAGCAAGACGCGCCCCTAAGAGCGTCTTGCCACATGTCAACACTGGGTCTGACAGAGGGCCTCCAGGAGAGAGGCCCAAGCAAGACACGCCCCGAGGAGCGTCTTGCCACATGTCCACACTGGGTCTGACTGAGCGCCTCTAGGAGAGAGGCCCAAGCAAGACGCGCCCCGAGGAGCGTCTTGACACATGTCAACACTGGGTCTGACTGAGGGTCTCAATGAGAGAAGCCCAAGTAAGACGCGCCCCGAGGAGCGTCTTGCCACATGGCAACACTGGGTCTGACAGAGGGCCTCCAGGAGAGAGGCCCAAGCAATACGTGCCCCGAGGAGCGTCTTGCCACTTGTCACCACTGGGTCTGACTGAGCGCCTCCAGGAGAGAGGCCCAAGCAAGACGCGCCTCGAGGAGCGTCTTGCCACATGTCAGCACTCGGTCTGACTGAGAGCCTCCAGGAGAGAGGCCCAAGCAAGACGCGCCCCGAGGAGCGTCTTGCCACAGGTCAACACTGGGTCTGACTGAGCGCCTCCAGGAGAGAGGCCCAAGCAAGAAGCGCCCCGAGGAGCGTCTTGCCACGTGTCAACAATGGGTCTGACTGAGCGCCTCCAGGAGAGAGGCCCAAGCAAGACGTGCCCCGAGGAGCGTCTTAACACTTGTCAACACTGGGTCTGACTGAGGGCCTCCAGGAGAGAAGCCCAAGCAAGACTCGCCCCGAGGAGTGTCTTGCCACATGTCAACACTGGGTCTGACAGAGGGCCTCCAGGAGAGAGGCCCAAGCAACACGCGCCCCGAGGAGCGTCTTGCCATATGTCACCACTGGGTCTGACTGAGCGCCTCCAGGAGAGATGCCCAAGCAAGAAGCGTCCCGAGGAGAGTCTTGCCACATGTCAACACTGGGTCTGACAGAGGGCCTCCAGGAGAGATGCCCAAGCAAGACGCGCCCCGAGGAGTGTCTTGCCACATGTCACCACTGGGTCTGAATGAGTGCCTCCAGGAGAGAGGCCCAAGCAAGACGTGCCCCGAGCAGCGTCTTGCCACATGTCAACACTGGGTCTGACTGAGCGCCTCCAGGAGAGAGGCCCAAGCAAGAAGCGCCCCGAGGAGCGTCTTGCCACATGTCAACAATGGGTCTGACTGAGGGCCTCCAGGAGAGAAGCCCAAGCAAGACGCGCCCCGAGGAGCGTCTTGCAACATGTCAACAATGGGTCTGACTGAGGGCCTCCAGGAGAGAAGCCCAAGCAAGACGCGCCCCGAGGAGTGTCTTGCCACATGTCAACAATGGGTCTGACTGAGCGCCTCCAGGAGAGAGGCCAAAGCAAGACGCGCCCCGAGGAGCGTCTTTCCACATGTCAACACTGGGTCTGACAGAGGGCCTCCAGGAGAGAGGCCCAAGCAATACGCGCCCCGAGGAGCGTCTTGCCATATGTCACCACTGGGTCTGACTGAGCGCCTCCAGGAGAGAGGCCCAAGCAAGACGCGCCCCGAGGAGCGTCTTGCCACATGTCAGCACTCGGTCTGACTGAGCGCCTCCAGGAGAGAGAGCCAAGCAAGACGCGCCCCTATGAGCGTCTTGCCACATGTCAACACTGGGTCTGACAGAGGGCCTCCAGGAGAGAGGCCCAAGCAAGACGCGCCCCGAGGAGTGTCTTGCCACATGTCAACACTGGGTCTGACTGAGCGCCTCCAGGAGAGAGGCCCAAGCAAGACGCGCCCCGAGGAGCGTCTTGACACATGTCAACACTGGGTCTGACTGAGGGCCTCAATGAGAGAAGCCCAAGCAAGACGCGCCCCGAGGAGCGTCTTGCCACATGTCAACACTGGGTCTGACAGAGGGCCTCCAGGAGAGAGGCCCAAGCAATACGTGCCCCGAGTAGCGTCTTGCCACATGTCACCGCTGGGTCTGACTGAGCGCCTCCAAGAGAGAGGCCCAAGTAAGACGCTCCCCGAGGAGCGTCTTGCCACATGTCAACACTGGGTCTCACTGAGCGCCTCCAGGAGAGAGGCCCAAGCCAGACGCGCCCCGAGGAGCGTCTTGCCACATGTCAACACTGGGTCTGACTGAGCGCCTCCAGGAGAGAGGCCCAAGCAAGACGTGCCCTGAGCAGCGTCTTGCCACATGTCAACACTGGGTCTGACTGAGCGCCTCCAGGAGAGAGGCCCAAGCAAGAAGCGCCCCGAGGAGCGTCTTGCCACATGTCAACAATGGGTCTGACTGAGGGCCTCCAGGAGAGAAGCCCAAGCAAGACGCGCCCCGAGGAGCGTCTTGCCACATGTCAACAATGGGTCTGACTGAGCTCCTCCAGGAGAGAGGCCCCAGCAAGACGCGCCCCGAGGAGCATCTTGACACATGTCAACACTGGGTCTGACTGAGGGCCTCAACGAGAGAAGCCCAAGCAATACGTGCCCCGAGGAGCCTCTTGCCACATGTCACCACTGGGTCTGACTGAGCGCCTCCAGGAGAGAGGCCCAAGCAAGAAGCGCCCAGAGGAGCGTCTTGCCACATGTCAGCACTCGGTCTGACTGAGCGCCTCCAGGAGAGAGGCCCAAGCAAGACGCGCCCCGAGGAGCGTCTTGCCACACGTCACCACTGGGTCTGACTGAGAGCCTCCAGGAGAGAGGCCCAAGCAAGACGCGCCCCGAGGAGTGTCTTGCCACATGTCAACACTGGGTCTGACTGAGCGCCTCCAGGAGAGAGGCCCAAGCAAGACGCGCCCACATGTCAACACTGGGTCTGACTGAGCGCCTCCAGGAGAGAGGCCCAATCAAGACGCGCCCCGAGGAGCGTCTTGCAAAATGTCAACACTGGGTCTGACTGAGCGCCTCCGGGAGAGAGACCCAAGCAAGACGTGCCCCGAGGAGCGTCTTGCCACATGTCAACACTGGGTCTGACTGAGCGCCTCCAGGAGAGAGGCCCAAGCAATACGCGCCCCGAGGAGCGTCTTGCCACATGTCACCACTGGGTCTGACTGAGCGCCTCTAGGAGAGAGGCCCAAGCAAGACGCGCCCCGATGAGCGTCTTGCCACATGTCAACACTGGGTCTGATTGAGGGCCTCCAGGAGAGAGGCCCAAGCAAGACGCGCCCCGAGGAGCGACTTGCCACATGTCAACACTGGGTCTGACAGAGGGCCTCCAGGAGAGAGGCCCAAGCAAGACGCGCCCCGAGGAGCGTCTTGCCACATGTCACCTCTGGTTCTGACTGAGTGCCTCCAGGAGAGAGGCCCAAGCAAGACGCGCCCCGAGGAGCGTCTTGCCACATGTCAGCACTCGGTCTGACTGAGCGCCTCCAGGAGAGAGGCCCAAGCAAGCGTCTTGCCACATGTCAGCACTGGGTCTGACAGAGTGCCTCCGGGCGAGAGGCCCAAGCAAGACGCGCCCCGAGGAGCGTCTTGCCACATGTCAACAATGGGTCTGACTGAGGGCCTCCAGGAGAGAATCCCAAGCAACACGCGGCCCGAGGAGCGTCTTGCCACATGTCAGCACTCGGTCTTACTGAGCGCCTCCAGGAGAGAGGCCCAAGCAAGACGCGCCCCGAGGAGCGTCTTGCCACATGTCAACAATGGGTCTGACTGAGGGCCTCCAGGAGAGAAGCCCAAGCAAGACGCGCCCCGAGGAGCGTCTTGCCACATGTCAGCACTGGGTCTGACAGAGTGCCTCCGGGCGAGAGGCCCAAGCAAGACGCGCCCCGAGGAGCGTCTTGCCACATGTCACCACTGGGTCTGACTGAGCGACTCCATGAGAGAGGCCCAAGCAAGACGCGCCCCAAGGAGCGTCATGCCACATGTCAGCACTCGGTCTGACTGAGAGCCTCCAGGAGAGAGGCCCAAGGAAGACGCGCCCCGAGGAGCGTCTTGCAACGTGTCAACACTGGGTCTGATTGAGGGCCTCCAGGAGAGAGGCCCAACCAAGATGCGCCCCGAGGAGCGTCTTGCCACATGTCAACACTGGGTCTGACAGAGGGCCTCCAGGAGAGAGGCCCAAGCAATACGCGCCCCGAGGAGCGTCTTGCTACATGACACCACTGGGTCTGACTGAGCGCCTCCAGGAGAGAGGCCCAAGCAAGACGCGCCCCGAGGAGCGTCTTGCCACATGTCAACACTGGGTCTGACTGAGCGCCTCCAGGAGAGAGGCCGAAGCAAGACGCGCCCCGAGGAGTTTCTTGCCACATGTCAACACTGGGTCTGACTGAGCGCCTTCAGGAGAGAGGCCCAAGCAAGACGCGCCCCGAGGAGCGTCTTGCCACATGTCAACACTGGGTCTGACTGAGTGCCTCCATGAGAGAAGCCCCAGCAAGACGCGCCCCGAGGAGCGTCTTGCCACATGTCAACACTGGGTCTGACAGAGGGCCTCCAGGAGAGAGGCCCAAGCAATACGTGCCCCGAGGAGCGTCTTGCCACATGTCACCACTGGGTCTGACTGAGAGCCTCCAGGAGAGAGGCCCAAGCAAGACGCGCCCCGAGGAGCGCCTTGCCACATGTCAACACTGGGTCTGACTGAGTTCCTCCAGGAGAGAGGCCCAAGCAAGACGCGCCCCGGGGAGCGTCTTGCCACATGTCAACACTGGGTCTGACTGAGCGCCTCCAGGAGAGAGGCCCAAGCAAGACGTGCCCCGAGGAGCGTCTTGCCACATGTCAACACTGGGTCTGACTGAGCGCCTCCAGGAGAGAGGCCCAAGCAAGAAGCGCCCCGAGGAGCGTCTTGCCACATGTCAACAATGGGTCTGACTGAGGGCCTCCAGGAGAGAAGCCCAAGCAAGACGCGCCCCGAGGAGCATCTTGCCACATGTCAACAATGGGTCTGACTGAGCGCCTCCAGGAGAGAGGCCCAAGCAAGACGCGCCCCAAGGGAGCGTCTTGACACTTGTCAACACTGGGTCTGACTGAGGGCCTCCATGAGAGAAGCCCAAGCAAGACGCGCCTCGAGGAGGGTCTTGCCACATGTCAACACTGGGTCTGACAGAGGGCCTCCAGGAGAGAGGCCCAAGCAATACGCGCCCCGAGGAGCGTCTTGCCATATGTCACCACTGGGTCTGACTGAGCGCCTCCAGGAGAGAGGCCCAAGCAAGACGCGCCCCGAGGAGCGTCTTGCCACATGTCAGCACTCGGTCTGACTGAGCGCCTCCAGGAGAGAGAGCCAAGCAAGACGCGCCCCAAGGAGCGTCTTGCCACATGTCAACACTGGGTCTAACTGAGTGCCTCCATGAGAGAAGCCCCAGCAACACGCGCCCCGAGGAGCGTCTTGCCACATGTCAACAATGGGTCTGACTGAGGGCCTCCAGGAGAGAAGCCCAAGCAAGACGCGCCCCGAGGAGCGTCTTGCCACATGTCAACAATGGGTCTGACTGAGCGCCTCCAGGAGAGAGGCCCAAGCAAGACGCGCCCCGAGGAGCGTCTTGACACTTGTCAACACTGGGTCTGACTGAGGGCCTCCATGAGAGAAGCCCAAGCAAGACACGCCCCGAGGAGTGTCTTGCCACATGTCAACACTGGGTCTGACAGAGGGCCTCCAGGAGAGAGGCCCAAGCAATACGCGCCCCGAGGAGCGTCTTGCCATATGTCACCACTGGGTCTGACTGAGCGCCTCCAGGAGAGAGGCCCAAGTAAGACGCGCCCCGAGGAGCGTCTTGCCACATGTCAACACTGGGTCTGACTGAGCGCCTCCAGGAGAGAGGCCCAAGCAAGACGCGCCCCGAGGAGCGTCTTGCCACATGTCAACACTGGGTCTGACTGAACGCCTCCAGGAGAGAGGCCCAAGCAAGACGTGCCCCGAGGAGCGTCTTGCCAAATGTTAACACTGGGTCTGACTGAGCGCCTCCAGGAGAGAGGCCCAAGCAAGAAGCGCCCCGAGGAGCGTCTTGCCACATGTCAACAATGGGTCTGACTGAGGGCCTCCAGGAGAGAAGCCCAAGTAAGACGCGCCCCGAGGAGCGTCTTGCCACATGTCAACAATGGGTCTGACTGAGCGCCTCCAGGAGAGAGGCCCAAGCAAGACGCGCCCCGAGGAGCGTCTTGACATTTGTCAACACTGGGTCTGACTGACTGCCTCCATGAGAGAAGCCCAAGCAAGACGCGCCCCGAGGAGTGTCTTGCCACATGTCAACACTGGGTCTGACAGAGGGCCTCCAGGAGAGAGGCCCAAGCAATACGCGCCCCGAGGAGCGTCTTGCCACATGTCAACACTGGGTCTGACTGAGCGCATCCAGGAGAGAGGCCCAAGCAAGACACGCCCCGAGGAGCGTCTTGCCACATGTCAACACTGGGTCTGACTGAGCGCCTCCGGGAGAGAGACCCAAGCAAGAAGTGCCCCGAGGAGCGTCTTGCCACATGTCAACACTGGGTCTGACTGAGCGCCTCCAGGAGAGAGGCCCAAGCAAGAAGCGCCCCGAGGAGCGTCTTGCCATATGTCAACAATGGGTCTGACTGAGGGCCTCCAGGAGAGAAGCCCAAGCAAGACGCGCCCCGAGGAGCGTCTTGCCACATGTCACCACTGGGTCTGACTGAGAGCCTCCAGGAGAGAGGCCCAAGCAAGACGTGCCCCGAGGAGCGTCTTGACAATTGTCAACACTGGGTCTGACTGAGGGCCTCCAGGAGAGAAGCCCAAGCAAGACGCGCCCCGAGGAGTGTCTTGCCACATGTCAACACTGGGTCTGACTGAGGGCCTCCAGGAGAGAAGCCCAAGCAAGACGTGCCCCGAGGAGCGTCTTGCCACATGTCAACAATGGGTCTGACTGAGCGCCTCCAGGAGAGAGGCCCAAGCAAGACGCGCCCCGAGGAGCGTCTTGACACCTGTCAACACTGGGTCTGACTGAGGGCTTCCATGAGAGAAGCCCAAGCAAGACGCGCCCCGAGGAGTGTCTTGCCACATGTCAACACTGGGTCTGACAGAGGGCCTCCAGGAGAGAGGCCCAAACAATACGCGCCCCGAGGAGCGTCTTGCCATATGTCACCACTGGGTCTGACTGAGCGCCTCCAGGAGAGAGGCCCAAGCAAGACGCGCCCCGAGGAGTGTCTTGACACATGTCAGCACTGGGTCTGACTGAGGGCCTCAATGAGAGAAGCCCAAGTAAGACGCGCCCCGAGAGCGTCTTGCCACATGTCAACACTGGGTCTGACAGAGGGCCTCCAGGAGAGCGGCCCAAGCAATACGTTTCCTGAGGAGCGTCTTGCCACATGTCACCACTGGGTCTGACTGAGCGCCTCCAGGAGAGAGGCCCAAGCAAGACGCGCCCCGAGGAGCGTCTTGCCACATGTCAGCACTCGGTCTGACTGAGCGCCTCCAGGAGAGAGGCCCAAGCAAGACGCGCCCCGAGGAGCGTCAGGCCACATGTCAACACTGGGTCTGACTGAGCGCCTCCAGGAGAGAGGCCCAAGCAAGACGCGCCCCGAGGAGCGTCTTGCCACTTGTCAACACTGGGTCAGACTGAGCGCCTCCGGGAGAGAGACCCAAGCAAGACGTGCCCCGAGGAGCGTCTTACCACATGTCAACACTGGGTCTGACTGAGCGCCTCCAGGAGAGAGGCCCACGCAAGAAGCGCCCCAAGGAGCGTCTTGCCACATGTCAACAATGGGTCTGACTGAGGGCCTCCAGGAGAGAGGCCCAAGCAAGATGCGCCCCGAGGAGGGTCTTGACACTTGTCAACACTGGGTCTGACAGAGGGCCTCCAGGAGAGAGGCCCAAGCAAGACGCGCCCCGAGGAGCGTCTTGACACTTGTCAACACTGGGTCTGACTGAGCGCCTCCAGGAGAGAGGCCCAAGCAATACGCGCCCCGAGGAGCGTCTTGCCATATGTCACCACTGGGTCTGACTGAGCGCCTCCAGGAGAGAGGCCCAAGCAAGACGCGCCCCGAGGAGCGTCTTGCCACATGTCAACACTCGGTCTGACTGAGCGCCTCCAGGAGAGAGAGCCAAGCAAGACGCGCCCCTAGGAGCTTATTGCCACATGTCACCACTGGGTCTGACTGAGCGCCTCCAGGAGAGAGGCCCAAGCAAGACGCACCCCGAGGAGCGTCTTGCCACATGTCAACACTGGGTCTGACAGAGGGCCTCCAGGAGAGAGGCCCAAGCAATACGTGCCCCGAGGAGCGTCTTGCCACATGTCACCACTGGGTCTGACTGAGCGCCTCCAGGAGAGAGGCCCAAGCAAGACGCACCCCGAGGAGCGTCTTGCCACATGTCAACACTGGGTCTGACTGAGCGCCTCCAGGAGAGAGGCCCAAGCAAGACGCGCCCCGAGGAGCGTCTTGCCACATTTCAACACTGGGTCTGACTGAGCGCCTCCAGGAGAGAGGCCCAAGCAAGACGCGCCCCGAGGAGCGTCTTGACACATGTCAACACTGGGTCTGACTGAGGGCCTCAATGAGAGAAGCCCAAGCAAGACGCGCCCCGAGGAGCGTCTTGCCACATGTCAACACTGGGTCTGACAGAGGGCCTCCAGGAGAGAGGCCCAAGCAATACGTGCCCCGAGGAGCGTCTTGCCACATGTCAACACTGGGTCTGACTGAGCGCCTCCGGGAGAGAGACCCAAGCAAGAAGTGCCCCGAGGAGCGTCTTGCCACATGTCAACACTGGGTCTGACTGAGCGACTCCAGCAGAGAGGCCCAAGCAATAAGCGCCCCGAGGAGCGTCTTGCCATATGTCAACAATGGGTCTGACTGAGGGCCTCCAGGAGAGAAGCCCAAGCAAGACGCGCCCCGAGGAGCGTCTTGCCACATGTCACCACTGGGTCTGACTGAGAGGCTCCAGGAGAGAGGCCCAAGCAATACGTGCCCCGAGGAGCGTCTTGCCACATGTCACCACTGGGTCTGACTGAGCGCCTCCAGGAGAGAGGCCCAAGCAAGACGCACCCCGAGGAGCGTCTTGCCACATGTCAACACTGGGTCTGACTGAGCACCTCCGGGAGAGAGACCCAAGCAAGAAGTGCCCCGAGGAGCGTCTTGCCACATGTCAACACTGGGTCTGACTGAGCGACTCCAGCAGAGAGGCCCAAGCAATAAGCGCCCCGAGGAGCGTCTTGCCATATGTCAACAATGGGTCTGACTGAGGGCCTCCAGGAGAGAAGCCCAAGCAAGACGCGCCCCGAGGAGCGTCTTGCCACATGTCACCACTGGGTCTGACTGAGAGGCTCCAGGAGAGAGGCCCAAGCAAGACGTGCCCCGAGGAGCGTCTTGAAACTTGTCAACACTGGGTCTGACTGAGGGCCTCCAGGAGAGAAGCCCAAGCAAGACGCGCCCCGAGGAGTGTCTTGCCACATGTCAACACTGGGTCTGACAGAGGGCCTCCAGGAGAGAGGCCCAAGCAACACGCGCCCCGAGGAGCGTCTTGCCACATGTCAGCACTCGGTCTGACTGAGCGCCTCCAGGAGAGAGGCCCAAGCAAGACGCGCCCCTAGGAGCGTCTTGCCACATGTCAACACTGGGCCTGACAGAGGGCCTCCAGGAGAGAGGCCCAAGCAAGACGCGCCCCGAGGAGTGTCTTGCCACATGTCACCACTGGGTCTGACTGAGCGCCTCCAGGAGAGAGGCCCAAGCAAGACGCGCCCCAAGGAGGATCATGCCACGTGTCACTACTCGGTCTGACTGAGCGCCTCCAGGAGAGAGGCCCAAGCAAGACGCGCCCCCAGGAGCGTCTTGCCACATGTCAACACTGGGTCTGACAGAGGACCTCCAGGAGAGAGGCCCAAGCAATACGTGCCCCGAGGAGCGTCTAGCCACATGTCACCACTGGGTCTGACTGAGCGCCTCCAGGAGAGAGGCCCAAGCAAAACGCTCCCCGAGGTGCGTCTTGCCACATGTCAACACTGGGTCTGACTGAGCGCCTCCAGGAGAGAGGCCCAAGCAAGACGTGCCCCGAGGAGCGTCTTGCCACATGTCAACACTGGGTATGACTGAGCGCCTCCAGGAGAGAGGCCCAAGCAAGAAGCGCCCCGAGGAGCGTCTTGCCACATGTCAACAATGGGTCTGACTGAGGGCCTCCAGGAGAGAAGCCCAAGCAAGATGTGCCCCGAGGAGCGTCTTGCCACATGTCACCACTGGGTCTGACTGAGCGCCTCCAGGAGAGAGGCCCAAGCAAGACGCACCCCGAGGAGCGTCTTGCCACATGTCAACACTGGGTCTGACTGAGCACCTCCGGGAGAGAGACCCAAGCAAGAAGTGCCCCGAGGAGCGTCTTGCCACATGTCAACACTGGGTCTGACTGAGCGACTCCAGCAGAGAGGCCCAAGCAATAAGCGCCCCGAGGATCGTCTTGCCATATGTCAACAATGGGTCTGACTGAGGGCCTCCAGGAGAGAAGCCCAAGCAAGACGCGCCCCGAGGAGCGTCTTGCCACATGTCACCACTGGGTCTGACTGAGAGGCTCCAGGAGAGAGGCCCAAGCAAGACGTGCCCCGAGGAGCGTCTTGAAACTTGTCAACACTGGGTCTGACTGAGGGCCTCCAGGAGAGAAGCCCAAGCAAGACGCGCCCCGAGGAGTGTCTTGCCACATGTCAACACTGGGTCTGACAGAGGGCCTCCAGGAGAGAGGCCCAAGCAACACGCGCCCCGAGGAGCGTCTTGCCACATGTCAGCACTCGGTCTGACTGAGCGCCTCCAGGAGAGAGGCCCAAGCAAGACGCGCCCCTAGGAGCGTCTTGCCACATGTCAACACTGGGCCTGACAGAGGGCCTCCAGGAGAGAGGCCCAAGCAAGACGCGCCCCGAGGAGTGTCTTGCCACATGTCACCACTGGGTCTGACTGAGCGCCTCCAGGAGAGAGGCCCAAGCAAGACGCGCCCCAAGGAGGATCATGCCACGTGTCACTACTCGGTCTGACTGAGCGCCTCCAGGAGAGAGGCCCAAGCAAGACGCGCCCCCAGGAGCGTCTTGCCACTGTCAACACTGGGTCTGACAGAGGACCTCCAGGAGAGAGGCCCAAGCAATACGTGCCCCGAGGAGCGTCTAGCCACATGTCACCACTGGGTCTGACTGAGCGCCTCCAGGAGAGAGGCCCAAGCAAAACGCTCCCCGAGGTGCGTCTTGCCACATGTCAACACTGGGTCTGACTGAGCGCCTCCAGGAGAGAGGCCCAAGCAAGACGTGCCCCGAGGAGCGTCTTGCCACATGTCAACACTGGGTATGACTGAGCGCCTCCAGGAGAGAGGCCCAAGCAAGAAGCGCCCCGAGGAGCGTCTTGCCACATGTCAACAATGGGTCTGACTGAGGGCCTCCAGGAGAGAAGCCCAAGCAAGACGTGCCCCGAGGAGCGTCTTGCCACATGTCAACAATGGGTCTGACTTAGCGCCTCCAGGAGAGAGGCCCAAGCAAGACGCGCCCCGAGGAGCGACTTGACACCTGTCAACACTGGGTCTGACTGAGGGCTTCCTTGAGAGAAGCCCAAGCAAGACGCGCCCCGAGGAGTGTCTTGCCACATGTCAACACTGGGTCTGACAGAGGGCCTCCAGGAGAGAGGCCCAAGCAATACGCGCCCCGAGGAGCGTCTTGCCATATGTCACCACTGGGTCTGACTGAGCGCCTCCAGGAGAGAGGCCCAAGCAAGACGCGCCCCGAGGAGCGTCTTGACACATGACAGCACTGGGTCTGACTGAGGGCCTCAATGAGAGAAGCCCAAGTAAGACGCGCCCCGAGGAGCGTCTTGCAACATGTCAACACTGGGTCTGACAGAGGGCCTCCAGGAGAGAGGCCCAAGCAATACGTTTCCCGAGGAGCGTCTTGCCACATGTCACCACTGGGTCTGACTGAGCGCCTCCAGGAGAGAGGCCCAAGCAAGACGCGCCCCGAGGAGCGTCTTGCCACATATCAGCACTCGGTCTGACTGAGCGCCTCCATGAGAGAGGCCCAAGCAAGACGCGCCCCGAGGAGCGTCTTGCCACATGTCAACACTGGGTCTGACTGAGCGCCTCCAGGAGAGAGGCCCAAGCAAGACGCGCCCCGAGGAGCGTCTTGCCACATGTCAACACTGGGTCTGACTGAGCGCCTCCGGGAGAGAGACCCAAGCAAGACGTGCCCCGAGGAGCGTCTTGCCACATGTCAACACTGGGTCTGACTGAGCGCCTCCAGGAGAGAGGCCCAAGCAAGAAGCGCCCCGAGGAGCGTCTTGCCACATGTCAACAATGGGTCTGACTGAGGGCCTCCAGGAGAGAGGCCCAAGCAAGACGCGCCCCGAGAAGCGTCTTGCCACATGTCAACAATGGGTCTGACTGAGCGCCTCCAGGAGAGAGGCCCAAGCAAGACGTGCCCCGAGGAGCGTCTTGACACTTGTCAACACTGGGTCTGACTGAGGGCCTCCAGAAGAGAAGCCCAAGCAAGACGCGCCCTGAGGAGTGTCTTGCCACATGTCAACACTGGGTCTGACAAAGGGCCTCCAGGAGTGGCCCAAGCAACACGCGCCCCAAGGAGCGTCTTGCCATATGTCACCACTGGGTCTGACTGAGCGCCTCCAGGAGAGAGGCCCAAGCAAGACGCGTCCGAGGAGCGTCTTGCCACATGTCAGCACTCGGTCTGACTGAGCGCCTCCAGGAGAGAGGCCCAAGCAAGACGCGCCCCGAGGAGCGTCTTGCCACATGTCAACACTGGGTCTGACTGAGCGCCTCCAGGAGAGAGGCCCAAGTAAGACGCGCCCCGAGGAGCGTCTTGCCACATGTCAACACTGGGTCTGACTGAGCGCCTCCAGGAGAAAGGCCCAAGCAAGACACGCCCCGAGGAGCGTCTTGCCACATGTCAACACTGGGTCTGACTGAGCGCCTCCAGGAGAGAGGCCCAAGCAAGACGCGCCCCGAGGAGCGTCTTGCCACAT
Source organism: Nothobranchius furzeri (assembly GCF_043380555.1). NCBI lineage: Eukaryota > Metazoa > Chordata > Actinopteri > Cyprinodontiformes > Nothobranchiidae > Nothobranchius > Nothobranchius furzeri. Next base: position 1,231,219 of record NC_091750.1, read on the forward strand.
GTCAGCACTGGGTCTGACAGAGAGCAAGTTAGTGAACAGAAAATGGCCAGTGAGGACTCTCCACCACACAGGAGAGACCGAGTGAAAGCAGAAAAACAGTAGGCTTTGTAGGCAGCACCACACCCTGAGCCCAGGTGCCTCCAAGGCTGCTTAATGAGCTGCCTACAACAGAAGAAAAACACAATTAAACACAAATGAAAACCCAATGAGACTGTGGGGGCATCACAACACGTTCAGGACTACCCAAACACCAGTAATTCTTGACTGCACTAACTTGCTTTAGTAAATCCTTACTTTTGTTAAATAAATCAGTTGTTGAACCCCCACTCCTCTGTTTGGTCTCCTTTCTTATTACAGCCCACCACTTCCAGTCTGGGTTGTAACAATCTGCAGACAGATTTCTAAGTATCTCCTCCTTTGGTATACAGATCCTCACTGAGCCAAGTACTGTGAACAAATAGTTTCTCCGTGATATTATCCAGCAAGGTCTTGTTTTTGTCAAAACAAGGGTGAGGTAATGAAAAAATAGAAATATTTCAATAAATTAACATTAAAATTATTTATATGCATAATTAAAAAAACATGTTTTGAAATATATAAAGTGCACCAAACTTGACTCAGTCCATTCAACAATTCTAAATGGACAATTATGTAACTCATCAATTAATTATTTGAAAGGATAATTTGTCAATTAAATGCTGAAAAAAATAAACAATACATTAATGAGGCAAGAACTTTTTAAACTTGAACATACCTACACCCACAAGTCTATTTTTACCTGGTTAAAACCATCTAGCTTATGTGCACTTTTTAAAACACTGCCCAGCAAACATTCGGACGTTTAATGACAGTTGAACGGTCACAACTGTAAAATAACATCACAGGAATTAGGAAAGAATAATATGACATCAACTCTATGTTCCTTGGCCGTACTCGAACCTGGATCCTCCAGAGTGTAAGTCACCCGCTCTCCCAGCTGAGCTATGACAGCGACTGCTGAATCTCAGATTTTTTTATATAGATAGGTAGAGAGTAAAGTGCGGGGTAAACTAACCAATCAGAGGACAGGGAAGATCTGCCACAGGCCACGCCTCCAGAGTGCAGAAACTCCTCACAGCCGAGCGAGCGGAATTAGAAACCGAGCGCGCAGAGGCTGCCGAGCACGCAGAGAGGCTGCCGCGCGCGCACGTTTTCCTCTGCCGTGTGCTCGTTGGCAACACGCGCACGCAGGTTTGTCACTTGTGCACATCCTTGTGCGCTCACAGACACAGTTTGCGCCCTCTCAGTGAACAAATGACCTCTCGCCATGTATATTTCCGCTCGCGAGTCCCGTTCACGCGCACGCTGTGGACCCAATGCGCGTGCACGGGTTGTGGCACGGGTCTGACGCGATAGCGCTCAATCAGACCCAGTGGTGACATGTGGCAAGATGCTCCTCGGGGCACGTATTGCTTGGGCCTCTCTCCTGGAGGCCCCCTGTCAGACCCAGTGTTGACATGTGGCAAGACGCTCCTCGGGGCGCGTCTTACTTGGGCTTCTCTCATTGAGGCCCTCAGTCAGACCCAGTGTTGACATGTGGCAAGACGCTCCTCGGGGCGCGTCTTGCTTGGGCCTCTCTCCTGGAGGCGCTCAGTCAGACCCAGTGTTGACATGTGGCAAGACGCTCCTCGGGGCGCGTCTTGCTTGGGCCTCGCTCCTGGAGGCCCTCTGTCAGACCCAGTGTTGACATGTGGCAAGACGCTCCTAGGGGCGCAAAATACTTGGGCTTCTCTCATTGAGGCCCTCAGTCAGACCCAGTGTTGACATGTGTCAAGACGCTCCTCGGGGCGCGTCTTGCTTGGGTCTCTCTCCTGGAGGCGCTCAGTCAGACCCAGTGTTTACATGTGGCAAGACGCTCCTCGGGGCGCGTCTTGCTTGGGCCTCTCTCCTGGAGGCCCTCTGTCAGACCCAGTGTTGACATGTGGCAAGACGCTCTTAGGGGCGCGTCTTGCTTGGCTCTCTCTCCTGGAGGCGCTCAGTCAGACCGAGTGCTGTCATGTGGCAAGACGCTCCTCGGGGCGCGTCTTGCTTGGGCCTCTCTCCTGGATGCGCTCAGTCAGACCCAGTGGTGACATATGGCAAGACGCTCCTCGGGGCGCGTATTGCTTGGGCCTCTCTCCTGGAGGCCCTCTGTCAGACCCAGTGTTGACATGTGGCAAGACACTCCTCGGGGCGCGTCTTGCTTGGGCTTCTCTCATGGAAGCCCTCAGTCAGACCCATTGTTGACATGTGGCAAGACGCTCCTCGGGGCGCGTCTTGCTTGGGCTTCTCTCCTGGAGGCCCTCAGTCAGACCCATTGTTGACATGTGGCAAGACGCTCCTCGGGGCGCGTCTTGCTTGGGCCTCTCTCCTGGAGGCGCTCAGTCAGACCCAGTGGTGACATGTGGCTAGACGCTCCTCGGGGCACGTATTGCTTGGGCCTCTCTCCTGGAGGCCCTCTGTCAGACCCAGTGTTGACATGTGGCAAGACGCTCCTCGGGGTGTGTCTTGCTTGGCCCTCTTTCCTGGAGGCCCTCAATCAGACCCAGTGTTGACACGTGGCAAGACGCTCATCGGGGCGCGTCTTGCTTGGGCCTCTCTCCTGGAGGCGCTCAGTCAGACCGAGTAGTGACATGTGGCATGACGCTCCTCGGGGCGCGTCTTGCTTGGGCCTCTCTCCTGGAGGCGCTCAGTCAGACCCAGTGGTGACATGTGGCAAGACACTCCTCGGGGCGCGTCTTGCTTGGGCCTCTCTCCTGGAGGCCCTCTGTCAGACCCAGTGTTGACATATGGCAAGACACTCCTCGGGGCGCGTCTTGCTTGGGCTTCTCTCCTGGAGGCCCTCAGTCAGACCGAGTAGTGACATGTGGCATGACGCTCCTCGGGGCGCGTCTTGCTTGGGCCTCTCTCCTGGAGGCGCTCAGTCAGACCCAGTGGTGACATGTGGCAAGACACTCCTCGGGGCGCGTCTTGCTTGGGCCTCTCTCCTGGAGGCCCTCTGTCAGACCCAGTGTTGACATGTGGCAAGACACTCCTCGGGGCGCGTCTTGCTTGGGCTTCTCTCCTGGAGGCCCTCAGTCAGACTCAGTGTTGACAAGTGTTAAGACGCTCCTCGGGGCACGTCTTGCTTGGGCCTCTCTCCTGGAGGCGCTCAGTCAGACCCATTGTTGACATGTGGCAAGACGCTCCTCGGGGCGCTTCTTGCTTGGGCCTCTCTCCTGGAGGCGCTCAGTCAGACCCAGTGTTGACCTGTGGAAAGACGCTCCTCGGGGCGCGTCTTGCTTGGGCTTCTCTCCTGGAGGCTCTCAGTCAGACCGAGTGCTGACATGTGGCAAGACGCTCCTCGGGGCGCGTCTTGCTTGGGCCTCTCTCCTGGAGGCGCTCAGTCAGACCCAGTGGTGACATGTGGCAAGACGCTCCTCGGGGCACGTATTGCTTGGGCCTCTCTCCTGGAGGCCCTCTGTCAGACCCAGTGTTGACATGTGGCAAGACGCTCCTCGGGGCGCGTCTTTCTTGGGCTTCTCTCATTGAGGCCCTCAGTCAGACCCAGTGTTGACATGTGTCAAGACGCTCCTCGGGGCGCGTCTTGCTTGGGCCTCTCTCCTGGAGGCCCTCTGTCAGACCCAGTGTTGACATGTGGCAAGACGCTCTTAGGGGCGTGTCTTGCTTGGCTCTCTCTCCTGTAGGCGCTCAGTCAGACCGAGTGCTGACATGTGGCAAGACGCTCCTCGGGGCGCGTCTTGCTTGGGCCTCTCTCCTGGATGCGCTCAGTCAGATCCAGTGGTGACATATGGCAAGGCGCTCCTCGGGGCGAGTATTGATTGGGCCTCTCTCCTGGAGGCGCTCAGTCAGACCCAGTGTTGACATGTGGCAAGACGCTCCTCGGGGCGTGTCTTGCTTGGGCTTCTCTCCTGGAGGCCCTCAGTCAGACCCATTGTTGACATGTGGCAAGAAGCTCCTCGGGGCGCGTCTTGCTTGGGCCTCTCTCCTGGAGGCGCTCAGTCAGACCCAGTGGTGACATGTGGCTAGACGCTCCTCGGGGCACGTATTGCTTGGGCCTCTCTCCTGGAGGCCCTCTGTCAGACCCAGTGTTGACATGTGGCAAGACGCTCCTCGGGGCGCGTCTTGCTTGGGCCTCTCTCCTGGAGGCCCTCTGTCAGACCCAGTGTTGACATGTGGCAAGACGCTCCTCGGGGCGCGTCTTGCTTGGCCCTCTCTCCTGGAGGCGCTCAGTCAGACCCAGTGGTGACATATGGCAAGACGCTCCTCGGGGCGCGTGTTGCTTGGGCCTCTCTCCTGGAGGCCCTCTGTCAGACCCAGTGTTGACATGTGGCAAGACACTCCTCGGGGCGCGTCTTGCTTGGGCTTCTCTCCTGGAGGCCCTCAGTCAGACCCAGTGTTGACAAGTGTTAAGACGCTCCTCGGGGCACGTCTTGCTTGGGCCTCTCTCCTGGAGGCGCTCAGTCAGACCCATTGTTGACATGTGGCAAGACGCTCCTCGGGGCGCTTCTTGCTTGGGCCTCTCTCCTGGAGGCGCTCAGTCAGACCCAGTGTTGACCTGTGGCAAGACGCTCCTCGGGGCACGTCTTGCTTGGGTCTCTCTCCCGGAGGCGCTCAGTCAGACCCAGTTTTGACATGTGGCAAGACGCTCCTCGGGGCGCGTCTTGCTTGGGCCTCTCTCATGGAGGCGCTCAGTCAGACCCAGTGTTGACATGTGGCAAGACGCTCCTCAGGGCGCGTCTTGCTTGGGCCTCTCTCCTGGAGGCTCTCAGTCAGACCGAGTGCTGACATGTGACAAGACGCTCCTCGGGGCGCGTCTTGCTTGGGCCTCTCTCCTGGAGGCGCTCAGTCAGACCCAGTGGTGACATGTGGCAAGACGCTCCTCGGGGCACGTATTACTTGGGCCTCTCTCCTGGAGGCGCTCAGTCAGACCCAGTGTTGACCTGTGGCAAGACGCTCCTCGGGGCGCGTCTTGCTTGGGCCTCTCTCCTGGAGGCTGTCAGTCAGACCCAGTGTTGACACGTGGCAAGACGCTCCTCGGGGCGCGTCTTGCTTGGGCCTCTCTCCTGGAGGCGCTCTGTCAGACCCAGTGTTGACATGTGGCAAGACGCTCCTCGGGGCGCGTCTTGCTTGGGCCTCTCTCCTGGAGGCCCTCTGTCAGACCCAGTGTTGACATGTGGCAAGACGCTCCTCGGGGCGCGTCTTGCTTGGCCCTCTCTCCTGGAGGCGCTCAGTCAGACCCAGTGGTGTCATATGGCAAGACGCTCCTCGGGGCGCGTGTTGCTTGGGCCTCTCTCCTGGAGGCCCTCTGTCAGACCCAGTGTTGACATGTGGCAAGACACTCCTCGGGGCGCGTCTTGCTTGGGCTTCTCTCCTGGAGGCCCTCAGTCAGACCCAGTGTTGACAAGTGTTAAGACGCTCCTCGGGGCACGTCTTGCTTGGGCCTCTCTCCTGGAGGCGCTCAGTCAGACCCATTGTTGACATGTGGCAAGACGCTCCTCGGGGCGCTTCTTGCTTGGGCCTCTCTCCTGGAGGCGCTCAGTCAGACCCAGTGTTGACCTGTGGCAAGACGCTCCTCGGGGCACGTCTTGCTTGGGTCTCTCTCCCGGAGGCGCTCAGTCAGACCCAGTGTTGACATGTGGCAAGACGCTCCTCGGGGCGCGTCTTGCTTGGGCCTCTCTCATGGAGGCGCTCAGTCAGACCCAGTGTTGACATGTGGCAAGACGCTCCTCAGGGCGCGTCTTGCTTGGGCCTCTCTCCTGGAGGCTCTCAGTCAGACCGAGTGCTGACATGTGACAAGACACTCCTCGGGGCGCGTCTTGCTTGGGCCTCTCTCCTGGAGGCGCTCAGTCAGACCCAGTGGTGACATGTGGCAAGACGCTCCTCGGGGCACGTATTGCTTGGGCCTCTCTCCTGGAGGCGCTCAGTCAGACCCAGTGTTGACCTGTGGCAAGACGCTCCTCGGGGTGCGTCTTGCTTGGGCCTCTCTCCTGGCGGCTGTCAGTCAGACCGAGTGCTGACATGTGGCAAGACGCTCCTCGGGGCGCGTCTTGCTTGGGCCTCTCTCCTGGAGGCGCTCAGTCAGACCCAGTGGTGACATGTGGCAAGACGCTCCTCGGGGCACGTATTGCTTGGGCCTCTCTCCTGGAGGCCCTCTGTCAGACCCAGTTTTGACATGTGGTAAGACGCTCCTCAGGGCGCGTCTTACTTGGGCTTCTCTCATTGAGGCCCTCAGTCAGACCCAGTGTTGACATGTGTCAAGACGCTCCTCGGGGCGCGTCTTGCTTGGGCCTCTCTCCTGGAGGCGCTCAGTCAGACCCAGTGTTGACATGTGGCAAGACGCTCCTCGGGGCGCGTCTTGCTTGGGCCTCTCTCCTGGAGGCCCTCTGTCAGACCCAGTGTTGACATTTTGCCTGACTCTCTTAGGGGCGCGTCTTGCTTGGCTCTCTCTCCTGGAGGCGCTCAGTCAGACCGAGTGCTGACATGTGGCAAGACGCTCCTCGGGGCGCGTCTTGCTTGGGCCTCTTTCCTGGAGGCCCTCAATCAGACCCAGTGTTGACACGTGGCAAGACGCTCCTCGGGGCGCGTCTTGCTTGGGCCTCTCTCCTGGAGGCGCTCAGTCAGACCGAGTAGTGACATGTGGCATGACGCTCCTCGGTGCGCGTCTTGCTTGGGCCTCTCTCCTGGAGGCGCTAAGTCAGACCCAGTGGTGACATGTGGCAAGACACTCCTCCGGGCGCGTCTTGCTTGGGCCTCTCTCCTGGAGGCCCTCTGTCAGACCCAGTGTTGACATGTGGCAAGACGCTCCTCGGGGCGCGTCTTAACTGGGCCTCTCTCCTGGAGGCGCTCAGTCAGACCCAGTGGTGACATATGGCAAGACGCTCCTCGGGGCGCGTGTTGCTTGGGCCTCTCTCCTGGAGGCCCTCTGTCAGACCCAGTGTTGACATGTGGCAAGACACTCCTCGGGGCGCGTCTCGCTTGGGCTTCTCTCCTGGAGGCCCTCAGTCATACCCAGTGTTGACCAGTGTTAAGACGCTCCTCGGGGCACGTCTTGCTTGGGCCTCTCTCCTGGAGACGCTCAGTCAGACCCATTGTTGACATGTGGCAAGACGCTCCTCGGGGCGCTTCTTGCTTGGGCCTCTCTCCTGGAGGCGCTCAGTCAGACCCAGTGTTGACCTGTGGCAAGACGCTCCTCGGGGCGCGTCTTGCTTGGGCCTCTCTCCTGGAGGCTCTCATTCAGACCGAGTGCTGACATGTGGCAAGACGCTCCTCGGGGCGCGTCTTGCTTGGGCCTCTCTCCTGGAGGCGCTCAGTCAGACCCAGTGGTGACATGTGGCAAGACGCTCCTCGGGGCACGTATTGCTTGGGCCTCTCTCCTGGAGGCCCTCTGTCAGACCCAGTGTTGACATGTGGCAAGACGCTCCTCGGGGCGCGTCTTGCTTGGGCCTCTCTCCTGGAGGCCCTCTGTCAGACCCAGTGTTGACATGTGGCAAGACGCTCTTAGGGGCGCGTCTTGCTTGGCTCTCTCTCCTGGAGGCGCTCAGTCAGACCCAGTGTTGACCTGTGGCAAGACGCTCCTCGGGGCGCTACTTGCTTGGGCCTCTCTCCTGGAGGCGCTCAGTCAGACCAAGTGTTGACCTGTGGAAAGACGCTCCTCGGGGCACGTCTTGCTTGGGCCTCTCTCCTGGAGGCTCTCAGTCAGACCGAGTGCTGACATGTGGCAAGACGCTCCTCGGGGCACGTCTTGCTTGGGCCTCTCTCCTGGAGGCGCTCAGTCAGACCCAGTGGTGACATGTGGCAAGACGCTCCTCGGGGCACGTATTGCTTGGGCCTCTCTCCTGGAGGCCCTCTGTCAGACCCAGTGTTGACATGTGGCGAGACGCTCCTCGGGGCGCGTCTTACTTGGGCTTCTCTCATTGAGGCCCTCAGTCAGACCCAGTGTTGACATGTGTCAAGACGCTCCTCGGGGCGCGTCTTGCTTGGGCCTCTCTCCTGGAGGCGCTCAGTCAGACCCAGTGTTGACATGTGGCAAGATGCTCCTCGGGGCGCGTCTTGCTTGGGCCTCTCTCCTGGAGGCCCTCTGTCAGACCCAGTGTTGACATGTGGCCAGACGCTCTTAGGGGCGCGTCTTGCTCTGCTCTCTCTCCTGGAGGCGCTCAGTCAGACCGAGTGCTGACCTGTGGCAAGACGCTCCTCGGGGCGCGTCTTGCTTGGGCCTCTTTCCTGGAGGCCCTCAATCAGACCCAGTGTTGACACGTGGCAAGACGCTCCTCGGGGCGCGTCTTGCTTGGGCCTCTCTCCTGGAGGTGCTCAGTCAGACCGAGAAGTGACATGTGGCATGACGCTCCTCGGGGCGCGTCTTGCTTGGGCCTCTCTCCTGGAGGCGCTCAGTCAGACCCAGTGGTGACATGTGGCAAGACGCTCCTCGGGGCGCGTCTTGCTTGAGCCTCTCTCCTGGAGGCGCTCAGTCAGACCCAGTGGTGACATATGGCAAGACGCTCCTCGGGGCGCGTGTTGCTTGGGCCTCTCTCCTGGAGGCCCTCTGTCAGACCCAGTGTTGACATGTGGCAAGACACTCCTCGGGGCGCGTCTTGCTTGGGCTTCTCTCCTGGAGGCCCTCAGTCAGACCCAGTGTTGACAAGTGTTAAGACGCTCCTCGGGGCACGTCTTGCTTGGGCCTCTCTCCTGGAGGCGCTCAGTCAGACCCATTGTTGACATGTGGCAAGACGCTCCTCGGGGCGCTTCTTGCTTGGGCCTCTCTCCTGGAGGCGCTCAGTCAGACCCAGTGTTGACAAGTGTTAAGACGCTCCTCGGGGCGCGTCTTTCTTGGGCCTCTCTCCTGGAGGCTCTCAGTCAGACCGAGTGCTGACATGTGGCAAGACGCTCGGGGCGCTTCTTGCTTGGGCCTCTCTCCTGGAGGCGCTCAGTCAGACCCAGTGGTGACATGTGTCAAGACGCTCCTCAGGGCACGTATTGCCTGGGCCTCTCTCCTGGAGGCCCTCTGTCAGACCCAGTGTTGACATGTGGCAAGACGCTCCTCGGGGCGTGTCTTACTTGGGCTTCTCTCATTGAGGCCCTCAGTCAGACCCAGTGTTGACATGTGTCAAGACGCTCCTCGGGGCGCGTCTTGCTTGGGCCTCTCTCCTGGAGGCGCTCAGTCAGACCCAGTGTTGACATGTGGCAAGACGCTCCTCGGGGCGCGTCTTGCTTGGGCCTCTCTCCTGGAGGCCCTCTGTCAGACCCAGTGTTGACATGTGGCAAGACACTCCTCGGGGCGCGTCTTTCTTGGGCTTCTCTCATGGAAGCGCTCAGTCAGACCCAGTGGTGACATGTGGGTAGACGCTCCTCGGGGCACGTATTGCTTGGGCCTCTCTCCTGGAGGCCCTCTGTCAGACCCAGTGTTGACATGTGGCAAGACGCTCCTCGGGGCGCGTCTTGCTTCGGCCTCTCTCCTGGAGGCCCTCTGTCAGACCCAGTGTTGACATGTGGCAAGACGCTCCTCGGGGCGCGTCTTGCTTGGGCCTCTCTCCTGGAGGCGCTCAGTCAGACCCAGTGGTGACATATGGCAAGACGCTCCTCGGGGCGCGTGTTGCTTGGGCCTCTCTCCTGGAGGCCCTCTGTCAGACCCTGTGTTGACATGTGGCAAGACACTCCTCGGGGCGCGTCTTGCTTGGGCTTCTCTCCTGGAGGCCCTCAGTCAGACCCAGTGTTGACAAGTGTTAAGACGCTCCTCGGGGCACGTCTTGCTTGGGCCTCTCTCCTGGAGGCGCTCAGTCAGACCCATTGTTGACATGTGGCAAGACGCTCCTCGGGGCGCTTCTTGCTTGGGCCTCTCTCCTGGAGGCGCTCAGTCAGACCCAGTGTTGACCTGTGGCAAGACGCTCCTCGGGGCATGTCTTGCTTGGGTCTTTCTCCCGGAGGCGCTCAGTCAGACCCAGTGTTGACATGTGGCAAGACGCTCCTCGGGGCGCGTCTTGCTTGGGCCTCTCTCCTGGAGGCGCTCAGTCAGACCCAGTGTTGACATGTGGCAAGACGCTCCTCGGGGCGCGTCTTGCTTGGGCCTCTCTCCGTGAGGCTCTCAGTCAGACCGAGTGCTGACATGTGGCAAGACGCTCCTCGGGGCGCGTCTTGCTTGGGCCTCTCTCCTGGAGGCGCTCAGTCAGACCCAGTGGTGACATGTGGCAAGACGCTCCTCGGGGCACGTATTACTTGGGCCTCTCTCCTGGAGGCCCTCTGTCAGACCCAGTGTTGACATGTGGCAAGACGCTCCTCGGGGCGCGTCTTACCTGGGCTTCTCTCATTGAGGCCCTCAGTCAGACCCAGTGTTGACATGTGTCAAGACGCTCCTCGGGGTGCGTCTTGCTTGGGCCTCTCTCCTGGAGGCGCTCAGTCAGACCCAGTGTTGACATGTGGCAAGATGCTCCTTGGGGCGCGTCTTGCTTGGGCCTCTCTAATGGAGGCCCTCTGTCAGACCCAGTGTTGACATGTGGCAAGACGCTCTTAGGGGCGCGTCTTGCTTGGCTCTCTCTCCTGGAGGCGCTCAGTCAGACCGAGTGCTGACATGTGGCAAGACGCTCCTCGGGGCGCGTCTTGCTTGGGCCTCTCTCCTGGATGCGCTCAGTCAGACCCAGTGGTGACATATGGCAAGACGCTCCTCGGGGCGCGTATTGCTTGGGCCTCTCTCCTGGAGGCCCTCTGTCAGACCCAGTGTTGACATGTGGCAAGACACTCCTCGGGGCGCGTCTTGCTTGGGCTTCTCTCATGGAAGCCCTCAGTCAGACCCAGTGTTGACAGGTGTCAAGACGCTCCACGGGGCGCGTCTTGCTTGGGCCTCTCTCCTGGAGGCGCTCAGTCAGACCCATTGTTGACATGTGGCAAGACGCTTCTCTGGGCGCGTCTTGCTTGGGCTTCTCTCCCGGAGGCCCTCAGTCAGACCCATTGTTGACATGTGGCAAGACGCTCCTCGGGGCGCGTCTTTCTTGGGCCTCTCTCCTGGAGGCGCTCAGTCAGACCCAGTGGTGACATGTGGCTAGACGCTCCTCGGGGCACGTATTGCTTGGGCCTCTCTCTGGAGGCCCTCTGTCAGACCCAGTGTTGACATGTGGCAAGACGCTCCTCGGGGCGCGTCTTACTTGGGCTTCTCTCCTGGAGGCGCTCAGTCAGACCCAGTGGTGACATGTGGCTAGACGCTCCTCGGGGCACGTATTGCTTGGGCCTCTCTCCTGGAGGCCCTCAGTCAGACCCAGTGGTGACATGTGGCAAGACGCTCCTCGGGGCACGTATTGCTTGGGCCTCTCTCCTGGAGGCCCTCTGTCAGACCCAGTGTTGACATGTGGCAAGACGCTCCTCGGGGCGCGTCTTACTTGGGCTTCTCTCATTGAGGCCCTCAGTCAGACCCAGTGTTGACATGTGTCAAGACGCTCCTCGGGGCGCGTCTTGCTTGGTCCTCTCTCCTGGAGGCGCTCAGTCAGACCCATTGTTGACATGTGGCAAGACGCTCCTCGGGGTGCGTCTTGCTTGGGCCTCTCTCCTGGAGGCCCTCTGTCAGACCCAGTGTTGACATGAGGCAAGACGCTCTTAGGGGCGCGTCTTGCTTGGCTCTCTCTCCTGGAGGCGCTCAGTCAGACCGAGTGCTGACATGTGGCAAGACGCTCCTCGGGGCGCATCTTGCTTGGGCCTCTCTCCTGGATGCGCTCAGTCAGACCCAGTGGTGACATATGGCAAGACGCTCCTCGGGGCGCGTATTGCTTGGGCCTCTCTCCTGGAGGCCCTCTGTCAGACCCAGTGTTGACATATGGCAAGACACTCCTCGGGGCGCGTCTTGCTTGGGCTTCTCTCATGGAAGCCCTCAGTCAGACCCAGTGTTGACAGGTGTCAAGACGCTCCTCGGGGCGCATCTTGCTTGGGCCTCTCTCCTGGAGGCGCTCAGTCAGACCCAGTGTTGACATGTGGCAAGACGCTCCTCGTGGCGCGTCTTGCCCTGGTCTCTCTCCCGGAGGCGCTCAGTCAGACCCAGTGTTGACATGTGGCAAGACGCTCCTCGGGGCGCATCTTGCTTGGGCCTCTCTCCTGGATGTGCTCAGTCAGACCCAGTGTTGACATGTGGCAAGACACTCCTCGGGGCGCGTCTTGCTTGGGCTTCTCTCATGGAAGCCCTCAGTCAGACCCAGTGTTGACAGGTGTCAAGACGCTCCTCGGGGCACGTCTTGCTTGGGCCTCTCTCCTGGAGGCGCTCAGTCAGACCCATTGTTGACATGTGGCAAGACGCTCCTCGGGGCGCTTCTTGCTTGGGCCTCTCTCCTGGAGGCGCTCAGTCAAACCCAGTGTTGACCTGTGGCAAGACGCTCCTCGGGGCACGTCTTGCTTGGGTCTCTCTCCCGGAGGCGCTCAGTCAGACCCAGTGTTGACATGTGGCAAGACGCTCCTCGGGGCGCGTCTTGCTTGGGCCTCTCTCCTGGAGGCGCTCAGTCAGACCCAGTGTTGACATGTGGCAAGACGCTCCTCGGGGCGCGTCTTGCTTGGGCCTCTCTCCGTGAGGCTCTCAGTCAGACCGAGTGCTGACATGTGGCAAGACGCTCCTCGGGGCGCGTCTTGCTTGGGCCTCTCTCCTGGAGGCGCTCAGTCAGACCCAGTGGTGACATGTGGCAAGACGCTCCTCGGGGCACGTATTACTTGGGCCTCTCTCCTGGAGGCCCTCTGTCAGACCCAGTGTTGACATGTGGCAAGACGCTCCTCGGGGCGCGTCTTACTTGGGCTTCTCTCATTGAGGCCCTCAGTCAGACCCAGTGTTGACATGTGTCAAGACGCTCCTCGGGGTGCGTCTTGCTTGGGCCTCTCTCCTGGAGGCGCTCAGTCAGACCCAGTGTTGACATGTGGCAAGATGCTCCTTGGGGCGCGTCTTGCTTGGGCCTCTCTAATGGAGGCCCTCTGTCAGACCCAGTGTTGACATGTGGCAAGACGCTCTTAGGGGCGCGTCTTGCTTGGCTCTCTCTCCTGGAGGCGCTCAGTCAGACCGAGTGCTGACATGTGGCAAGACGCTCCTCGGGGCGCGTCTTGCTTGGGCCTCTCTCCTGGATGCGCTCAGTCAGACCCAGTGGTGACATATGGCAAGACGCTCCTCGGGGCGCGTATTGCTTGGGCCTCTCTCCTGGAGGCCCTCTGTCAGACCCAGTGTTGACATGTGGCAAGACACTCCTCGGGGCGCGTCTTGCTTGGGCTTCTCTCATGGAAGCCCTCAGTCAGACCCAGTGTTGACAGGTGTCAAGACGCTCCACGGGGCGCGTCTTGCTTGGGCCTTTCTCCTGGAGGCGCTCAGTCAGACCCATTGTTGACATGTGGCAAGACGCTCCTCGGGGCGCGTCTTGCTTGGGCTTCTCTCCCGGAGGCCCTCAGTCAGACCCATTGTTGACATGTGGCAAGACGCTCCTCGGGGCGCGTCTTTCTTGGGCCTCTCTCCTGGAGGCGCTCAGTCAGACCCAGTGGTGACATGTGGCTAGACACTCCTCGGGGCAAGTATTGCTTGGGCCTCTCTCCTGGAGGCCCTCTGTCAGACCCAGTGTTGACATGTGGCAAGACGCTCCTCGGGGCGCGTCTTACTTGGGCTTCTCTCCTGGAGGCGCTCAGTCAGACCCAGTGTTGACATGTGGCAAGACGCTCCTCGGGGCGCGTCTTGCTTGGGCCTCTCTCCGTGAGGCTCTCAGTCAGACCGAGTGCTGACATGTGGCAAGACGCTCCTCGGGGCGCGTCTTGCTTGGGCCTCTCTCCTGGAGGCGCTCAGTAAGACCCAGTGGTGACATGTGGCAAGACGCTCCTCGGGGCACGTATTACTTGGGCCTCTCTCCTGGAGGCCCTCTGTCAGACCCAGTGTTGACATGTGGCAAGACGCTCCTCGGGGCGCGTCTTACTTGGGCTTCTCTCATTGAGGCCCTCAGTCAGACCCAGTGTTGACATGTGTCAAGACGCTCCTCGGGGTGCGTCTTGCTTGGGCCTCTCTCCTGGAGGCGCTCAGTCAGACCCAGTGTTGACATGGGGCAAGATGCTCCTTGGGGCGCGTCTTGCTTGGGCCTCTCTAATGGAGGCCCTCTGTCAGACCCAGTGTTGACATGTGGCAAGACGCTCTTAGGGGCGCGTCTTGCTTGGCTCCCTCTCCTGGAGGCGCTCAGTCAGACCGAGTGCTGACATGTGGCAAGACGCTCCACGGGGCGCGTCTTGCTTGGGCCTCTCTCCTGGAGGCGCTCAGTCAGACCCATTGTTGACATGTGGCAAGACCCTCCTCGGGGCGCGTCTTGCTTGGGCTTCTCTCCCGGAGGCCCTCAGTCAGACCCATTGTTGACATGTGGCAAGACGCTCCTCGGGGCGCGTCTTTCTTGGGCCTCTCTCCTGGAGGCGCTCAGTCAGACCCAGTGGTGACATGTGGCTAGACGCTCCTCGGGGCAAGTATTGCTTGGGCCTCTCTCCTGGAGGCCCTCTGTCAGACCCAGTGTTGACATGTGGCAAGACGCTCCTCGGGGCGCGTCTTACTTGGGCTTCTCTCCTGGAGGCGCTCAGTCAGACCCAGTGGTGACATGTGGCTAGACGCTCCTCGGGGCACGTATTGCTTGGGCCTCTCTCCTGGAGGCCCTCAGTCAGACCCAGTGGTGACATGTGGCAAGACGCTCCTCGGGGCACGTATTGCTTGGGCCTCTCTCCTGGAGGCCCTCTGTCAGACCCAGTGTTGACATGTGGCAAGACGCTCCTCGGGGCGCGTCTTACTTGGGCTTCTCTCATTGAGGCCCTCAGTCAGACCCAGTGTTGACATGTGTCAAGACGCTCCTCGGGGCGCGTCTTGCTTGGGCCTCTCTCCTGGAGGCGCTCAGTCAGACCCATTGTTGACATATGGCAAGACGCTCCTCGGGGCACGTCTTGCTTGGGCCTCTCTCCTGGAGGCCCTCTGTCAGACCCAGTGTTGACATGAGGCAAGACGCTCTTAGGGGCGCGTCTTGCTTGGCTCTCTCTCCTGGAGGCGCTCAGTCAGACTGAGTGCTGACATGTGGCAAGACGCTCCTCGGGGCGCATCTTGCTTGGGCCTCTCTCCTGGATGCGCTCAGTCAGACCCAGTGGTGACATATGGCAAGACGCTCCTCGGGGCGCGTATTGCTTGGGCCTCTCTCCTGGAGGCCCTCTGTCAGACCCAGTGTTGACATGTGGCAAGACACTCCTCGGGGCGCGTCTTGCTTGGGCTTCTCTCATGGAAGCCCTCAGTCAGACCCAGTGTTGACAGGTGTCAAGACGCTCCTCGGGGCACGTCTTGCTTGGGCCTCTCTCCTGGAGGTGCTCAGTCAGACCCAGTGTTGACATGTGGCAAGACGCTCCTCGTGGCGCGTCTTGCTTGGGCTTCTCTCCTGGAGGCCCTCAGTCAGACCCATTGTTGACATGTGGCAAGACGCTCCTCGGGGCGCGTCTTGCTTGGGCCTCTCTCCTGGAGGCGCTCAGTCAGACACAGTGGTGACATGTGGCTAGACGCTCCTCGGGGCGCGTCTTGCTTGGGCCTCTCTCCTGGAGGCCCTCTGTCAGACCCAGTGTTGACATGAGGCAAGACGCTCTTAGGGGCGCGTCTTGCTTGGCTCTCTCTCCTGGAGGCGCTCAGTCAGACTGAGTGCTGACATGTGGCAAGACGCTCCTCGGGGCGCATCTTGCTTGGGCCTCTCTCCTGGATGCGCTCAGTCAGACCCAGTGGTGACATATGGCAAGACGCTCCTCGGGGCGCGTATTGCTTGGGCCTCTCTCCTGGAGGCCCTCTGTCAGACCCAGTGTTGACATGTGGCAAGACACTCCTCGGGGCGCGTCTTGCTTGGGCTTCTCTCATGGAAGCCCTCAGTCAGACCCAGTGTTGACAGGTGTCAAGACGCTCCTCGGGGCACGTCTTGCTTGGGCCACTCTCCTGGAGGTGCTCAGTCAGACCCAGTGTTGACATGTGGCAAGACGCTCCTCGTGGCGCGTCTTGCTTGGGCTTCTCTCCTGGAGGCCCTCAGTCAGACCCATTGTTGACATGTGGCAAGACGCTCCTCGGGGCGCGTCTTGCTTGGGCCTCTCTCCTGGAGGCGCTCAGTCAGACACAGTGGTGACATGTGGCTAGACGCTCCTCGGGGCACGTATTGCTTGGGCCTCTCTCCTGGAGGCCCTTTGTCAGACCCAGTGTTGACATGTGGCAAGACGCTCCTCGGGGCGCGTCTTGCTTGGGCCTCTCTCCTGGAGGCCCTCTGTCAGACCCAGTGTTGACATGTGGCAAGACGCTCCTCGGGGCACGTCTTGCTTGGGCCTCTCTCCTGGAGGCGCTCAGTCAGACCCAGTGTTGACCTGTGGCAAGACGCTCCTCGGGGCACGTCTTGCTTGGGTCTCTCTCCCGGAGGCGCTCAGTCAGACCCAGTGTTGACATGTGGCAAGACGCTCCTCGGGGCGCGTCTTGCTTGGGCCTCTCTCCTGGAGGCGCTCAGTCAGACTCAGTGTTGACATGTGGCAAGACGCTCCTCGGGGCGCGTCTTGCTTGGGCCTCTCTCCTGGAGGCTCTCAGTCAGACCGAGTGCTGACATGTGGCAAGACGCTCCTCGGGGCGCGTCTTGCTTGGGCCTCTCTCCTGGAGGCGCTCGGTCAGACCCAGTGGTGACATGTGGCAAGACGCTCCTCGGGGCGCGTCTTGCTTGGGCCTCTCTCCTGGAGGCCCTCTGTCAGACCCAGTGTTGACATGTGGCAAGACGCTCTTAGGGGCGCTTCTTGCTAGGCTCTCTCTCCTGGAGGCGCTCAGTCAGACCGAGTGCTGACCTGTGGCAAGACGCTCCTCGGGGCGCGTCTTGCTTGGGCCTCTCTCCTGGATGCGCTCAGTCAGACCCAGTTGTGACATATGGCAAGACGCTCCTCGGGGCGCGTATTGCTTGGGCCTCTCTCCTGGAGGCCCTCTGTCAGACCCAGTGTTGACATGTGGCAAGACACTCCTCGGGACGCGTCTTGCTTGGGCTTCTCTCATGGAAGCCCTCAGTCAGACCCAGTGTTGACAGGTGTCAAGACGCTCCTCGGGGCGCGTCTTGCTTGGGCCTCTCTCCTGGAGGCGCTCAGTCAGACCCAGTGTTGACATGTGGCAAGACGCTCCTCGGGGCGCGTCTTGCTTGGGCCTCTCTCCTGGAGGCACTCAGTCAGACCCATTGTTGACATGTGGCAAGACGCTCCTCGGGGCGCTTCTTGCTTGGGCCTCTCTCCTGGAGGCGCTAAGTCAGACCCAGAGTTGACCTGTGGCAAGACGCTCCTCGGGGCACGTCTTGCTTGGGTCTCTCTCCCGGAGGCGCTCAGTCAGACCCAGTGTTGACATGTGGCAAGACGCTCCTCGGGGCGCGTCTTGCTTGGGCCTCTCTCCTGGAGGCGCTCAGTCAGACCGAGTGCTGACATGTGGCAAGACGCTCCTCGGGGCGCGTCTTGCTTGGGCCTCTCTCCTGGAGGCGCTCAGTCAGACCCAGTGGTGACATGTGGCAAGATGCTCCTCGGGGCACGTATTGCTTAGGCCTCTCTCCTGGAGGCCCTCTTTCAGACCCAGTGTTGACATGTGGCAAGACGCTCCTCGGGGCGCGTCTAACTTGGGCTTCTCTCATTGAGGCCCTCAGTCAGACCCAGTGTTGACATGTGTCAAGACGCTCCTCGGGGTGCGTCTTGCTTGGGCTTCTCTCATGGAAGCCCTCAGTCAGACCCAGTGTTGACAGGTGTCAAGACGCTCCTCGGGGCGCGTCTTGCTTGGGCCTCTCTCCTGGAGGCGCTCAGTCAGACCCATTGTTGACATGTGGCAAGACGCTCCTCGGGGCGCGTCTTACTTGGGCTTCTCTCATTGAGGCCCTCAGTCAGACCCAGTGTTGACATGTGGCAAGACGCTCCTCGGGGCGCGTCTTGCTTGGGCCTCTCTCCTGGAGGCGCTCAGTCAGACCCAGTGGTGACATGTGGCAAGACGCTCCTCGGGGCACGTATTACTTGGGCCTCTCTCCTGGAGGCCCTCTGTCAGACCCAGTGTTGACATGTGGCAAGACGCTCCTCGGGGCGCGTCTTACCTGGGCTTCTCTCATTGAGGCCCTCAGTCAGACCCAGTGTTGACATGTGTCAAGACGCTCCTCGGGGTGCGTCTTGCTTGGGCCTCTCTCCTGGAGGCGCTCAGTCAGACCCAGTGTTGACATGTGGCAAGATGCTCCTTGGGGCGCGTCTTGCTTGGGCCTCTCTAATGGAGGCCCTCTGTCAGACCCAGTGTTGACATGTGGCAAGACGCTCTTAGGGGCGCGTCTTGCTTGGCTCTCTCTCCTGGAGGCGCTCAGTCAGACCGAGTGCTGACATGTGGCAAGACGCTCCTCGGGGCGCGTCTTGCTTGGGCCTCTCTCCTGGATGCGCTCAGTCAGACCCAGTGGTGACATATGGCAAGACGCTCCTCGGGGCGCGTATTGCTTGGGCCTCTCTCCTGGAGGCCCTCTGTCAGACCCAGTGTTGACATGTGGCAAGACACTCCTCGGGGCGCGTCTTGCTTGGGCTTCTCTCATGGAAGCCCTCAGTCAGACCCAGTGTTGACAGGTGTCAAGACGCTCCACGGGGCGCGTCTTGCTTGGGCCTCTCTCCTGGAGGCGCTCAGTCAGACCCATTGTTGACATGTGGCAAGACGCTTCTCTGGGCGCGTCTTGCTTGGGCTTCTCTCCCGGAGGCCCTCAGTCAGACCCATTGTTGACATGTGGCAAGACGCTCCTCGGGGCGCGTCTTTCTTGGGCCTCTCTCCTGGAGGCGCTCAGTCAGACCCAGTGGTGACATGTGGCTAGACGCTCCTCGGGGCACGTATTGCTTGGGCCTCTCTCTGGAGGCCCTCTGTCAGACCCAGTGTTGACATGTGGCAAGACGCTCCTCGGGGCGCGTCTTACTTGGGCTTCTCTCCTGGAGGCGCTCAGTCAGACCCAGTGGTGACATGTGGCTAGACGCTCCTCGGGGCACGTATTGCTTGGGCCTCTCTCCTGGAGGCCCTCAGTCAGACCCAGTGGTGACATGTGGCAAGACGCTCCTCGGGGCACGTATTGCTTGGGCCTCTCTCCTGGAGGCCCTCTGTCAGACCCAGTGTTGACATGTGGCAAGACGCTCCTCGGGGCGCGTCTTACTTGGGCTTCTCTCATTGAGGCCCTCAGTCAGACCCAGTGTTGACATGTGTCAAGACGCTCCTCGGGCCGCGTCTTGCTTGGTCCTCTCTCCTGGAGGCGCTCAGTCAGACCCATTGTTGACATGTGGCAAGACGCTCCTCGGGGCGCGTCTTGCTTGGGCCTCTCTCCTGGAGGCCCTCTGTCAGACCCAGTGTTGACATGAGGCAAGACGCTCTTAGGGGCGCGTCTTGCTTGGCTCTCTCTCCTGGAGGCGCTCAGTCAGACCGAGTGCTGACATGTGGCAAGACGCTCCTCGGGGCGCATCTTGCTTGGGCCTCTCTCCTGGATGCGCTCAGTCAGACCCAGTGGTGACATATGGCAAGACGCTCCTCGGGGCGCGTATTGCTTGGGCCTCTCTCCTGGAGGCCCTCTGTCAGACCCAGTGTTGACATATGGCAAGACACTCCTCGGGGCGCGTCTTGCTTGGGCTTCTCTCATGGAAGCCCTCAGTCAGACCCAGTGTTGACAGGTGTCAAGACGCTCCTCGGGGCGCATCTTGCTTGGGCCTCTCTCCTGGAGGCGCTCAGTCAGACCCAGTGTTGACATGTGGCAAGACGCTCCTCGTGGCGCGTCTTGCCCTGGTCTCTCTCCCGGAGGCGCTCAGTCAGACCCAGTGTTGACATGTGGCAAGACGCTCCTCGGGGCGCATCTTGCTTGGGCCTCTCTCCTGGATGTGCTCAGTCAGACCCAGTGTTGACATGTGGCAAGACACTCCTCGGGGCGCGTCTTGCTTGGGCTTCTCTCATGGAAGCCCTCAGTCAGACCCAGTGTTGACAGGTGTCAAGACGCTCCTCGGGGCACGTCTTGCTTGGGCCTCTCTCCTGGAGGCGCTCAGTCAGACCCATTGTTGACATGTGGCAAGACGCTCCTCGGGGCGCTTCTTGCTTGGGCCTCTCTCCTGGAGGCGCTCAGTCAAACCCAGTGTTGACCTGTGGCAAGACGCTCCTCGGGGCACGTCTTGCTTGGGTCTCTCTCCCGGAGGCGCTCAGTCAGACCCAGTGTTGACATGTGGCAAGACGCTCCTCGGGGCGCGTCTTGCTTGGGCCTCTCTCCTGGAGGCGCTCAGTCAGACCCAGTGTTGACATGTGGCAAGACGCTCCTCGGGGCGCGTCTTGCTTGGGCCTCTCTCCGTGAGGCTCTCAGTCAGACCGAGTGCTGACATGTGGCAAGACGCTCCTCGGGGCGCGTCTTGCTTGGGCCTCTCTCCTGGAGGCGCTCAGTCAGACCCAGTGGTGACATGTGGCAAGACGCTCCTCGGGGCACGTATTACTTGGGCCTCTCTCCTGGAGGCCCTCTGTCAGACCCAGTGTTGACATGTGGCAAGACGCTCCTCGGGGCGCGTCTTACTTGGGCTTCTCTCATTGAGGCCCTCAGTCAGACCCAGTGTTGACATGTGTCAAGACGCTCCTCGGGGTGCGTCTTGCTTGGGCCTCTCTCCTGGAGGCGCTCAGTCAGACCCAGTGTTGACATGTGGCAAGATGCTCCTTGGGGCGCGTCTTGCTTGGGCCTCTCTAATGGAGGCCCTCTGTCAGACCCAGTGTTGACATGTGGCAAGACGCTCTTAGGGGCGCGTCTTGCTTGGCTCTCTCTCCTGGAGGCGCTCAGTCAGACCGAGTGCTGACATGTGGCAAGACGCTCCTCGGGGCGCGTCTTGCTTGGGCCTCTCTCCTGGATGCGCTCAGTCAGACCCAGTGGTGACATATGGCAAGACGCTCCTCGGGGCGCGTATTGCTTGGGCCTCTCTCCTGGAGGCCCTCTGTCAGACCCAGTGTTGACATGTGGCAAGACACTCCTCGGGGCGCGTCTTGCTTGGGCTTCTCTCATGGAAGCCCTCAGTCAGACCCAGTGTTGACAGGTGTCAAGACGCTCCACGGGGCGCGTCTTGCTTGGGCCTTTCTCCTGGAGGCGCTCAGTCAGACCCATTGTTGACATGTGGCAAGACGCTCCTCGGGGCGCGTCTTGCTTGGGCTTCTCTCCCGGAGGCCCTCAGTCAGACCCATTGTTGACATGTGGCAAGACGCTCCTCGGGGCGCGTCTTTCTTGGGCCTCTCTCCTGGAGGCGCTCAGTCAGACCCAGTGGTGACATGTGGCTAGACGCTCCTCGGGGCAAGTATTGCTTGGGCCTCTCTCCTGGAGGCCCTCTGTCAGACCCAGTGTTGACATGTGGCAAGACGCTCCTCGGGGCGCGTCTTACTTGGGCTTCTCTCCTGGAGGCGCTCAGTCAGACCCAGTGTTGACATGTGGCAAGACGCTCCTCGGGGCGCGTCTTGCTTGGGCCTCTCTCCGTGAGGCTCTCAGTCAGACCGAGTGCTGACATGTGGCAAGACGCTCCTCGGGGCGCGTCTTGCTTGGGCCTCTCTCCTGGAGGCGCTCAGTCAGACCCAGTGGTGACATGTGGCAAGACGCTCCTCGGGGCACGTATTACTTGGGCCTCTCTCCTGGAGGCCCTCTGTCAGACCCAGTGTTGACATGTGGCAAGACGCTCCTCGGGGCGCGTCTTACTTGGGCTTCTCTCATTGAGGCCCTCAGTCAGACCCAGTGTTGACATGTGTCAAGACGCTCCTCGGGGTGCGTCTTGCTTGGGCCTCTCTCCTGGAGGCGCTCAGTCAGACCCAGTGTTGACATGGGGCAAGATGCTCCTTGGGGCGCGTCTTGCTTGGGCCTCTCTAATGGAGGCCCTCTGTCAGACCCAGTGTTGACATGTGGCAAGACGCTCTTAGGGGCGCGTCTTGCTTGGCTCCCTCTCCTGGAGGCGCTCAGTCAGACCGAGTGCTGACATGTGGCAAGACGCTCCACGGGGCGCGTCTTGCTTGGGCCTCTCTCCTGGAGGCGCTCAGTCAGACCCATTGTTGACATGTGGCAAGACGCTCCTCGGGGCGCGTCTTGCTTGGGCTTCTCTCCCGGAGGCCCTCAGTCAGACCCATTGTTGACATGTGGCAAGACGCTCCTCGGGGCGCGTCTTTCTTGGGCCTCTCTCCTGGAGGCGCTCAGTCAGACCCAGTGGTGACATGTGGCTAGACGCTCCTCGGGGCAAGTATTGCTTGGGCCTCTCTCCTGGAGGCCCTCTGTCAGACCCAGTGTTGACATGTGGCAAGACGCTCCTCGGGGCGCGTCTTACTTGGGCTTCTCTCCTGGAGGCGCTCAGTCAGACCCAGTGGTGACATGTGGCTAGACGCTCCTCGGGGCACGTATTGCTTGGGCCTCTCTCCTGGAGGCCCTCAGTCAGACCCAGTGGTGACATGTGGCAAGACGCTCCTCGGGGCACGTATTGCTTGGGCCTCTCTCCTGGAGGCCCTCTGTCAGACCCAGTGTTGACATGTGGCAAGACGCTCCTCGGGGCGCGTCTTACTTGGGCTTCTCTCATTGAGGCCCTCAGTCAGACCCAGTGTTGACATGTGTCAAGACGCTCCTCGGGGCGCGTCTTGCTTGGGCCTCTCTCCTGGAGGCGCTCAGTCAGACCCATTGTTGACATGTGGCAAGACGCTCCTCGGGGCGCGTCTTGCTTGGGCCTCTCTCCTGGAGGCCCTCTGTCAGACCCAGTGTTGACATGAGGCAAGACGCTCTTAGGGGCGCGTCTTGCTTGGCTCTCTCTCCTGGAGGCGCTCAGTCAGACTGAGTGCTGACATGTGGCAAGACGCTCCTCGGGGCGCATCTTGCTTGGGCCTCTCTCCTGGATGCGCTCAGTCAGACCCAGTGGTGACATATGGCAAGACGCTCCTCGGGGCGCGTATTGCTTGGGCCTCTCTCCTGGAGGCCCTCTGTCAGACCCAGTGTTGACATGTGGCAAGACACTCCTCGGGGCGCGTCTTGCTTGGGCTTCTCTCATGGAAGCCCTCAGTCAGACCCAGTGTTGACAGGTGTCAAGACGCTCCTCGGGGCACGTCTTGCTTGGGCCTCTCTCCTGGAGGTGCTCAGTCAGACCCAGTGTTGACATGTGGCAAGACGCTCCTCGTGGCGCGTCTTGCTTGGGCTTCTCTCCTGGAGGCCCTCAGTCAGACCCATTGTTGACATGTGGCAAGACGCTCCTCGGGGCGCGTCTTGCTTGGGCCTCTCTCCTGGAGGCGCTCAGTCAGACACAGTGGTGACATGTGGCTAGACGCTCCTCGGGGCACGTATTGCTTGGGCCTCTCTCCTGGAGGCCCTTTGTCAGACCCAGTGTTGACATGTGGCAAGACGCTCCTCGGGGCGCGTCTTGCTTGGGCCTCTCTCCTGGAGGCCCTCTGTCAGACCCAGTGTTGACATGTGGCAAGACGCTCCTCGGGGCACGTCTTGCTTGGGCCTCTCTCCTGGAGGCGCTCAGTCAGACCCAGTGTTGACCTGTGGCAAGACGCTCCTCGGGGCACGTCTTGCTTGGGTCTCTCTCCCGGAGGCGCTCAGTCAGACCCAGTGTTGACATGTGGCAAGACGCTCCTCGGGGCGCGTCTTGCTTGGGCCTCTCTCCTGGAGGCGCTCAGTCAGACCCAGTGTTGACATGTGGCAAGACGCTCCTCGGGGCGCGTCTTGCTTGGGCCTCTCTCCTGGAGGCTCTCAGTCAGACCGAGTGCTGACATGTGGCAAGACGCTCCTCGGGGCGCGTCTTGCTTGGGCCTCTCTCCTGGAGGCGCTCGGTCAGACCCAGTGGTGACATGTGGCAAGACGCTCCTCGGGGCGCGTCTTGCTTGGGCCTCTCTCCTGGAGGCCCTCTGTCAGACCCAGTGTTGACATGTGGCAAGACGCTCTTAGGGGCGCTTCTTGCTAGGCTCTCTCTCCTGGAGGCGCTCAGTCAGACCGAGTGCTGACCTGTGGCAAGACGCTCCTCGGGGCGCGTCTTGCTTGGGCCTCTCTCCTGGATGCGCTCAGTCAGACCCAGTTGTGACATATGGCAAGACGCTCCTCGGGGCGCGTATTGCTTGGGCCTCTCTCCTGGAGGCCCTCTGTCAGACCCAGTGTTGACATGTGGCAAGACACTCCTCGGGACGCGTCTTGCTTGGGCTTCTCTCATGGAAGCCCTCAGTCAGACCCAGTGTTGACAGGTGTCAAGACGCTCCTCGGGGCGCGTCTTGCTTGGGCCTCTCTCCTGGAGGCGCTCAGTCAGACCCAGTGTTGACATGTGGCAAGACGCTCCTCGGGGCGCGTCTTGCTTGGGCCTCTCTCCTGGAGGCACTCAGTCAGACCCATTGTTGACATGTGGCAAGACGCTCCTCGGGGCGCTTCTTGCTTGGGCCTCTCTCCTGGAGGCGCTAAGTCAGACCCAGAGTTGACCTGTGGCAAGACGCTCCTCGGGGCACGTCTTGCTTGGGTCTCTCTCCCGGAGGCGCTCAGTCAGACCCAGTGTTGACATGTGGCAAGACGCTCCTCGGGGCGCGTCTTGCTTGGGCCTCTCTCCTGGAGGCGCTCAGTCAGACCGAGTGCTGACATGTGGCAAGACGCTCCTCGGGGCGCGTCTTGCTTGGGCCTCTCTCCTGGTGGCGCTCAGTCAGACCCAGTGGTTACATGTGGCAAGATGCTCCTCGGGGCACGTATTGCTTAGGCCTCTCTCCTGGAGGCCCTCTTTCAGACCCAGTGTTGACATGTGGCAAGACGCTCCTCGGGGCGCGTCTAACTTGGGCTTCTCTCATTGAGGCCCTCAGTCAGACCCAGTGTTGACATGTGTCAAGACGCTCCTCGGGGTGCGTCTTGCTTGGGCTTCTCTCATGGAAGCCCTCAGTCAGACCCAGTGTTGACAGGTGTCAAGACGCTCCTCGGGGCGCGTCTTGCTTGGGCCTCTCTCCTGGAGGCGCTCAGTCAGACCCATTGTTGACATGTGGCAAGACGCTCCTCGGGGCGCGTCTTGCTTGGGCCTCTCTCCTGGATGCGCTCAGTCAGACCCAGTGGTGACATATGGCAAGACGCTCCTCGGGGCGCGTATTGCTTGGGCCTCTCTCCTGGAGGCCCTCAGTCAGACCCAGTGTTGACATGTGGCAAGACGCTCCTCGGGGCGCGTCTTGCTTGGGCCTCTCTCCTGGAGGCCCTCAGTCAGACCCATTGTTGACATGTGGCACGACGCTCCTCGGGGCGTGTCTTGCTTGGGCCTCTCTCCTGGAGGCGCTCAGTCAGACCCAGTGGTGACATGTGGCTAGACGCTCCTCGTGGCACGTATTGCTTGGGCCTCTCTCCTGGAGGCCCTCTGTCAGACCCAGTGTTGACATGTGGCAAGACGCTCCTCGGGTCGCGTCTTGCTTGGGCCTCTTTCCTGGAGGCCCTCAATAAGACCCAGTGTTGACACGTGGCAAGACGCTCCTCGGGGCGCGTCTTGCTTGGGCCTCTCTCCTGGAGGCTCTCAGTCTGACCGAGTGCTGACATGTGGCAAGACGCTCCTCGGGGCCCGTCTTGCTTGGGCCTCTCTCCTGGAGGCGCTCAGTCAGACCCAGTGGTGACATGTGGCAAAACGCTCCTCGGGGCACGTATTGCTTGGGCCTCTCTCCTGGAGGCCCTCTGTCAGACCCAGTGTTGACATGTGGCAAGACGCTCCTCGGGGCGCGTCTTACTTGGGCTTCTCTCATTGAGGCCCTCAGTCAGACCCAGTGTTGACATGTGTCAAGACGCTCCTCGGGGCGTGTCTTGCTTGGGCCTCTCTCCTGGAGGCGCTCAGTCAGACCCAGTTTTGTCATGTGGCAAGACGCTCCTCGGGGCGCGTCTTGCTTGGGCCTCTCTCCTGGAGGCCCTCTGTCAGACCCAGTGTTGACATGTGGCAAGACGCTCTTAGGGGCGCTTCTTGCTAGGCTCTCTCTCCTGGAGGCGCTCAGTCCGACCGAGTGCTGACCTGTGGCAAGACGCTCCTCGGGGCGCGTCTTGCTTGGGCCTCTCTCCTGGATGCGCTCAGTCAGACCCAGTGTTGACAGGTGTCAAGACGCTCCTCGGGGCGCGTCTTGCTTGGGCCTCTCTCCTGGAGGCGCTCAGTCAGACCCAGTGTTGACATGTGGCAAGACGCTCCTCGGGGCGCGTCTTGCTTGGGCTTCTCTCCTGGAGGCCCTCAGTCAGATCCATTGTTGACATGTGGCAAGACGCTCCTTGGGGCGCGTCTTGCTTGGGCCTCTCTCCTGGAGGCGCTCAGTCAGACCCAGTGGTGACATGTGGCTAGACGCTCCTCGGGGCGCGTCTTGCTTGGGCCTCTCTCCTGGAGGCCCTCTGTCAGACCCAGTGTTGACATGTGGCAAGACTTTCCTCGGGGCGCGTCTTGCTTGGGCCTCTCTCCTGGAGGCGCTCAGTCAGACCCAGTCGTGACATATGGCAAGACGCTCCTCGGGCTGCGTGTTGCTTGGGCCTCTCTCCTGGAGGCCCTCTGTCAGACCCAGTGTTGACATGTGGCAAGGCACTCCTCGGGGCGCGTCTTGCTTGGGCTTCTCTCCTGGAGGCCCTCAGTCAGACCCAGTGTTGACAAGTGTTAAGACGCTCCTCGAGGCACGTCTTGCTTGGGCCTCTCTCCTGGAGGCACTCAGTCAGACCCATTGTTGACATGTGGCAAGACGCTCCTCGGGGCGCTTCTTGCTTGGGCCTCTCTCCTGGAGGTGCTCAGTCAGACCCCGTGTTGACCTGTGGCAAGACGCTCCTCGGGGAACGTCTTGCTTGGGTCTCTCTCCCGGAGGCGCTCAGTCAGACCCAGTGTTGACATGTGGCAAGACGCTCCTCGGGGCGCGTCTTGCTTGGGCCTCTCTCCTGGAGGCGCTCAGTCAGACCGAGTGCTGACATGTGGCAAGACGCTCCTAGGGGCGCGTCTTGCTTGGGCCTCTCTCCTGGAGGCGCTCAGTCAGACCCAGTGGTGACATGTGGCAAGACGCTCCTCGGGGAACGTATTGCTTGGGCCTCTCTCCTGGAGGCCCTCTTTCAGACCCAGTGTTGACATGTGGCAAGACGCTCCTCGGGGCGCGTCTTACTTGGGCTACTCTCATTGAGGCCCTCAGTCAGACCCAGTGTTGACATGTGTCAAGACGCTCCTCGGGGTGCGTCTTGCTTGGGCCTCTCTCCTGGAGGCGCTCAGTCAGACCCAGTGTTGACATGTGGCAAGACGCTCCTTGGGGCGCATCTTGCTTGGGCCTCTCTCCTGGAGGCCCTCTGTCAGACCCAGTGTTGACATGTGGCAAGACGCTCTTAGGGGCGCGTCTTGCTTGGCTCTCTCTCCTGGAGGCGCTCAGTCAGACCGAGTGCTGACATGTGGCAAGACGCTCCTCGGGGCGCGTCTTGCTTGGGCCTCTCTCCTGGATGCGCTCAGTCAGACCCAGTGGTGACATATGGCAAGACGCTCCTCGGGGCGCGTATTGCTTGGGCCTCTCTCCTGGAGGCCCTCTGTCAGACCCAGTGTTGACATGTGGCAAGACACTCCTCGGGGCGCGTCTTGCTTGGGCTTCTCTCATGGAAGCCCTCAGTCAGACCCAGTGTTGACAGGTGTCAAGACGCTCCTCGGGGCGCGTCTTGCTTGGGCATCTCTCCTGGAGGCGCTCAGTCAGACCGAGTGCTGACATGTGGCAAAACGCTCCTCGGGGCGCGTCTTGCTTGGGCCTCTCTCCTGGAGGCGCTCAGTCAGACCCAGTGGTGACATGTGGCTAGACGCTCCTCGGGGCACGTATTGCTTGGGCCTCTCTCCTTGAGGCCCTCTGTCAGACCCAGTGTTGACATGTGGCAAGACGCTCCTCGGGGCGCGTCTTGCTTGGGCCTCTTTCCTGGAGGCCCTCAATAAGACCCAGTGTTGACACGTGGCAAGACGCTCCTCGGGGCGCGTCTTGCTTGGGCCTCTCTCCTGGAGGCGCTCAGTCAGACCGAGTAGTGACATGTGGCATGACGCTCCTCGGGGCACGTCTTGCTTGGGCCTCTCTCCTGGAGGCGCTCAGTCAGACCCAGTGGTGACATGTGGCAAGACGCTCCTCTGGGCGCATCTTGCTTGGGCCTCTCTCCTGGATGCGCTCAGTCAGACCCAGTGGTGACATATGGCAAGACGCTCCTCGGGGCGCGTATTGCTTGGGCCTCTCTCCTGGAGGCCCTCTGTCAGACCCAGTGTTGACATGTGGCAAGAGGCTCCTCGGGGCACGTCTTGCTTGGGCCTCTCTCCTGGAGGCGCTCAGTCAGACCCATTGTTGACATGTGGCAAGACGCTCCTCGGGGCGCTTCTTGCTTGGGCCTCTCTCCTGGAGGCGCTCAGTCAGACCCAGTGTTGACCTGTGGCAAGACGCTCCTCAGGGCACGTCTTGCTTGGGTCTCTCTCCCGGAGGCGCTCAGTCAGACCCAGTGTTGACATGTGTCAAGACGCTCCTCGGGGCGTGTCTTGCTTGGGCCTCTCTCCTGGAGGCGCTCAGTCAGACCCAGTGTTGTCATGTGGCAAGACGCTCCTCGGGGCGCGTCTTGCTTGGGCCTCTCTCCTGGAGGCCCTCTGTCAGACCCAGTGTTGACATGTGGCAAGACGCTCTTAGGGGCGCTTCTTGCTAGGCTCTCTCTCCTGGAGGCGCTCAGTCCGACCGAGTGCTGACCTGTGGCAAGACGCTCCTCGGGGCGCGTCTTGCTTGGGCCTCTCTCCTGGATGCGCTCAGTCAGACCCAGTGTTGACAGGTGTCAAGACGCTCCTCGGGGCGCGTCTTGCTTGGGCCTCTCTCCTGGAGGCGCTCAGTCAGACCCAGTGGTGACATGTGGCTAGACGCTCCTCGGGGCGCGTCTTGCTTGGGCCTCTCTCCTGGAGGCCCTCTGTCAGACCCAGTGTTGACATGTGGCAAGACGCTCCTCGGGGCGCGTCTTGCTTGGGCCTCTCTCCTGGAGGCGCTCAGTCAGACCCAGTGGTGACATATGGCAAGACGCTCCTCGGGCCGCGTGTTGCTTGGGCCTCTCTCCTGGAGGCCCTCTGTCAGACCCAGTGTTGACATGTGGCAAGACACTCCTCGGGGCGCGTCTTGCTTGGGCTTCTCTCCTGGAGGCCCTCAGTCAGACCCAGTGTTGACAAGTGTTAAGACGCTCCTCGAGGCACGTCTTGCTTGGGCCTCTCTCCTGGAGGCACTCAGTCAGACCCATTGTTGACATGTGGCAAGACGCTCCTCGGGGCGCTTCTTGCTTGGGCCTCTCTCCTGGAGGCGCTCAGTCAGACCCAGTGTTGACCTGTGGCAAGACGCTCCTCGGGTCACGTCTTGCTTGGGTCTCTCTCCCGGAGGCGCTCAGTCAGACCCAGTGTTGACATGTGGCAAGACGCTCCTCGGGGCGCGTCTTGCTTGGGCCTCTCTCCTGGAGGCGCTCAGTCAGACCCAGTGGTGACATGTGGCTAGACGCTCCTCGGGGCGCGTCTTGATTGGGCCTCTCTCCTGGAGGCGCTCAGTCAGACCCAGTGGTGACATGTGGCTAGACGCTCCTCGGGGCGCGTCTTGCTTGGGCCTCTTTCCTGGAGGCCCTCAATAAGACCCAGTGTTGACACGTGGCAAGACGCTCCTCGGGGCGCGTCTTGCTTGGGCCTCTCTCCTGGAGGCGCTCAGTCAGACCGAGTAGTGACATGTGGTATGACGCTCCTCGGGGCGCGTCTTGCTTGGGCCTCTCTCCTGGAGGCGCTCAGTCAGACCCAGTGGTGACATGTGGCAAGACGCTCCTCTGGGCGCATCTTGCTTGGGCCTCTCTCCTGGATGCGCTCAGTCAGACCCAGTGGTGACATATGGCAAGACGCTCCTCGGGGCGCGTCTTGCTTGGGCCTCTCTCCTGGATGCGCTCAGTCAGACCCAGTGGTGACATATGGCAAGACGCTCCTCGGGGCGCGTATTGCTTGGGCCTCTCTCCTGGAGGCCCTCTGTCAGACCCAGTGTTGACATGTGGCAAGACACTCCTCGGGGCGCGTCTTGCTTGGGCTTCTCTCATGGAAGCCCTCAGTCAGACCCAGTGTTGACAGGTGTCAAGACGCGCCTCGGGGCGCGTCTTGCTTGGGCCTCTCTCCTGTAGGCCCTCAGTCAGACCCATTGTTGACATGTTGCACGACGGTCCTCGGGGCGCGTCTTGCTTGGGCCTCTCTCCTGGAGGCGCTCAGTCAGACCCAGTGGTGACATGTGGCTAGACGCTCCTCGGGGCACGTATTGCTTGGGCCTCTCTCCTTGAGGCCCTCTGTCAGACCCAGTGTTGACATGTGGCAAGACGCTCCTCGGGGCGCGTCTTGCTTGGGCCTCTTTCCTGGAGGCCCTCAATAAGACCCAGTGTTGACACGTGGCAAGACGCTCCTCGGGGCGCGTCTTGCTTGGGCCTCTCTCCTGGAGGCGCTCAGTCAGACCGAGTAGTGACATGTGGCATGACGCTCCTCGGGGCGCGTCTTGCTTGGGCCTCTCTCCTGGAGGCGCTCAGTCAGACCCAGTGGTGACATGTGGCAAGACGCTCCTCTGGGCGCATCTTGCTTGGGCCTCTCTCCTGGATGCGCTCAGTCAGACCCAGTGGTGACATATGGCAAGACGCTCCTCGGGGCGCGTATTGCTTGGGCCTCTCTCCTGGAGGCCCTCTGTCAGACCCAGTGTTGACATGTGGCAAGACGCTCCTCGGGGCGCGTCTTGCTTGGGCCTCTCTCCTGGAGGCGCTCAGTCAGACCCAGTGGTGACATATGGCAAGACGCTCCTCGGGGCGCGTATTGCTTGGGCCTCTCTCCTGGAGGCCCTCTGTCAGACCCAGTGTTGACATGTGGCAAGACGCTCCTCGGGGCACGTCTTGCTTGGGCCTCTCTCCTGGAGGCGCTCAGTCAGACCCATTGTTGACATGTGGCAAGACGGTCCTCGGGGCGCTTCTTGCTTGGGCCTCTCTCCTGGAGGCGCTCAGTCAGACCCAGTGTTGACCTGTGGCAAGACGCTCCTCAGGGCACGTCTTGCTTGGGTCTCTCTCCCGGAGGCGCTCAGTCAGACCCAGTGTTGACATGTGGCAAGACGCTCCTCGGGGCGCGTCTTGCTTGGGCCTCTCTCCTGGAGGCGCTCAGTCAGACCCAGCGTTGACATGTGGCAAGACGCTCCTCGGGGCGCGTCTTGCTTGGGCCTCTCTCCTGGAGGCTCTCAGTCAGACCGAGTGCTGACATGTGGCAAGACGCTCCTCGGGGCGCGTCTTGCTTGGGCCTCTCTCCTGGAGGCGCTCAGTCAGACCCAGTGGTGACATATGGCAAGACGCTCCTCGGGGCACGTATTGCTTGGGCCTCTCTCCTGGAGGCCCTCTGTCAGACCCAGTGTTGACATGTGGCAAGACGCTCCTCGGGGCGCGTCTTACTTGGGCTTCTCTCATTGAGGCCCTCAGTCAGACCCAGTGTTGACATGTGTCAAGACGCTCCTCGGGGCGCGTCTTGCTTGGGCCTCTCTCCTGGAGGCGCTCAGTCAGACCCAGTGTTGTCATGTGGCAAGACGCTCCTCGGGGCGCGTCTTTCTTGGGCCTCTCTCCTGGAGGCCCTCTGTCAGACCCAGTGTTGACATGTGGCAAGACGCTCTTAGGGGCGCTTCTTGCTAGGCTCTCTCTCCTGGAGGTGCTCAGTCAGACCGAGTGCTGACCTGTGGCAAGACGCTCCTCGGGGCGCGTCTTGCTTGGGCCTCTCTCCTGGATGCGCTCAGTCAGACCCAGTGTTGACAGGTGTCAAGACGCTCCTCGGGGTGCATCTTGCTTGGGCCTCTCTCCTGGAGGCGCTCAGTCAGACCCAGTGTTGACATGTGGCAAGACGCTCCTCGGGGCGCGTCTTGCTTGGGCTTCTCTCCTGGAGGCCATCAGTCAGACCCATTGTTGACATGTGGCAAGACGCTCCTCGGGGCGCGTCTTGATTGGGCCTCTCTCCTGGAGGCGCTCAGTCAGACCCAGTGGTGACATGTGGCTAGACGCTCCTCGGGGCGCGTCTTGCTTGGGCCTCTCTCCTGGAGGCCCTCTGTCAGACCCAGTGTTGACATGTGGCAAGACGATCCTCGGGGCGCGTCTTGCTTGGGCCTCTCTCCTGGAGGCGCTCAGTCAGACCCAGTGGTGACATATGGCAAGACGCTCCTCGGGGCGCGTGTTGCTTGGGCCTCTCTCATGGAGGCCCTCTGTCAGACCCAGTGTTGACATGTGGCAAGACACTCCTCGGGGCGCGTCTTGCTTGGGCTTCTCTCCTGGAGGCCCTCAGTCAGACCCAGTGTTGACAAGTGTTAAGACGCTCCTCGGGGCGCTTCTTGCTTGGGCCTCTCTCCTGGAGGCGCTCAGTCAGACCCAGTGTTGACCTGTGGCAAGACGCTCCTCGGGGCACGTGTTGCTTGGGTCTCTCTCCCGGAGGCGCTCAGTCAGACCCAGTGTTGACATGTGGCAAGACGCTCCTCGGGGCGCTTCTTGCTTGGGCCTCTCTCCTGGAGGCGCTCAGTCAGACCCAGTGTTGACCTGTGGCAAGACGCTCCTCGGGGCACGTCTTGCTTGGGTCTCTCTCCCGGAGGCGCTCAGTCAGACCCAGTGTTGACATGTGGCAAGACGCTCCTCGGGGCGCGTCTTGCTTGGGCCTCTCTCCTGGAGGCGCTCAGTCAGACCGAGTGCTGACATGTGGCAAGACGCTCCTCGGGGCGCGTCTTGCTTGGGCGTCTCTCCTGGAGGCGCTCAGTCAGACCCAGTGGTGACATGTGGCAAGACTCTCCTCGGGGCACGTATTGCTTGGGCCTCTCTCCTGGAGGCCCTCTTTCAGACCCAGTGTTGAC
Organism: Nothobranchius furzeri; assembly: GCF_043380555.1. Lineage (NCBI taxonomy): Eukaryota > Metazoa > Chordata > Actinopteri > Cyprinodontiformes > Nothobranchiidae > Nothobranchius > Nothobranchius furzeri. Next base: position 1,264,049 of record NC_091750.1, read on the forward strand.
ATGTGGCAAGACGCTCCTCGGGGCGCGTCTTACTTGGGCTTCTCTCATTGAGGCCCTCAGTCAGACCGAGTGTTGACATGTGTCAAGACGCTCCTCGGGGTGCGTCTTGCTTGGGCCTCTCTCCTGGAGGCGCTCAGTCAGACCCAGTGTTGACATGTGGCAAGACGCTCCTTGGGGCGCGTCTTGCTTGGGCCTCTCTCCTGGAGGCCCTCTGTCAGACCCAGTGTTGACATGTGGCAAGACGCTCTTAGGGGCGCGTCTTGCTTGGCTCTCTCTCCTGGAGGCGCTCAGTCAGACCGAGTGCTGACATGTGGCAAGACGCTCCTCGGGGCGCATATTGCTTGGGCCTCTCTCCTGGAGGCCCTCTGTCAGACCCAGTGTTGACATGTGGCAAGACACTCCTCGGGGCGCGTCTTGCTTGGGCTTCTCTCATGGAAGCCCTCAGTCAGACCCAGTGTTGACAGGTGTCAAGACGCTCCTCGGGGCGCGTCTTGCTTGGGCCTCTCTCCTGGAGGCGCTCAGTCAGACCCATTGTTGACATGTGGCAAGACGCTCCTCGGGGCGCGTCTTGCTTGGGCTTCTCTCCTGGAGGCCCTCAGTCAGACCCATTGTTGACATGTGGCACGACGCTCCTCGGGGTGCGTCTTGCTTGGGCCTCTCTCCTGGAGGCGCTCAGTCAGACCCAGTGGTGACATGTGGCTAGACGCTCCTCGGGGCGCGTCTTGCTTGGTCTTCTCTCATGGAAGCCCTCAGTCAGACCCAGTGTTGACAGGTGTCAAGACGCTCCTCGGGGCACGTATTGCTTGGGCCTCTCTCCTTGAGGCCCTCTGTCAGACCCAGTGTTGACATATGGCAAGACGCTCCTCGGGGCGCGTCTTGCTTGGGCCTCTTTCCTGGAGGCCCTCAATAAGACCCAGTGTTGACACGTGGCAAGACGCTCCTCGGGGTGCGTCTTGCTTGGGCCTCTCTCCTGGAGGCGCTCAGTCAGAAAGAGTAGTGACATGTGGCATGACGCTCCTCGGGGCGCGTCTTGCTTGGGCCTCTCTCCTGGAGGCGCTCAGTCAGACCCAGTGGTGACATGTGGCAAGACGCTCCTCTGGGCTCATCTTGCTTGGGCCTCTCTCCTGGATGCGCTCAGTCAGACCCAGTGGTGACATATGGCAAGACGCTCCTCGGGGCGCGTATTGCTTGGGCCTCTCTCCTGGAGGCCCTCTGTCAGACCCAGTGTTGACATGTGGCAAGACGCTCCTCGGGGCGCGTCTTGCTTGGGCCTCTCTCCTGGAGGCCCTCTGTCAGACCCAGTGTTGACATGTGGCAAGACGCTCCTCGGGGCACGTCTTGCTTGGGCCTCTCTCCTGGAGGCGCTCAGTCAGACCCATTGTTGACATGTGGCAAGACGCTCCTCGGGGCGCTTCTTGCTTGGGCCTCTCTCCTGGAGGCGCTCAGTCAGACCCAGTGTTGACCTGTGGCAAGACGCTCCTCGGGGCACGTCTTGCTTGGGTCTCTCTCCCGGAGGCGCTCAGTCAGACCCAGTGTTGACATGTGGCAAGACGCTCCTCGGGGCGCGTCTTGCTTGGGCCTCTCTCCCGGAGGCGCTCAGTCAGACCCAGTGTTGACATGTGGCAAGACGCTCCTCAGGGCGCGTCTTGCTTGGGCCTCTCTCCTGGTGGCTCTCAGTCAGACCGAGTGCTGACATGTGGCAAGACGCTCCTCGGGGCGCGTCTTGCTTGGGCCTCACTCCTGGAGGCGCTCAGTCAGACCCAGTGGTGACATGTGGCAAGACGCTCCTCGGGGCACGTATTGCTTGGGCCTCTCTCCTGGAGGCCCTCTGTCAGACCCAGTGTTGACATGTGGCAAGACTCTCCTCGGGGCGCGTCTTACTTGGGCTTCTCTCATTGAGGCCCTCAGTCAGACCCAGTGTTGACATGTGTCAAGACGCTCCTCAGGGCGCGTCTTGCTTGGGCCTCTCTCCTGGAGGCGCTCAGTCAGACCCAGTGTTGTCATGTGGCAAGACGCTCCTTGGGGCGCGTCTTGCTTGGGCCTCTCTCCTGGAGGCCCTCTGTCAGACCCAGTGTTGACATGTGGCAAGACGCTCTTAGGGGCGCTTCTTGCTAGGCTCTCTCTCCTGGAGGCGCTCAGTCAGACCGAGTGCTGACCTGTGGCAAGACGCTCCTCGGGGCGCGTCTTGCTTGGGCCTCTCTCCTGGATGCGCTCAGTCAGACCCAGTGGTGACATATGGCAAGACGCTACTCGGGGCGTGTATTGCTTGGGCCTCTCTCCTGGAGGCCCTCTGTCAGACCCAGTGTTGACATGTGGCAAGACACTCCTCGGGGCGCGTCTTGCTTGGGCTTCTCTCATGGAAGCCCTCAGTCAGACCCAGTGTTGACATGTGGCAAGACGCTCCTCGGGGCGCGTCTTGATTGGGCTTCTCTCCTGGAGGCCCTCAGTCAGACCCAGTGGTGACATGTGGCTACACGCTCCTCGGGGCGCGTCTTGCTTGGGCCTTTCTCCTGGAGGCCCTCTGTCAGACCCAGTGTTGACATGTGGCAAGACGCTCCTCGGGGCGTGTCTTGCTTGGGCCTCTCTCCTGGAGGCGCTCAGTCAGAACCAGAGGTGACATGTGGCAAGACGCTCCTCGGGGCTCGTCTTGCTTGGGCCTCTCTCCTGGAGGCGCTCAGTCAGACCCAGTGTTGACATGTGGCAAGACGCTCCTCGGGGCGCGTCTTGCTGGGGACTCTCTACTGGAGGCCCTCAATCAGACCCAGTGTTGACACGTGGCAAGACGCTCCTCGGGGCGTGTCTTGCTTGGGCCTCTCTCCTGGAGGCGCTCAGTCAGAACCAGAGGTGACATGTGGCAAGACGCTCCTCGGGGCTCGTCTTGCTTGGGCCTCTCTCCTGGAGGCGCTCAGTCAGACCCAGTGTTGACATGTGGCAAGACGCTCCTCGGGGCGCGTCTTGCTTGGGCCTCTCTCCTGGAGGCGCTCAGTCAGACCCAGTGTTGACATGTGGCAAGACGCTCTTCGGGGCGCGTCTTGCTTGGGCCTCTCGCCTTGAGGCGCTCAGTCAGACCCAGTGTTGACATGTGGCAAAACGCTCCTCGGGGCACGTCTTGCTTGGGCTTCTCTCCTGGAGGCCCTCAGTCAGACCCATTGTTGACATGTGGCAAGACGCTCCTCGGGCTGCGTTTGCTTGGGCCTCTCTCCTGGAGGCGCTCAGTCAGACCGAGTAGTGACATGTGGCAAGATGCTCCTCGGGGCGCGTCTTGCTTGGGCTTCTCTCATGGAGGCACTCAGTCAGACCCAGTGTTGACATGTGGCAAGACACTCCTCGGGGCGCGTCTTGCTTGGGCCTCTCTCCTGGAGGCCCTCAGTCAGACCCAGTGTTGACATGTGTCAAGACGCTCCTCGGGGCTCGTCTTGCTTGGGCTTCTCTTCTGGAGGCCCTCAGTCAGACCCATTGTTGACATGTGGCAAGACGCTCCTCGGGGCGCGTCTTGCTTGGGCCTCTCTCCTGGAGGCGCTCAGTCAGAACCAGAGGTGACATGTGGCAAGACGCTCCTCGGGGCGCGTCTTGCTTGGGCCTCTCTCCTGGAGGCCCTCTGTCTGACCCACTGTTGACATGTGGTCAAGACGCTCCTCCGGGCTCATCTTGCTTGGGACTCTCTCCTGGAGGCCCTCAGTCAGACCCAGTGCGGACATGTGGCAAGACGCTCCTCGGGGCGTGTCTTGCTTGGGCCTCTCTCCTGGAGATGCTCAGTCAGACCGAGTGCTGACATAAGGCAAGACGCTCCTCGGGGCGCGTCTTGCTGGGGACTCTCTCCTGGAGGCGTTCAGTCAGACCCAGTGCTGACATGTGGCAAGACGCTCCTCGGGGCGCGTCTTGCTTCGGCCTCTCTCCTGGAGGCCCTCAATCAGACCCAGTGTTGACACGTGGCAAGACGCTCCTCGGGGCGTGTCTTGCTTGGGCCTCTCTCCTGGAGGCCCTCAATCAGACCCAGTGCTGACATGTGGCAAGACGCTCCTCCGAGCGCATCTTGCTTTGGCCTCTCTCCTGGAGGCGCTCAGTCAGACCGAGTGCTGACATGTAGCAAGAAGCTCCTCGGGGTGCGTCTTGCTTGGGCTTCTCTCCTGGAGGCCCTCAGTAAGACCCATTGTTGACATGTGGCAAGACGCTCCTCGGGGCGCGTCTTGCTTCGGCTTTTCTCCTGGAGGCCCTCAGTCAGACCCATTGTTGACATGTGGCAAGATGCTCCTCGGGGCACGTCTTGCTTGGGCCTCTCTCCAGAAGGCCCTCAATCAGACCCAGTGTTGACACGTGGCAAGACGTTCCTCGGGGCGCGTCTTGCTTGGGCCTCTCTCTTGGAGGCGCTCAGTCAGACTGACTAGTGACATGTGGCCTGACGCTCCTCGGGGCACGTCTTGCTTGGGCCTCTCTCCTGGAGGCGCTCAGTCAGACCCAGTGGTGACATATGGCAAGACACTCCTCGGGGGGCGTCTTGCTTGGGCCTCTCTCCTGGAGGCGCTCAGTCAGACTGAGTAGTGACATGTGTCAAGACGCTCCTCGGGGCGCGTCTTGCTTGGGCTTCTCTCCTGGAGGCCCTCAGTCAGACCCAGTGTTGACATGTGGCAAGACACTCCTCGGGGCGCGTCTTGCTTGGGCCTCTCTCCTGGAGGCCCTCATTCAGACCCAGTGTTGACATGTGTCAAGACGCTCCTCGGGGCGCGTCTTGCTTGGGCTTCTCTCCTGGAGGCCCTCAGTCAGACCTATTGATGACATGTGGCAAGACGCTCCTCGGGGCGCGTCTTGCTTGGGCTTCTCTCATGGAGGCGCTCAGACAGACCCAGTGTTGACATGTGACAAGACACTCCTCGGGGCGCGTCTTGCTTGGGCCTCTCTCCTGGAGGCGCTCAGTCAGACCCAGTGTTTACACGTGGCAAGACGCCCCTCGAGGCGCGTTTTGCTTGGGCCTCTCGCCTTGAGGCGCTCAGTCAGACCCAGTGTTGACATGTGGCAAGACGCTCCTCGGGGCGCGTCTTGCTTGGGCCTCTCTCCTGGAGGCGCTCATTCAGACCCAGTGTTTACATGTGGCAAGACGCTCCTCGGGGCGCGTCTTGCTTGGGCTTCTCTCCTGGAGGCCCTCAGTCAGACCCATTGTTGACATGTGGCAAGACGCTCCTCGGGGTGCGTCTTGCTTGGGCCTCTCTCCTGGAGGCGCTCAGTCAGACCGAGTAGTGACATGTGGCAAGATGCTCCTCGGGGCGTGTCTTGCTGGGGCTTCTCTCATGGAGGCACTCATTCAGACCCAGTGTTGACATGTGGCAAGACGCTCCTCGGGGCTCGTCTTGCTTGGGACTCTCTCCTGGAGGCGCTCAGTCAGACCCAGTGGTGACACGTGGCAAGACGCTCCTCGGGGCGCGTCTTGCTTGGGCCTCTCTCCTGGAGGCGCTCAGTCAGACCCAGTGGTGACATGTGGCAAGACACTCCTCGGGGCGCGTCTTGCTTGGACCTCTCTCCTGGAGGCGCTCAGTCAGACCCGGTGTTGACACGTGGCAAGACGCTCCTCGGGGCGCGTCTTGCTTGGGCCTCTCTCCTGGAGGCGCTCAGTCAGACTGAGTAGTGACATGTGGCCTGACGCTCCTCGGGGCACGTCTTGCTTGGGCTTCTCTCCTGGAGGCGCTCAGTCAGACCCAGTGGTGACATGTGGCAAGACACTCCTCGGGGCGCGTCTTGCTTGGGCCTCTCTCCTGGAGGCCCTCATTCAGACCCAGTGTTGACATGTGTCAAGACGCTCCTCGGGGCGCGTCTTGCTTGGGCTTCTCTCCTGGAGGCCCTCAGTCAGACCTATTGATGACATGTGGCAAGACGCTCCTCGGGGCGCGTCTTGCTTGGGCTTCTCTCATGGAGGCGCTCAGACAGACCCAGTGTTGACATGTGACAAGACGCTCCTCGGGGCGCGTCTTGCTTGGGCCTCTCTCCTGGAGGCGCTCAGTCAGACTGAGTAGTGACATGTGGCCTGACGCTCCTCGGGGCACGTCTTGCTTGGGCTTCTCTCCTGGAGGCGCTCAGTCAGACCCAGTGTTGACATGTGGCAAGACACTCCTCGGGGCGCGTCTTGCTTGGGCCTCTCTCCTGGAGGCCCTCATTCAGACCCAGTGTTGACATGTGTCAAGACGCTCCTCGGGGCGCGTCTTGCTTGGGCTTCTCTCCTGGAGGCGCTCAGACATACCCAGTGTTGACATGTGACAAGACGCTCCTCGGGGCACGTCTTGCTTGGGCCTCTCTCCTGGAGGCGCTCAGTCAGACTGAGTAGTGACATGTGGCCTGACGCTCCTCGGGGCACGTCTTGCTTGGGCTTCTCTCCTGGAGGCGCTCAGTCAGACCCAGTGTTGACATGTGGCAAGACACTCCTCGGGGCGCGTCTTGCTTGGGCCTCTCTCCTGGAGGCCCTCATTCAGACCCAGTGTTGACATGTGTCAAGACGCTCCTCGGGGCGCGTCTTGCTTGGGCTTCTCTCCTGGAGGCCCTCAGTCAGACCTATTGATGACATGTGGCAAGACCCTCCTCGGGGCGCGTCTTGCTTGGGCTTCTCTCATGGAGGCGCTCAGACAGACCCAGTGTTGACATGTGACAAGACACTCCTCGGGGCGCGTCTTGCTTGGGCCTCTCTCCTGGAGGCGCTCAGTCAGACCCAGTGTTTACACGTGGCAAGACGCCCCTCGAGGCGCGTTTTGCTTGGGCCTCTCGCCTTGAGGCGCTCAGTCAGACCCAGTGTTTACACGTGGCAAGACGCCCCTCGAGGCGCGTTTTGCTTGGGCCTCTCGCCTTGAGGCGCTCAGTCAGACCCAGTGTTGACATGTGGCAAGACGCTCCTCGGGGCGCGTCTTGCTTGGGCTTCTCTCCTGGAGGCCCTCAGTCAGACCCATTGTTGACATGTGGCAAGACGCTCCTCGGGGTGCGTCTTGCTTGGGCCTCTCTCCTGGAGGCGCTCAGTCAGACCGAGTAGTGACATGTGGCAAGATGCTCCTCGGGGCGTGTCTTGCTGGGGCTTCTCTCATGGAGGCACTCATTCAGACCCAGTGTTGACATGTGGCAAGACGCTCCTCGGGGCTCGTCTTGCTTGGGACTCTCTCCTGGAGGCGCTCAGTCAGACCCAGTGGTGACACGTGGCAAGACGCTCCTCGGGGCGCGTCTTGCTTGGGCCTCTCTCCTGGAGGCGCTCAGTCAGACCCAGTGGTGACATGTGGCAAGACACTCCTCGGGGCGCGTCTTGCTTGGACCTCTCTCCTGGAGGCGCTCAGTCAGACCCGGTGTTGACATGTGGAGAGACGCTCCTCGGGGCGCGTCTTGCTTGGGCCTCTCTCATGGAGGCCCTCTGTCAGACCCAGTGTTGACATGTGTCAAGACGCTCCTCGGGGCGCGTCTTGCTTTGGCCTCTCTCCTGGAGGCCCTCAGTAAGACCCATTGTTGACATGTGGCAAGACGCTCCTCGGGGAGCATCTTGCTTGGGCTTCTCTCCTGGAGGCCCTCAGTCAGACCCATTGTTGACATGTGGCAAGACGTTCCTCGGGGCGCGTCTTGCTTGGGCCTCTCTCCAGAAGGCCCTCAATCAGACCCGTTGTTGACATGTGACAAGACGCTCCTCGGGGCGCGTCTTGCTTGGGCCTCTCTCCTGGAGGCGCTCAGTCAGACTGAGTAGTGACATGTGTCAAGACGCTCCTCGGGGCGCGTCTTGCTTTGGCCTCTCTCCTGGAGGCCCTCAGTAAGACCCATTGTTGACATGTGGCAAGACGCTCCTCGGGGAGCATCTTGCTTGGGCTTCTCTCCTGGAGGCCCTCAGTCAGACCCATTGTTGACATGTGGCAAGACGTTCCTCGGGGCGCGTCTTGCTTGGGCCTCTCTCCAGAAGGCCCTCAATCAGACCCGTTGTTGACACGTGGCAAGACGCTCCTCGGGGCGCGTCTTGCTTGGGCCTCTCTCCTGGAGGCGCTCAGTCAGAGTGAGTAGTGACATGTGGCCTGACGCTCCTCGGGGCACGTCTTGCTTGGGCTTCTCTCCTGGAGGCGCTCAGTCAGACCCAGTGGTGACATGTGGCAAGACACTCCTCGGGGCGCGTCTTGCTTGGGCCTCTCTCCTGGAGGCCCTCATTCAGACCCAGTGTTGACATGTGTCAAGACGCTCCTCGGGGCGCGTCTTGCTTGGGCTTCTCTCCTGGAGGCCCTCAGTCAGACCTATTGATGACATGTGGCAAGACGCTCCTCGGGGCGCGTCTTGCTTGGGCTTCTCTCATGGAGGCGCTCAGACAGACCCAGTGTTGACATGTGACAAGACGCTCCTCGGGGCGCGTCTTGCTTGGGCCTCTCTCCTGGAGGCGCTCAGTCAGACTGAGTAGTGACATGTGGCCTGACGCTCCTCGGGGCACGTCTTGCTTGGGCTTCTCTCCTGGAGGCGCTCAGTCAGACCCAGTGTTGACATGTGGCAAGACACTCCTCGGGGCGCGTCTTGCTTGGGCCTCTCTCCTGGAGGCCCTCATTCAGACCCAGTGTTGACATGTGTCAAGACGCTCCTCGGGGCGCGTCTTGCTTGGGCTTCTCTCCTGGAGGCCCTCAGTCAGACCTATTGATGACATGTGGCAAGACGCTCCTCGGGGCGCGTCTTGCTTGGGCTTCTCTCATGGAGGCGCTCAGACAGACCCAGTGTTGACATGTGACAAGACACTCCTCGGGGCGCGTCTTGCTTGGGCCTCTCTCCTGGAGGCGCTCAGTCAGACCCAGTGTTTACACGTGGCAAGACGCCCCTCGAGGCGCGTCTTGCTTGGGCCTCTCTCCTGGAGGCGCTCAGTCAGACCCAGTGTTGGCACGTGGCAAGACGCTCCTCAGGGCGCGTCTTGGTTGGGCCTCTCTCCTGGAGGCGCTCAGTCAAACCCAGTGGTGACATGTGGCAAGACGCTCCTCAGGGCGCGTCTTGCTTGGGCCTCTCTCCTTGAGGTCCTCTGTCAGACCCAGTGTTAACATGTGGCAAAATGCTCCTCCGAGCGCATCTTGCTTTGGCCTATCTCCTGGAGGCGCTCAGTCAGACCGAGTGCTGACATGTGGCAAGAAGCTCCTCGGGGTGCGTCTTGCCTGGGCTTCTCTCCTGGAGGCCCTCAGTAAGACCCATTGTTGACATGTGGCAAGACGCTCCTCGGGGCGCGTCTTGCTTGGGCTTCTCTCCTGGAGGCCCTCAGTCAGACCCATTGTTGACATGTGGCAAGACGCTCCTCGGGGCGTGTCTTGCTTGGGCCTCTCTCCTGGAGGCGCTCAGTCAGACTGACTAGTGAAATGTGGCCTGACGCTCCTCGGGGCGCGTCTTGCTTGGGCCTCTCTCCTGGAGGCGCTCAGTCAGACCCAGTGGTGAAATGTGGCAAGACACTCCTCGGGGCGCGTCTTGCTTGGGCCTCTCTCCTGGAGGCCCTCTGTCAGACCCAGTGTTGACATGTGTCAAGACGCTCCTCGGGGCGCGTCTTGCTTGGGCTTCTCTCCTGGAGGCCCTCAGTGAGACCCATTGTTGATATGTGGCAAGAGGCTCCTCGGGGCGCGTCTTGCTTGGGCTTCTCTCCTGGAGGCGCTCAGACATACCCAGTGTTGACATGTGACAAGACGCTCCTCGGGGCACGTCTTGCTTGGGCCTCTCTCCTGGAGGCGCTCAGTCAGACCGAGTGCTGACATAAGGCAAGACGCTCCTCGGGGCGCGTCTTGCTGGGGACTCTCTTCAGGAGGCGCTCAGTCAGACCCAGTGCTGACATGTGGCAAGACGCTCCTCGGGGCGCGTCTTGCTTGGGCCTCTCTCCTGGAGGCGCTCAGTCAGACCCAGTGCTGACATGTGGCAAGACGCTCCTCGGGGCGCGTCTTGCTTGGGCCTCTCTCCTGGAGGCGCTCAGTCAGACCCAGTGTTGACATGTGGCAAGACGCTCCTCGGGGCGCGTCTTGCTTGGGCCTCTCGCCTGGAGGCGCTCAGTCAGACCCAGTGTTGACATGTGGCAAGACGCTCCTCGGGGCGCGTCTTGCTTGGGCCTCTCTCCTGGAGGCGCTCAGTCAGACCCAGTGTTGACATGTGGCAAGACGCTCCTCGGGGCGCGTCTTGCTTGGGCTTCTCTCCTGGAGGCCCTCAGTCAGACCCATTGTTGACATGTGGCAAGACGCTCCTCGGGGAGATTCTTGCTTGGGCCTCTCTCCTGGAGGCGCTCAGTCAGACCGAGTAGTGACATGTGGCAAGATGCTCCTCGGGGCGTGTCTTGCTGGGGCTTTTCTCATGGAGGCACTCAGTCAGACCCAGTGTTGACATGTGGCAAGACGCTCCTCGGGGCTCGTCTTGCTTGGGCCTCTCTCCTGGAGGCGCTCAGTCAGACCCAGTGGTGACACGTGGCAAGACGCTCCTCGGGGCGCGTCTTGCTTGGGCCTCTCTCCTGGAGGCCCTCAGTCAGACCCAGTGGTGACATGTGGCAAGACACTCCTCGGGGCGCGTCTTGCTTGGACCTCTCTCCTGGAGGCGCTCAGTCAGAGCCGGTGTTGACATGTGGAGAGACGCTCCTCGGGGCGCGTCTTGCTTGGGCCTCTCTCATGGAGGCCCTCTGTCAGACCCAGTGTTGACATGTGTCAAGACGCTCCTCGGGGCGCGTCTTGCTTTGGCCTCTCTCCTGGAGGCCCTCAGTAAGACCCATTGTTGACATGTGGCAAGACGCTCCTCGGGGAGCATCTTGCTTGGGCTTCTCTCCTGGAGGCCCTCAGTCAGACCCATTGTTGACATGTGCCAAGACGTTCCTCGGGGCGCGTCTTGCTTGGGCCTCTCTCCAGAAGGCCCTCAATCAGACCCGTTGTTGACACGTGGCAAGACGCTCCTCGGGGCGCGTCTTGCTTGGGCCTCTCTCCTGGAGGCGCTCAGTCAGACTGAGTAGTGACATGTGGCCTGACGCTCCTCGGGGCACGTCTTGCTTGGGCTTCTCTCCTGGAGGCGCTCAGTCAGACCCAGTGGTGACATGTGGCAAGACACTCCTCGGGGCGCGTCTTTCTTTGGCCTCTCTCCTGGAGGCCCTCATTCAGACCCAGTGTTGACATGTGTCAAGACGCTCCTCGGGGCGCGTCTTGCTTGGGCTTCTCTCCTGGAGGCCCTCAGTCAGACCTATTGATGACATGTGGCAAGACGCTCCTCGGGGCGCGTCTTGCTTGGGCTTCTCTCATGGAGGCGCTCAGACAGACCCAGTGTTGACATGTGACAAGACGCTCCTCGGGGCGCGTCTTGCTTGGGCCTCTCTCCTGGAGGCGCTCAGTCAGACTGAGTAGTGACATGTGGCCTGACGCTCCTCGGGGCACGTCTTGCTTGGGCTTCTCTCCTGGAGGCGCTCAGTCAGACCCAGTGGTGACATGTGGCAAGACACTCCTCGGGGCGCGTCTTGCTTGGGCCTCTCTCCTGGAGGCCCTCATTCAGACCCAGTGTTGACATGTGTCAAGACGCTCCTCGGGGCGCGTCTTGCTTGGGCTTCTCTCCTGGAGGCCCTCAGTCAGACCTATTGATGACATGTGGCAAGACGCTCCTCGGGGCGCGTCTTGCTTGGGCTTTTCTCATGGAGGCGCTCAGACAGACCCAGTGTTGACATGTGACAAGACGCTCCTCGGGGCGCGTCTTGCTTGGACCTCTCTCCTGGAGGCCCTCAGTAAGATCCATTGTTGACACGTGGCAAGACGCTCCTCGAGGCGCGTCTTGCTTGGGCCTCTCTCCTGGAGGCGCTCAGTCAGACCCAGTGTTGGCATGTGGCAAGACGCTCCTCAGGGCGCGTCTTGGTTGGGCCTCTCTCCTGGAGGCGCTCAGTCAAACCCAGTGGTGACATGTGGCAAGACGCTCCTCGGGGCGCGTCTTGCTTGGGCTTCTCTCCTGGAGGCGCTCAGACATACCCAGTGTTGACATGTGACAAGACGCTCCTCGGGGCACGTCTTGCTTGGGCCTCTCTCCTGGAGGCGCTCAGTCAGACCGAGTGCTGACATAAGGCAAGACGCTCCTCGGGGCGCGTCTTGCTGGGGACTCTCTTCAGGAGGCGCTCAGTCAGACCCAGTGCTGACATGTGGCAAGACGCTCCTCGGGGCGCGTCTTGCTTGGGCCTCTCTCCTGGAGGCGCTCAGTCAGACCCAGTGCTGACATGTGGCAAGACGCTCCTCGGGGCGCGTCTTGCTTGGGCCTCTCTCCTGGAGGCGCTCAGTCAGACCCAGTGGTGACACGTGGCAAGACGCTCCTCGGGGCGCGTCTTGCTTGGGCCTCTCTCCTGGAGGCGCTCAGTCAGACCCAGTGGTGACATGTGGCAAGACACTCCTCGGGGCGCGTCTTGCTTGGACCTCTCTCCTGGAGGCGCTCAGTCAGACCCGGTGTTGACATGTGGAGAGACGCTCCTCGGGGCGCGTCTTGCTTGGGCCTCTCTCATGGAGGCCCTCTGTCAGACCCAGTGTTGACATGTGTCAAGACGCTCCTCGGGGCGCGTCTTGCTTTGGCCTCTCTCCTGGAGGCCCTCAGTCAGACCCATTGTTGACATGTGGCAAGACGTTCCTCGGGGCGCGTCTTGCTTGGGCCTCTCTCCAGAAGGCCCTCAATCAGACCCGTTGTTGACACGTGGCAAGACGCTCCTCGGGGCGCGTCTTGCTTGGGGCTCTCTCCTGGAGGCGCTCAGTCAGACTGAGTAGTGACATGTGGCCTGACGCTCCTCGGGGCACGTCTTGCTTGGGCTTCTCTCCTGGAGGCGCTCAGTCAGACCCAGTGGTGACATGTGGCAAGACACTCCTCGGGGCGCGTCTTTCTTTGGCCTCTCTCCTGGAGGCCCTCATTCAGACCCAGTGTTGACATGTGTCAAGACGCTCCTCGGGGCGCGTCTTGCTTGGGCTTCTCTCCTGGAGGCCCTCAGTCAGACCTATTGATGACATGTGGCAAGACGCTCCTCGGGGCGCGTCTTGCTTGGGCTTCTCTCATGGAGGCGCTCAGACAGACCCAGTGTTGACATGTGACAAGACGCTCCTCGGGGCGCGTCTTGCTTGGGCCTCTCTCCTGGAGGCGCTCAGTCAGACTGAGTAGTGACATGTGGCCTGACGCTCCTCGGGGCACGTCTTGCTTGGGCTTCTCTCCTGGAGGCGCTCAGTCAGACCCAGTGGTGACATGTGGCAAGACACTCCTCGGGGCGCGTCTTGCTTGGGCCTCTCTCCTGGAGGCCCTCATTCAGACCCAGTGTTGACATGTGTCAAGACGCTCCTCGGGGCGCGTCTTGCTTGGGCTTCTCTCCTGGAGGCCCTCAGTCAGACCTATTGATGACATGTGGCAAGACGCTCCTCGGGGCGCGTCTTGCTTGGGCTTTTCTCATGGAGGCGCTCAGACAGACCCAGTGTTGACATGTGACAAGACGCTCCTCGGGGCGCGTCTTGCTTGGACCTCTCTCCTGGAGGCGCTCAGTCAGACCCAGTGTTGACACGTGGCAAGACGCTCCTCGAGGCGCGTCTTGCTTGGGCCTCTCTCCTGGAGGCGCTCAGTCAGACCCAGTGTTGGCATGTGGCAAGACGCTCCTCAGGGCGCGTCTTGGTTGGGCCTCTCTCCTGGAGGCGCTCAGTCAAACCCAGTGGTGACATGTGGCAAGACGCTCCTCGGGGCGCGTCTTGCTTGGGCCTCTCTCCTGGAGGCCCTCTGTCAGACCCAGTGTTAACATGTGGCAAGATGCTCCTCCGAGCGCATCTTGCTTTGGCCTATCTCCTGGAGGCGTTCAGTCAGACCGAGTGCTGACATGTGGCAAGAAGCTCCTCGGGGTGCGTCTTGCTTGGGCTTCTCTCCTGGAGGCCCTCAGTAAGACCCATTGTTGACCTGTGGCAAGACGCTCCTCGAGGCGCGTCTTGCTTGGGCCTCTCTCCTGGAGGCGCTCAGTCAGACCCAGTGTTGGCATGTGGCAAGACGCTCCTCAGGGCGTGTCTTGCTTGGGCCTCTCTCCTGGAGACGCTCAGTCAGACTGACTAGTGAAATGTGGCCTGACGCTCCTCGGGGCGCGTCTTGCTTGGGCCTCTCTCCTGGAGGCGCTCAGTCAGACCCAGTGGTGAAATGTGGCAAGACACTCCTCGGGGCGCGTCTTGCTTGGGCCTCTCTCCTGGAGGCCCTCTGTCAGACCCAGTGTTGACATGTGTCAAGACGCTCCTCGGGGCGCGTCTTGCTTGGGCTTCTCTCCTGGAGGCCCTCAGTGAGACCCATTGTTTATATGTGGCAAGACGCTCCTCGGGGCTGGTCTTGCTTGGGCCTCTCTCCTGGAGGCGCTCAGACATACCCAGTGTTGACATGTGACAAGACGCTCCTCGGGGCACGTCTTGCTTGGGCCTCTCTCCTGGAGGCGCTCAGTCAGACCGAGTGCTGACATAAGGCAAGACGCTCCTCGGGGCGCATATTGCTGGGGACTCTCTCCTGGAGGCGCTCAGTAAGACCCAGTGCTGACATGTGGCAAGACGCTCCTCGGGGCGCGTCTTGCTTGGGCCTCTCTCCTGGAGGCGCTCAGTCAGACCCAGTGTTGACATGTGGCAAGACGCTCCTCGGGGCGCGTCTTGCCTGGGCCTCTCACCTGGAGGCGCTCAGTCAGACCCAGTGTTGACATGTGGCAAGACGCTCCTCGGGGCGCGTCTTGCTTGGACCTCTCTCCTGGAGGCGCTCAGTCAGACCCAGTGTTGACATGTGGCAAGACGCTCCTCGGGGCGCGTCTTGCTTGGGCTTCTCTCCTGGAGGCACTCAGTCAGACCCATTGTTGACATGTGGCAAGACGCTCCTCGGGGTGTGTCTTGCTTGGGCCTGTCTTCTGGAGGCGCTCAGTCAGACCGAGTAGTGACATGTGGCAAGACGCTCCTCGGGGCTCGTCTTGCTTGGGCCTCTCTCCTGGAGGCGCTCAGTGAGACCCAGTGGTGACACGTGGCAAGACGCTCCTCGGGGCGCGTCTTGCTTGGGCCTCTCTCCTGGAGGCCCTCTGTCAGACCCAGTGTTGACATGTGTCAAGACGCTCCTCGGGGCGCGTCTTGCTTGGGCTTCTCTCCTGGAGGCCCTCAGTGAGACCCATTGTTGATATGTGGCAAGACGCTCCTCGGGGCGCGTCTTGCTTGGGCTTCTCTCCTGGAGGCGCTCAGACATACCCAGTGTTGACATGTGATAAGACGCTCCTCGGGGCACGTCTTGCTTGGGCCTCTCTCCTGGAGGCGCTCAGTCAGACCGTGTGCTGACATAAGGCAAGACGCTCCTCGGGGCGCGTCTTGCTGGGGACTCTCTTCTGGAGGCGCTCAGTCAGACCCAGTGCTGACATGTGGCAAGACGCTCCTCGGGGCGCGTCTTGCTTGGGCCTCTCTCCTGGAGGCGCTCAGTCAGACCCAGTGCTGACATGTGGCAAGACGCTCCTCGGGGCGCGTCTTGCTTGGGCCTCTCTCCTGGAGGCGCTCAGTCAGACCCAGTGTTGACATGTGGCAAGACGCTCCTCGGGGCGCGTCTTGCTTGGGCCTCTCGCCTGGAGGCGCTCAGTCAGACCCAGTGTTGACATGTGGCAAGACGCTCCTCGGGGCGCGTCTTGCTTGGGCCTCTCTCCTGGAGGCGCTCAGTCAGACCCAGTGTTGACATGTGGCAAGACGCTCCTCGGGGCGCGTCTTGCTTGGGCTTCTCTCCTGGAGGCCCTCAGTCAGACCCAGTGGTGACACGTGGCAAGACGCTCCTCGGGGCGAGTCTTGCTTGGGCCTCTCTCCTGGAGGCGCTCAGTCAGACCCAGTGGTGACATGTGGCAAGACACTCCTCGGGGCGCGTCTTGCTTGGACCTCTCTCCTGGAGGCGCTCAGTCAGACCCGGTGTTGACATGTGGAGAGACGCTCCTCGGGGCGCATCTTGCTTGGGCCTCTCTCATGGAGGCCCTCTGTCAGACCCAGTGTTGACATGTGTCAAGACGCTCCTCGGGGCGCGTCTTGCTTTGGCCTCTCTCCTGGAGGCCCTCAGTAAGACCCATTGTTGACATGTGGCAAGACGCTCCTCGGGGAGCATCTTGCTTGGGCTTCTCTCCTGGAGGCCTTCAGTCAGACCCATTGTTGACATGTGGCAAGACGTTCCACGGGGCGCGTCTTGCTTGGGCCTCTCTCCAGAAGGCCCTCAATCAGACCCGTTGTTGACACGTGGCAAGACGCTCCTCGGGGCGCGTCTTGCTTGGGCCTCTCTCCTGGAGGCGCTCAGTCAGACTGAGTAGTGACATGTGGCCTGACGCTCCTCGGGGCACGTCTTGCTTGGGCTTCTCTCCTGGAGGCGCTCAGTCAGACCCAGTGGTGACATGTGGCAAGACACTCCTCGGGGCGCGTCTTGCTTTGGCCTCTCTCCTGGAGGCCCTCATTCAGACCCAGTGTTGACATGTGTCAAGACGCTCCTCGGGGCGCGTCTTGCTTGGGCTTCTCTCCTGGAGGCCCTCAGTCAGACCTATTGATGACATGTGGCAAGACGCTCCTCGGGGCGCGTCTTGCTTGGGCTTCTCTCATGGAGGCGCTCAGACAGACCCAGTGTTGACATGTGACAAGACGCTCCTCGGGGCGCGTCTTGCTTGGGCCTCTCTCCTGGAGGCGCTCAGTCAGACTGAGTAGTGACATGTGGCCTGACGCTCCTCGGGGCACGTCTTGCTTGGGCTTCTCTCCTGGAGGCGCTCAGTCAGACCCAGTGGTGACATGTGGCAAGACACTCCTCGGGGCGCGTCTTGCTTGGGCCTCTCTCCTGGAGGCCCTCATTCAGACCCAGTGTTGACATGTGTCAAGACGCTCCTCGGGGCGCGTCTTGCTTGGGCTTCTCTCCTGGAGGCCCTCAGTCAGACCTATTGATGACATGTGGCAAGACACTCCTCGGGGCGCGTCTTGCTTGGGCTTTTCTCATGGAGAAGCTCAGACAGACCCAGTGTTGACATGTGACAAGACGCTCCTCGGGGCGCGTCTTGCTTGGACCTCTCTCCTGGAGGCGCTCAGTCAGACCCAGTGTTGACACGTGGCAAGACGCTCCTCGAGGCGCGTCTTGCTTGGGCCTCTCTCCTGGAGGCGCTCAGTCAGACCCAGTGTTGGCATGTGGCAAGACGCTCCTCAGGGCGCGTCTTGGTTTGGCCTCTCTCCTGGAGGCGCTCAGTCAAACCCAGTGGTGACATGTGGCAAGACGCTCCTCGGGGCGCGTCTTGCTTGGGCCTCTCTCCTGGAGGCCCTCTGTCAGACCCAGTGTTAACATGTGGCAAGATGCTCCTCCGAGCGCATCTTGCTTTGGCCTATCTCCTGGAGGCGTTCAGTCAGACCGAGTGCTGACATGTGGCAAGAAGCTCCTCGGGGTGCGTCTTGCTTGGGCTTCTCTCCTGGAGGCCCTCAGTAAGACCCATTGTTGACCTGTGGCAAGACGCTCCTCGGGGCGCGTCTTGCTTGGGCTTCTCTCCTGGAGGCCCTCAGTCAGACCCATTGTTGACATGTGGCAAGACGCTCCTCGGGGCGTGTCTTGCTTGGGCCTCTCTCCTGGAGGCGCTCAGTCAGACTGACTAGTGAAATGTGGCCTGACGCTCCTCGGGACGCGTCTTGCTTGGACCTCTCTCCTGGAGGCGCTCAGTCAGACCCAGTGGTGACATGTGGCAAGACACTCCTCGGGGCGCGTCTTGCTTGGACCTCTCTCCTGGAGGCGCTCAGTCAGACCCAGTGTTAACATGTGGCAAGATGCTCCTCCGAGCGCATCTTGCTTTGGCCTATCTCCTGGAGGCGTTCAGTCAGACCGAGTGCTGACATGTGGCAAGAAGCTCCTCGGGGTGCGTCTTGCTTGGGCTTCTCTCCTGGAGGCCCTCAGTAAGACCCATTGTTGACCTGTGGCAAGACGCTCCTCGGGGCGCGT
Source organism: Nothobranchius furzeri (assembly GCF_043380555.1). Lineage (NCBI taxonomy): Eukaryota > Metazoa > Chordata > Actinopteri > Cyprinodontiformes > Nothobranchiidae > Nothobranchius > Nothobranchius furzeri. The sequence continues at coordinate 1,281,941 of NC_091750.1, forward strand.
CTTGCTTGGGCTTCTCTCCTGGAGGCCCTCAGTCAGACCCATTGTTGACATGTGGCAAGACGCTCCTCGGGGCGTGTCTTGCTTGGGCCTCTCTCCTGGAGGCGCTCAGTCAGACTGACTAGTGAAATGTGGCCTGACGCTCCTCGGGACGCGTCTTGCTTGGACCTCTCTCCTGGAGGCGCTCAGTCAGACCCAGTGGTGACATGTGGCAAGACACTCCTCGGGGCGCGTCTTGCTTGGACCTCTCTCCTGGAGGCGCTCAGTCAGACCCGGTGTTGACATGTGGAGAGACGCTCCTCGGGGCGCATCTTGCTTGGGCCTCTCTCATGGAGGCCCTCTGTCAGACCCAGTGTTGACATGTGTCAAGACGCTCCTCGGGGCGCGTCTTGCTTTGGCCTCTCTCCTGGAGGCCCTCAGTAAGACCCATTGTTGACATGTGGCAAGACGCTCCTCGGGGAGCATCTTGCTTGGGCTTCTCTCCTGGAGGCCTTCAGTCAGACCCATTGTTGACATGTGGCAAGACGTTCCACGGGGCGCGTCTTGCTTGGGCCTCTCTCCAGAAGGCCCTCAATCAGACCCGTTGTTGACACGTGGCAAGACGCTCCTCGGGGCGCGTCTTGCTTGGGCCTCTCTCCTGGAGGCGCTCAGTCAGACTGAGTAGTGACATGTGGCCTGACGCTCCTCGGGGCACGTCTTGCTTGGGCTTCTCTCCTGGAGGCGCTCAGTCAGACCCAGTGGTGACATGTGGCAAGACACTCCTCGGGGCGCGTCTTGCTTTGGCCTCTCTCCTGGAGGCCCTCATTCAGACCCAGTGTTGACATGAGTCAAGACGCTCCTCGGGGCGCGTCTTGCTTGGGCTTCTCTCCTGGAGGCCCTCAGTCAGACCTATTGATGACATGTGGCAAGACGCTCCTCGGGGCGCGTCTTGCTTGGGCTTCTCTCATGGAGGCGCTCAGACAGACCCAGTGTTGACATGTGACAAGACGCTCCTCGGGGCGCGTCTTGCTTGGGCCTCTCTCCTGGAGGCGCTCAGTCAGACTGAGTAGTGACATGTGGCCTGACGCTCCTCGGGGCACGTCTTGCTTGGGCTTCTCTCCTGGAGGCGCTCAGTCAGACCCAGTGGTGACATGTGGCAAGACACTCCTCGGGGCGCGTCTTGCTTGGGCCTCTCTCCTGGAGGCCCTCATTCAGACCCAGTGTTGACATGTGTCAAGACGCTCCTCGGGGCGCGTCTTGCTTGGGCTTCTCTCCTGGAGGCCCTCAGTCAGACCTATTGATGACATGTGGCAAGACACTCCTCGGGGCGCGTCTTGCTTGGGCTTTTCTCATGGAGAAGCTCAGACAGACCCAGTGTTGACATGTGACAAGACGCTCCTCGGGGCGCGTCTTGCTTGGACCTCTCTCCTGGAGGCGCTCAGTCAGACCCAGTGTTGACACGTGGCAAGACGCTCCTCGAGGCGCGTCTTGCTTGGGCCTCTCTCCTGGAGGCGCTCAGTCAGACCCAGTGTTGGCATGTGGCAAGACGCTCCTCAGGGCGCGTCTTGGTTTGGCCTCTCTCCTGGAGGCGCTCAGTCAAACCCAGTGGTGAAATGTGGCAAGACGCTCCTCGGGGCGCATCTTGCTTGGGCCTCTCTCCTGGAGGCCCTCTGTCAGACCCAGTGTTAACATGTGGCAAGATGCTCCTCCGAGCGCATCTTGCTTTGGCCTATCTCCTGGAGGCGTTCAGTCAGACCGAGTGCTGACATGTGGCAAGAAGCTCCTCGGGGTGCGTCTTGCTTGGGCTTCTCTCCTGGAGGCCCTCAGTAAGACCCATTGTTGACCTGTGGCAAGACGCTCCTCGGGGCGCGTCTTGCTTGGGCTTCTCTCCTGGAGGCCCTCAGTCAGACCCATTGTTGACATGTGGCAAGACGCTCCTCGGGGCGTGTCTTGCTTGGGCCTCTCTCCTGGAGGCGCTCAGTCAGACTGACTAGTGAAATGTGGCCTGACGCTCCTCGGGACGCGTCTTGCTTGGGCCTCTCTCCTGGAGGCGCTCAGTCAGACCCAGTGGTGAAATGTGGCAAGACACTCCTCGGGGCGCGTCTTGCTTGGGCCTCTCTCCTGGAGGCCCTCTGTCAGACCCAGTGTTGACATGTGTCAAGACGCTCCTCGGGGCGCGTCTCGCTTGGGCTTCTCTCCTGGAGGCCCTCAGTGAGACCCATTGTTGATATGTGGCAAGACGCTCCTCGGGGCTGGTCTTGCTTGGGCCTCTCTCCTGGAGGCGCTCAGACATACCCAGTGTTGACATGTGACAAGACGCTCCTCGGGGCACGTCTTGCTTGGGCCTCTCTCCTGGAGGCGCTCAGTCAGACCGAGTGCTGACATAAGGCAAGACGCTCCTCGGGGCGCGTATTGCTGGGGAATCTCTCCTGGAGGCGCTCAGTCAGACCCAGTGCTGACATGTGGCAAGACGCTCCTCGGGGCGCGTCTTGCTTGGGCCTCTCTCCTGGAGGCGCTCAGTCAGACCCAGTGTTGACATGTGGCAAGACGCTCCTCGGGGCGCGTCTTGCCTGGGCCTCTCGCCTGGAGGCGCTCAGTCAGACCCAGTGTTGACATGTGGCAAGACTCTCCTCGGGGCGCGTCTTGCTTGGACCTCTCTCCTGGAGGCGCTCAGTCAGACCCAGTGTTGACATGTGGCAAGACGCTCCTCGGGGCGCGTCTTGCTTGGGCTTCTCTCCTGGAGGCACTCAGTCAGACCCATTGTTGACATGTGGCAAGACGCTCCTCGGGGTGTGTCTTGCTTGGGCCTGTCTTCTGGAGGCGCTCAGTCAGACCGAGTAGTGACATGTGGCAAGACGCTCCTCGGGGCTCGTCTTGCTTGGGCCTCTCTCCTGGAGGCGCTCAGTGAGACCCAGTGGTGACACGTGGCAAGACGCTCCTCGGGGCGCGTCTTGCTTGGGCCTCTCTCCTGGAGGCGCTCAGTCAGACCCAGTGGTGACACGTGGCAAGACGCTCCTCGGGGCACATCTTGCTTGGGCCTCTCTCCTGGAGGCGCTCGGTCAGACGCAGTGTTGACACGTGGCAAGACACTCCTCGGGGCGCGTCTTGCTTGGACCTCTCTCCTGGAGGCGCTCAGTCAGACCCAGTGTTGACATGTGGCAAGACGCTCCTCGGGGCGCGTCTTGCTTGGGCCTCTCTCCAGAAGGCCCTCAATCAGACCCGTTGTTGACACGTGGCAAGACTCTCCTCGGGGCGCGTCTTGCTTGGGCCTCTCTCCTGGAGGCGCTCAGTCAGACTGAGTAGTGACATGTGGCCTGACGCTCCTCGGGGCACGTCTTGCTTGGGCTTCTCTCCTGGAGGCGCTCAGTCAGACCCAGTGGTGACATGTGGCAAGACACTCCTCGGGGCGCGTCTTGCTTGGGCCTCTCTCCTGGAGGCCCTCATTCAGACCCAGTGTTGACATGTGTCAAGACGCTCCTCGGGGCGCGTCTTGCTTGGGCTTCTCTCCTGGAGGCCCTCAGTCAGACCTATTGATGACATGTGGCAAGACGCTCCTCGGGGCGCGTCTTGCTTGGGCTTCTCTCATGGAGGCGCTCAGACAGACCCAGTGTTGACATGTGACAAGACGCTCCTCGGGGCGCGTCTTGCTTGGGCCTCTCTCCTGGAGGCGCTCAGTCAGACTGAGTAGTGACATGTGGCCTGACGCTCCTCGGGGCACGTCTTGCTTGGGCTTCTCTCCTGGAGGCGCTCAGTCAGACCCAGTGTTGACATGTGGCAAGACACTCCTCGGGGCGCGTCTTGCTTGGGCCTCTCTCCTGGAGGCCCTCATTCAGACCCAGTGTTGACATGTGTCAAGACGCTCCTCGGGGCGCGTCTTGCTTGGGCTTCTCTCCTGGAGGCCCTCAGTCAGACCTATTGATGACATGTGGCAAGACGCTCCTCGGGGCGCGTCTTGCTTGGGCTTCTCTCATGGAGGCGCTCAGACAGACCCAGTGTTGACATGTGACAAGACACTCCTCGGGGCGCGTCTTGCTTGGGCCTCTCTCCTGGAGGCGCTCAGTCAGACCCAGTGTTTACACGTGGCAAGACGCCCCTCGAGGCGCGTCTTGCTTGGGCCTCTCTCCTGGAGGCGCTCAGTCAGACCCAGTGTTGGCACGTGGCAAGACGCTCCTCAGGGCGCGTCTTGGTTGGGCCTCTCTCCTGGAGGCGCTCAGTCAAACCCAGTGGTGACATGTGGCAAGACGCTCCTCAGGGCGCGTCTTGATTGGGCCTCTCTCCTGGAGGCCCTCTGTCAGACCCAGTGTTAACATGTGGCAAGATGCTCCTCCGAGCGCATCTTGCTTTGGCCTATCTCCTGGAGGCGCTCAGTCAGACCGAGTGCTGACATGTGGCAAGAAGCTCCTCGGGGTGCGTCTTGCCTGGGCTTCTCTCCTGGAGGCCCTCAGTAAGACCCATTGGTGACATGTGGCAAGACGCTCCTCGGGGCGCGTCTTGCTTGGGCTTCTCTCCTGGAGGCCCTCAGTCAGACCCATTGTTGACATGTGGCAAGACGCTCCTCGGGGCGTGTCTTGCTTGGGCCTCTCTCCTGGAGGCGCTCAGTCAGACTGACTAGTGAAATGTGGCCTGACGCTCCTCGGGGCGCGTCTTGCTTGGGCCTCTCTCCTGGAGGCGCTCAGTCAGACCCAGTGGTGAAATGTGGCAAGACACTCCTCGGGGCGCGTCTTGCTTGGGCCTCTCTCCTGGAGGCCCTCTGTCAGACCCAGTGTTGACATGTGTCAAGACGCTCCTCGGGGCGCGTCTTGCTTGGGCTTCTCTCCTGGAGGCCCTCAGTGAGACCCATTGTTGATATGTGGCAAGACGCTCCTCGGGGCGCGTCTTGCTTGGGCTTCTCTCCTGGAGGCGCTCAGACATACCCAGTGTTGACATGTGACAAGACGCTCCTCGGGGCACGTCTTGCTTGGGCCTCTCTCCTGGAGGCGCTCAGTCAGACCGAGTGCTGACATAAGGCAAGACGCTCCTCGGGGCGCGTCTTGCTGGGGACTCTCTTCAGGAGGCGCTCAGTCAGACCCAGTGCTGACATGTGGCAAGACGCTCCTCGGGGCGCGTCTTGCTTGGGCCTCTCTCCTGGAGGCGCTCAGTCAGACCCAGTGCTGACATGTGGCAAGACGCTCCTCGGGGCGCGTCTTGCTTGGGCCTCTCTCCTGGAGGCGCTCAGTCAGACCCAGTGTTGACATGTGGCAAGACGCTCCTCGGGGCGCGTCTTGCTTGGGCCTCTCGCCTGGAGGCGCTCAGTCAGACCCAGTGTTGACATGTGGCAAGACGCTCCTCGGGGCGCGTCTTGCTTGGGCCTCTCTCCTGGAGGCGCTCAGTCAGACCCAGTGTTGACATGTGGCAAGACGCTCCTCGGGGCGCGTCTTGCTTGGGCTTCTCTCCTGGAGGCCCTCAGTCAGACCCATTGTTGACATGTGGCAAGACGCTCCTCGGGGAGAGTCTTGCTTGGGCCTCTCTCCTGGAGGCGCTCAGTCAGACCGAGTAGTGACATGTGGCAAGATGCTCCTCGGGGCGTGTCTTGCTGGGGCTTTTCTCATGGAGGCACTCAGTCAGACCCAGTGTTGACATGTGGCAAGACGCTCCTCGGGGCTCGTCTTGCTTGGGCCTCTCTCCTGGAGGCGCTCAGTCAGACCCAGTGGTGACACGTGGCAAGACGCTCCTCGGGGCGCGTCTTGCTTGGGCCTCTCTCCTGGAGGCCCTCAGTCAGACCCAATGGTGACATGTGGCAAGACACTCCTCGGGGCGCGTCTTGCTTGGACCTCTCTCCTGGAGGCGCTCAGTCAGACCCGGTGTTGACATGTGGAGAGACGCTCCTCGGGGCGCGTCTTGCTTGGGCCTCTCTCATGGAGGCCCTCTGTCAGACCCAGTGTTGACATGTGTCAAGACGCTCCTCGGGGCGCGTCTTGCTTTGGCCTCTCTCCTGGAGGCCCTCAGTAAGACCCATTGTTGACATGTGGCAAGACGCTCCTCGGGGAGCATCTTGCTTGGGCTTCTCTCCTGGAGGCCCTCAGTCAGACCCATTGTTGACATGTGGCAAGACGTTCCTCGGGGCGCGTCTTGCTTGGGCCTCTCTCCAGAAGGCCCTCAATCAGACCCGTTGTTGACACGTGGCAAGACGCTCCTCGGGGCGCGTCTTGCTTGGGCCTCTCTCCTGGAGGCGCTCAGTCAGACTGAGTAGTGACATGTGGCCTGACGCTCCTCGGGGCACGTCTTGCTTGGGCTTCTCTCCTGGAGGCGCTCAGTCAGACCCAGTGGTGACATGTGGCAAGACACTCCTCGGGGCGCGTCTTTCTTTGGCCTCTCTCCTGGAGGCCCTCATTCAGACCCAGTGTTGACATGTGTCAAGACGCTCCTCGGGGCGCGTCTTGCTTGGGCTTCTCTCCTGGAGGCCCTCAGTCAGACCTATTGATGACATGTGGCAAGACGCTCCTCGGGGCGCGTCTTGCTTGGGCTTCTCTCATGGAGGCGCTCAGACAGACCCAGTGTTGACATGTGACAAGACGCTCCTCGGGGCGCGTCTTGCTTGGGCCTCTCTCCTGGAGGCGCTCAGTCAGACTGAGTAGTGACATGTGGCCTGACGCTCCTCGGGGCACGTCTTGCTTGGGCTTCTCTCCTGGAGGCGCTCAGTCAGACCCAGTGGTGACATGTGGCAAGACACTCCTCGGGGCGCGTCTTGCTTGGGCCTCTCTCCTGGAGGCCCTCATTCAGACCCAGTGTTGACATGTGTCAAGACGCTCCTCGGGGCGCGTCTTGCTTGGGCTTCTCTCCTGGAGGCCCTCAGTCAGACCTATTGATGACATGTGGCAAGACGCTCCTCGGGGCGCGTCTTGCTTGGGCTTTTCTCATGGAGGCGCTCAGACAGACCCAGTGTTGACATGTGACAAGACGCTCCTCGGGGCGCGTCTTGCTTGGACCTCTCTCCTGGAGGCGCTCAGTCAGACCCAGTGTTGACACGTGGCAAGACGCTCCTCGAGGCGCGTCTTGCTTGGGCCTCTCTCCTGGAGGCGCTCAGTCAGACCCAGTGTTGGCATGTGGCAAGACGCTCCTCAGGGCGCGTCTTGGTTGGGCCTCTCTCCTGGAGGCGCTCAGTCAAACCCAGTGGTGACATGTGGCAAGACGCTCCTCGGGGCGCGTCTTGCTTGGGCTTCTCTCCTGGAGGCGCTCAGACATACCCAGTGTTGACATGTGACAAGACGCTCCTCGGGGCACGTCTTGCTTGGGCCTCTCTCCTGGAGGCGCTCAGTCAGACCGAGTGCTGACATAAGGCAAGACGCTCCTCGGGGCGCGTCTTGCTGGGGACTCTCTTCAGGAGGCGCTCAGTCAGACCCAGTGCTGACATGTGGCAAGACGCTCCTCGGGGCGCGTCTTGCTTGGGCCTCTCTCCTGGAGGCGCTCAGTCAGACCCAGTGCTGACATGTGGCAAGACGCTCCTCGGGGCGCGTCTTGCTTGGGCCTCTCTCCTGGAGGCGCTCAGTCAGACCCAGTGTTGACATGTGGCAAGACGCTCCTCGGGGCGCGTCTTGCTTGGGCCTCTTGCCTGGAGGCGCTCAGTCAGACCCAGTGTTGACATGTGGCAAGACGCTCCTCGGGGCGCGTCTTGCTTGGGCCTCTCTCCTGGAGGAGCTCAGTCAGACCCAGTGTTGACATGTGGCAAGACGCTCCTCGGGGCGCGTCTTGCTTGGGCTTCTCTCCTGGAGGCCCTCAGTCAGACCCATTGTTGACATGTGGCAAGACGCTCCTCGGGGAGAGTCTTGCTTGGGCCTCTCTCCTGGAGGCGCTCAGTCAGACCGAGTAGTGACATGTGGCAAGATGCTCCTCGGGGCGTGTCTTGCTGGGGCTTCTCTCATGGAGGCACTCAGTCAGACCCAGTGTTGACATGTGGCAAGACGCTCCTCGGGGCTCGTCTTGCTTGGGCCTCTCTCCTGGAGGCGCTCAGTCAGACCCAGTGGTGACACGTGGCAAGACGCTCCTCGGGGCGCGTCTTGCTTGGGCCTCTCTCCTGGAGGCGCTCAGTCAGACCCAGTGGTGACATGTGGCAAGACACTCCTCGGGGCGCGTCTTGCTTGGACCTCTCTCCTGGAGGCGCTCAGTCAGACCCGGTGTTGACATGTGGAGAGACGCTCCTCGGGGCGCGTCTTGCTTGGGCCTCTCTCATGGAGGCCCTCTGTCAGACCCAGTGTTGACATGTGTCAAGACGCTCCTCGGGGCGCGTCTTGCTTTGGCCTCTCTCCTGGAGGCCCTCAGTCAGACCCATTGTTGACATGTGGCAAGACGTTCCTCGGGGCGCGTCTTGCTTGGGCCTCTCTCAAGAAGGCCCTCAATCAGACCCGTTGTTGACACGTGGCAAGACGCTCCTCGGGGCGGGTCTTGCTTGGGCCTCTCTCCTGGAGGCGCTCAGTCAGACTGAGTAGTGACATGTGGCCTGACGCTCCTCGGGGCACGTCTTGCTTGGGCTTCTCTCCTGGAGGCGCTCAGTCAGACCCAGTGGTGACATGTGGCAAGACACTCCTCGGGGCGCGTCTTTCTTTGGCCTCTCTCCTGGAGGCCCTCATTCAGACCCAGTGTTGACATGTGTCAAGACGCTCCTCGGGGCGCGTCTTGCTTGGGCTTCTCTCCTGGAGGCCCTCAGTCAGACCTATTGATGACATGTGGCAAGACGCTCCTCGGGGCGCGTCTTGCTTGGGCTTCTCTCATGGAGGCGCTCAGACAGACCCAGTGTTGACATGTGACAAGACGCTCCTCGGGGCGCGTCTTGCTTGGGCCTCTCTCCTGGAGGCGCTCAGTCAGACTGAGTAGTGACATGTGGCCTGACGCTCCTCGGGGCACGTCTTGCTTGGGCTTCTCTCCTGGAGGCGCTCAGTCTGACCCAGTGGTGACATGTGGCAAGACACTCCTCGGGGCGCGTCTTGCTTGGGCCTCTCTCCTGGAGGCCCTCATTCAGACCCAGTGTTGACATGTGTCAAGACGCTCCTCGGGGCGCGTCTTGCTTGGGCTTCTCTCCTGGAGGCCCTCAGTCAGACCTATTGATGACATGTGGCAAGACGCTCCTCGGGGCGCGTCTTGCTTGGGCTTTTCTCATGGAGGCGCTCAGACAGACCCAGTGTTGACATGTGACAAGACGCTCCTCGGGGCGCGTCTTGCTTGGACCTCTCTCCTGGAGGCGCTCAGTCAGACCCAGTGTTGACACATGGCAAGACGCTCCTCGAGGCGCGTCTTGCTTGGGCCTCTCTCCTGGAGGCGCTCAGTCAGACCCAGTGTTGGCATGTGGCAAGACGCTCCTCAGGGCGCGTCTTGGTTTGGCCTCTCTCCTGGAGGCGCTCAGTCAAACCCAGTGGTGACATGTGGCAAGACGCTCCTCGGGGCGCGTCTTGCTTGGGCCTCTCTCCTGGAGGCCCTCTGTCAGACCCAGTGTTAACATGTGGCAAGATGCTCCTCCGAGCGCATCTTGCTTTGGCCTATCTCCTGGAGGCGTTCAGTCAGACCGAGTGCTGACATGTGGCAAGAAGCTCCTCGGGGTGCGTCTTGCTTGGGCTTCTCTCCTGGAGGCCCTCAGTAAGACCCATTGTTGACCTGTGGCAAGACGCTCCTCGGGGCGCGTCTTGCTTGGGCTTCTCTCCTGGAGGCCCTCAGTCAGACCCATTGTTGACATGTGGCAAGACGCTCCTCGGGGCGTGTCTTGCTTGGGCCTCTCTCCTGGAGGCGCTCAGTCAGACTGACTAGTGAAATGTGGCCTGACGCTCCTCGGGGCGCGTCTTGCTTGGGCCTCTCTCCTGGAGGCGCTCAGTCAGACCCAGTGGTGAAATGTGGCAAGACACTCCTCGGGGCGCGTCTTGCTTGGGCCTCTCTCCTGGAGGCCCTCTGTCAGACCCAGTGTTGACATGTGTCATGACGCTCCTCGGGGCGCGTCTTGCTTGGGCTTCTCTCCTGGAGGCCCTCAGTGAGACCCATTGTTTATATGTGGCAAGACGCTCCTCGGGGCTGGTCTTGCTTGGGCCTCTCTCCTGGAGGCGCTCAGACATACCCAGTGTTGACATGTGACAAGACGCTCCTCGGGGCACGTCTTGCTTGGGCCTCTCTCCTGGAGGCGCTCAGTCAGACCAAGTGCTGACATAAGGCAAGACGCTCCTCGGGGCGCGTCTTGCTGGGGACTCTCTTCTGGAGGCGCTCAGTCAGACCCAGTGCTGACATGTGGCAAGACGCTCCTCGGGGCGCGTCTTGCTTGGGCCTCTCTCCTGGAGGCGCTCAGTCAGACCCAGTGCTGACATGTGGCAAGACGCTCCTCGGGGCGCGTCTTGCTTGGGCCTCTCTCCTGGAGGCGCTCAGTCAGACCCAGTGTTGACATGTGGCAAGACGCTCCTCGGGGCGCGTCTTGCTTGGGCCTCTCGCCTGGAGGCGCTCAGTCAGACCCAGTGTTGACATGTGGCAAGACGCTCCTCGGGGCGCGTCTTGCTTGGGCCTCTCTCCTGGAGGCGCTCAGTCAGACCCAGTGTTGACATGTGGCAAGACGCTCCTCGGGGCGCGTCTTGCTTGGGCTTCTCTCCTGGAGGCCCTCAGTCAGACCCATTGTTGACATGTGGCAAGACGCTCCTCGGGGAGAGTCTTGCTTGGGCCTCTCTCCTGGAGGCGCTCAGTCAGACCGAGTAGTGACATGTGGCAAGATGCTCCTCGGGGCGTGTCTTGCTGGGGCTTCTCTCATGGAGGCACTCAGTCAGACCCAGTGTTGACATGTGGCAAGACGCTCCTCGGGGCTCGTCTTGCTTGGGCCTCTCTCCTGGAGGCGCTCAGTCAGACCCAGTGGTGACACGTGGCAAGACGCTCCTCGGGGCGAGTCTTGCTTGGGCCTCTCTCCTGGAGGCGCTCAGTCAGACCCAGTGGTGACATGTGGCAAGACACTCCTCGGGGCGCGTCTTGCTTGGACCTCTCTCCTGGAGGCGCTAAGTCAGACCCGGTGTTGACATGTGGAGAGACGCTCCTCGGTGCGCGTCTTGCTTGGGCCTCTCTCATGGAGGCCCTCTGTCAGACCCAGTGTTGACATGTGTCAAGACGCTCCTCGGGGCGCGTCTTGCTTTGGCCTCTCTCCTGGAGGCCCTCAGTAAGACCCATTGTTGACATGTGGCAAGACGCTCCTCGGGGAGCATCTTGCTTGGGCTTCTCTCCTGGAGGCCCTCAGTCAGACCCATTGTTGACATGTGGCAAGACGTTCCTCGGGGCGCGTCTTGCTTGGGCCTCTCTCCAGAAGGCCCTCAATCAGACCCGTTGTTGACACGTGGCAAGACGCTCCTCGGGGCGCGTCTTGCTTGGGCCTCTCTCCTGGAGGCGCTCAGTCAGACTGAGTAGTGACATGTGGCCTGACGCTCCTCGGGGCACGTCTTGCTTGGGCTTCTCTCCTGGAGGCGCTCAGTCAGACCCAGTGGTGACATGTGGCAAGACACTCCTCGGGGCGCGTCTTGCTTTGGCCTCTCTCCTGGAGGCCCTCATTCAGACCCAGTGTTGACATGTGTCAAGACGCTCCTCGGGGCGCGTCTTGCTTGGGCTTCTCTCCTGGAGGCCCTCAGTCAGACCTATTGATGACATGTGGCAAGACGCTCCTCGGGGCGCGTCTTGCTTGGGCTTCTCTCATGGAGGCGCTCAGACAGACCCAGTGTTGACATGTGACAAGACGCTCCTCGGGGCGCGTCTTGCTTGGGCCTCTCTCCTGGAGGTGCTCAGTCAGACTGAGTAGTGACATGTGGCCTGACGCTCCTCGGGGCACGTCTTGCTTGGGCTTCTCTCCTGGAGGCGCTCAGTCAGACCCAGTGGTGACATGTGGCAAGACACTCCTCGGGGCGCGTCTTGCTTGGGCCTCTCTCCTGGAGGCCCTCATTCAGACCCAGTGTTGACATGTGTCAAGACGCTCCTCGGGGCGCGTCTTGCTTGGGCTTCTCTCCTGGAGGCCCTCAGTCAGACCTATTGATGACATGTGGCAAGACACTCCTCGGGGCGCGTCTTGCTTGGGCTTTTCTCATGGAGAAGCTCAAACAGACCCAGTGTTGACATGTGACAAGACGCTCCTCGGGGCGCGTCTTGCTTGGACCTCTCTCCTGGAGGCGCTCAGTCAGACCCAGTGTTGACACGTGGCAAGACGCTCCTCGAGGCGCGTCTTGCTTGGGCCTCTCTCCTGGAGGCGCTCAGTCAGACCCAGTGTTGGCATGTGGCAAGACGCTCCTCAGGGAGCGTCTTGGTTTGGCCTCTCTCCTGGAGGCGCTCAGTCAAACCCAGTGGTGACATGTGGCAAGACGCTCCTCGGGGCGCGTCTTGCTTGGGCCTCTCTCCTGGAGGCCCTCTGTCAGACCCAGTGTTAACATGTGGCAAGATGCTCCTCCGAGCGCATCTTGCTTTGGCCTATCTCCTGGAGGCGTTCAGTCAGACCGAGTGCTGACATGTGGCAAGAAGCTCCTCGGGGTGCGTCTTGCTTGGGCTTCTCTCCTGGAGGCCCTCAGTAAGACCCATTGTTGACCTGTGGCAAGACGCTCCTCGGGGCGCGTCTTGCTTGGGCTTCTCTCCTGGAGGCCCTCAGTCAGACCCATTGTTGACATGTGGCAAGACGCTCCTCGGGGCGTGTCTTGCTTGGGCCTCTCTCCTGGAGGCGCTCAGTCAGACTGACTAGTGAAATGTGGCCTGACGCTCCTCGGGACGCGTCTTGCTTGGGCCTCTCTCCTGGAGGCGCTCAGTCAGACCCAGTGGTGAAATGTGGCAAGACACTCCTCGGGGCGCGTCTTGCTTGGGCCTCTCTCCTGGAGGCCCTCTGTCAGACCCAGTGTTGACATGTGTCAAGACGCTCCTCGGGGCGCGTCTCGCTTGGGCTTCTCTCCTGGAGGCCCTCAGTGAGACCCATTGTTGATATGTGGCAAGACGCTCCTCGGGGCTGGTCTTGCTTGGGCCTCTCTCCTGGAGGCGCTCAGACATACCCAGTGTTGACATGTGACAAGACGCTCCTCGGGGCACGTCTTGCTTGGGCCTCTCTCCTGGAGGCGCTCAGTCAGACCGAGTGCTGACATAAGGCAAGACGCTCCTCGGGGCGCGTATTGCTGGGGACTCTCTCCTGGAGGCGCTCAGTCAGACCCAGTGCTGACATGTGGCAAGACGCTCCTCGGGGCGCGTCTTGCTTGGGCCTCTCTCCTGGAGGCGCTCAGTCAGACCCAGTGTTGACATGTGTCAAGACGCTCCTCGGGGCGCGTCTTGCTTGGGCTTCTCTCCTGGAGGCCCTCAGTCAGACCTATTGATGACATGTGGCAAGACACTCCTCGGGGCGCGTCTTGCTTGGGCTTTTCTCATGGAGAAGCTCAGACAGACCCAGTGTTGACATGTGACAAGACGCTCCTCGGGGCGCGTCTTGCTTGGACCTCTCGCCTGGAGGCGCTCAGTCAGACCCAGTGTTGACATGTGGCAAGACGCTCCTCGGGGCGCGTCTTGCTTGGACCTCTCTCCTGGAGGCGCTCAGTCAGACCCAGTGTTGACATGTGGCAAGACGCTCCTCGGGGCGCGTCTTGCTTGGGCCTCTCTCCTGGAGGCCCTCTGTCAGACCCAGTGTTGACATGTGTCAAGACGCTCCTCGGGGCGCGTCTCGCTTGGGCTTCTCTCCTGGAGGCCCTCAGTGAGACCCATTGTTGATATGTGGCAAGACGCTCCTCGGGGCTGGTCTTGCTTGGGCCTCTCTCCTGGAGGCGCTCAGACATACCCAGTGTTGACATGTGACAAGACGCTCCTCGGGGCACGTCTTGCTTGGGCCTCTCTCCTGGAGGCGCTCAGTCAGACCGAGTGCTGACATAAGGCAAGACGCTCCTCGGGGCGCGTATTGCTGGGGACTCTCTCCTGGAGGCGCTCAGTCAGACCCAGTGCTGACATGTGGCAAGACGCTCCTCGGGGCGCGTCTTGCTTGGGCCTCTCTCCTGGAGGCGCTCAGTCAGACCCAGTGTTGACATGTGGCAAGACGCTCCTCGGGGCGCGTCTTGCCTGGGCCTCTCGCCTGGAGGCGCTCAGTCAGACCCAGTGTTGACATGTGGCAAGACGCTCCTCGGGGCGCGTCTTGCTTGGACCTCTCTCCTGGAGGCGCTCAGTCAGACCCAGTGTTGACATGTGGCAAGACGCTCCTCGGGGCGCGTCTTGCTTGGGCTTCTCTCCTGGAGGCACTCAGTCAGACCCATTGTTGACATGTGGCAAGACGCTCCTCGGGGTGTGTCTTGCTTGGGCCTGTCTTCTGGAGGCGCTCAGTCAGACCGAGTAGTGACATGTGGCAAGACGCTCCTCTGGGCTCGTCTTGCTTGGGCCTCTCTCCTGGAGGCGCTCAGTGAGACCCAGTGGTGACACGTGGCAAGACGCTCCTCGGGGCGCGTCTTGCTTGGGCCTCTCTCCTGGAGGCGCTCAGTCAGACCCAGTGGTGACACGTGGCAAGACGCTCCTCGGGGCACATCTTGCTTGGGCCTCTCTCCTGGAGGCGCTCGGTCAGACGCAGTGTTGACACGTGGCAAGACACTCCTCGGGGCGCGTCTTGCTTGGACCTCTCTCCTGGAGGCGCTCAGTCAGACCCAGTGTTGACATGTGGCAAGACGCTCCTCGGGGCGCGTCTTGCTTGGGCCTCTCTCATGGAGGCCCTCTGTCAGACCCAGTGTTGACATGTGTCAAGACTCTCCTCGGGGCGCGTCTTGCTTTGGCCTCTCTCCTGGAGGCCCTCAGTCAGACCCATTGTTGACATGTGGCAAGACGCTCCTCGGGGCGCGTCTTGCTTGGGCCTCTCTCCAGAAGGCCCTCAATCAGACCCGGTGTTGACACGTGGCAAGACGCTCCTCGGGGCGCGTCTTGCTTGGGCCTCTCTCCTGGAGGCGCTCAGTCAGACTGAGTAGTGACATGTGGCCTGACGCTCCTCGGGGCACGTCTTGCTTGGGCCTCTCTCCTGGAGGCGCTCAGTCAGACCCAGTGGTGACATGTGGCAAGACACTCCTCGGGGCGCGTCTTGCTTGGGCCTCTCTCCTGGAGGCCCTCTGTCAGACCCAGTTTTGACATGTGTCAAGACGCTCCTCGGGGTGCGTCTTGCTTGGGCTTCTCTCCTGGAGGCCCTCAGTCAGACCCATTTTTGACATGTGGCAAGACGCTCCTCGGGGCGCGTCTTGCTTGGGCCTCTCTCCTGGAGGCGCTCAGTCAGAACCAGAGGTGACATGTGGCAAGACGCTCCTCGGGGCGCGTCTTGCTTGGGCCTCTCTCCTGGAGGCGCTCAGTCAGACCCAGTGTTGACACGTGGCAAGACGCTCCTCGGGCCGCGTCTTGCTTGGGCCTCTCTCCTGGAGGTGCTCAGTCAGACCCAGTGTTGGCATGTGGCAAGACGCTCCTCAGGGCGCGTCTTGGTTGGGCCTCTCTCCTGGAGGCGCTCAGTCAGACCCAGTGGTGACATGTGGCAAGATGCTCCTCGGGGCACTTCTTGCTTGGGCCTCTCTCCTGGAGGAGCTCAGTCAGACCCAGTGGTGACATGTGGCAAGATGCTCCTCGGGGCACTTCTTGCTTGGGCCTCTCTCCTGGAGGCGCTCAGTCAGACCCAGTGGTGACATGTGGCAAGACACTTCTAGGGGCGCGTCTTGCTTGGGCCTCTCTCCTGGAGGCCCTCTGTCAGACCCAGTGTTGACATCTGTCAAGACGCTCCTCGGGGCGCGTCTTGCTTGGGCTTCTCTCCTGGAGGCCCTCAGTCAGACCCATTGTTGACATGTGGCAAGACGCTCCTCGGGGCGCGTCTTGCTTGGGCTTCTCTCCTGGAGGCGCTCAGACAGACCCAGTGTTGACATGTGACAAGACGCTCCTCGGTGCACGTCTTGCTTGGGCCTCTCTCCTGGAGGCGCTCAGTCAGAACCAGAGGTGACATGTGGCAAGACGCTCCTCGGGGCACGTCTTGCTTGGGCCTCTCTCCTGGAGGCGCTCAGTCAGACCCTGTGTTGACACGTGGCAAGACACTCCTCGGGGCGCGTCTTGCTTGGACCTCTCTCCTGGAGGCGCTCAGTCAGACCCAGTGGTGACATGTGGAGAGACGCTCCTCGGGGCGCGTCTTGCTTGGGCCTCTCTCCAGAAGGCCCTCAATCAGACCCGGTGTTGACACGTGGCAAGACGCTCCTCGGGGTGCGTCTTGCTTGGGCCTCTCTCTTGGAGGCGCTCAGTCAGACTGAGTAGTGACATGTGGCCTGACACTCCTCGGGGCGCGTCTTGCTTGGGCCTCTCTCCTGGAGGCCCTCTGTCAGACCCAGTGTTGACATGTGTCAAGACGCTCCTCGGGGCGCGTCTTGCTTGGGCCTCTCTCCAGAAGGCCCTCAATCAGACCCGTTGTTGACACGTGGCAAGACGCTCCTCGGGGCGCGTCTTGCTTGGGCTTCTCTCCTGGAGGCGCTCAGTCAGACCCAGTGGTGACATGTGGCAAGACACTCCTCGGGGCGCGTCTTTCTTTGGCCTCTCTCCTGGAGGCCCTCATTCAGACCCAGTGTTGACATGTGTCAAGACGCTCCTCGGGGCGCGTCTTGCTTGGGCTTCTCTCCTGGAGGCCATCAGTCAGACCTATTGATGACATGTGGCAAGACGCTCCTCGGGGCGCGTCTTGCTTGGGCTTCTCTCATGGAGGCGCTCAGACAGACCCAGTGTTGACATGTGACAAGACGCTCCTCGGGGCGCGTCTTGCTTGGGCCTCTCTCCTGGAGGCGCTCAGTCAGACTGAGTAGTGACATGTGGCCTGACGCTCCTCGGGGCACGTCTTGCTTGGGCTTCTCTCCTGGAGGCGCTCAGTCAGACCCAGTGGTGACATGTGGCAAGACACTCCTCGGGGCGCGTCTTGCTTGGGCCTCTCTCCTGGAGGCCCTCATTCAGACCCAGTGTTGACATGTGTCAAGACACTCCTCGGGGCGCGTCTTGCTTGGACCTCTCTCCTGGAGGCACTCAGTCAGACCCAGTGTTGACACGTGGCAAGACGCTCCTCGAGGCGCGTCTTGCTTGGGCCTCTCTCCTGGAGGCGCTCAGTCAGACCCAGTGTTGGCATGTGGCAAGACGCTCCTCAGGGCGCGTCTTGGTTGGGCCTCTCTCCTGGAGGCACTCAGTCAAACCCAGTGGTGACATGTGGCAAGACGCTCCTCGGGGCGCGTCTTGCTTGGGCCTCTCTCCTGGAGGCCCTCTGTCAGACCCAGTGTTAACATGTGGCAAGATGCTCCTCCGAGCGCATCTTGCTTTGGCCTATCTCCTGGAGGCGTTCAGTCAGACCGAGTGCTGACATGTGGCAAGAAGCTCCTCGGGGTGCGTCTTGCTTGGGCTTCTCTCCTGGAGGCCCTCAGTAAGACCCATTGTTGACCTGTGGCAAGACGCTCCTCGGGGCGCGTCTTGCTTGGGCTTCTCTCCTGGAGGCCCTCAGTCAGACCCATTGTTGACATGTGGCAAGACGCTCCTCGGGGCGTGTCTTGCTTGGGCCTCTCTCCTGGAGGCGCTCAGTCAGACTGACTAGTGAAATGTGGCCTGACGCTCCTCGGGGCGCGTCTTGCTTGGGCCTCTCTCCTGGAGGCGCTCAGTCAGACCCAGTGGTGAAATGTGGCAAGACACTCCTCGGGGCGCGTCTTGCTTGGGCCTCTCTCCTGGAGGCCCTCTGTCAGACCCAGTGTTGACATGTGTCAAGACGCTCCTCGGGGCGCGTCTTGCTTGGGCTTCTCTCCTGGAGGCCCTCAGTGAGACCCATTGTTGATATGTGGCAAGACGCTCCTCGGGGCTGGTCTTGCTTGGGCCTCTCTCCTGGAGGCGCTCAGACATACCCAGTGTTGACATGTGACAAGACGCTCCTCGGGGCACGTCTTGCTTGGGCCTCTCTCCTGGAGGCGCTCAGTCAGACCGAGTGCTGACATAAGGCAAGACGCTCCTCGGGGCGCGTATTGCTGGGGACTCTCTCCTGGAGGCGCTCAGTCAGACCCAGTGCTGACATGTGGCAAGACGCTCCTCGGGGCGCGTCTTGCTTGGGCCTCTCTCCTGGAGGCGCTCAGTCAGACCCAGTGTTGACATGTGGCAAGACGCTCCTCGGGGCGCGTCTTGCCTGGGCCTCTCACCTGG
Source organism: Nothobranchius furzeri (assembly GCF_043380555.1). NCBI lineage: Eukaryota > Metazoa > Chordata > Actinopteri > Cyprinodontiformes > Nothobranchiidae > Nothobranchius > Nothobranchius furzeri. Next base: position 1,300,058 of record NC_091750.1, read on the forward strand.
AGGCGCTCAGTCAGACCCAGTGTTGACATGTGGCAAGACGCTCCTCGGGGCGCGTCTTGCTTGGACCTCTCTCCTGGAGGCGCTCAGTCAGACCCAGTGTTGACATGTGGCAAGACGTTCCTCAGGGCGCGTCTTGCTTGGGCTTCTCTCCTGGAGGCACTCAGTCAGACCCATTGTTGACATGTGGCAAGACGCTCCTCGGGGTGTGTCTTGCTTGGGCCTGTCTTCTGGAGGCGCTCAGTCAGACCGAGTAGTGACATGTGGCAAGACGCTCCTCGGGGCTCGTCTTGCTTGGGCCTCTCTCCTGGAGGCGCTCAGTGAGACCCAGTGGTGACACGTGGCAAGACGCTCCTCGGGGCGCGTCTTGCTTGGGCCTCTCTCCTGGAGGCCCTCTGTCAGACCCAGTGTTGACATGTGTCAAGACGCTCCTCGGGGCGCGTCTTGCTTGGGCTTCTCTCCTGGAGGCCCTCAGTGAGACCCATTGTTGATATGTGGCAAGACGCTCCTCGGGGCGCGTCTTGCTTGGGCTTCTCTCCTGGAGGCGCTCAGACATACCCAGTGTTGACATGTGACAAGACGCTCCTCGGGGCACGTCTTGCTTGGGCCTCTCTCCTGGAGGCGCTCAGTCAGACCGAGTGCTGACATAAGGCAAGACGATCCTCGGGGCGCGTCTTGCTGGGGACTCTCTTCTGGAGGCGCTCAGTCAGACCCAGTGCTGACCTTTGGCAAGACGCTCCTCGGGGCGCGTCTTGCTTGGGCCTCTCTCCTGGAGGCGCTCAGTCAGACCCAGTGCTGACATGTGGCAAGACGCTCCTCGGGGCGCGTCTTGCTTGGGCTTCTCTCCTGGAGGCCCTCAGTCAGACCTATTGATGACATGTGGCAAGACGCTCCTCGGGGCGCGTCTTGCTTGGGCTTTTCTCATGGAGGCGCTCAGACAGACCCAGTGTTGACATGTGACAAGACGCTCCTCGGGGCGCTTCTTGCTTGGACCTCTCTCCTGGAGGCGCTCAGTCAGACCCAGTGTTGACACGTGGCAAGACGCTCCTCGAGGCGCGTCTTGCTTGGGCCTCTCTCCTGGAGGCGCTCAGTCAGACCCAGTGTTGGCATGTGGCAAGACGCTCCTCAGGGCGCGTCTTGGTTGGGCCTCTCTCCTGGAGGCGCTCAGTCAAACCCAGTGGTGACATGTGGCAAGACGCTCCTCGGGGCGCGTCTTGCTTGGGCCTCTCTCCTGGAGGCCCTCTGTCAGACCCAGTGTTAACATGTGGCAAGATGCTCCTCCGAGCGCATCTTGCTTTGGCCTATCTCCTGGAGGCGTTCAGTCAGACCGAGTGCTGACATGTGGCAAGAAGCTCCTCGGGGTGCGTCTTGCTTGGGCTTCTCTCCTGGAGGCCCTCAGTAAGACCCATTGTTGACCTGTGGCAAGACGCTCCTCGGGGCGTGTCTTGCTTGGGCCTCTCTCCTGGAGGCGCTCAGTCAGACCCAGTGGTGAAATGTGGCCTGACGCTCCTCGGGGCGCGTCTTGCTTGGGCCTCTCTCCTGGAGGCGCTCAGTCAGACCCAGTGGTGAAATGTGGCAAGACACTCCTCGGGGCGCGTCTTGCTTGGGCCTCTCTCCTGGAGGCCCTCTGTCAGACCCAGTGTTGACATGTGTCAAGACGCTCCTCGGGGCGCGTCTTGCTTGGGCTTCTCTCCTGGAGGCCCTCAGTGAGACCCATTGTTGATATGTGGCAAGACGCTCCTCGGGGCTGGTCTTGCTTGGGCCTCTCTCCTGGAGGCGCTCAGACATACCCAGTGTTGACATGTGACAAGACGCTCCTCGGGGCACGTCTTGCTTGGGCCTCTCTCCTGGAGGCGCTCAGTCAGACCGAGTGCTGACATAAGGCAAGACGCTCCTCGGGGCGCGTATTGCTGGGGACTCTCTCCTGGAGGCGCTCAGTCAGACCCAGTGCTGACATGTGGCAAGACGCTCCTCGGGGCGCGTCTTGCTTGGGCCTCTCTCCTGGAGGCGCTCAGTCAGACCCAGTGTTGACATGTGGCAAGACGCTCCTCGGGGCGCGTCTTGCCTGGGCCTCTCACCTGGAGGCGCTCAATCAGACCCAGTGTTGACATGTGGCAAGACGCTCCTCGGGGCGCGTCTTGCTTGGACCTCTCTCCTGGAGGCGCTCAGTCAGACCCAGTGTTGACATGTGGCAAGACGTTCCTCAGGGCGCGTCTTGCTTGGGCTTCTCTCCTGGAGGCACTCAGTCAGACCCATTGTTGACATGTGGCAAGACGCTCCTCGGGGTGTGTCTTGCTTGGGCCTGTCTTCTGGAGGCGCTCAGTCAGACCGAGTAGTGACATGTGGCAAGACGCTCCTCGGGGCTCGTCTTGCTTGGGCCTCTCTCCTGGAGGCGCTCAGTGAGACCCAGTGGTGACACGTGGCAAGACGCTCCTCGGGGCGCGTCTTGCTTGGGCCTCTCTCCTGGAGGCCCTCTGTCAGACCCAGTGTTGACATGTGTCAAGACGCTCCTCGGGGCGCGTCTTGCTTGGGCTTCTCTCCTGGAGGCCCTCAGTGAGACCCATTGTTGATATGTGGCAAGACGCTTCTCGGGGCGCGTCTTGCTTGGGCTTCTCTCCTGGAGGCGCTCAGACATACCCAGTGTTGACATGTGACAAGACGCTCCTCGGGGCACGTCTTGCTTGGGCCTCTCTCCTGGAGGCGCTCAGTCAGACCGAGTGCTGACATAAGGCAAGACGATCCTCGGGGCGCGTCTTGCTGGGGACTCTCTTCTGGAGGCGCTCAGTCAGACCCAGTGCTGACATGTGGCAAGACGCTCCTCGGGGCGCGTCTTGCTTGGGCCTCTCTCCTGGAGGCGCTCAGTCAGACCCAGTGCTGACATGTGGCAAGACGCTCCTCGGGGCGCGTCTTGCTTGGGCCTCTCTCCTGGAGGCGCTCAGTCAGACCCAGTGTTGACATGTGGCAAGACGCTCCTCGGGGCGCGTCTTGCTTGGGCCTCTCGCCTGGAGGCGCTCAGTCAGACCCAGTGTTGACATGTGGCAAGACGCTCCTCGGGGCGCGTCTTGCTTGGGCCTCTCTCCTGGAGGCGCTCAGTCAGACCCAGTGTTGACATGTGGCAAGACGCTCCTCGGGGCGCGTCTTGCTTGGGCTTCTCTCCTGGAGGCCCTCAGTCAGACCCATTGTTGACATGTGGCAAGACGCTCCTCGGGGAGAGTCTTGCTTGGGCCTCTCTCCTGGAGGCGCTCAGTCAGACCGAGTAGTGACATGTGGCAAGATGCTCCTCGGGGTGTGTCTTGCTGGGGCTTCTCTCATGGAGGCACTCAGTCAGACCCAGTGTTGACATGTGGCAAGACGCTCCTCGGGGCTCGTCTTGCTTGGGCCTCTCTCCTGGAGGCGCTCAGTCAGACCCAGTGGTGACACGTGGCAAGACGCTCCTCGGGGCGAGTCTTGCTTGGTTCTCTCTCCTGGAGGCGCTCAGTCAGACCCAGTGGTGACATGTGGCAAGACACTCCTCGGGGCGCGTCTTGCTTGGACCTCTCTCCTGGAGGCGCTCAGTCAGACCCGGTGTTGACATGTGGAGAGACGCTCCTCGGTGCGCGTCTTGCTTGGGCCTCTCTCATGGAGGCCCTCTGTCAGACCCAGTGTTGACATGTGTCAAGACGCTCCTCGGGGCGCGTCTTGCTTTGGCCTCTCTCCTGGAGGCCCTCAGTAAGACCCATTGTTGACATGTGGCAAGACGCTCCTCGGGGAGCATCTTGCTTGGGCTTCTCTCCTGGAGGCCCTCAGTCAGACCCATTGTTGACATGTGGCAAGACGTTCCTCGGGGCGCGTCTTGCTTGGGCCTCTCTCCAGAAGGCCCTCAATCAGACCCGTTGTTGACACGTGGCAAGACGCTCCTCGGGGCGCGTCTTGCTTGGGCTTCTCTCCTGGAGGCGCTCAGTCAGACCCAGTGGTGACATGTGGCAAGACACTCCTCGGGGCGCGTCTTGCTTTGGCCTCTCTCCTGGAGGCCCTCATTCAGACCCAGTGTTGACATGTGTCAAGACGCTCCTCGGGGCGCGTCTTGCTTGGGCTTCTCTCCTGGAGGCCCTCAGTCAGACCTATTGATGACATGTGGCAAGACGCTCCTCGGGGCGTGTCTTGCTTGGGCTTCTCTCATGGAGGCGCTCAGACAGACCCAGTGTTGACATGTGACAAGACGCTCCTCGGGGCGCGTCTTGCTTGGGCCTCTCTCCTGGAGGCGCTCAGTCAGACTGAGTAGTGACATGTGGCCTGACGCTCCTCGGGGCACGTCTTGCTTGGGCTTCTCTCCTGGAGGCGCTCAGTCAGACCCAGTGGTGACATGTGGCAAGACACTCCTCGGGGAGCGTCTTGCTTGGGCCTCTCTCCTGGAGGCCCTCTGTCAGACCCAGTGTTGACATGTGTCAAGACGCTCCTCGGGGCGCGTCTCGCTTGGGCTTCTCTCCTGGAGGCCCTCAGTGAGACCCATTGTTGATATGTGGCAAGACGCTCCTCGGGGCTGGTCTTGCTTGGGCCTCTCTCCTGGAGGCGCTCAGACATACCCAGTGTTGACATGTGACAAGACGCTCCTCGGGGCACATCTTGCTTGGGCCTCTCTCCTGGAGGCGCTCAGTCAGACCGAGTGCTGACATAAGGCAAGACGCTCCTCGGGGCGCGTATTGCTGGGGACTCTCTCCTGGAGGCGCTCAGTCAGACCCAGTGCTGACATGTGGCAAGACGCTCCTCGGGGCGCGTCTTGCTTGGGCCTCTCTCCTGGAGGCGCTCAGTCAGACCCAGTGTTGACATGTGGCAAGACGCTCCTCGGGGCGCGTCTTGCCTGGGCCTCTCGCCTGGAGGCGCTCAGTCAGACCCAGTGTTGACATGTGGCAAGACGCTCCTCGGGGCGCGTCTTGCTTGGACCTCTCTCCTGGAGGTGCTCAGTCAGACCCAGTGTTGACATGTGGCAAGACGCTCCTCGGGGCGCGTCTTGCTTGGGCTTCTCTCCTGGAGGCACTCAGTCAGACCCATTGTTGACATGTGGCAAGACGCTCCTCGGGGTGTGTCTTGCTTGGGCCTGTCTTCTGGAGGCGCTCAGTCAGACCGAGTAGTGACATGTGGCAAGACGCTCCTCGGGGCTCGTCTTGCTTGGGCCTCTCTCCTGGAGGCGCTCAGTGAGACCCAGTGGTGACACGTGGCAAGACGCTCCTCGGGGCGCGTCTTGCTTGGGCCTCTCTCCTGGAGGCGCTCAGTCAGAACCAGAGGTGACATGTGGCAAGATGCTCCTCGGGGCACTTCTTGCTTGGGCCTCTCTCCTGGAGGCGCTCAGTCAGACCCAGTGGTGACATGTGGCAAGATGCTCCTCGGGGCACTTCTTGCTTGGGCCTCTCTCCTGGAGGCGCTCAGTCAGACCCAGTGGTGACATGTGGCAAGACACTTCTAGGGGCGCGTCTTGCTTGGGCCTCTCTCCTGGAGGCCCTCTGTCAGACCCAGTGTTGACATGTGTCAAGACTCTCCTCGGGGCGCGTCTTGCTTGGGCTTCTCTCTTGGAGGCCCTCAGTGAGACCAATTGTTGATATGTGGCAAGACGCTCCTCGGGGCGCGTCTTGCTTGGGCTTCTCTCCTGGAGGCGCTCAGACATACCCAGTGTTGACATGTGACAAGACGCTCCTCGGGGCACGTCTTGCTTGGGCCTCTCTCCTGGAGGCGCTCAGTCAGACCGAGTGCTGACATAAGGCAAGACGATCCTCGGGGCGCGTCTTGCTGGGGACTCTCTTCTGGAGGCGCTCAGTCAGACCCAGTGCTGACATGTGGCAAGACGCTCCTCGGGGCGCGTCTTGCTTGGGCCTCTCTCCTGGAGGCGCTCAGTCAGACCCAGTGCTGACATGTGGCAACACGCTCCTCGGGGCGCGTCTTGCTTGGGCCTCTCTCCTGGAGGCGCTCAGTCAGACCCAGTGTTGACATGTGGCAAGACGCTCCTCGGGGCGCGTCTTGCTTGGGCCTCTCGCCTGGAGGCGCTCAGTCAGACCCAGTGTTGACATGTGGCAAGACGCTCCTCGGGGCGCGTCTTGCTTGGGCCTCTCTCCTGGAGGCGCTCAGTCAGACCCAGTGTTGACATGTGGCAAGACGCTCCTCGGGGCGCGTCTTGCTTGGGCTTCTCTCCTGGAGGCCCTCAGTCAGACCCATTGTTGACATGTGGCAAGACGCTCCTCGGGGAGAGTCTTGCTTGGGCCTCTCTCCTGGAGGCGCTCAGTCAGACCGAGTAGTGACATGTGGCAAGATGCTCCTCGGGGTGTGTCTTGCTGGGGCTTCTCTCATGGAGGCACTCAGTCAGACCCAGTGTTGACATGTGGCAAGACGCTCCTCGGGGCTCGTCTTGCTTGGGCCTCTCTCCTGGAGGCGCTCAGTCAGACCCAGTGGTGACACGTGGCAAGACGCTCCTCGAGGCGAGTCTTGCTTGGTTCTCTCTCCTGGAGGCGCTCAGTCAGACCCAGTGGTGACATGTGGCAAGACACTCCTCGGGGCGCGTCTTGCTTGGACCTCTCTCCTGGAGGCGCTCAGTCAGAACCGATGTTGACATGTGGAGAGACGCTCCTCGGGGCGCGTCTTGCTTGGGCCTCTCTCATGGAGGCCCTCTGTCAGACCCAGTGTTGACATGTGTCAAGACGCTCCTCGGGGCGCGTCTTGCTTTGGCCTCTCTCCTGGAGGCCCTCAGTAAGACCCATTGTTGACATGTGGCAAGACGCTCCTCGGGGAGCATCTTGCTTGGGCTTCTCTCCTGGAGGCCCTCAGTCAGACCCATTGTTGACATGTGGCAAGACGTTCCTCGGGGCGCGTCTTGCTTGGGCCTCTCTCCAGAAGGCCCTCAATCAGACCCGTTGTTGACACGTGGCAAGACGCTCCTCGGTGCGCGTCTTGCTTGGGCCTCTCTCCTGGAGGCGCTCAGTCAGACCCAGTGGTGACATGTGGAGAGACGCTCCTCGGGGCGCGTCTTGCTTGGGCCTCTCTCCAGAAGGCCCTCAATCAGACCCGGTGTTGACACGTGGCAAGACACTTCTAGGGGCGCGTCTTGCTTGGGCCTCTCTCTTGGAGGCGCTCAGTCAGACTGAGTAGTGACATGTAGCCTGACACTCCTCGGGGCGCGTCTTGCTTGGGCCTCTCTCCTGGAGGCCCTCTGTCAGACCCAGTGTTGACATGTGTCAAGACGCTCCTCGGGGCGCGTCTTGCTTGGGCTTCTCTCCTGGAGGCCCTCAGTCAGAGCTATTGTTGACATGTGGCAAGACGCTCCTCGGGGCGCGTCTTGCTTGGGCTTCTCTCCTGGAGGCGCTCAGACAGACCCAGTGTTGACATGTGACAAGACGTTCCTCGGGGCGCGTCTTGCTTGGGCATCTCTCCTGGAGGCACTCAGTCAGAACCAGAGGTGACATGTGGCAAGACGCTCCTCGGGGCGCGTCTTGCTTGGGCCTCTCTCCTGGAGGCGCTCAGTCTGACCCAGTGTTGACACGTGGCAAGACGCTCCTCGGGGCGCGTCTTGCTTGGGCCTCTCTCCTGGAGGCGCTCAGTAAGACCCAGTGTTGGCATGTGGCAAGACGCTCCTCAGGGCGCGTCTTGGTTGGGCCTCTCTCCTGGAGGCGCTCAGTCGGACCCAGTGGTGACATGTGGCAAAATGCTCCTCGGGGCACTTCTTGCTTGGGCCTCTCTCCTGGAGGCGCTCAGTCAGACCCAGTGGTGACATGTGGCAAGACACTTCTCGGGGCGCGTCTTGCATGGGCCTCTCTCCTGGAGGCCCTCTGTCAGACCCAGTGTTGACATCTGTCAAGACGCTCCTCGGGGCGCGTCTTGCTTGGGCTTCTCTCCTGGAGGCCCTCAGTCAGACCCATTGTTGACATGTGGCAAGACGCTCCTCGGGGCACGTCTTGCTTGGGCTTCTCTCCTGGAGGCGCTCAGACAGACCCAGTGTTGACATGTGACAAGACGCTCCTCGTTGCGCGTCTTGCTTGGGCCTCTCTCCTGGAGGCGCTCAGTCAGAACCAGAGGTGACATGTGGCAAGACGCTCCTCGGGGCGCGTATTGCTTGGGCCTCTCTCCTGGAGGCCCTCTGTCAGACCCAGTGTTAACATGTGGCAAGACGCTCCTCCGAGCGCATCTTGCTTTGGCCTCTCTCCTGGAGGCGCTCAGTCAGACCGAGTGCTGACATGTGGCAAGAAGCTCCTTGGGGTGCGTCTTGCTTGGGCTTCTCTCCTGGAGGCCCTCAGTAAGACCCATTGTTGACATGTGGCAAGACGCTCCTCGGGGCGCGTCTTGCTTGGGCTTCTCTCCTGGAGGCCCTCAGTCAGACCCATTGTTGACATGTGGCAAGACGCTCCTCGGGGCGCGTCTTGCTTGGGCCTCTCTCCAGAAGGCCCTCCATCAGACCCAGTGTTGACACGTGACAAGACGCTCCTCGGGGCACGTCTTGCTTGGGCCTCTCTCCTGGAGGCGCTCAGTCAGACCGAGTGCTGACATAAGGCAAGACGCTCCTCGGGGCGCGTCTTGCTGGGGACTCTCTTCTGGAGGCGCTCAGTCAGACCCAGTGCTGACATGTGGCAAGACGCTCCTCGGGGCGCGTCTTGCTTGGGCCTCTCTCCTGGAGGCGCTCAGTCAGACCCAGTGTTGACATGTGGCAAGACGCTCCTCGGGGCGCGTCTTGCTTGGGCCTCTCTCCTGGAGGCGCTCAGTCAGACCCAGTGGTGACATGTGGCAAGACGCTCCTCGGAGCACGTCTTGCTTGGGCTTCTCTCCTGGAGGCGCTCAGACAGACCCAGTGTTGACATGTGACAAGACGCTCCTCGGTGCGCGTCTTGCTTGGGCCTCTCTCCTGGAGGCGCTCAGTCAGAACCAGAGGTGACATGTGGCAAGACGCTCCTCGGGGCGCGTATTGCTTGGGCCTCTCTCCTGGAGGCCCTCTGTCAGACCCAGTGTTAACATGTGGCAAGACGCTCCTCGGGGCGCGTCTTGCTTGGGCCTCTCTCCAGAAGGCCCTCCATCAGACCCAGTGTTGACACGTGACAAGACGCTCCTCGGGGCACGTCTTGCTTGGGCCTCTCTCCTGGAGGCGCTCAGTCAGACCGAGTGCTGACATAAGGCAAGACGCTCCTCGGGGCGCGTCTTGCTGGGGACTCTCTTCTGGAGGCGCTCAGTCAGACCCAGTGCTGACATGTGGCAAGACGCTCCTTGGGGCGCGTCTTGCTTGGGCCTCTCTCCTGGAGGCGCTCAGTCAGACCCAGTGTTGACATGTGGCAAGACGCTCCTCGGGGCGCGTCTTGCTTGGGCCTCTCTCCTGGAGGCGCTCAGTCAGACCCAGTGGTGACATGTGGCAAGACGCTCCTCGGAGCACGTCTTGCTTGGGCCTCTCTCCTGGAGGCGCTCAGTCAGACCCAGTGTTGACACGTGGCGAGACACTCCTCGGGGCGCGTCTTGCTTGGACCTCTCTCCTGGAGGCGCTCAGTCAGACCCGGTGTTGACATGTGGAGAGACGCTCCTCGGGGCGCGTCTTGCTTGGGCCTCTCTCCAGAAGGCCCTCAATCAGACCCGGTGTTGACACGTGGCAAGACGCTCCTCGGGGCGCGTCTTGCTTGGGCCTCTCTCTTGGAGGCGCTCAGTCAGACTGAGTAGTGACATGTGGCCTGACACTCCTCGGGCGCGTCTTGCTTGGGCCTCTCTCCTGGAGGCCCTCTGTCAGACCCAGTGTTGACATGTGTCAAGACTCTCCTCGGGGCGCGTCTTGCTTGGGCTTCTCTCCTGGAGGCCCTCAGTCAGACCTATTGTTGACATGTGGCAAGACGCTCCTCGGGGCGCGTCTTGCTTGGGCTTCTCTCCTGGAGGCGCTCAGACAGTCCCAGTGTAGACATGTGACAAGATGCTCCTCGGGGCGCGTCTTGCTTGGGCCTCTCTCCTGGAGGCACTCAGTCAGAACCAGAGGAGACATGTGGCAAGACGATCCTCGGGGCGCGTCTTGCTTGGGCCTCTCTCCTGGAGGCGCTCAGTCAGACTCAGTGTTGACACGTGGCAAGACACTCCTCGAGGCGCGTCTTGCTTGGGCCTCTCTCCTGGAGGCGCTCAGTCAGACCCAGTGTTGGCATGTGGCAAGACGCTCCTCAGGGCGCGTCTTGGTTGGGCCTCTCCTGGAGGCGCTCAGTCAGACCCAGTGGTGACATGTGGCAAGACGCTCCTCGGGGCGCGTCTTGCTTGGGCCTCTCTCCTGGAGGCGCTCAGTCAGACCCAGTGGTGACATGGGGCAAGACACTCCTCGAGGCGCGTCTTGCTTGGGCATCTCTCCTGGAGGCCCTCTGTCAGACCCAGTGTTGACATGTGTCAAGACGCTCCTCGGGGCTCGTCTTGCTTGGGCTTCTCTCCTGGAGGCCCTCAGTCAGACCCATTGTTGACATGTGGCAAGACGCTCCTCGGGCCGCGTCTTGCTTGGGCGTCTCTCCTGGAGGCGCTCAGACATACCCAGTGTTGACATGTGACAAGACGCTCCTCCGGGCGCTTCTTGCTTGGGCCTCTCTCCTGGAGGCGCTCAGTCAGAACCAGAGGTGACATGTGGCAAGACGCTCCTCGGGGCGCGTCTTGCTTGGGCCTCTCTCCTGGAGGCGCTCAGTCAGACCCAGTGGTGACATGTGGCAAGACGCTCCTCGGAGCACGTCTTGCTTGGGCTTCTCTCCTGGAGGCGCTCAGACAGACCCAGTGTTGACATGTGACAAGACGCTCCTCGGTGCGCGTCTTGCTTGGGCCTCTCTCCTGGAGGCGCTCAGTCAGAACCAGAGGTGACATGTGGCAAGACGCTCCTCGGGGCGCGTATTGCTTGGGCCTCTCTCCTGGAGGCCCTCTGTCAGACCCAGTGTTAACATGTGGCAAGACGCTCCTCCGAGCGCATCTTGCTTTGGCCTCTCTCCTGGAGGCGCTCAGTCAGACCGAGTGCTGACATGTGGCAAGAAGCTCCTTGGGGTGCGTCTTGCTTGGGCTTCTCTCCTGGAGGCCCTCAGTAAGACCCATTGTTGACATGTGGCAAGACGCTCCTCGGGGCGCGTCTTGCTTGGGCTTCTCTCCTGGAGGCCCTCAGTCAGACCCATTGTTGACATGTGGCAAGACGCTCCTCGGGGCGCGTCTTGCTTGGGCCTCTCTCCAGAAGGCCCTCCATCAGACCCAGTGTTGACACGTGACAAGACGCTCCTCGGGGCACGTCTTGCTTGGGCCTCTCTCCTGGAGGCGCTCAGTCAGACCGAGTGCTGACATAAGGCAAGACGCTCCTCGGGGCGCGTCTTGCTGGGGACTCTCTTCTGGAGGCGCTCAGTCAGACCCAGTGCTGACATGTGGCAAGACGCTCCTTGGGGCGCGTCTTGCTTGGGCCTCTCTCCTGGAGGCGCTCAGTCAGACCCAGTGTTGACATGTGGCCTGACGCTCCTCGGGGCGCGTCTTGCTTGGGCCTCTCTCCTCGAGGCGCTCAGTCAGACCCAGTGGTGACATGTGGCAAGACGCTCCTCGGAGCACGTCTTGCTTGGGCCTCTCTCCTGGAGGCGCTCAGTCAGACCCAGTGTTGACACGTGGCAAGACACTCCTCGGGGCGCGTCTTGCTTGGACCTCTCTCCTGGAGGCGCTCAGTCAGACCCAGTGTTGACATGTGGAGAGACGCTCCTCGGGGCGCGTCTTGCTTGGGCCTCTCTCCAGAAGGCCCTCAATCAGACCCGGTGTTGACACGTGGCAAGACGCTCCTCGGGGCGCGTCTTGCTTGGGCCTCTCTCTTGGAGGCGCTCAGTCAGACTGAGTAGTGACATGTGGACTGACACTCCTCGGGCGCGTCTTGCTTGGGCCTCTCTCCTGGAGGCCCTCTGTCAGACCCAGTGTTGACATGTGTCAAGACTCTCCTCGGGGCGCGTCTTGCTTGGGCTTCTCTCCTGGAGGCCCTCAGTCAGACCTATTGTTGACATGTGGCAAGACGCTCCTCGGGGCGCGTCTTGCTTGGGCTTCTCTCCTGGAGGCGCTCAGACAGTCCCAGTGTAGACATGTGACAAGATGCTCCTCGGGGCGCGTCTTGCTTGGGCCTCTCTCCTGGAGGCACTCAGTCAGACTCAGTGTTGACACGTGGCAAGACACTCCTCGAGGCGCGTCTTGCTTGGGCCTCTCTCCTGGAGGCGCTCAGTCAGAACCAGAGGTGACATGTGGCAAGACGCTCCTCGGGGCGCGTCTTGCTTGGGCCTCTCTCCTGGAGGCGCTCAGTCAGACCCAGTGGTGACATGTGGCAAGACGCTCCTCGGAGCACGTCTTGCTTGGGCTTCTCTCCTGGAGGCGCTCAGACAGACCCAGTGTTGACATGTGACAAGACGCTCCTCGGTGCGCGTCTTGCTTGGGCCTCTCTCCTGGAGGCGCTCAGTCAGAACCAGAGGTGACATGTGGCAAGACGCTCCTCGGGGCGCGTATTGCTTGGGCCTCTCTCCTGGAGGCCCTCTGTCAGACCCAGTGTTAACATGTGGCAAGACGCTCCTCCGAGCGCATCTTGCTTTGGCCTCTCTCCTGGAGGCGCTCAGTCAGACCGAGTGCTGACATGTGGCAAGAAGCTCCTTGGGGTGCGTCTTGCTTGGGCTTCTCTCCTGGAGGCCCTCAGTAAGACCCATTGTTGACATGTGGCAAGACGCTCCTCGGGGCGCGTCTTGCTTGGGCTTCTCTCCTGGAGGCCCTCAGTCAGACCCATTGTTGACATGTGGCAAGACGCTCCTCGGGGCGCGTCTTGCTTGGGCTTCTCTCCAGAAGGCCCTCCATCAGACCCAGTGTTGACACGTGACAAGACGCTCCTCGGGGCACGTCTTGCTTGGGCCTCTCTCCTGGAGGCGCTCAGTCAGACCGAGTGCTGACATAAGGCAAGACGCTCCTCGGGGCGCGTCTTGCTGGGGACTCTCTTCTGGAGGCGCTCAGTCAGACCCAGTGCTGACATGTGGCAAGACGCTCCTTGGGGCGCGTCTTGCTTGGGCCTCTCTCCTGGAGGCGCTCAGTCAGACCCAGTGTTGACATGTGGCCTGACGCTCCTCGGGGCGCGTCTTGCTTGGGCCTCTCTCCTGGAGGCGCTCAGTCAGACCCAGTGGTGACATGTGGCAAGACGCTCCTCGGAGCACGTCTTGCTTGGGCCTCTCTCCTGGAGGCGCTCAGTCAGACCCAGTGTTGACACGTGGCAAGACACTCCTCGGGGCGCGTCTTGCTTGGACCTCTCTCCTGGAGGCGCTCAGTCAGACCCAGTGTTGACATGTGGAGAGACGCTCCTCGGGGCGCGTCTTGCTTGGGCCTCTCTCCAGAAGGCCCTCAATCAGACCCGGTGTTGACACGTGGCAAGACGCTCCTCGGGGCGCGTCTTGCTTGGGCCTCTCTCTTGGAGGCGCTCAGTCAGACTGAGTAGTGACATGTGGCCTGACACTCCTCGGGCGCGTCTTGCTTGGGCCTCTCTCCTGGAGGCCCTCTGTCAGACCCAGTGTTGACATGTGTCAAGACTCTCCTCGGGGCGCGTCTTGCTTGGGCTTCTCTCCTGGAGGCCCTCAGTCAGACCTATTGTTGACATGTGGCAAGACGCTCCTCGGGGCGCGTCTTGCTTGGGCTTCTCTCCTGGAGGCGCTCAGACAGTCCCAGTGTAGACATGTGACAAGATGCTCCTCGGGGCGCGTCTTGCTTGGGCCTCTCTCCTGGAGGCACTCAGTCAGAACCAGAGGAGACATGTGGCAAGACGATCCTCGGGGCGCGTCTTGCTTGGGCCTCTCTCCTGGAGGCGCTCAGTCAGACTCAGTGTTGACACGTGGCAAGACACTCCTCGAGGCGCGTCTTGCTTGGGCCTCTCTCCTGGAGGCGCTCAGTCAGACCCAGTGTTGGCATGTGGCAAGACGCTCCTCAGGGCGCGTCTTGGTTGGGCCTCTCTCCTGGAGGCGCTCAGTCAGACCCAGTGGTGACATGTGGCAAGACGCTCCTCGGGGCGCGTCTTGCTTGGGCCTCTCTCCTGGAGGCGCTCAGTCAGACCCAGTGGTGACATGGGGCAAGACGCTCCTCGGGGCTCGTCTTGCTTGGGCTTCTCTCCTGGAGGCCCTCAGTCAGACCCATTGTTGACATGTGGCAAGACGCTCCTCGGGCCGCGTCTTGCTTGGGCGTCTCTCCTGGAGGCGCTCAGACATACCCAGTGTTGACATGTGACAAGACGCTCCTCCGGGCGCTTCTTGCTTTGGCCTCTCTCCTGGAGGCGCTCAGTCAGAACCAGAGGTGACATGTGGCAAGACGCTCCTCGGGGCGCGTCTTGCTTGGGCCTCTCTCCTCGAGGCCCTCTGTCAGACCCATTGTTGACATGTGGCAAGACGCTCCTCGGGGCGCATCTTGCTTGGGCCTCTCTCCTGGAGGCGCTCAGTCAGACTGACTAGTGACATGTGGCCTGACTCTCCTCGGGGCGCGTCTTGCTTGGGCCTCTCTCCTGGAGGCGCTCAGTCAGACCCAGTGGTGACATGTGGCAAGACACTCCTCGGGGCGCGTCTTGCTTGGGCCTCTCTCCTGGAGGCCCTCTGTCAGACCTAGTGTTGACATGTGTCAAGACGCTCCTCGGGGCGCGTCTTGCTTGGGCTTCTCTCCTGGAGGCCCTCAGTGAGACCCATTGTTGACATGTGGCAAGACGCTCCTCGGGGCGCATCTTGCTTGGGCTTTTATCCTGGAGGCGCTCAGACATACCCAGTGTTGACATGTGACAAGACGCTCCTCGGGGCACGTCTTGCTTGGGCCTCTCTCCTGGAGGCGCTCAGTCAGACCGAGTGCTAACATAAGGCAAGATGCTCCTCGGGGCGCGTCTTGCTGGGGACTCTCTTCTGGAGGCGCTCAGTCAGACCCAGTGCTGACATGTGGCAAGACGCTCCTCGGGGCGCGTCTTGCTTGGGCCTCTCTCCTGGAGGCGCTCAGTCAGACCCAGTGTTGACATGTGGCAAGACGCTCCTCGGGGCGCGTCTTGCTTGGGCTTCTCTCCTGGAGGCGCTCAGTCAGACCAAGTGCTGACATGTGGCAAGACGCTCCTCGGGGCGCAACTTGCTGGGGCTTCTCTCATGGAGGCACTCAGTCAGACCCAGTGTTGACATGTGGCAAGATGCTCCTCGGGGCTCGTCTTGCTTGGGCCTCTCTCCTGGAGGAGCTCAGACATACCCAGTGTTGACATGTGACAAGACGCTCCTCGGGGCACGTCTTGCTTGGGCCTCTCTCCTGGAGGCGCTCAGTCAGACCGAGTGCTGACATAAGGCAAGACGCTACTCGGGGCGCGTCTTGCTGGGGACTCTCTCCTGGAGGCGCTCAGTCAGACCCAGACTGACATGTGGCAAGACGCTCCTCGTTGCGCGTCTTGCTTTGGCCTCTCTCCTGGAGGCGCTCAGTCAGACCCAGTGTTAAACATGTGGCAAGACGCTCCTCGGGGCGCGTCTTGCTTGGGCCTCTCGCCTGGAGGCGCTCAGTCAGACCCAGTGTTGACATGTGGCAAGATCCTCCTCGGGGCGCGTCTTGCTGGGGCTTCTCTCAAGGAGGCACTCAGTCAGACCCAGTGTTGACATGTGGTAAGACGCTCCTCGGGGCTCGTCTTGCTTGGGCCTCTCTCCTGGAGGCGCTCAGTCAGACCCAGTGGTGACACGTGGCAAGACGCTCCTCGGGGCGCGTCTTGCTTGGGCCTCTCTCCTGGAGGCGCTCAGTCAGACGCAGTGTTGACACGTGGCAAGACACTCCTCGGGGCGCGTCTTGCTTGGACCTCTCTCCTGGAGGCGCTCAGTCAGACCCAGTGTTGACATGTGGAGAGACGCTCCTCGGGGCGCGTCTTGCTTGGGCCTCTCTCATGGAGGCCCTCTGTCAGACCCAGTGTTGACATGTGGCAAGACGCTCCTCGGGGCGCGTCTTGCTTGGGCCTCTCTCCAGAAGGCCCTCAATAAGACCCAGTGTTGACACGTGGCAAGACGCTCCTCGGGGCGCATCTTGCTTGGGCCTCTCTCCTGGAGGCGCTCAGTCAGACTGAGTAGTGACATGTGGCCTGACGCTCCTCGGGGCGCGTCTTGCTTGGGCTTCTCTCCTGGAGGCGCTCAGTCAGACCCAGTGGTGACATGTGGCAAGACACTCCTCGGGGCGCGTCTTGCTTGGGCCTCTCTCCTAGAGGCCCTCAGTAAGACCCATTGTTGACATGTGTTAAGACGCTCCTCGGGGCACATCTTGCTTGGGCCTCTCTCCAGAAGGCCCTCAATCAGACCCAGTGTTGACACGTGGCAAGACGCTCCTCGGGGCGCGTCTTGCTTGGGCCTCTCTCCTGGAGGCACTCAGTCAGACTGAGTAGTGACATGTGGCCTGACGCTCCTCGGGGCGCGTCTTAATTGGGCCTCTCTCCTGGAGGCGCTCAGTCAGACCCAGTGGTGACATGTGGCAAGACACCCATCGGGGCGCGTCTTGCTTGGGCCTCTCTCCTGGAGGCCCTCTGTCAGACCAGGTGTTGACATGTGTCAAGACGCTCCTCGGGGCGCGTCTTGCTTGGGCTTCTCTCCTGGAGGCCCTCAGTCAGACCCATTGTTGACATGTGGCAAGACGCTCCTCGGGGCGCGTCTTGCTTGGGCCTCTCTCCTGGAGGCGCTCAGTCAGACGCAGTGTTGACACGTGGCAAGACACTCCTCGGGGCGCGTCTTGCTTGGACCTCTCTCCTGGAGGCGCTCAGTCAGACCCAGTGTTGACATGTGGAGAGACGCTCCTCGGGGCGCGTCTTGCTTGGGCCTCTCTCATGGAGGCCCTCTATCAGACCCAGTGTTGACATGGGTCAAGACGCTCCTCGGGGCGCGTCTTGCTTTGGCCTCTCTCCTGGAGGCCCTCAGTAAGACCCATTGTTGACATGTGGCAAGACGCTCCTCGGGGCGCGTCTTGCTTGGGCTTCTCTCCTGGAGGCCCTCAGTCAGACCCATTGTTGACATGTGGCAAGACGCTCCTCGGGGCGAGTCTTGCTTGGGCCTCTCTCCAGAAGGCCCTCAATCAGACCCGGTGTTGACACGTGGCAAGACGCTCCTCGGGGCGCGTCTTGCTTGGGCCTCTCTCCTGGAGGCGCTCAGTCAGACTGAGTAGTGACATGTGGCCTGACGCTCCTCGGGGCACGTCTTGCTTGGGCCTCTCTCCTGGAGGCGCTCAGTCAGACCCAGTGGTGACATGTGGCAAGACACTCCTCGGGGCGCGTCTTGCTTGGGCCTCTCTCCTGGAGGCCCTCTGTCAGACCCAGTGTTGACATGTGTCAAGACGCTCCTCGGGGCGCGTCTTGCTGGGCACTCTCTTCTGGAGGCGCTCAGTCAGACCCAGTGCTGACATGTGGCAAGACGCTCCTCGGGGCGCGTCTTGCTTGGGCCTCTCGCCTGGAGGCGCTCAGTCAGACCCAGTGTTGACATGTGGCAAGACGCTCCTCGGGGCGCGTCTTGCTTGGGCCTCTCTCCTGGAGGCGCTCAGTCAGACCCAGTGTTGACATGTGGCAAGATGCTCCTCGGGGCGCGTCTTGCTTGGGCTTCTCTCCTGGAGGCCCTCAGTCAGACCAATTGTTGACATGTGGCAAGACGCTCCTCGGGGTGCGTCTTGCTTGGGCCTCTCTCCTGGAGGCGCTCAGTCAGACCGAGTAGTGACATGTGGCAAGATGCTTCTCGGGTTGCGTCTTGCTTGGGCCTCTCTCCTGGAGGCGCTCAGTCAGACCAAGTGCTGACATGTGGCAAGACGCTCCTCGGGGCGCGTCTTGCTGTGGCTTCTCTCATGGAGGCACTCAGTCAGACCCAGTGTTGACATGTGGCAAGACGCTCCTCGGGGCTCGTCTTGCTTGGGCCTCTCTCCTGGAGGCGCTCAGTCAGACCCAGTGGTGACATGTGGCAAGACGCTCCTCGGGGCGCATCTTGCTTGGGCCTTTCTCCTGGAGGCGCTCAGTCAGACCCAGTGTTGACACCTGGCAAGACACTCCTCGGGGCGCGTCTTGCTTGGACCTCTCTCCTGGAGGCGCTCAGTCAGACCCAGTGTTGACATGTGGCAAGACGCTCCTCGGGGCGCGTCTTGCTTGGGCCTCTCTCATGGATGCCCTCTGTCAGACCCAGTGTTGACATGTGTCAAGACGCTCCTCGGGGCACGTCTTGCTTTGGCCTCTCTCCTGGAGGCCCTCAGTAAGATCCATTGTTGACATGTGGCAAGACGCTCCTCGGGGCGCGTCTTGCTTGGGCTTCTCTCCTGGAGCCCCTCAGTCAGACCCATTGTTGACATATGGCAAGACGCTCCTCTGGGCGCGTCTTGCTTGGGACTCTCTCCAGAAGGCCCTCAATCAGACCCAGTGTTGACACGTGGCAAGACGCTCCTCGGGGCGCATCTTGCTTGGGCCTCTCTCCTGGAGGCGCTCAGTCAGACTGAGTAGTGACATGTGGCCTGACACTCCTCGGGGAGCGTCTTGCTTGGGCTTCTCTCCTGGAGGCGCTCAGTCAGACCCAGTGGTGACATGTGGCAAGACACTCCTCGGGGCGCGTCTTGCTTGGGCCTCTCTCCTAGAGGCCCTCAGTAAGACCCATTGTTGACATGTGGCAAGACGCTCCTCGGGGCGCATCTTGCTTGGGCCTCTCTCCAGAAGGCCCTCAATCAGACCCAGTGTTGACACGTGGCAAGACGCTCCTCGGGGCGCGTCTTGCTTGGGCCTCTCTCCTGGAGGCACTCAGTCAGACTGAGTAGTGACATGTGGCCTGACGCTCCTCGGGGCGCGTCTTGCTTGGGCCTCTCTCCTGGAGGCGCTCAGTCAGACCCAGTGGTGACATGTGGCAAGACACCCCTCGGGGCGCGTCTTGCTTGGGCCTATCTCCTGGAGGCCCTCTGTCAGACCAGGTGTTGACATGTGTCAAGACGCTCCTCGGGGCGCGTCTTGCTTGGGCTTCTCTCCTGGAGGCCCTCAGTCAGACCCATTGTTGACATGTGGCAAGACGCTCCTCGGGGCGCGTCTTGCTTGGGCTTCTCTCCTGGAGGCGCTCAGTGAGACCCAGTGGTGACATGTGGCAAGACGCTCCTCGGGGCACGTCTTGCTTGGGCCTCTCTCCTGGAGGCGCTCAGTCAGATGCAGTGTTGACACGTGGCAAGACACTCCTCGGGGCGCGTCTTGCTTGGACCTCTCTCCTGGAGGCGCTCAGTCAGACCCAGTGTTGACATGTGGAGAAACGCTCCTCGGGGCGCGTCTTGCTTGGGCCTCTCTCATGGAGGCCCTCTATCAGACCCAGTGTTGACATGGGTCAAGACGCTCCTCGGGGCGCGTCTTGCTTTGGCCTCTCTCCTGGAGGCCCTCAGTGAGACCCATTGTTGACATGTGGCAAGACGCTCCTCGGGGCGCGTCTTGCTTGGGCTTCTCTCCTGGAGGCCCTCAGTCAGACCCATTGTTGACATGTGGCAAGACGCTCCTCGGGGCGCGTCTTGCTTGGGCCTCTCTCCAGAAGGCCCTCAATCAGACCCGGTGTTGACACGTGGCAAGACGCTCCTCGGGGCGCGTCTTGCTTGGGCCTCTCTCCTGGAGGCGCTCAGTCAGACTGAGTAGTGACATGTGGCCTGACGCTCCTCGGGGCACGTCTTGCTTGGGCCTCTCTCCTGGAGGCGCTCAGTCAGACCCAGTGGTGACATGTGGCAAGACACTCCTCGGGGCGCGTCTTGCTTGGGCCTCTCTCCTGGAGGCCCTCTGTCAGACCCAGTGTTGACATGTGTCAAGACGCTCCTCGGGGCGCGTCTTGCTTGGGCTTCTCTCCTGGAGGCCCTCAGTCAGACCCATTGTTGACATGTGGCAAGACGCTCCTCGGGGCGCGTCTTGCTTGGGCTTCTCTCCTGGAGGCGCTCAGACAGAGCCAGTGTTGACATGTGACAAGATGCTCCTCGGGGCGCGTCTTGCTTGGGCCTCTCTCCTAGAGGCGCTCAGTCAGACCCAGTGGTATCATGTGGCAAGACGCTCCTCGGGGCACTTATGGCTTGGGCCTCTCTCCTGGAGGCGCTCAGTCAGACCCAGTGGTGACATGTGGCAAGACACTTCTCGGGGCGCGTCTTGCTTGGGCCTCTCTCCTGGAGGCCCTCTGTCTGACCCAGTGTTGACATCTGTCAAGACACTCCTCGGGGCGCTTCTTGCTTGGGCTTCTCTCCTGGAGGCCCTCAGTCAGACCCATTGTTGACATGTGGCAAGACGCTCCTCGGGGCGCGTCTTGCTTGGGCTTCTCTCCTGGAGGCGCTCAGACAGACCCAGTGTTGACATGTGACAAGACGCTCCTCAGGGCGCGTCTTGCTTGGGCCTCTCTCCTGGAGGCGCTCAGTCAGAACCAGAGGTAACATGTGGCAAGACGCTCCTCGGGGTGCGTCTTGCTTGGGCCTCTCTCCTGGAGGCCCTCAGTCAGACCCAGTGTTAACCTGTGGCAAGACGCTCCTACGAGCGCATCTTGCTTTGGCCTCTCTCCTGGAGGCGCTCAGTCAGACCGAGTGCTGACATGTGGCAAGAAGCTCCACGGGGCGCGTCTTGCTTGGGCTTCTCTCCTGGAGGCCCTCAGTCAGACCCATTGTTGACATGTGGCAAGACGCTCCTCGGGGCGCGTCTTGCTTGGGCCTCTCTCCAGAAGGCCCTCCATCAGACCCAGTGTTGACACGTGACAAGACGATCCTCGGGGCACGTCTTGCTTGGGCCTCTCTCCTGGAGGTGCTCAGTCAGACCGAGTGCTGACATAAGGCAAGACGCTCCTCGGGGCGTGTCTTGCTGGGCACTCTCTTCTGGAGGCGCTCAGTCAGACCCAGTGCTGACATGTGGCAAGACGCTCCTCGGGGCGCGTCTTGCTTGGGCCTCTCTCCTGGAGGCGCTCAGTCAGACCCAGTGTTGACATGTGGCAAGACGCTCCTCGGGGCGCGTCTTGCTTGGGCCTCTCACCTGGAGGCGCTCAGTCAGACCCAGTGTTGACATGTGGCAAGACGCTCCTCGGGGCACGTCTTGCTTGGGCCTCTCTCCTGGAGGCGCTCAGTCAGACCCAGTGTTGACATGTGGCAAGACGCTCCTCGGGGCGCGTCTTGCTTGGGCTTCTCTCCTGGAGGCCCTCAGTCAGACCCATTGTTGACATGTGGCAAGACGCTCCTCGGGGTGCGTCTTGCTTGGGCCTCTCTCCTGGAGGCGCTCAGTCAGACCGAGTAGTGACATGTGGCAAGATGCTTCTCTGGGCGCGTCTTGCTTGGGCCTCTCTCCTGGAGGCGCTCAGTCAGACCAAGTGCTGACATGTGGCAAGACGCTCCTCGGGGCGCGTCTTGCTGGGGCTTCTCTCATGGAGGCACTCAGTCAGACCCAGTGTTGACATGTGGCAAGCAGCTCCTCGGGGCTCGTCTTGCTTGGGCCTCTCTCCTGGAGGCGCTCAGTCAGTCCCAGTGGTGACATGTGGCAAGACGCTCCTCGGGGCGCGTCTTGCTTGGGCCTTTCTCCTGGAGGCGCTCAATAAGACACAGTGTTGACACGTGGCAAGACACTCCTCGGGGCGCGTCTTGCTTGGACCTCTCTCCTGGAGGCGCTCAGTCAGACCCAGTGTTGACATGTGGCAAGACGTTTCTCGGGGCGCGTCTTGCTTGGCCCTCTCTCATCGATGCCCTCTGTCAGACCCAGTGTTGACATGTGTCAAGACGCTCCTCGGGGCGCATCTTGCTTGGGCCTCTCTCCAGAAGGCCCTCAATCAGACCCAGTGTTGACACGTGGCAAGACGCTCCTCGGGGCGCGTCTTGCTTGGGCCTCTCTCCTGGAGGCACTCAGTCAGACTGAGTAGTGACATGTGGCCTGACGCTCCTCGGGGCGCGTCTTGCTTGGGCCTCTCTCCTGGAGGCGCTCAGTCAGACCCAGTGGTGACATGTGGCAAGACGCCCCTCGGGGCGCGTCTTGCTTGGGCCTCTCTCCTGGAGGCCCTCTGTCAGACCCAGTGTTGACATGTGTCAAGACGCTCCTCGGGGCGCGTCTTGCTTGGGCTTCTCTCCTGGAGGCGCTCAGTCAGACCCAGTGGTGACACGTGGCAAGATGCTCCTCGGGGCACGTCTTGCTTGGGCCTCTCTCCTGGAGGCGCTCAGTCAGACCCAGTGGTGACATGTGGCAAGACGCTCCTCGGGGCACGTCTTGCTTGGGCCTCTCTCCTGGAGGCGCTCAGTCAGACGCAGTGTTGACACGTGGCAAGACACTCCTCGGGGCGCGTCTTGCTTGGACCTCTGTCCTGGAGGCGCTCAGTCAGACCCAGTGTTGACATGTGGAGAGACGCTCCTCGGGGCGCGTCTTGCTTGGGCCTCTCTCATGGAGGCCCTCTGTCAGACCCAGTGTTGACATGTGTCAAGACGCTCCTCGGGGCGCGTCTTGCTTGGGCCTTTCTCCTGGAGGCGCTCAGTCAGACCCAGTGTTGACACCTGGCAAGACACTCCTCGGGGCGCGTCTTGCTTGGACCTCTTTCCTGGAGGCGCTCAGTCAGACCCAGTGTTGACATGTGGCAAGACGCTCCTCGGGGCGCGTCTTGCTTGGGCCTCTCTCATGGATGCCCTCTGTCAGACCCAGTGTTGACATGTGTCAAGACGCTCCTCGGGGCGCGTCTTGCTTTGGCCTCTCTCCTGGAGGCCCTCAGTAAGATCCATTGTTGACATGTGGCAAGACGCTCCTCGGGGCGCGTCTTGCTTGGGCCTCTCTCCAGAAGGCCCTCAATCAGACCCAGTGTTGACACGTGGCAAGACGCTCCTCGGGGCGCATCTTGCTTGGGCCTCTCTCCTGGAGGCGCTCAGTCAGACTGAGTAGTGACATGTGGCCTGACGCTCCTCGGGGCGCGTCTTGCTTGGGCTTCTCTCCTGGAGGCGCTCAGTCAGACCCAGTGGTGACATGTGGCAAGACACTCCTCGGGGCGCGTCTTGCTTGGGCCTCTCTCCTAGAGGCCGTCAGTAAGACCCATTGTTGACATGTGGCAAGACGCTCCTCGGGGCGCATCTTGCTTGGGCCTCTCTCCAGAAGGCCCTCAATCAGACCCAGTGTTGACACGTGGCAAGACGCTCCTCGGGGCGCGTCTTGCTTGGGCCTCTCTCCTGGAGGCACTCAGTCAGACTGAGTAGTGACATGTGGCCTGACGCTCCTCGGGGCGCATCTTGCTTGGGCCTCTCTCCTGGAGGCGCTCAGTCAGACCCAGTGGTGACATGTGGCAAGACACCCCTCGGGGCGCGTCTTGCTTGGGCCTCTCTCCTGGAGGCCCTCTGTCAGACCAGGTGTTGACATGTGTCAAGACGCTCCTCGGGGTGCATCTTGCTTGGGCTTCTCTCCTGGAGGCCCTCAGTCAGACCCATTGTTGACATGTGGCAAGACGCTCCTCGGGGCGCGTCTTGCTTGGGCTTCTCTCCTGGAGGCGCTCAGTCAGACCCAGTGGTGACATGTGGCAAGACGCTCCTCGGGGCACGTCTTGCTTGGGCCTCTCTCCTGGAGGCGCTCAGTCAGACCCAGTGGTGACATGTGGCAAGACGCTCCTCGGGGCACGTCTTGCTTGGGCCTCTCTCCTGGAGGCGCTCAGTCAGACGCAGTGTTGACACGTGGCAAGACACTCCTCGGGGCGCGTCTTGCTTGGACCTCTGTCCTGGAGGCGCTCAGTCAGACCCAGTGTTGACATGTGGAGAGACGCTCCTCGGGGCGCGTCTTGCTTGGGCCTCTCTCATGGAGGCCCTCTGTCAGACCCAGTGTTGACATGTGTCAAGACGCTCCTCGGGGCGCGTCTTGCTTGGGCCTTTCTCCTGGAGGCCCTCAGTAAGATCCATTGTTGACATGTGGCAAGACGCTCCTCGGGGCGCGTCTTGCTTGGGCTTCTCTCCTGGAGCCCCTCAGTCAGACCCATTGTTGACATATGGCAAGACGCTCCTCTGGGCGCGTCTTGCTTGGGACTCTCTCCAGAAGGCCCTCAATCAGACCCAGTGTTGACACGTGGCAAGACGCTCCTCGGGGCGCATCTTGCTTGGGCCTCTCTCCTGGAGGCGCTCAGTCAGACTGAGTAGTGACATGTGGCCTGACACTCCTCGGGGAGCGTCTTGCTTGGGCTTCTCTCCTGGAGGCGCTCAGTCAGACCCAGTGGTGACATGTGGCAAGACACTCCTCGGGGCGCGTCTTGCTTGGGCCTCTCTCCTAGAGGCCCTCAGTAAGACCCATTGTTGACATGTGGCAAGACGCTCCTCGGGGCGCATCTTGCTTGGGCCTCTCTCCAGAAGGCCCTCAATCAGACCCAGTGTTGACACGTGGCAAGACGCTCCTCGGGGCGCGTCTTGCTTGGGCCTCTCTCCTGGAGGCACTCAGTCAGACTGAGTAGTGACATGTGGCCTGACGCTCCTCGGGGCGCGTCTTGCTTGGGCCTCTCTCCTGGAGGCGCTCAGTCAGACCCAGTGGTGACATGTGGCAAGACACCCCTCGGGGCGCGTCTTGCTTGGGCCTATCTCCTGGAGGCCCTCTGTCAGACCAGGTGTTGACATGTGTCAAGACGCTCCTCGGGGCCCGTCTTGCTTGGGCTTCTCTCCTGGAGGCCCTCAGTCAGACCCATTGTTGACATGTGGCAAGACGCTCCTCGGGGCGCGTCTTGCTTGGGCTTCTCTCCTGGAGGCGCTCAGTGAGACCCAGTGGTGACATGTGGCAAGACGCTCCTCGGGGCACGTCTTGCTTGGGCCTCTCTCCTGGAGGCGCTCAGTCAGATGCAGTGTTGACACGTGGCAAGACACTCCTCGGGGCGCGTCTTGCTTGGACCTCTCTCCTGGAGGCGCTCAGTCAGACCCAGTGTTGACATGTGGAGAAACGCTCCTCGGGGCGCGTCTTGCTTGGGCCTCTCTCATGGAGGCCCTCTATCAGACCCAGTGTTGACATGGGTCAAGACGCTCCTCGGGGCGCGTCTTGCTTTGGCCTCTCTCCTGGAGGCCCTCAGTGAGACCCATTGTTGACATGTGGCAAGACGCTCCTCGGGGCGCGTCTTGCTTGGGCTTCTCTCCTGGAGGCCCTCAGTCAGACCCATTGTTGACATGTGGCAAGACGCTCCTCGGGGCGCGTCTTGCTTGGGCCTCTCTCCAGAAGGCCCTCAATCAGACCCGGTGTTGACACGTGGCAAGACGCTCCTCGGGGCGCGTCTTGCTTGGGCCTCTCTCCTGGAGGCGCTCAGTCAGACTGAGTAGTGACATGTGGCCTGACGCTCCTCGGGGCACGTCTTGCTTGGGCCTCTCTCCTGGAGGCGCTCAGTCAGACCCAGTGGTGACATGTGGCAAGACACTCCTCGGGGCGCGTCTTGCTTGGGCCTCTCTCCTGGAGGCCCTCTGTCAGACCCAGTGTTGACATGTGTCAAGACGCTCCTCGGGGCGCGTCTTGCTTGGGCTTCTCTCCTGGAGGCCCTCAGTCAGACCCATTGTTGACATGTGGCAAGACGCTCCTCGGGGCGCGTCTTGCTTGGGCTTCTCTCCTGGAGGCGCTCAGACAGAGCCAGTGTTGACATGTGACAAGATGCTCCTCGGGGCGCGTCTTGCTTGGGCCTCTCTCCTAGAGGCGCTCAGTCAGACCCAGTGGTATCATGTGGCAAGACGCTCCTCGGGGCACTTATGGCTTGGGCCTCTCTCCTGGAGGCGCTCAGTCAGACCCAGTGGTGACATGTGGCAAGACACTTCTCGGGGCGCGTCTTGCTTGGGCCTCTCTCCTGGAGGCCCTCTGTCTGACCCAGTGTTGACATCTGTCAAGACACTCCTCGGGGCGCTTCTTGCTTGGGCTTCTCTCCTGGAGGCCCTCAGTCAGACCCATTGTTGACATGTGGCAAGACGCTCCTCGGGGCGCGTCTTGCTTGGGCTTCTCTCCTGGAGG
This sequence comes from Nothobranchius furzeri, assembly GCF_043380555.1. NCBI lineage: Eukaryota > Metazoa > Chordata > Actinopteri > Cyprinodontiformes > Nothobranchiidae > Nothobranchius > Nothobranchius furzeri. Next base: position 1,325,928 of record NC_091750.1, read on the forward strand.
CGCTCAGACAGACCCAGTGTTGACATGTGACAAGACGCTCCTCGGGGCGCGTCTTGCTTGGGCCTCTCTCCTGGAGGCGCTCAGTCAGAACCAGAGGTAACATGTGGCAAGACGCTCCTCGGGGTGCGTCTTGCTTGGGCCTCTCTCCTGGAGGCCCTCAGTCAGACCCAGTGTTAACCTGTGGCAAGACGCTCCTACGAGCGCATCTTGCTTTGGCCTCTCTCCTGGAGGCGCTCAGTCAGACCGAGTGCTGACATGTGGCAAGAAGCTCCACGGGGCGCGTCTTGCTTGGGCTTCTCTCCTGGAGGCCCTCAGTCAGACCCATTGTTGACATGTGGCAAGACGCTCCTCGGGGCGCGTCTTGCTTGGGCCTCTCTCCAGAAGGCCCTCCATCAGACCCAGTGTTGACACGTGACAAGACGATCCTCGGGGCACGTCTTGCTTGGGCCTCTCTCCTGGAGGTGCTCAGTCAGACCGAGTGCTGACATAAGGCAAGACGCTCCTCGGGGCGTGTCTTGCTGGGCACTCTCTTCTGGAGGCGCTCAGTCAGACCCAGTGCTGACATGTGGCAAGACGCTCCTCGGGGCGCGTCTTGCTTGGGCCTCTCTCCTGGAGGCGCTCAGTCAGACCCAGTGTTGACATGTGGCAAGACGCTCCTCGGGGCGCGTCTTGCTTGGGCCTCTCACCTGGAGGCGCTCAGTCAGACCCAGTGTTGACATGTGGCAAGACGCTCCTCGGGGCACGTCTTGCTTGGGCCTCTCTCCTGGAGGCGCTCAGTCAGACCCAGTGTTGACATGTGGCAAGACGCTCCTCGGGGCGCGTCTTGCTTGGGCTTCTCTCCTGGAGGCCCTCAGTCAGACAAATTGTTGACATGTGGCAAGACGCTCCTCGGGGTGCGTCTTGCTTGGGCCTCTCTCCTGGAGGCGCTCAGTCAGACCGAGTAGTGACATGTGGCAAGATGCTTCTCGGGGCGCGTCTTGCTTGGGCCTCTCTCCTGGAGGCGCTCAGTCAGACCAAGTGCTGACATGTGGCAAGACGCTCCTCGGGGCGCGTCTTGCTGGGGCTTCTCTCATGGAGGCACTCAGTCAGACCCAGTGTTGACATGTGGCAAGCAGCTCCTCGGGGCTCGTCTTGCTTGGGCCTCTCTCCTGGAGGCGCTCAGTCAGTCCCAGTGGTGACATGTGGCAAGACGCTCCTCGGGGCGCGTCTTGCTTGGGCCTTTCTCCTGGAGGCGCTCAATAAGACACAGTGTTGACACGTGGCAAGACACTCCTCGGGGCGCGTCTTGCTTGGACCTCTCTCCTGGAGGCGCTCAGTCAGACCCAGTGTTGACATGTGGCAAGACGTTTCTCGGGGCGCGTCTTGCTTGGCCCTCTCTCATCGATGCCCTCTGTCAGACCCAGTGTTGACATGTGTCAAGACGCTCCTCGGGGCGCATCTTGCTTGGGCCTCTCTCCAGAAGGCCCTCAATCAGACCCAGTGTTGACACGTGGCAAGACGCTCCTCGGGGCGCGTCTTGCTTGGGCCTCTCTCCTGGAGGCACTCAGTCAGACTGAGTAGTGACATGTGGCCTGACGCTCCTCGGGGCGCGTCTTGCTTGGGCCTCTCTCCTGGAGGCGCTCAGTCAGACCCAGTGGTGACATGTGGCAAGACGCCCCTCGGGGCGCGTCTTGCTTGGGCCTCTCTCCTGGAGGCCCTCTGTCAGACCCAGTGTTGACATGTGTCAAGACGCTCCTCGGGGCGCGTCTTGCTTGGGCTTCTCTCCTGGAGGCACTCAGTCAGACCCAGTGGTGACACGTGGCAAGATGCTCCTCGGGGCACGTCTTGCTTGGGCCTCTCTCCTGGAGGCGCTCAGTCAGACCCAGTGGTGACATGTGGCAAGACGCTCCTCGGGGCACGTCTTGCTTGGGCCTCTCTCCTGGAGGCGCTCAGTCAGACGCAGTGTTGACACGTGGCAAGACACTCCTCGGGGCGCGTCTTGCTTGGACCTCTGTCCTGGAGGCGCTCAGTCAGACCCAGTGTTGACATGTGGAGAGACGCTCCTCGGGGCGCGTCTTGCTTGGGCCTCTCTCATGGAGGCCCTCTGTCAGACCCAGTGTTGACATGTGTCAAGACGCTCCTCGGGGCGCGTCTTGCTTGGGCCTTTCTCCTGGAGGCGCTCAGTCAGACCCAGTGTTGACACCTGGCAAGACACTCCTCGGGGCGCGTCTTGCTTGGACCTCTTTCCTGGAGGCGCTCAGTCAGACCCAGTGTTGACATGTGGCAAGACGCTCCTCGGGGCGCGTCTTGCTTGGGCCTCTCTCATGGATGCCCTCTGTCAGACCCAGTGTTGACATGTGTCAAGACGCTCCTCGGGGCGCGTCTTGCTTTGGCCTCTCTCCTGGAGGCCCTCAGTAAGATCCATTGTTGACATGTGGCAAGACGCTCCTCGGGGCGCGTCTTGCTTGGGCCTCTCTCCAGAAGGCCCTCAATCAGACCCAGTGTTGACACGTGGCAAGACGCTCCTCGGGGCGCATCTTGCTTGGGCCTCTCTCCTGGAGGCGCTCAGTCAGACTGAGTAGTGACATGTGGCCTGACGCTCCTCGGGGCGCGTCTTGCTTGGGCTTCTCTCCTGGAGGCGCTCAGTCAGACCCAGTGGTGACATGTGGCAAGACACTCCTCGGGGCGCGTCTTGCTTGGGCCTCTCTCCTAGAGGCCGTCAGTAAGACCCATTGTTGACATGTGGCAAGACGCTCCTCGGGGCGCATCTTGCTTGGGCCTCTCTCCAGAAGGCCCTCAATCAGACCCAGTGTTGACACGTGGCAAGACGCTCCTCGGGGCGCGTCTTGCTTGGGCCTCTCTCCTGGAGGCACTCAGTCAGACTGAGTAGTGACATGTGGCCTGACGCTCCTCGGGGCGCATCTTGCTTGGGCCTCTCTCCTGGAGGCGCTCAGTCAGACCCAGTGGTGACATGTGGCAAGACACCCCTCGGGGCGCGTCTTGCTTGGGCCTCTCTCCTGGAGGCCCTCTGTCAGACCAGGTGTTGACATGTGTCAAGACGCTCCTCGGGGCGCGTCTTGCTTGGGCTTCTCTCCTGGAGGCCCTCAGTCAGACCCATTGTTGACATGTGGCAAGACGCTCCTCGGGGCGCGTCTTGCTTGGGCTTCTCTCCTGGAGGCGCTCAGTCAGACCCAGTGGTGACATGTGGCAAGACGCTCCTCGGGGCACGTCTTGCTTGGGCCTCTCTCCTGGAGGCGCTCAGTCAGACCCAGTGGTGACATGTGGCAAGACGCTCCTCGGGGCACGTCTTGCTTGGGCCTCTCTCCTGGAGGCGCTCAGTCAGACGCAGTGTTGACACGTGGCAAGACACTCCTCGGGGCGCGTCTTGCTTGGACCTCTGTCCTGGAGGCGCTCAGTCAGACCCAGTGTTGACATGTGGAGAGACGCTCCTCGGGGCGCGTCTTGCTTGGGCCTCTCTCATGGAGGCCCTCTGTCAGACCCAGTGTTGACATGAGTCAAGACGCTCCTCGGGGCGCGTCTTGCTTGGGCCTTTCTCCTGGAGGCGCTCAGTCAGACCCAGTGTTGACACCTGGCAAGACACTCCTCGGGGCGCGTCTTGCTTGGACCTCTTTCCTGGAGGCGCTCAGTCAGACCCAGTGTTGACATGTGGCAAGACGCTCCTCGGGGCGCGTCTTGCTTGGGCCTCTCTCATGGATGCCCTCTGTCAGACCCAGTGTTGACATGTGTCAAGACGCTCCTCGGGGCGCGTCTTGCTTTGGCCTCTCTCCTGGAGGCCCTCAGTAAGATCCATTGTTGACATGTGGCAAGACGCTCCTCGGGGCGCGTCTTGCTTGGGCCTCTCTCCAGAAGGCCCTCAATCAGACCCAGTGTTGACACGTGGCAAGACGCTCCTCGGGGCGCATCTTGCTTGGGCCTCTCTCCTGGAGGCGCTCAGTCAGACTGAGTAGTGACATGTGGCCTGACGCTCCTCGGGGCGCGTCTTGCTTGGGCTTCTCTCCTGGAGGCGCTCAGTCAGACCCAGTGGTGACATGTGGCAAGACACTCCTCGGGGCGCGTCTTGCTTGGGCCTCTCTCCTAGAGGCCGTCAGTAAGACCCATTGTTGACATGTGGCAAGACGCTCCTCGGGGCGCATCTTGCTTGGGCCTCTCTCCAGAAGGCCCTCAATCAGACCCAGTGTTGACACGTGGCAAGACGCTCCTCGGGGCGCGTCTTGCTTGGGCCTCTCTCCTGGAGGCACTCAGTCAGACTGAGTAGTGACATGTGGCCTGACGCTCCTCGGGGCGCATCTTGCTTGGGCCTCTCTCCTGGAGGCGCTCAGTCAGACCCAGTGGTGACATGTGGCAAGACACCCCTCGGGGCGCGTCTTGCTTGGGCCTCTCTCCTGGAGGCCCTCTGTCAGACCAGGTGTTGACATGTGTCAAGACGCTCCTCGGGGCGCGTCTTGCTTGGGCTTCTCTCCTGGAGGCCCTCAGTCAGACCCATTGTTGACATGTGGCAAGACGCTCCTCGGGGCGCGTCTTGCTTGGGCTTCTCTCCTGGAGGCGCTCAGTCAGACCCAGTGGTGACATGTGGCAAGACGCTCCTCGGGGCACGTCTTGCTTGGGCCTCTCTCCTGGAGGCGCTCAGTCAGACGCAGTGTTGACACGTGGCAAGACACTCCTCGGGGCGTGTCTTGCTTGGACCTCTCTCCTGGAGGCGCTCAGTCAGACCCAGTGTTGACATGTGGAGAGACGCTCCTCGGGGCGCGTCTTGCTTGGGCCTCTCTCATGGAGGCCCTCTATCAGACCCAGTGTTGACATGGGTCAAGACGCTCCTCGGGGCGCGTCTTGCTTTGGCCTCTCTCCTGGAGGCCCTCAGTAAGACCCATTGTTGACATGTGGCAAGACGCTCCTCGGGGCGCGTCTTGCTTGGGCTTCTCTCCTGGAGGCCCTCAGTCAGACCCATTGTTGACATGTGGCAAGACGCTCTTCAGGGCGCGTCTTGCTTGGGCCTCTCTCCAGAAGGCCCTCAATCAGACCCGGTGTTGACACGTGGCAAGACGCTCCTCGGGGCGCGTCTTGCTTGGGCCTCTCTCCTGGAGGCGCTCAGTCAGACTGAGTAGTGACATGTGGCCTGACGCTCCTCGGGGCACGTCTTGCTTGGGCCTCTCTCCTGGAGGCCCTCAATCAGACCCGGTGTTGACACGTGGCAAGACGCTCCTCGGGGCGCGTCTTGCTTGGGCCTCTCTCCTGGAGGCGCTCAGTCAGACTGAGTAGTGACATGTGGCCTGACGCTCCTCGGGGCACGTCTTGCTTGGGCCTCTCTCCTGGAGGCGCTCAGTCAGACCCAGTGGTGACATGTGGCAAGACACTCCTCGGGGCGCGTCTTGCTTGGGCCTCTCTCCTGGAGGCCCTCTGTCAGACCCAGTGTTGACATGTGTCAAGACGCTCCTCGGGGCGCGTCTTGCTGGGCACTCTCTTCTGGAGGCGCTCAGTCAGACCCAGTGTTGACATGTGGCAAGACGCTCCTCGGGGCACGTCTTGCTTGGGCTTCTCTCCTGGAGGCCCTCAGTCAGACCAATTGTTGACATGTGGCAAGACGCTCCTCGGGGTGCGTCTTGCTTGGGCCTCTCTCCTGGAGGCGCTCAGTCAGACCGAGTAGTGACATGTGGCAAGATGCTCCTCGGGGTGCGTCTTGCTTGGGCCTCTCTCCTGGAGGCGCTCAGTCAGACCAAGTGCTGACATGTGGCAAGACGCTCCTCGGGGTGCATCTTGCTGTGGCTTCTCTCATGGAGGCACTCAGTCAGACCCAGTGTTGACATGTGGCAAGACGCTCCTCGGGGCTCGTCTTGCTTGGGCCTCTCTCCTGGAGGCGCTCAGTCAGACCCAGTGGTGACATGTGGCAAGACGCTCCTCGGGGCGCGTCTTGCTTGGGCCTTTCTCCTGGAGGCGCTCAGTCAGACCCAGTGTTGACACCTGGCAAGACACTCCTCGGGGCGCGTCTTGCTTGGACCTCTCTCCTGGAGGCGCTCAGTCAGACCCAGTGTTGACATGTGGCAAGACGCTCCTCGGGGCGCGACTTGCTTGGGCCTCTCTCATGGATGCCCTCTGTCAGACCCAGTGTTGACATGTGTCAAGACGCTCCTCGGGGCACGTCTTGCTTTGGCCTCTCTCCTGGAGGCCCTCAGTAAGATCCATTGTTGACATGTGGCAAGACGCTCCTCGGGGCGCGTCTTGCTTGGGCTTCTCTCCTGGAGGCCCTCAGTCAGACCCATTGTTGACATGTGGCAAGACGCTCCTCGGGGCGCGTCTTGCTTGGGCCTCTCTCCAGAAGGCCCTCAATCAGACCCAGTGTTGACACGTGGCAAGACGCTCCTCGGGGCGCATCTTGCTTGGGCCTCTCTCCTGGAGGCGCTCAGTCAGACTGAGTAGTGACATGTGGCAAGACGCTCCTCGGGGCGCGTCTTGCTTGGGCTTCTCTCCTGGAGGCGCTCAGTCAGACCCAGTGGTGACATGTGGCAAGACACTCCTCGGGGCGCGTCTTGCTTGGGCCTCTCTCCTAGAGGCCCTCAGTAAGACCCATTGTTGACATGTGGCAAGACGCTCCTCGGGGCGCATCTTGCTTGGGCCTCTCTCCAGAAGGCCCTCAATCAGACCCAGTGTTGACAAGTGGCAAGACGCTCCTCGGGGCGCGTCTTGCTTGGGCCTCTCTCCTGGAGGCACTCAGTCAGACTGAGTAGTGACATGTGGCCTGACGCTCCTCGGGGCGCGTCTTGCTTGGGCCTCTCTCCTGGAGGCGCTCAGTCAGACCCAGTGGTGACATGTGGCAAGACACCCCTCGGGGCGCGTCTTGCTTGGGCCTCTCTCCTGGAGGCCCTCTGTCAGACCAGGTGTTGACATGTGTCAAGACGCTCCTCGGGGCGCGTCTTGCTTGGGCTTCTCTCCTGGAGGCCCTCAGTCAGACCCATTGTTGACATGTGGCAAGACGCTCCTCGGGGCGCGTCTTGCTTGGGCTTCTCTCCTGGAGGCGCTCAGTCAGACCCAGTGTTGACATGTGGCAAGACGCTCCTCGGGGCGCGTCTTGCTTGGGCTTCTCTCCTGGAGGCCCTCAGTCAGACCAATTGTTGACATGTGGCAAGACTCTCCTCGGGGCTCGTCTTGCTTGGGCCTCTCTCCTGGAGGCGCTCAGTCAGACCCAGTGGTGACATGTGGCAAGACGCTCCTCGGGGCGCGTCTTGCTTGGGCCTCTCTCCTGGAGGCGCTCAGTCAGACCCAGTGTTGACATGTGGCAAGACGCTCCTCGGGGCACGTCTTGCTTGGGCCTCTCTCCTGGATGCCCTCTGTCAGACCCAGTGGTGACATGTGGCAAGACACCCCTCGGGGCGCGTCTTGCTTGGGCCTCTCTCCTGGAGGCCCTCTGTCAGACCAGGTGTTGACATGTGTCAAGACGCTCCTCGGGGCGCGTCTTGCTTGGGCTTCTCTCCTGGAGGCCCTCAGTCAGACCCATTGTTGACATGTGGCAAGACGCTCCTCGGGGCGCGTCTTGCTTGGGCTTCTCTCCTGGAGGCGCTCAGTCAGACCCAGTGGTGACATGTGGCAAGACGCTCCTCGGGGCACGTCTTGCTTGGGCCTCTCTCCTGGAGGCGCTCAGTCAGACGCAGTGTTGACACGTGGCAAGACACTCCTCGGGGCGTGTCTTGCTTGGACCTCTCTCCTGGAGGCGCTCAGTCAGACCCAGTGTTGACATGTGGAGAGACGCTCCTCGGGGCGCGTCTTGCTTGGGCCTCTCTCATGGAGGCCCTCTATCAGACCCAGTGTTGACATGGGTCAAGACGCTCCTCGGGGCGCGTCTTGCTTTGGCCTCTCTCCTGGAGGCCCTCAGTAAGACCCATTGTTGACATGTGGCAAGACGCTCCTCGGGGCGCGTCTTGCTTGGGCTTCTCTCCTGGAGGCCCTCAGTCAGACCCATTGTTGACATGTGGCAAGACGCTCTTCAGGGCGCGTCTTGCTTGGGCCTCTCTCCAGAAGGCCCTCAATCAGACCCGGTGTTGACACGTGGCAAGACGCTCCTCGGGGCGCGTCTTGCTTGGGCCTCTCTCCTGGAGGCGCTCAGTCAGACTGAGTAGTGACATGTGGCCTGACGCTCCTCGGGGCACGTCTTGCTTGGGCCTCTCTCCTGGAGGCCCTCAATCAGACCCGGTGTTGACACGTGGCAAGACGCTCCTCGGGGCGCGTCTTGCTTGGGCCTCTCTCCTGGAGGCGCTCAGTCAGACTGAGTAGTGACATGTGGCCTGACGCTTCTCGGGGCACGTCTTGCTTGGGCCTCTCTCCTGGAGGCGCTCAGTCAGACCCAGTGGTGACATGTGGCAAGACACTCCTCGGGGCGCGTCTTGCTTGGGCCTCTCTCCTGGAGGCCCTCTGTCAGACCCAGTGTTGACATGTGTCAAGACGCTCCTCGGGGCGCGTCTTGCTTGGGCTTCTCTCCTGGAGGCCCTCAGTCAGACCAATTGTTGACATGTGGCAAGACGCTCCTCGGGGTGCGTCTTGCTTGGGCCTCTCTCCTGGAGGCGCTCAGTCAGACCGAGTAGTGACATGTGGCAAGATGCTCCTCGGGGTGCGTCTTGCTTGGGCCTCTCTCCTGGAGGCGCTCAGTCAGACCAAGTGCTGACATGTGGCAAGACGCTCCTCGGGGTGCATCTTGCTGTGGCTTCTCTCATGGAGGCACTCAGTCAGACCCAGTGTTGACATGTGGCAAGACGCTCCTCGGGGCTCGTCTTGCTTGGGCCTCTCTCCTGGAGGCGCTCAGTCAGACCCAGTGGTGACATGTGGCAAGACGCTCCTCGGGGCGCGTCTTGCTTGGGCCTTTCTCCTGGAGGCGCTCAGTCAGACCCAGTGTTGACACCTGGCAAGACACTCCTCGGGGCGCGTCTTGCTTGGACCTCTCTCCTGGAGGCGCTCAGTCAGACCCAGTGTTGACATGTGGCAAGAAGCTCCTCAGGGCGCGACTTGCTTGGGCCTCTCTCATGGATGCCCTCTGTCAGACCCAGTGTTGACATGTGTCAAGACGCTCCTCGGGGCACGTCTTGCTTTGGCCTCTCTCCTGGAGGCCCTCAGTAAGATCCATTGTTGACATGTGGCAAGACGCTCCTCGGGGCGCGTCTTGCTTGGGCTTCTCTCCTGGAGGCCCTCAGTCAGACCCATTGTTGACATGTGGCAAGACGCTCCTCGGGGCGCGTCTTGCTTGGGCCTCTCTCCAGAAGGCCCTCAATCAGACCCAGTGTTGACACGTGGCAAGACGCTCCTCGGGGCGCATCTTGCTTGGGCCTCTCTCCTGGAGGCGCTCAGTCAGACTGAGTAGTGACATGTGGCCTGACGCTCCTCGGGGCGCGTCTTGCTTGGGCTTCTCTCCTGGAGGCGCTCAGTCAGACCCAGTGGTGACATGTGGCAAGACACTCCTCGGGGCGCGTCTTGCTTGGGCCTCTCTCCTAGAGGCCCTCAGTAAGACCCATTGTTGACATGTGGCAAGACGCTCCTCGGGGCGCATCTTGCTTGGGCCTCTCTCCAGAAGGCCCTCAATCAGACCCAGTGTTGACAAGTGGCAAGACGCTCCTCGGGGCGCGTCTTGCTTGGGCCTCTCTCCTGGAGGCACTCAGTCAGACTGAGTAGTGACATGTGGCCTGACGCTCCTCGGGGCGCGTCTTGCTTGGGCCTCTCTCCTGGAGGTGCTCAGTCAGACCCAGTGGTGACATGTGGCAAGACACCCCTCGGGGCGCGTCTTGCTTGGGCCTCTCTCCTGGAGGCCCTCTGTCAGACCAGGTGTTGACATGTGTCAAGACGCTCCTCGGGGCGCGTCTTGCTTGGGCTTCTCTCCTGGAGGCCCTCAGTCAGACCCATTGTTGACATGTGGCAAGACGCTCCTCGGGGCGCGTCTTGCTTGGGCTTCTCTCCTGGAGGCGCTCAGTCAGACCCAGTGTTGACATGTGGCAAGACGCTCCTCGGGGCGCGTCTTGCTTGGGCTTCTCTCCTGGAGGCCCTCAGTCAGACCAATTGTTGACATGTGGCAAGACTCTCCTCGGGGCTCGTCTTGCTTGGGCCTCTCTCCTGGAGGCGCTCAGTCAGACCCAGTGGTGACATGTGGCAAGACGCTCCTCGGGGCGCGTCTTGCTTGGGCCTCTCTCCTGGAGGCGCTCAGTCAGACCCAGTGTTGACATGTGGCAAGACGCTCCTCGGGGCACGTCTTGCTTGGGCCTCTCTCCTGGATGCCCTCTGTCAGACCCAGTGTTGACATGTGTCAAGACGCTCCTCGGGGCGCGTCTTGCTTGGGCTTCTCTCCTGGAGGCCCTCAGTCAGACCCATTGTTGACATGTGGCAAGACGCTCCTCGGGGCGCGTCTTGCTTGGGCCTCTCTCCAGAAGGCCCTCAATCAGACCCAGTGTTGACACGTGGCAAGACGCTCCTCGGGGTGCATCTTGCTTGGGCCTCTCTCCTGGAGGCGCTCAGTCAGACTGAGTAGTGACATGTGGCCTGACGCTCCTCGGGGCGCGTCTTGCTTGGGCTTCTCTCCTGGAGGCGCTCAGTCAGACCCAGTGGTTACATGTGGCAAGACACTCCTCGGGGCGCGTCTTGCTTGGGCCTCTCTCCTAGAGGCCCTCAGTAAGACCCATTGTTGACATGTGGCAAGACGCTCCTCGGGGCGCATCTTGCTTGGGCCTCTCTCCAGAAGGCCCTCAATAAGACCCAGTGTTGACACGTGGCAAGACGCTCCTCGGGGCGCGTCTTGCTTGGGCCTCTCTCCTGGAGGCACTCAGTCAGACTGAGTAGTGACATGTGGCCTGACGCTCCTCGGGGCTCGTCTTGCTTGGGCCTCTCTCCTGGAGGCGCTCAGTCAGACCCAGTGGTGACATGTGGCAAGAAACCCCTCGGGGCGCGTCTTGCTTGGGCCTCTCTCCTGGAGGCCCTCTGTCAGACCAGGTGTTGACATGTGTCAAGACGCTCCTCGGGGCGCGTCTTGCTTGGGCTTCTCTCCTGGAGGCCCTCAGTCAGACCCATTGTTGACATGTGGCAAGACGCTCCTCGGGGCGCGTCTTGCTTGGGCTTCTCTCCTGGAGGCGCTCAGTCAGACCCATTGTTGACATGTGGCAAGACGCTCCTCGGGGCGCGTCTTGCTTGGGCCTCTCTCCAGAAGGCCCTCAATCAGACCCAGTGTTGACACGTGGCAAGACGCTCCTCGGGGTGCATCTTGCTTGGGCCTCTCTCCTGGAGGCGCTCAGTCAGACTGAGTAGTGACATGTGGCCTGACGCTCCTCGGGGCGCGTCTTGCTTGGGCTTCTCTCCTGGAGGCGCTCAGTCAGACCCAGTGGTTACATGTGGCAAGACACTCCTCGGGGCGCGTCTTGCTTGGGCCTCTCTCCTAGAGGCCCTCAGTAAGACCCATTGTTGACATGTGGCAAGACGCTCCTCGGGGCGCATCTTGCTTGGGCCTCTCTCCAGAAGGCCCTCAATAAGACCCAGTGTTGACACGTGGCAAGACGCTCCTCGGGGCGCGTCTTGCTTGGGCCTCTCTCCTGGAGGCACTCAGTCAGACTGAGTAGTGACATGTGGCCTGACGCTCCTCGGGGCTCGTCTTGCTTGGGCCTCTCTCCTGGAGGCGCTCAGTCAGACCCAGTGGTGACATGTGGCAAGAAACCCCTCGGGGCGCGTCTTGCTTGGGCCTCTCTCCTGGAGGCCCTCTGTCAGACCAGGTGTTGACATGTGTCAAGACGCTCCTCGGGGCGCGTCTTGCTTGGGCTTCTCTCCTGGAGGCCCTCAGTCAGACCCATTGTTGACATGTGGCAAGACGCTCCTCGGGGCGCGTCTTGCTTGGGCTTCTCTCCTGGAGGCGCTCAGTCAGACCCATTGTTGACATGTGGCAAGACGCTCCTCGGGGCGCGTCTTGCTTGGGCTTCTCTCCTGGAGGCGCTCAGTCAGACCCAGTGTTGACATGTGGCAAGACGCTCCTCGGGGCGCGTCTTGCTTGGGCTTCTCTCCTGGAGGCCCTCAGTCAGACCAATTGTTGACATGTGGCAAGACGCTCCTCGGGGTGCGTCTTGCTTGGGCCTCTCTCCTGGAGGCGCTCAGTCAGACCGAGTAGTGACATGTGGCAAGATGCTCCTCGGGGTGCGTCTTGCTTGGGCCTCTCTCCTGGAGGCGCTCAGTCAGACCAAGTGCTGACATGTGGCAAGACGCTCCTCGGGGCGCGTCTTGCTGTGGCTTCTCTCATGGAGGCACTCAGTCAGACCCAGTGTTGACATGTGGCAAGACGCTCCTCGGGGCTCGTCTTGCTTGGGCCTCTCTCCTGGAGGCGCTCAGTCAGACCCAGTGGTGACATGTGGCAAGACGCTCCTCGGGGCGCGTCTTGCTTGGGCCTTTCTCCTGGAGGCGCTCAGTCAGACCCAGTGTTGACACCTGGCAAGACACTCCTCGGGCCGCGTCTTGCTCGGACCTCTCTCCTGGAGGCGCTCAGTCAGACCCAGTGTTGACATGTGGCAAGACGCTCCTCGGGGCGCGTCTTGCTTGGGCCTCTCTCATGGATGCCCTCTGTCAGACCCAGTGTTGACATGTGTCAAGACGCTCCTCGGGGCGCGTCTTGCTTGGGCTTCTCTCCTGGAGGCCCTCAGTCAGACCCATTGTTGACATGTGGCAAGACGCTCCTCGGGGCGCATCTTGCTTGGGCCTCTCTCCTGGAGGCGCTCAGTCAGACCCAGTGGTGACATGTGGCAAGACACCCCTCGGGGCGCGTCTTGCTTGGGCCTCTCTCCTGGAGGCCCTCTGTCAGACCAGGTGTTGACATGTGTCAAGACGCTCCTCGGGGCGCGTCTTGCTTGGGCTTCTCTCCTGGAGGCCCTCAGTCAGACCCATTGTTGACATGTGGCAAGACGCTCCTCGGGGCGCGTCTTGCTTGGGCTTCTCTCCTGGAGGCGCTCAGTCAGACCCAGTGTTGACATGTGGCAAGACGCTCCTCGGGGCGCGTCTTGCTTGGGCTTCTCTCCTGGAGGCCCTCAGTCAGACCAATTGTTGACATGTGGCAAGACTCTCCTCGGGGCTCGTCTTGCTTGGGCCTCTCTCCTGGAGGCGCTCAGTCAGACCCAGTGGTGACATGTGGCAAGACGCTCCTCGGGGCGCGTCTTGCTTGGGCCTCTCTCCTGGAGGCGCTCAGTCAGACCCAGTGTTGACATGTGTCAAGACGCTCCTCGGGGCGCGTCTTGCTTGGGCTTCTCTCCTGGAGGCCCTCAGTCAGACCCATTGTTGACATGTGGCAAGACGCTCCTCGGGGCGCGTCTTGCTTGGGCCTCTCTCCAGAAGGCCCTCAATCAGACCCAGTGTTGACACGTGGCAAGACGCTCCTCGGGGTGCATCTTGCTTGGGCCTCTCTCCTGGAGGCGCTCAGTCAGACTGAGTAGTGACATGTGGCCTGACGCTCCTCGGGGCGCGTCTTGCTTGGGCTTCTCTCCTGGAGGCGCTCAGTCAGACCCAGTGGTGACATGTGGCAAGACACTCCTCGGGGCGCGTCTTGCTTGGGCCTCTCTCCTAGAGGCCCTCAGTAAGACCCATTGTTGACATGTGGCAAGACGCTCCTCGGGGCGCATCTTGCTTGGGCCTCTCTCCAGAAGGCCCTCAATAAGACCCAGTGTTGACACGTGGCAAGACGCTCCTCGGGGCGCGTCTTGTTTGGGCCTCTCTCCTGGAGGCACTCAGTCAGACTGAGTAGTGACATGTGGCCTGACGCTCCTCGGGGCTCGTCTTGCTTGGGCCTCTCTCCTGGAGGCGCTCAGTCAGACCCAGTGGTGACATGTGGCAAGAAACCCCTCGGGGCGCGTCTTGCTTGGGCCTCTCTCCTGGAGGCCCTCTGTCAGACCAGGTGTTGACATGTGTCAAGACGCTCCTCGGGGCGCGTCTTGCTTGGGCTTCTCTCCTGGAGGCCCTCAGTCAGACCCATTGTTGACATGTGGCAAGACGCTCCTCGGGGCGCGTCTTGCTTGGGCTTCTCTCCTGGAGGCGCTCAGTCAGACCCATTGTTGACATGTGGCAAGACGCTCCTCGGGGCGCGTCTTGCTTGGGCTTCTCTCCTGGAGGCGCTCAGTCAGACCCAGTGTTGACATGTGGCAAGACGCTCCTCGGGGCGCGTCTTGCTTGGGCTTCTCTCCTGGAGGCCCTCAGTCAGACCAATTGTTGACATGTGGCAAGACGCTCCTCGGGGCGCGTCTTGCTTGGGCTTCTCTCCTGGAGGCCCTCAGTCAGACCAATTGTTGACATGTGGCAAGATGCTCCTCGGGGTGCGTCTTGCTTGGGCCTCTCTCCTGGAGGCGCTCAGTCAGACCAAGTGCTGACATGTGGCAAGACGCTCCTCGGGGCGCGTCTTGCTGTGGCTTCTCTCATGGAGGCACTCAGTCAGACCCAGTGTTGACATGTGGCAAGACGCTCCTCGGGGCTCGTCTTGCTTGGGCCTCTCTCCTGGAGGCGCTCAGTCAGACCCAGTGGTGACATGTGGCAAGACGCTCCTCGGGGCGCGTCTTGCTTGGGCCTTTCTCCTGGAGGCGCTCAGTCAGACCCAGTGTTGACACCTGGCAAGACACTCCTCGGGCCGCGTCTTGCTTGGACCTCTCTCCTGGAGGCGCTCAGTCAGACCCAGTGTTGACATGTGGCAAGACGCTCCTCGGGGCGCGTCTTGCTTGGGCCTCTCTCATGGATGCCCTCTGTCAGACCCAGTGTTGACATGTGTCAAGACGCTCCTCGGGGCGCGTCTTGCTTGGGCTTCTCTCCTGGAGGCCCTCAGTCAGACCCATTGTTGACATGTGGCAAGACGCTCCTCGGGGCGCGTCTTGCTTGGGCCTCTCTCCAGAAGGCCCTCAATCAGACCCAGTGTTGACACGTGGCAAGACGCTCCTCGGGGCGCATCTTGCTTGGGCCTCTCTCCTGGAGGCGCTCAGTCAGACTGAGTAGTGACATGTGGCCTGACGCTCCTCGGGGCACGTCTTGCTTGGGCTTCTCTCCTGGAGGCGCTCAGTCAGACCCAGTGGTGACATGTGGCAAGACACTCCTCGGGGCGCGTCTTGCTTGGGCCTCTGTCCTAGAGGCCCTCAGTAAGACCCATTGTTGACATGTGGCAAGACGCTCCTCGGGGCGCATCTTGCTTGGGCCTCTCTCCAGAAGGCCCTCAATCAGACCCAGTGTTAACACGTGGCAAGACGCTCCTCGGGGCGCGTCTTGCTTGGGCCTCTCTCCTGGATGCACTCAGTCAGACTGAGTAGTGACATGTGGCCTGACGCTCCTCGGGGCGCGTCTTGCTTGGGCCTCTCTTCTGGAGGCGCTCAGTCAGACCCAGTGGTGACATGTGGCAAGAAACCCCTCGGGGCGCGTCTTGCTTGGGCCTCTCTCCTGGAGGCCCTCTGTCAGACCAGGTGTTGACATGTGTCAAGACGCTCCTCGGGGCGCGTCTTGCTTGGGCTTCTCTCCTGGAGGCCCTCAGTCAGACCCATTTTTTGACATGTGGCAAGACGCTCTTCGGGGCGCGTCTTGCTTGGGCTTCTCTCCTGGAGGCGCTCAGTCAGACCCAGTGGTGACATGTGGCAAGACGCTCCTCGGGGCACGTCTTGCTTGGGCCTCTCTCCTGGAGGCGCTCAGTCAGACGCAGTGTTGACACGTGGCAAGACACTCCTCGGGGCGCGTCTTGCTTGGACCTCTCTCCTGGAGGCGCTCAGTCAGACCCAGTGTTGACATGTGGAGAGACGCTCCTCGGGGCGCGTCTTGCTTGGGCCTCTCTCATGGAGGCCCTCTATCAGACCCAGTGTTGACATGGGTCAAGACGCTCCTCGGGGCGCGTCTTGCTTTGGCCTCTCTCCTGGAGGCCCTCAGTAAGACCCATTGTTGACATGTGGCAAGACGCTCCTCGGGGCGCGTCTTGCTTGGGCTTCTCTCCTGGAGGCCCTCAGTCAGACCCATTGTTGACATGTGGCAAGACGCTCCTCGGGGCGCGTCTTGCTTGGGCCTCTCTCCAGAAGGCCCTCAATCAGACCCGGTGTTGACACGTGGCAAGACGCTCCTCGGGGCGCGTCTTGCTTGGGCCTCTCTCCTGGAGGCGCTCAGTCAGACCCAGTGGTGACATGTGGCAAGACGCTCCTCGGGGCGCGTCTTGCTTGGGCCTTTCTCCTGGAGGCGCTCAGTCAGACCCAGTGTTGACACCTGGCAAGACACTCCTCATGGCACGTCTTGCTTGGACCTCTCTCCTGGAGGCGCTCAGTCAGACCCAGTGTTGACATGTGGCAAGACGCTCCTCGGGGCGCGTCTTGCTTGGGCCTCTCTCATGGATGCCCTCTGTCAGACCCAGTGTTGACATGTGTCAAGACGCTCCTCGGGGCGCGTCTTGCTTGGGCTTCTCTCCTGGAGGCCCTCAGTCAGACCCATTGTTGACATGTGGCAAGACGCTCCTCGGGGCGCGTCTTGCTTGGGCCTCTCTCCAGAAGGCCCTCAATCAGACCCAGTGTTGACACGTGGCAAGACGCTCCTCGGGAAGCATCTTGCTTGGGCCTCTCTCCTGGAGGCGCTCAGTCAGACTGAGTAGTGACATGTGGCCTGACGCTCCTCGGGGCGCGTCTTGCTTGGGCTTCACTCCTGGAGGCGCTCAGTCAGACCCAGTGGTGACATGTAGCAAGACACTCCTCGGGGCGCGTCTTGCTTGGGCCTCTCTCCTAGAGGCCCTCAGTAAGACCCATTGTTGACATGTGGCAAGACGCTCCTCGGGGCGCATCTTGCTTGGGCCTCTCTCCAGAAGGCCCTCAATCAGACCCAGTGTTGACACGTGGCAAGACGCTCCTCGGGGCGCGTCTTGCTTGGGCCTCTCTCCTGGAGGCACTCAGTCAGACTGAGTAGTGACATGTGGCCTGACGCTCCTCGGGGCGCGTCTTGCTTGGGCCTCTCTCCTGGAGGCGCTCAGTCAGACCCAGTGGTGACATGTGGCAAGAAACCCCTCGGGGCGCGTCTTGCTTGGGCCTCTCTCCTGGAGGCCCTCTGTCAGACCAGGTGTTGACATGTGTCAAGACGCTCCTCGGGGCGCGTCTTGCTTGGGCTTCTCTCCTGGAGGCCCTCAGTCAGACCCATTGTTGACATGTGGCAAGACGCTCCTCGGGGCGCGTCTTGCTTGGGCTTCTCTCCTGGAGGCGCTCAGTCAGACTCAGTGGTGACATGTGGCAAGACGCTCCTCGGGGCACGTCTTGCTTGGGCCTCTCTCCTGGAGGCGCTCAGTCAGACGCAGTGTTGACACGTGGCAAGACACTGCTCGGGGCGCATCTTGCTTGGACCTCTCTCCTGGAGGCGCTCAGTCAGACCCAGTGTTGACATGTGGAGAGACGCTCCTCGGGGCGCGTCTTGCTTGGGCCTCTCTCATGGAGGACCTCTATCAGACCCAGTGTTGACATGGGTCAAGACGCTCCTCGGGGCGCGTCTTGCTTTGGCCTCTCTCCTGGAGGCCCTCAGTAAGACCCATTGTTGACATGTGGCAAGACGCTCCTCGGGGCGCGTCTTGCTTGGGCTTCTCTCCTGGAGGCCCTCAGTCAGACCCATTGTTGACATGTGGCAAGACGCTCCTCGGGGCGCGTCTTGCTTGGGCCTCTCTCCAGAAGGCCCTCAATCAGACCCGGTGTTGATACGTGGCAAGACGCTCCTCGGGGCGCGTCTTGCTTGGGCCTCTCTCCTGGAGGCGCTCAGTCAGACTGAGTAGTGACATGTGGCCTGACGCTCCTCGGGGCACGTCTTGCTTGGGCCTCTCTCCTGGAGGTGCTCAGTCAGACCCAGTGGTGACATGTGGCAAGACACTCCTCGGGGCGCGTCTTGCTTGGGCCTCTCTCCTGGAGGCCCTCTGTCAGACCCAGTGTTGACATGGGTCAAGACGCTCCTCGGGGCGCGTCTTGCTTGGGCTTCTCTCCTGGAGGCCCTCAGTCAGACCCATTGTTGACATGTGGCAAGACGCTCCTCGGGGCGCGTCTTGCTTGGGCTTCTCTCCTGGAGGCGCTCAGACAGAGCCAGTGTTGACATGTGACAAGATGCTCCTCGGGGCACGTCTTGCTTGGGCCTCTCTCCTAGAGGCGCTCAGTCAGACCCAGTGGTATCATGTGGCAAGACGCTCCTCGGGGCACTTATGGCTTGGGCCTCTCTCCTGGAGGCGCTCAGTCAGACCCAGTGGTGACATGTGGCAAGACACTTCTCGGGGCGCGTCTTGCTTGGGCCTCTCTCCTGGAGGCCCTCTGTCAGACCCAGTGTTGACATCTGTCAAGACGCTCCTCGGGGCGCTTCTTGCTTGGGCTTCTCTCCTGGAGGCCCTCAGTCAGACCCATTGTTGACATGTGGCAAGACGCTCCTCGGGGCGCGTCTTGCTTGGGCTTCTCTCCTGGAGGCGCTCAGACAGACCCAGTGTTGACATGTGACAAGACGCTCCTCGGGGCGCGTCTTGCTTGGGCCTCTCTCCTGGAGGCGCTCAGTCAGAACCAGAGGTGACATGTGGCAAGACGCTCCTCGGGGTGCGTCTTGCTTGGGCCTCTCTCCTGGAGGCCCTCTGTCAGACCCAGTGTTAACCTGTGGCAAGACGCTCCTACGAGCGCATCTTGCTTTGGCCTCTCTCCTGGAGGCGCTCAGTCAGACCGAGTGCTGACATGTGGCAAGAAGCTCCATGGGGTGCGTCTTGCTTGGGCTTCTCTCCTGGAGGCCCTCAGTAAGACCCATTGTTGACATGTGGCAAGACGCTCCTCGGGGCGCGTCTTTCTTGGGCTTCTCTCCTGGAGGCCCTCAGTCAGACCCATTGTTGACATGTGGCAAGACGCTCCTCGGGGCGCGTCTTGCTTGGGCCTCTCTCCAGAAGGCCCTCCATCAGACCCAGTGTTGACACGTGACAAGACGCTCCTCGGGGCACGTCTTGCTTGGGCCTCTCTCCTGGAGGCGCTCAGTCAGACCGAGTGCTGACATGTGGCAAGACGCTCCTCGGGGCGCTTCGTGCTTGGGCCTCTCGCCTGGAGGCGCTCAGTCAGACCCAGTGTTGACATGTGGCAAGACGCTCCTCGGGGCACGTCTTGCTTGGGCCTCTCTCCTGGAGGCGCTCAGTCAGACCCAGTGTTGACATGTGGCAAGACGCTCCCTCGGGGCGCGTCTTGCTTGGGCTTCTCTCCTGGAGGCCCTCAGTCTGACCCATTGTTGACATGTGGCAAGACGCTCCTCGGGGTGCGTCTTGCTTGGGCCTCTCTCCTGGAGGCGCTCAGTCAGACCGAGTAGTGACATGTGGCAAGATGCTTCTCGGGGCGCGTCTTGCTTGGGCCTCTCTCCTCGAGGTGCTCAGTCAGACCAAGTGCTGACATGTGGCAAGACGCTCCTCGGGGCGCGTCTTGCTGGGGCTTCTCTCATGGAGGCACTCAGTCAGACCCAGTGTTTACATGTGGCAAGACGCTCCTCGGGGCTCGTCTTGCTTGGGCCTCTCTCCTGGAGGCGCTCAGTCGGTCCCAGTGGTGACATGTGGCAAGACGCTCCTCGGGGCGCGTCTTGCTTGGGCCTTTCTCCTGGAGGCGCTCAATCAGACACAGTGTTGACACGTGGCAAGACACTCCTCGGGGCGCGTCTTGCTTGGACCTCTCTCCTGGAGGCGCTCAGTCAGACCCAGTGTTGACATGTGGCAAGACGTTTCTCGGGGCGCGTCTTGCTTGGGCCTCTCTCATGGATTCCCTCTGTCAGACCCAGTGCTGACATGTGTCAAGACGCTCCTCGGGGCGCATCTTGCTTGGGCCTCTCTCCAGAAGGCCCTCAATCAGACCCAGTGTTGACACGTGGCAAGACGCTCCTCGGGGCGCGTCTTGCTTGGGCCTCTCTCCTGGAGGCACTCATTCAGACTGAGTAGTGACATGTGGCCTGACGCTCCTCGGGGCGCGTCTTGCTTGGGCCTCTCTCCTGGAGGCGCTCAGTCAGACCCAGTGGTTACATGTGGCAAGACGCCCCTCGGGGCGCGTCTTGCTTGGGCCTCTCTCCTGGAGGCCCTCTGTCAGACCCAGTGTTAAAATGTGTCAAGACGCTCCTCGGGGCGCGTCTTGCTTGGGCTTCTCTCCTGGAGGCGCTCAGTCAGACCCAGTGGTGACACGTGGCAAGACGCTCCTCGGGGCACGTCTTGCTTGGGCCTCTCTCCTGGAGGCGCTCAGTCAGACCCAGTGGTGCCATGTGGCAAGACGCTCCTCGGAGCACGTCTTGCTTGGGCCTCTCTCCTGGAGGCGCTCAGTGAGACGCAGTGTTGACACGTGGCAAGACACTCCTCGGGGCGCGTCTTGCTTGGACCTCTCTCCTGGAGGCGCTCAGTCAGACCCAGTGTTGACATGTGGAGAGACGCTCCTCGGGGCGCGTCTTGCTTGGGCCTCTCTCATGGAGGCCCTCTGTCAGACCCAGTGTTGACATGTGTCAAGACCCTCCTCGGGGCGCGTCTTGCTTTGGCCTCTCTCCTGGAGGCCCTCAGTAAGACCCATTGTTGACATGTGGCAAGACGCTCCTCGGGGCGCATCTTGCTTGGGCTTCTCTCCTGGAGGCCCTCAGTCAGACCCATTGTTGACATGTGGCAAGACGCTCCTCGGGGCTCGTCTTGCTTGGGCCTCTCTCATGGATGCCCTCTGTCAGACCCAGTGTTGACATGTGTCAAGACGCTCCTCGGGGCGCATCTTGCTTTGGCCTCTCTCCTGGAGGCCCTCAGTAAGATCCATTGTTGACATGTGGCAAGACGCTCCTCGGGGCGCGTCTTGCTTGGGCTTCTCTACTGGAGGCCCTCAGTCAAACCCATTGTTGACATGTGGCAAGACGCTCCTCGGGGCGCGTCTTGCTTGGGCCTCTCTCCAGAAGGCCCTCATTCAGACCCAGTGTTGACACGTGGCCTGACGCTCCTCGGGGCGCGTCTTGCTTGGGCTTCTCTCCTGGAGGCGCTCAGTCAGACCCAATGGTGACATGTGGAAAGACACTCCTCGGGGCGCGTCTTGCTTGGGCCTCTCTCCTGGAGGCCCTCAGTAAGACCCATTGTTGACATGTGGCAAGACGCTCCTCGGGGCGCATCTTGCTTGGGCCTCTCTCCAGAAGGCCCTCAATCAGACCCAGTGTTGACACGTGGCAAGACGCTCCTCGGGGCGCGTCTTGCTTTGGCCTCTCTCCTGGAGGCACTCAGTCAGACTGAGTAGTGACATGTGGCCTGACGCTCCTCGGGGCGCGTCTTGCTTGGGCCTCTCTCCTGGAGGCCCTCTGTCAGACCCAGTGTTGACATGTGTCAAGACGCTCCTCGGGGCGCTTCTTGCTTGGGCTTCTCTCCTGGAGGCGCTCAGTCAGACCCAGTGGTGACACGTGGCAAGACGCTCCTCGGGGCACGTCTTGCTTGGGCCTCTCTCCTGGAGGCGCTCAGTCAGACCCAGTGGTGACATGTGGCAAGACGCTCCTCGGGGCACGTCTTGCTTGGGCCTCTCTCCTGGAGGTGCTCAGTGAGACGCAGTGTTGACACCTTGCAAGACACTCCTCGGGGTGTGTCTTGCTTGGACCTCTCTCCTGGAGGCGCTCAGTCAGACCCAGTGTTGACATGTGGAGAGACGCTCCTCGGGGCGCGTCTTGCTTGGGCCTCTCTCATGGAGGCCCTCTGTCAGACCCAGTGTTGACATGTGTCAAGACGCTCCTCGGGGCGCGTCTTGCTTTGGCCTCTCTCCTGGAGGCCCTCAGTAAGACCCATTGTTGACATGTGGCAAGACGCTCCTCGGGGCGCATCTTGCTTGGGCTTCTCTCCTGGAGGCCCTCAGTCAGACCCATTGTTGACATGTGGCAAGACGCTCCTCGGGGCGCGTCTTGCTTGGGCCTCTCTCCAGAAGGCCCTCAATCAGACCCAGTGTTGAGATCTGTCAAGACGCTCCTCGGGGCGCATCTTGCTTGGGCTTCTCTCCTGGAGGCGCTCAGTGAGACGCAGTGTTGACACGTGGCAAGACACTCCTCGGGGCGCGTCTTGCTTGGACCTCTCTCCTGGAGGCGCTCAGTCAGACCCAGTGTTGACATGTGGAGAGACGCTCCTCGGGGCGCGTCTTGCTTGGGCCTCTCTCATGGAGGCCCTCTGTCAGACCCAGTGTTGACATGTGTCAAGACGCTCCTCGGGGCGCGTCTTGCTTTGGCCTCTCTCCTGGAGGCCCTCAGTCAGACCGAGTGCTGACATAAGGCAAGACGCTCCTCGGGGCGCGTCTTGCTGGGCACTCTCTTCTGGAGGCGCTCAGTCAGACCCAGTGCTGACATGTGGCAAGACGCTCCTCGGGGCGCGTCTTGCTTGGGCCTCTCGCCTGGAGGCGCTCAGTCAGACCCAGTGTTGACATGTGGCAAGACGCTCCTCGGGGCGCGTCTTGCTTTGGCCTCTCTCCTGGAGGCGCTCAGTCAGACCCAGTGTTGACATGTGGCAAGACGCTCCTCGGGGCGCGTCTTGCTTGGGCTTCTCTCCTGGAGGCCCTCAGTCAGACCAATTGTTGACATGTGGCAAGACGCTCCTCGGGGTGCGTCTTGCTTGGGCCTCTCTCCTGGAGGCGCTCAGTCAGACCGAGTAGTGACATGTGGCAAGATGCTCCTCGGGGTGCGTCTTGCTTGGGCCTCTCTCCTGGAGGCGCTCAGTCAGACCAAGTGCTGACATGTGGCAAGACGCTCCTCGGGGCGCGTCTTGCTGT
This sequence comes from Nothobranchius furzeri, assembly GCF_043380555.1. Classification (NCBI taxonomy): domain Eukaryota; kingdom Metazoa; phylum Chordata; class Actinopteri; order Cyprinodontiformes; family Nothobranchiidae; genus Nothobranchius; species Nothobranchius furzeri. The sequence goes on from NC_091750.1 coordinate 1,348,628, forward strand.
GGCTTCTCTCATGGAGGCACTCAGTCAGACCCAGTGTTGACATGTGGCAAGACGCTCCTCGGGGCTCGTCTTGCTTGGGCCTCTCTCATGGATGCCCTCTGTCAGACCCAGTGTTGACATGTGTCAAGACGCTCCTCGGGGCGCATCTTGCTTTGGCCTCTCTCCTGGAGGCCCTCAGTAAGATCCATTGTTGACATGTGGCAAGACGCTCCTCGGGGCGCGTCTTGCTTGGGCTTCTCTACTGGAGGCCCTCAGTCAAACCCATTGTTGACATGTGGCAAGACGCTCCTCGGGGCGCGTCTTGCTTGGGCCTCTCTCCAGAAGGCCCTCAATCAGACCCAGTGTTGACACGTGGCCTGACGCTCCTCGGGGCGCGTCTTGCTTGGGCTTCTCTCCTGGAGGCGCTCAGTCAGACCCAGTGGTGACATGTGGAAAGACACTCCTCGGGGCGCGTCTTGCTTGGGCCTCTCTCCTGGAGGCCCTCAGTAAGACCCATTGTTGACATGTGGCAAGACGCTCCTCGGGGCGCATCTTGCTTGGGCCTCTCTCCAGAAGGCCCTCAATCAGACCCAGTGTTGACACGTGGCAAGACGCTCCTCGGGGCGCGTCTTGCTTGGGCCTCTCTCCTGGAGGCACTCAGTCAGACTGAGTAGTGACATGTGGCCTGACGCTCCTCGGGGCGCGTCTTGCTTGGGCCTCTCTCCTGGAGGCGCTCAGTCAGACCCAGTGGTGACATGTGGCAAGACACCCCTCGGGGCGCGTCTTGCTTGGGCCTCTCTCCTGGAGGCCCTCTGTCAGACCAGGTGTTGACATGTGTCAAGACGCTCCTCGGGGCGCGTCTTGCTTGGGCTTCTCTCCTGGAGGCCCTCAGTCAGACCCATTGTTGACATGTGGCAAGACGCTCCTCGGGGCGCGTCTTGCTTGGGCTTCTCTCCTGGAGGCGCTCAGTCAGAACCAGAGGTGACATGTGGCAAGACGCTCCTCGGGGCGCGTCTTGCTTGGGCATCTCTCCTGGAGGACCTCTGTCAGACCCAGTGTTAACATGTGGCAAGACGCTCCTCCGAGCGCATCTTGCTTTGGCCTCTCTCCTGGAGGCGCTCAGTCAGACCGAGTGCTGACATGTGGCAAGAAGCTCCTTGGGGTGCGTCTTGCTTGGGCTTCTCTCCTGGAGGCCCTCAGTAAGACCCATTGTTGACATGTGGCAAGACGCTCCTCGGGGCGCGTCTTGCTTGGGCTTCTCTCCTGGAGGCCCTCAGTCAGACCCATTGTTGACATGTGGCAAGACGCTCCTCGGGGCGCGTCTTGCTTGGGTCTCTCTCCAGAAGGCCCTCCATCAGACCCAGTGTTGACACATGACAAGACGCTCCTCGGGGCACGTCTTGCTTGGGCCTCTCTCCTGGAGGCCCTCAGTCAGACCGAGTGCTGACATAAGGCAAGACGCTCCTCGGGGCGCGTCTTGCTGGGCACTCTCTTCTGGAGGCGCTCAGTCAGACCCAGTGCTGACATGTGGCAAGACGCTCCTCGGGGCGCGTCTTGCTTGGGCCTCTCGCCTGGAGGCGCTCAGTCAGACCCAGTGTTGACATGTGGCAAGACGCTCCTCGGGGCGCGTCTTGCTTGGGCCTCTCTCCTGGAGGCGCTCAGTCAGACCCAGTGTTGACATGTGGCAAGACGCTCCTCGGGGCGCGTCTTGCTTGGGCTTCTCTCCTGGAGGCCCTCAGTCAGACCAATTGTTCACATGTGGCAAGACGCTACTCGGGGTGCGTCTTGCTTGGGCCTCTCTCCTGGAGGCGATCAGTCAGACCGAGTAGTGACATGTGGCAAGATGCTCCTCGGGGTGCGTCTTGCTTGGGCCTCTCTCCTAGAGGCGCTCAGTCAGACCAAGTGCTGACATGTGGCAAGACGCTCCTCGGGGCGCGTCTTGCTGTGGCTTCTCTCATGGAGGCACTCAGTCAGACCCACTGTTGACATGTGGCAAGACGCTCCTCGGGGCTCGTCTTGCTTGGGCCTCTCTCCTGGAGGCGCTCAATCAGACCCAGTGGTGACATGTGGCAAGACGCTCCTCGGGGCGCGTCTTGCTTGGGCCTCTCTCATGGATGCCCTCTGTCAGACCCAGTGTTGACATGTGTCAAGACGCTCCTCGGGGCGCATCTTGCTTTGGCCTCTCTCCTGGAGGCCCTCAGTAAGATCCATTGTTGACATGTGGCAAGACGCTCCTCGGGGCGCGTCTTGCTTGGGCTTCTCTACTGGAGGCCCTCAGTCAAACCCATTGTTGACATGTGGCAAGACGCTCCTCGGGGCGCGTCTTGCTTGGGCCTCTCTCTAGAAGGCCCTCAATCAGACCCAGTGTTGACACGTGGCCTGACGCTCCTCGGGGCGCGTCTTGCTTGGGCTTCTCTCCTGGAGGTGCTCAGTCAGACCCAGTGGTGACATGTGGCAAGACACTCCTCGGGGCGCGTCTTGCTTGGGCCTCTCTCCTGGAGGCCCTCAGTAAGACCCATTGTTGACATGTGGCAAGACGCTCCTCGGGGCGCATCTTGCTTGGGCCTCTCTCCAGAAGGCCCTCAATCAGACCCAGTGTTGACACGTGGCAAGACGCTCCTCGGGGCGCGTCTTGCTTGGGCCTCTCTCCTGGAGGCACTCTGTCAGACCAGGTGTTGACATGTGTCAAGACGCTCCTCGGGGCGCGTCTTGCTTGGGCTTCTCTCCTGGAAGCCCTCAGTCAGACCCATTGTTGACATGTGGCAAGACGCTCCTCGGGGCGCGTCTTGCTTGGGCTTCTCTCCTGGAGGCGCTCAGTCAGAACCAGAGGTGACATGTGGCAAGACGCTCCTCGGGGCGCGTCTTGCTTGGGCCTCTCTCCTGGAGGCCCTCTGTCAGACCCAGTGTTAACATGTGGCAAGACGCTCCTCCGAGCGCATCTTGCTTTGGCCTCTCTCCTGGAGGCGCTCAGTCAGACCGAGTGCTGACATGTGGCAAGAAGCTCCTTGGGGTGCGTCTTGCTTGGGCTTCTCTCCTGGAGGCCCTCAGTAAGACCCATTGTTGACATGTGGCAAGACGCTCCTCGGGGCGCGTCTTGCTTGGGCTTCTCTCCTGGAGGCCCTCAGTCAGACCCATTGTTGACATGTGGCAAGACGCTCCTCGGGGCGCGTCTTGCTTGGGCCTCTCTCCAGAAGGCCCTCCATCAGACCCAGTGTTGACACATGACAAGACGCTCCTCGGGCAACGTCTTGCTTGGGCCTCTCTCCTGGAGGCCCTCAGTCAGACCGAGTGCTGTCATAAGGCAAGACGCTCCTCGGGGCGCGTCTTGCTGGGCACTCTCTTCTGGAGGCGCTCAGTCAGACCCAGTGCTGACATGTGGCAAGACGCTCCTCGGGGCGCGTCTTGCTTGGGCCTCTCGCCTGGAGGCGCTCAGTCAGACCCAGTGTTGACATGTGGCAAGACGCTCCTCGGGGCGCGTCTTGCTTGGGCCTCTCTCCTGGAGGCGCTCAGTCAGACCCAGTGTTGACATGTGGCAAGACGCTCCTCGGGGCGCGTCTTGCTTGGGCTTCTCTCCTGGAGGCCCTCAGTCAGACCAATTGTTGACATGTGGCAAGACGCTCCTCGGGGTGCGTCTTGCTTGGGCCTCTCTCCTAGAGGCGCTCAGTCAGACCAAGTGCTGACATGTGGCAAGACGCTCCTCGGGGCGCGTCTTGCTGTGGCTTCTCTCATGGAGGCACTCAGTCAGACCCAGTGTTGACATGTGGCAAGACGCTCCTCGGGGCTCGTCTTGCTTGGGCCTCTCTCCTGGAGGCGCTCAGTCAGACCCAGTGGTGACATGTGGCAAGACGCTCGTCGGGGCGCGTCTTGCTTGGGCCTCTCTCATGGATGCCCTCTGTCAGACCCAGTGTTGACATGTGTCAAGACGCTCCTCGGGGCGCATCTTGCTTTGGCCTCTCTCCTGGAGGCCCTCAGTAAGATCCATTGTTGACATGTGGCAAGACGCTCCTCGGGGCGCGTCTTGCTTGGGCTTCTCTACTGGAGGCCCTCAGTCAAACCCATTGTTGACATGTGGCAAGACGCTCCTCGGGGCGCGTCTTGCTTGGGCCTCTCTCTAGAAGGCCCTCAATCAGACCCAGTGTTGACACGTGGCCTGACGCTCCTCGGGGCGCGTCTTGCTTGGGCTTCTCTCCTGGAGGCGCTCAGTCAGACCCAGTGGTGACATGTGGCAAGACACTCCTCGGGGCGCGTCTTGCTTGGGCCTCTCTCCTGGAGGCCCTCAGTAAGACCCATTGTTGACATGTGGCAAGACGCTCCTCGGGGCGCATCTTGCTTGGGCCTCTCTCCAGAAGGCCCTCAATCAGACCCAGTGTTGACACGTGGCAAGACGCTCCTCGGGGCGCGTCTTGCTTGGGCCTCTCTCCTGGAGGCACTCAGTCAGACTGAGTAGTGACATGTGGCCTGACGCTCCTCGGGGCGCGTCTTGCTTGGGCCTCTCTCCTGGAGGTGCTCAGTCAGACCCAGTGGTGACATGTGGCAAGACACCCCTCGGGGCGCGTCTTGCTTGGGCCTCTCTCCTGGAGGCCCTCTGTCAGACCAGGTGTTGACATGTGTCAAGACGCTCCTCGGGGCGCGTCTTGCTTGGGCTTCTCTCCTGGAGGCCCTCAGTCAGACCCATTGTTGACATGTGGCAAGACGCTCCTCGGGGCGCGTCTTGCTTGGGCTTCTCTCCTGGAGGCGCTCAGTCAGACCCAGTGGTGACATGTGGCAAGACGCTCCTCGGGGCGCTTCTTGCTTGGGCCTCTCATCTGGAGGCGCTCAGTCAGACCCAGTGTTGACATGTGGCAAGACGCTCCTCGGGGCGCGTCTTGCTTTGGCCTCTCTCCTGGAGGCGCTCAGTCAGACCCAGTGTTGACATGTGGCAAGACGCTCCTCGGGGCGCGTCTTGCTTGGGCTTCTCTCCTGGAGACCCTCAGTCAGACCAATTGTTGACATGTGGCAAGACGCTCCTCGGGGTGCGTCTTGCTTGGGCCTCTCTCCTGGAGGCGCTCAGTCAGACCGAGTAGTGACATGTGGCAAGATGCTCCTCGGGGTGCGTCTTGCTTGGGCCTCTCTCCTGGAGGCGCTCAGTCAGACCAAGTGCTGACATGTGGCAAGACGCTCCTCGGGGCGCGTCTTGCTGTGGCTTCTCTCATGGAGGCACTCAGTCAGACCCAGTGTTGAGATGTGGCAAGACGCTCCTCGGGGCTCGTCTTGCTTGGGCCTCTCTCCTGGAGGCGCTCAGTCAGACCCAGTGGTGACATGTGGCAAGACGCTCCTCGGGGCGCGTCTTGCTTGGGCCTTTCTCCTGGAGGCGCTCAGTCAGACCCAGTGTTGACACGTGGCAAGACACTCCTCGGGGCGCGTCTTGCTTGGACCTCTCTCCTGGAGGCGCTCAGTCAGACCGAGTGTTGACATGTGGCAAGACGCTCCTCGGGGCGCGTCTTGCTTGGGCCTCTCTCATGGATGCCCTCTGTCAGACCCAGTGTTGACATGTGTCAAGACGCTCCTCGGGGCGCGTCTTGCTTTGGCCTCTCTCCTGGAGGCCCTCAGTAAGATCCATTGTTGACATGTGGCAAGACGCTCCTCGGGGCGCGTCTTGCTTGGGCTTCTCTCCTGGAGGCCCTCAGTCAGACCCATTGTTGACATGTGGCAAGACGCTCCTCGGGGCACGTCTTGCTTGGGCCTCTCTCCAGAAGGCCCTCAGTCAGACCCAGTGTTGACACGTGGCAAGACGCTCCTCGGGGCGCATCTTGCTTGGGCCTCTCTCCTGGAGGCGCTCAGTCAGACTGAGTAGTGACATGTGGCCTGACGCTCCTCGGGGCGCGTCTTGCTTGGGCTTCTCTCCTGGAGGCGCTCAGTCAGACCCAGTGGTGACATGTGGCAAGACACTCCTCGGGGAGCGTCTTTCTTGGGCCTCTCTCCTGGAGGCCCTCAGTAAGACCCATTGTTGACATGTGGCAAGACGCTCCTCGGGGCGCATCTTGCTTGGGCCTCTCTCCAGAAGGCCCTCAATCAGACCCAGTGTTGACACGTGGCAAGACGCTCCTCGGGGCGCGTCTTGCTTGGGCTTCTCTCCTGGAGGCCCTCAGTCAGACCAATTGTTGACATGTGGCAAGACGCTCCTCGGGGTGCGTCTTGCTTGGGCCTCTCTCCTGGAGGCGCTCAGTCAGACCGAGTAGTGACATGTGGCAAGATGCTCCTCGGGGTGCGTCTTGCTTGGGCCTCTCTCCTGGAGGCGCTCAGTCAGACCAAGTGCTGACATGTGGCAAGACGCTCCTCGGGGCGCGTCTTGCTGTGGCTTCTCTCATGGAGGCACTCAGTCAGACCCAGTGGTGACATGTGGCAAGACGCTCCTCGGGGCTCGTCTTGCTTGGGCCTCTCTCCTGGAGGCGCTCAGTCAGACCCAGTGGTGACATGTGGCAAGACGCTCCTCGGGGCGCGTCTTGCTTGGACCTCTCTCCTGGAGGCGCTCAGTCAGACCCAGTGTTGACATGTGGCAAGACGCTCCTCGGGGCGCGTCTTGCTTGGGCCTCTCTCATGGATGCCCTCTGTCAGACCCAGTGTTGACATGTGTCAAGACGCTCCTCGGGGCGCGTCTTGCTTTGGCCTCTCTCCTGGAGACCCTCAGTAAGATCCATTGTTGACATATGGCTAGACGCTCCTCGGGGCGCGTCTTGCTTGGGCTTCTCTCCTAGAGGCCCTCAGTCAGACCCATTGTTAACATGTGGCAAGACGCTCCTCGGGGCGCGTCTTGCTTGGGCCTCTCTCCAGAAGGCCCTCAATCAGACCCAGTGTTGACACGTGGCAAGACGCTCCTCGGGGCGCATCTTGCTTGGGCCTCTCTCCTGGAGGCGCTCAGTCAGACTGAGTAGTGACATGTGGCCTGACGCTCCTCGGGGCGCGTCTTGCTTGGGCTTCTCTCCTGGAGGCGCTCAGTAAGACCCATTGTTGACATGTGGCAAGACGCTCCTCGGGGCGCATCTTGCTTGGGCCTCTCTCCAGAAGGCCCTCAATCAGACCCAGTGTTGACACGTGGCAAGACGCTCCTCGGGGCGCGTCTTGCTTGGGCCTCTCTCCTGGAGGCACTCAGTCAGACTGAGTAGTCACATGTGGCCTGACGCTCCTCGGGGAGCGTCTAGCTTGGGCCTCTCTCCTGGAGGCGCTCAGTCAGACCCAGTGGTGACATGTGGCAAGACACCCCTCGGGGCGCGTCTTGCTTGGGCCTCTCTCCTGGAGGCCCTCTGTCAGACCAGGTGTTGACATGTGTCAAGACGCTCCTCGGGGCGCGTCTTGCTTGGGCTTCTCTCCTGGAGGCCCTCAGTCAGACCCATTGTTGACATGTGGCAAGACGCTCCTCGGGGTGCGTCTTGCTTGTTCTTCTCTCCTGGAGGCGCTCAGTCAGACCCAGTGGTGACATGTGGCAAGACGCTCCTCGGGGCACGTCTTGCTTGGGCCTCTCTCCTGGAGGCGCTCAGTCAGACACAGTGTTGACACGTGGCAAGACACTCCTCGGGGCGCGTCTTGCTTGGACCTCTCTCCTGGAGGCGCTCAGTCAGACCCAGTGTTGACATGTGGAGAGACGCTCCTCGGGGCGCGTCTTGCTTGGGCCTCTCTCATGGAGGCCCTCTATCAGACCCAGTGTTGACATGGGTCAAGACGCTCCTCGGGGCGCTTCTTGCTTTGGCCTCTCTCCTGGAGGCCCTCAGTAAGACCCATTGTTGACATGTGGCAAGACGCTCCTCGGGGCGCGTCTTGCTTGGGCCTCTCTCCAGAAGGCCCTCAATCAGACCCGGTGTTGACACGTGGCAAGACGCTCCTCGGGGCGCGTCTTGCTTGGGCTTCTCTCCTGGAGGCCCTCAGTCAGACCCATTGTTGACATGTGGCAAGACGCTCCTCGGGGCGCGTCTTGCTTGGGCCTCTCTCCAGAAGGCCCTCAATCAGACCCGGTGTTGACACGTGGCAAGACGCTCCTCGGGGCGCGTCTTGCTTGGGCCTCTCTCCTGGAGGCGCTCAGTCAGACTGAGTAGTGACATGTGGCCTGACGATCCTCGGGGCACGTCTTGCTTGGGCCTCTCTCCTGGAGGCGCTCAGTCAGACCCAGTGGTGACATGTGTCAAGACGCTCCTCGGGGCGCGTCTTGCTTGGGCTTCTCTCCTGGAGGCCCTCAGTCAGACCCATTGTTGACATGTGGCAAGACGCTCCTCGGGGCGCGTCTTGCTTGGGCTTCTCTCCTGGAGGCGCTCAGACAGAGCCAGTGTTGACATGTGACAAGACGCTCCTCGGGGCGCGTCTTGCTTGGGCCTCTCTCCTAGAGGCGCTCAGTCAGACCCAGTGGTATCATGTGGCAAGACGCTCCTCGGGGCACTTATGGCTTGGGCCTCTCTCCTGGAGGCGCTCAGTCAGACCCAGTGGTGACATGTGGCAAGACACTTCTCGGGGCGCGTCTTGCTTGGGCCTCTCTCCTGGAGGCCCTCTGTCAGACCCAGTGTTGACATCTGTCAAGACGCTCCTCGGGGCACTTCTTGCTTGGGCTTCTCTCCTGGAGGCCCTCAGTCAGACCCAGTGTTGACATGTGGCAAGACGCTCCTCGGAGCGCGTCTTGCTTGGGCTTCTCTCCTGGAGGCGCTCAGACAGACCCAGTGTTGACATGTAACAAGACGCTCCTCGGGGCACGTCTTGCTTGGGACTCTCTCCTGGAGGCGCTCAGTCAGAACCAGAGGTGACATGTGGCAAGACGCTCCTCGGGGCGCGTCTTGCTTGGGCCTCTCTCCTGGAGGCCCTCTGTCAGACCCAGTGTTAACCTGTGGCAAGACGCTCCTACGAGCGCATCTTGCTTTGGCCTCTCTCCTGGAGGCGCTCAGTCAGACCAAGTGCTGACATGTGGCAAGAAGCTCCATGGGGTGCGTCTTGCTTGGGCTTCTCTCCTGGAGGCCCTCAGTAAGACCCATTGTTGACATGTGGCAAGACGCTCCTCGGGGCGCGTCTTGCTTGGGCTTCTCTCCTGGAGGCCCTCAGTCAGACCCATTGTTGACATGTGGCAAGACGCTCCTCGGGGCGCGTCTTGCTTGGGCCTCTCTCCAGAAGGCCCTCCATCAGACCCAGTGTTGACACGTGACAAGACGCTCCTCGGGGCACGTCTTGCTTGGGCCTCTCTCCTGGAGGCCCTCAGTCAGACCGAGTGCTGTCATAAGGCAAGACGCTCCTCGGGGCGCTTCTTGCTGGGCACTCTCTTCTGGAGGCGCTCAGTCAGACCCAGTGCTGACATGTGGACAAGACGCTCCTCGGGGCGCGTCTTGCTTGGGCTTCTCTCCTGGAGGCCCTCAGTCAGACCAATTGTTGACATGTGGCAAGACGCTCCTCGGGGTGCGTCTTGCTTGGGCCTCTCTCCTAGAGGCGCTCAGTCAGACCAAGTGCTGACATGTGGCAAGACGCTCCTCGGGGCGCGTCTTGCTGTGGCTTCTCTCATGGAGGCACTCAGTCAGACCCAGTGTTGACATGTGGCAAGACGCTCCTCGGGGCTCGTCTTGCTTGGGCCTCTCTCCTGGAGGCGCTCAGTCAGACCCAGTGGTGACATGTGGCAAGACGCTCCTCGGGGCGCGTCTTGCTTGGGCCTCTCTCATGGATGCCCTCTGTCAGACCCAGTGTTGACATGTGTCAAGACGCTCCTCGGGGCGCATCTTGCTTTGGCCTCTCTCCTGGAGGCCCTCAGTAAGATCCATTGTTGACATGTGGCAAGACGCTCCTCGGGGCGCGTCTTGCTTGGGCTTCTCTACTGGAGGCCCTCAGTCAAACCCATTGTTGAAATGTGGCAAGACGCTCCTCGGGGCGCGTCTTGCTTGGGCCTCTCTCTAGAAGGCCCTCAATCAGACCCAGTGTTGACACGTGGCCTGACGCTCCTCGGGGCGCGTCTTGCTTGGGCCTCTCTCCTGGAGGCACTCTGTCAGACCAGGTGTTGACATGTGTCAAGACGCTCCTCGGGGCGCGTCTTGCTTGGGCCTCTCTCCTGGAGGCCCTCTGTCAGACCAGGTGTTGACATGTGTCAAGACGCTCCTCGGGGCGCGTCTTGCTTGGGCTTCTCTCCTGGAGGCCCTCAGTCAGACCCATTGTTGACATGTGGCAAGACGCTCCTCGGGGCGCGTCTTGCTTGGGCTTCTCTCCTGGAGGCGCTCAGTCAGACCCAGTGGAGACATGTGGCAAGACACTCCTCGGGGCGCGTCTTGCTTGGGCCTCTCTCCTGGAGGCCCTCAGTAAGACCCATTGTTGACATGTGGCAAGACGCTCCTCGGGGCGCGTCTTGCTTGGGCTTCTCTCCTGGAGGCCCTCAGTCAGACCAATTGTTGACATGTGGCAAGACGCTCCTCGGGGTGCGTCTTGCTTGGGCCTCTCTCCTGGAGGCGCTCAGTCAGACCGAGTAGTGACATGTGGCAAGATGCTCCTCGGGGTGCGTCTTGCTTGGGCCTCTCTCCTGGAGGCGCTCAGTCAGACCAAGTGCTGACATGTGGCAAGACGCTCCTCGGGGCGCGTCTTGCTGTGGCTTCTCTCATGGAGGCACTCAGTCAGACCCAGTGTTGAGATGTGGCAAGACGCTCCTCGGGGCTCGTCTTGCTTGGGCCTCTCTCCTGGAGGCGCTCAGTCAGACCCAGTGGTGACATGTGGCAAGACGCTCCTCGGGGCGCGTCTTGCTTGGGCCTTTCTCCTGGAGGCGCTCAGTCAGACCCAGTGTTGACACGTGGCAAGACACTCCTCGGGGCGCGTCTTGCTTGGACCTCTCTCCTGGAGGCGCTCAGTCAGACCGAGTGTTGACATGTGGCAAGACGCTCCTCGGGGCGCGTCTTGCTTGGGCCTCTCTCATGGATGCCCTCTGTCAGACCCAGTGTTGACATGTGTCAAGACGCTCCTCGGGGCGCGTCTTGCTTTGGCCTCTCTCCTGGAGGCCCTCAGTAAGATCCATTGTTGACATGTGGCAAGACGCTCCTCGGGGCGCGTCTTGCTTGGGCTTCTCTCCTGGAGGCCCTCAGTCAGACCCATTGTTGACATGTGGCAAGACGCTCCTCGGGGCACGTCTTGCTTGGGCCTCTCTCCAGAAGGCCCTCAGTCAGACCCAGTGTTGACACGTGGCAAGACGCTCCTCGGGGCGCATCTTGCTTGGGCCTCTCTCCTGGAGGTGCTCAGTCAGACTGAGTAGTGACATGTGGCCTGACGCTCCTCGGGGCGCGTCTTGCTTGGGCTTCTCTCCTGGAGGCGCTCAGTCAGACCCAGTGGTGACATGTGGCAAGACACTCCTCGGGGAGCGTCTTGCTTGGGCCTCTCTCCTGGAGGCCCTCAGTAAGACCCATTGTTGACATGTGGCAAGACGCTCCTCGGGGCGCATCTTGCTTGGGCCTCTCTCCAGAAGGCCCTCAATCAGACCCAGTGTTGACACGTGGCAAGACGCTCCTCGGGGCGCGTCTTGCTTGGGCTTCTCTCCTGGAGGCCCTCAGTCAGACCAATTGTTGACATGTGGCAAGACGCTCCTCGGGGTTCGTCTTGCTTGGGCCTCTCTCCTGGAGGCGCTCAGTCAGACCGAGTAGTGACATGTGGCAAGATGCTCCTCGGGGCGCGTCTTGCTTGGGCCTTTCTCCTGGAGGCGCTCAGTCAGACCCAGTGTTGACACGTGGCAAGACACTCCTCGGGGCGCGTCTTGCTTGGACCTCTCTCCTGGAGGCGCTCAGTCAGACCGAGTGTTGACATGTGGCAAGACGCTCCTCGGGGCGCGTCTTGCTTGGGCCTCTCTCATGGATGCCCTCTGTCAGACCCAGTGTTGACATGTGTCAAGACGCTCCTCGGGGCGCGTCTTGCTTTGGCCTCTCTCCTGGAGGCCCTCAGTAAGAGCCATTGTTGACATGTGGCAAGACGCTCCTCGGGGCGCGTCTTGCTTGGGCTTCTCTCCTGGAGGCCCTCAGTCAGACCCATTGTTGACATGTGGCAAGACGCTCCTCGGGGCACGTCTTGCTTGGGCCTCTCTCCAGAAGGCCCTCAGTCAGACCCAGTGTTGACACGTGGCAAGACGCTCCTCGGGGCGCATCTTGCTTGGGCCTCTCTCCTGGAGGCGCTCAGTCAGACTGAGTAGTGACATGTGGCCTGACGCTCCTCGGGGCGCGTCTTGCTTGGGCTTCTCTCCTGGAGGCGCTCAGTCAGACCCAGTGGTGACATGTGGCAAGACACTCCTCGGGGAGCGTCTTGCTTGGGCCTCTCTCCTGGAGGCCCTCAGTAAGACCCATTGTTGACATGTGGCAAGACGCTCCTCGGGGCGCATCTTGCTTGGGCCTCTCTCCAGAAGGCCCTCAATCAGACCCAGTGTTGACACGTGGCAAGACGCTCCTCGGGGCGCGTCTTGCTTGGGCTTCTCTCCTGGAGGCCCTCAGTCAGACCAATTGTTGACATGTGGCAAGACGCTCCTCGGGGTTCGTCTTGCTTGGGCCTCTCTCCTGGAGGCGCTCAGTCAGACGGAGTAGTGACATGTGGCAAGATGCTCCTCGGGGTGCGTCTTGCTTGGGCCTCTCTCCTGGAGGCGCTCAGTCAGACCAAGTGCTGACATGTGGCAAGACGCTCCTCGGGGCGCGTCTTGCTGTGGCTTCTCTCATGGAGGCACTCAGTCAGACCCAGTGTTGACATGTGGCAAGACGCTCCTCGGGGCTCGTCTTGCTTGGGCCTCTCTCCTGGAGGCGCTCAGTCAGACCCAGTGGTGACATGTGGCAAGACGCTCCTCGGGGCGCGTCTTGCTTGGACCTCTCTCCTGGAGGCGCTCAGTCAGACCCAGTGTTGACATGTGGCAAGACGCTCCTCGGGGCGCGTCTTGCTTGGGCCTCTCTCATGGATGCCCTCTGTCAGACCCAGTGTTGACATGTGTCAAGACGCTCCTCGGGGCGCGTCTTGCTTTGGCCTCTCTCCTGGAGGCCCTCAGTAAGATCCATTGTTGACATATGGCTAGACGCTCCTCGGGGCGCGTCTTGCTTGGGCTTCTCTCCTAGAGGCCCTCAGTCAGACCCATTGTTAACATGTGGCAAGACGCTCCTCGGGGCGCGTCTTGCTTGGGCCTCTCTCCAGAAGGCCCTCAATCAGACCCAGTGTTGACACGTGGCAAGACGCTCCTCGGGGCGCATCTTGCTTGGGCCTCTCTCCTGGAGGCGCTCAGTCAGACTGAGTAGTGACATGTGGCCTGACGCTCCTCGGGGCGCGTCTTGCTTGGGCTTCTCTCCTGGAGGCGCTCAGTAAGACCCATTGTTGACATGTGGCAAGACGCTCCTCGGGGCGCATCTTGCTTGGGCCTCTCTCCAGAAGGCCCTCAATCAGACCCAGTGTTGACACGTGGCAAGACGCTCCTCGGGGCGCGTCTTGCTTGGGCCTCTCTCCTGGAGGCACTCAGTCAGACTGAGTAGTGACATGTGGCCTGACGCTCCTCGGGGAGCGTCTAGCTTGGGCCTCTCTCCTGGAGGCGCTCAGTCAGACCCAGTGGTGACATGTGGCAAGACACCCCTCGGGGCGCGTCTTGCTTGGGCCTCTCTCCTGGAGGCCCTCTGTCAGACCAGGTGTTGACATGTGTCAAGACGCTCCTCGGGGCGCGTCTTGCTTGGGCTTCTCTCCTGGAGGCCCTCAGTCAGACCCATTGTTGACATGTGGCAAGACGCTCCTCGGGGCGCGTCTTGCTTGGGCTTCTCTCCTGGAGGCGCTCAGTCAGACCCAGTGGTGACATGTGGCAAGACGCTCCTCAGGGCACGTCTTGCTTGGGCCTCTCTCCTGGAGGCGCTCAGTCAGACACAGTGTTGACACGTGGCAAGACACTCCTCGGGGCGCGTCTTGCTTGGACCTCTCTCCTGGAGGCGCTCAGTCAGACCCAGTGTTGACATGTGGAGAGACGCTCCTCGGGGCGCGTCTTGCTTGGGCCTCTCTCATGGAGGCCCTCTATCAGACCCAGTGTTGACATGGGTCAAGACGCTCCTCGGGGCGCTTCTTGCTTTGGCCTCTCTCCTGGAGGCCCTCAGTAAGACCCATTGTTGACATGTGGCAAGACGCTCCTCGGGGCGCGTCTTGCTTGGGCCTCTCTCCAGAAGGCCCTCAATCAGACCCGGTGTTGACACGTGGCAAGACGCTCCTCGGGGCGCGTCTTGCTTGGGCTTCTCTCCTGGAGGCCCTCAGTCAGACCCATTGTTGACATGTGGCAAGACGCTCCTCGGGGCGCGTCTTGCTTGGGCCTCTCTCCAGAAGGCCCTCAATCAGACCCGGTGTTGACACGTGGCAAGACGCTCCTCGGGGCGCGTCTTGCTTGGGCCTCTCTCCTGGAGGCGCTCAGTCAGACTGAGTAGTGACATGTGGCCTGACGCTCCTCGGGGCACGTCTTGCTTGGGCCTCTCTCCTGGAGGCGCTCAGTCAGACCCAGTGGTGACATGTGGCAAGACACTCCTCGGGCGCGTCTTGCTTGGGCCTCTCTCCTGGAGGCCCTCTGTCAGACCCAGTGTTGACATGTGTCAAGACGCTCCTCGGGGCGCGTCTTGCTTGGGCTTCTCTCCTGGAGGCCCTCAGTCAGACCCATTGTTGACATGTGGCAAGACGCTCCTCGGGGCGCGTCTTGCTTGGGCTTCTCTCCTGGAGGCGCTCAGACAGAGCCAGTGTTGACATGTGACAAGACGCTCCTCGGGGCGCGTCTTGCTTGGGCCTCTCTCCTAGAGGCGCTCAGTCAGACCCAGTGGTATCATGTGGCAAGACGCTCCTCGGGGCACTTATGGCTTGGGCCTCTCTCCTGGAGGCGCTCAGTCAGACCCAGTGGTGACATGTGGCAAGACACTTCTCGGGGCGCGTCTTGCTTGGGCCTCTCTCCTGGAGGCCCTCTGTCAGACCCAGTGTTGACATCTGTCAAGACGCTCCTCGGGGCACTTCTTGCTTGGGCTTCTCTCCTGGAGGCCCTCAGTCAGACCCAGTGTTGACATGTGGCAAGACGCTCCTCGGGGCGCGTCTTGCTTGGGCTTCTCTCCTGGAGGCGCTCAGACAGACCCAGTGTTGACATGTAACAAGACGCTCCTCGGGGCGCGTCTTGCTTGGGACTCTCTCCTGGAGGCGCTCAGTCAGAACCAGAGGTGACATGTGGCAAGACGCTCCTCGGGGCACGTCTTGCTTGGGCCTCTCTCCTGTAGGCCCTCTGTCAGACCCAGTGTTAACCTGTGGCAAGACGCTCCTACGAGCGCATCTTGCTTTGGCCTCTCTCCTGGAGGCGCTCAGTCAGACCAGGTGCTGACATGTGGCAAGAAGCTCCATGGGGTGCGTCTTGCTTGGGCTTCTCTCCTGGAGGCCCTCAGTAAGACCCATTGTTGACATGTGGCAAGACGCTCCTCGGGGCGCGTCTTGCTTGGGCTTCTCTCCTGGAGGCCCTCAGTCAGACCCATTGTTGACATGTGGCAAGACGCTCCTCGGGGCGCGTCTTGCTTGGGCCTCTCTCCAGAAGGCCCTCCATCAGACCCAGTGTTGACACGTGACAAGACGCTCCTCGGGGCACGTCTTGCTTGGGCCTCTCTCCTGGAGGCGCTCAGTCAGACCGAGTGCTGACATAAGGCAAGACGCTCCTCGGGGCGCGTCTTGCTGGGCACTCTCTTCTGGAGGCACTCAGTCAGACCCAGTGCTGACATGTGGCAAGACGCTCCTCGGGGCGCGTCTTGCTTGGGCCTCTCTCCTGGAGGCGCTCAGTCAGACCCAGTGTTGACATGTGGCAAGACGCTCCTCGGGGCGCGTCTTGCTTGGGCCTCTCGCCTGGAGGCGCTCAGTCAGACCCAGTGTTGACATGTGGCAAGACGCTCCTCGGGGCACGTCTTGCTTGGGCCTCTCTCCTGGAGGCGCTCAGTCAGACCCAGTGTTGACATGTGGCAAGACGCTCCTCGGGACGCGTCTTGCTTGGGCTTCTCTCCTGGAGGCCCTCAGTCAGACCCAGTGTTGACATGTGGCAAGACGCTCCTCAGGGCGCGTCTTGCTTGGGCTTCTCTCCTGCAGGCCCTCAGTCAGACCCATTGTTGACATGTGGCAAGACGCTCCTCGGGGTGCGTCTTGCTTGGGCCTCTCTCCTGGAGGCGCTCAGTCAGACCGAGTAGTGACATGTGGCAAGATGCTTCTCGGGGCGCGTCTTGCTTGGGCCTCTCTCCTGGAGGCGCTCAGTCAGACCAAGTGCTGACATGTGGCAAGACGCTCCTCGGGGCGCGTCTTGCAGGGGCTTCTCTCATGGAGGCGCTCAGTCAGACCCAGTGGTGACATAGTGAGACGCTCGTCGGAGCGCGTCTTGCTTGGGCCTTTCTCCTGGAGGCGCTCAATCAGACCCAGTGTTGACACGTGGCAAGACACTCCTCGGGGCGCGTCTTGCTTGGACCTCTCTACTGGAGGCGCTCAGTCAGACCCAGTGTTGACATGTGGCAAGACGTTTCTCGGGGCGCGTCTTGCTTGGGCCTCTCTCATGGATGCCCTCTGTCAGACCCAGTGTTGACATGTGTCAAGACGCTCCTCGGGGCGCATCTTGCTTGGGCCTCTCTCCAGAAGGCCCTCAATCAGACCCAGTGTTGACATGTGGCAAGACGCTCCTCGGGGCGCGTCTTGCTTGGGCCTCTCTCCTGGAGGCACTCAGTCAGACTGAGTAGTGACATGTGGCCTGACGCTCCTCGGGGCGCGTCTTGCTTGGGCCTCTCTCCTGGAGGCGCTCAGTCAGAACCAGTGTTGACATGTTTCAAGACGCTCCTCGGGGTGCGTCTTGCTTGGGCTTCTCTCCTGGAGGCCCTCAGTCAGACCCATTGTTGACATGTGGCAAGACGCTCCTCGGGGCGCGTCTTGCTTGGGCTTCTCTCCTGGAGGCGCTCAGTCAGACCCAGTGGTGACACGTGGCAAGACGCTCCTCGGGGCACGTCTTGCTTGGGCCTCTCTCCTGGAGGTGCTCAGTCAGACCCAGTGGTGACATGTGGCAAGACGCTCCTCGGGGCACATCTTGCCTGGGCCTCTCTCCTGGAGGCGCTCAGTCAGACGCAGTGTTGACACGTGGCAAGACACTCCTCGGGGCGCGTCTTGCTTGGACCTCTCTCCTGGAGGCTCTCAGTCAGACCCAGTGTTGACATGTGGAGAGACGCTCCTCGGGGCGCGTCTTGCTTGGGCCTCTCTCATGGAGGCCCTCTGTCAGACCCAGTGTTGACATGTGTCAAGACGCTCCTCGGGGCGCGTCTTGCTTGGGCTTCTCTCCTGGAGGCCCTCAGTCAGACCCATTGTTGACATGTGGCAAGACGCTCCTCGGGGCGCGTCTTGCTTGGGCCTCTCTCCAGAAGGCGCTCAGTCAGACCCAGTGTTGACATGTGGAGAGACGCTCCTCGGGGCGCGTCTTGCTTGGGCCTCTCTCATGGAGGCCCTCTGTCAGACCCAGTGTTGACATGTGTCAAGACGCTCCTCGGGGCGCGTCTTGCTTGGAATTCTCTCCTGGAGGCCCTCAGTCAGACCCATTGTTGACATGTGGCAAGACTCTCCTCGGGGCGCGTCTTGCTTGGGCCTCTCTCCAGAAGGCCCTCAATCAGACCCGGTGTTGACACGTGGCAAGACGCTCCTCGGGGCGCGTCTTGCTTGGGCCTCTCTCCTGGAGCCGCTCAGTCAGACTGAGTAGTGACATGTTGCCTGACGCTCCTCGGGGCACGTCTTGCTTGGGCCTCTCTCCTGGAGGCGCTCAGTCAGACCCAGTTGTGACATGTGGCAAGACACTCCTCGGGGCGCGTCTTTCTTGGGCCTCTCTCCTGGAGGCCCTCTGTCAGACCCAGTGTTGACATGTGTCAAGACGCTCCTCGGGACGCGTCTTGCTTGGGCTTCTCTCCTGGAGGCCCTCAGTCAGACCCATTGTTGACATGTGGCAAGACGCTCCTCGGGGCGCGTCTTGCTTGGGCTTCTCTCCTGGAGGCGCTCAGACAGAGCCAGTGTTGACATGTGACAAGACGCTCCTCGGGGCGCGTCTTGCTTGGGCCTCTCTCCTAGAGGCGCTCAGTCAGACCCAGTGGTATCATGTGGCAAGACGCTCCTCGGGGCACTTATGGCTTGGGCCTCTCTCCTGGAGGCGCTCAGTCAGACCCAGTGTTGACATGTGGCAAGACACTCCTCGGGGCGCGTCTTGCTTGGGCCTCTCTCCTGGAGGCCCTCTGTCAGACCCAGTGTTGACATCTGTCAAGACGCTCCTCGGGGCGCCTCTTGCTTGGGCTTCTCTCCTGGACGCCCTCTGTCAGACCCATTGTTGACATGTGGCAAGACGCTCCTTGGGGCGCGTCTTGCTTGGGCTTCTCTCCTGGAGGCGCTCAGACAGACCCAGTGTTGACATGTGACAAGACGCTCCTCGGGGCGCGTCTTGCTTGGGCCTCTCTCCTGGAGGCGCTCAGTCAGAACCAGAGGTGACATGTGGCAAGACGCTCCTCGGGGCGCATCTTGCTTGGGCCTCTCTCCTGGAGGCCCTCTGTCAGACCCAGTGTTAACCTGTGGCAAGACGCTCCTCCGAGCGCATCTTGCTTTGGCCTCTCTCCTGGAGGCGCTCAGTCAGACCGAGTGCTGACATGTGGCAAGAAGCTCCTTGGGGTGCGTCTTGCTTGGGCTTCTCTCCTGGAGGCCCTCAGTAAGACCCATTGTTGACATGTGGCAAGACGCTCCTAAGGGCGCGTCTTGCTTGGGCTTCTCTCCTGGAGGCCCTCAGTCAGACCCATTGTTGACATGTGGAAAGATGCTCCTCGGGGCACGTCTTGCTTGGGCCTTTCTCCAGAAGGCCCTCCATCAGACCCAGTGTTGACACGTGACAAGACGCTCCTCGGGGCACGTCTTGTTTGGGCCTCTCTCCTGGAGGCGCTCAGTCAGACCGAGTGCTGACATAAGGCAAGACGCTCCTCGGGGCGCGTTTTGCTGGGCACTCTCTTCTGGAGGCACTCAGTCAGACCCAGTGCTGACATGTGGCAAGACGCTCCTCGGGGCGCGTCTTGCTTGGGCTTCTCTCCTGGAGGCCCTCAGTCAGACCCATTGTTGACATGTGGCAAGACGCTCCTCGGGGCGCGTCTTGCTTGGGCCTCTCTCCAGAAGGCCCTCCATCAGACCCAGTGTTGACACGTGACAAGACGCTCCTCGGGGCACGTCTTGCTTGGGCCTCTCTCCTGGAGGCGCTCAGTCAGACCGAGTGCTGACATAAGGCAAGACGCTCCTCGGGGCGCGTCTTGCTGGGCACTCTCTTCTGGAGGCACTCAGTCAGACCCAGTGCTGACATGTGGCAAGACGCTCCTCGGGGCGCGTCTTGCTTGGGCCTCTCTCCTGGAGGCGCTCAGTCAGACCCAGTGTTGACATGTGGCAAGACGCTCCTCGGGGCGCGTCTTGCTTGGGCCTCTCGCCTGGAGGCGCTCAGTCAGACCCAGTGTTGACATGTGGCAAGACGCTCCTCGGGGCACGTCTTGCTTGGGCCTCTCTCCTGGAGGCGCTCAGTCAGACCCAGTGTTGACATGTGGCAAGACGCTCCTCGGGACGCGTCTTGCTTGGGCTTCTCTCCTGGAGGCCCTCAGTCAGACCCAGTGTTGACATGTGGCAAGACGCTCCTCGGGGCGCGTCTTGCTTGGGCTTCTCTCCTGCAGGCCCTCAGTCAGACCCATTGTTGACATGTGGCAAGACGCTCCTCGGGGTGCGTCTTGCTTGGGCCTCTCTCCTGGAGGCGCTCAGTCAGACCGAGTAGTGACATGTGGCAAGATGCTTCTCGGGGCGCGTCTTGCTTGGGCCTCTCTCCTGGAGGCGCTCAGTCAGACCAAGTGCTGACATGTGGCAAGACGCTCCTCGGGGCGCGTCTTGCAGGGGCTTCTCTCATGGAGGCGCTCAGTCAGACCCAGTGGTGACATAGTGAGACGCTCGTCGGAGCGCGTCTTGCTTGGGCCTTTCTCCTGGAGGCGCTCAATCAGACCCAGTGTTGACACGTGGCAAGACACTCCTCGGGGCGCGTCTTGCTTGGACCTCTCTACTGGAGGCGCTCAGTCAGACCCAGTGTTGACATGTGGCAAGACGTTTCTCGGGGCGCGTCTTGCTTGGGCCTCTCTCATGGATGCCCTCTGTCAGACCCAGTGTTGACATGTGTCAAGACGCTCCTCGGGGCGCATCTTGCTTGGGCCTCTCTCCAGAAGGCCCTCAATCAGACCCAGTGTTGACACGTGGCAAGACGCTCCTCGGGGCGCGTCTTGCTTGGGCCTCTCTCCTGGAGGCACTCAGTCAGACTGAGTAGTGACATGTGGCCTGACGCTCCTCGGGGCGCGTCTTGCTTGGGCCTCTCTCCTGGAGGCGCTCAGTCAGAACCAGTGTTGACATGTTTCAAGACGCTCCTCGGGGTGCGTCTTGCTTGGGCTTCTCTCCTGGAGGCCCTCAGTCAGACCCATTGTTGACATGTGGCAAGACGCTCCTCGGGGCGCGTCTTGCTTGGGCTTCTCTCCTGGAGGCGCTCAGTCAGACCCAGTGGTGACACGTGGCAAGACGCTCCTCGGGGCACGTCTTGCTTGGGCCTCTCTCCTGGAGGTGCTCAGTCAGACCCAGTGGTGACATGTGGCAAGACGCTCCTCGGGGCACATCTTGCCTGGGCCTCTCTCCTGGAGGCGCTCAGTCAGACGCAGTGTTGACACGTGGCAAGACACTCCTCGGGGCGCGTCTTGCTTGGACCTCTCTCCTGGAGGCGCTCAGTCAGACCCAGTGTTGACATGTGGAGAGACGCTCCTCGGGGCGCGTCTTGCTTGGGCCTCTCTCATGGAGGCCCTCTGTCAGACCCAGTGTTGACATGTGTCAAGACGCTCCTCGGGGCGCGTCTTGCTTGGGCTTCTCTCCTGGAGGCCCTCAGTCAGACCCATTGTTGACATGTGGCAAGACGCTCCTCGGGGCGCGTCTTGCTTGGGCCTCTCTCCAGAAGGCGCTCAGTCAGACCCAGTGTTGACATGTGGAGAGACGCTCCTCGGGGCGCGTCTTGCTTGGGCCTCTCTCATGGAGGCCCTCTGTCAGACCCAGTGTTGACATGTGTCAAGACGCTCCTCGGGGCGCGTCTTGCTTGGAATTCTCTCCTGGAGGCCCTCAGTCAGACCCATTGTTGACATGTGGCAAGACTCTCCTCGGGGCGCGTCTTGCTTGGGCCTCTCTCCAGAAGGCCCTCAATCAGACCCGGTGTTGACACGTGGCAAGACGCTCCTCGGGGCGCGTCTTGCTTGGGCCTCTCTCCTGGAGCCGCTCAGTCAGACTGAGTAGTGACATGTTGCCTGACGCTCCTCGGGGCACGTCTTGCTTGGGCCTCTCTCCTGGAGGCGCTCAGTCAGACCCAGTTGTGACATGTGGCAAGACACTCCTCGGGGCGCGTCTTTCTTGGGCCTCTCTCCTGGAGGCCCTCTGTCAGACCCAGTGTTGACATGTGTCAAGACGCTCCTCGGGACGCGTCTTGCTTGGGCTTCTCTCCTGGAGGCCCTCAGTCAGACCCATTGTTGACATGTGGCAAGACGCTCCTCGGGGCGCGTCTTGCTTGGGCTTCTCTCCTGGAGGCGCTCAGACAGAGCCAGTGTTGACATGTGACAAGACGCTCCTCGGGGCGCGTCTTGCTTGGGCCTCTCTCCTAGAGGCGCTCAGTCAGACCCAGTGGTATCATGTGGCAAGACGCTCCTCGGGGCACTTATGGCTTGGGCCTCTCTCCTGGAGGCGCTCAGTCAGACCCAGTGGTGACATGTGGCAAGACACTCCTCGGGGCGCGTCTTGCTTGGGCCTCTCTCCTGGAGGCCCTCTGTCAGACCCAGTGTTGACATCTGTCAAGACGCTCCTCGGGGCGCCTCTTGCTTGGGCTTCTCTCCTGGACGCCCTCTGTCAGACCCATTGTTGACATGTGGCAAGACGCTCCTTGGGGCGCGTCTTGCTTGGGCTTCTCTCCTGGAGGCGCTCAGACAGACCCAGTGTTGACATGTGACAAGACGCTCCTCGGGGCGCGTCTTGCTTGGGCCTCTCTCCTGGAGGCGCTCAGTCAGAACCAGAGGTGACATGTGGCAAGACGCTCCTCGGGGCGCATCTTGCTTGGGCCTCTCTCCTGGAGGCCCTCTGTCAGACCCAGTGTTAACCTGTGGCAAGACGCTCCTCCGAGCGCATCTTGCTTTGGCCTCTCTCCTGGAGGCGCTCAGTCAGACCGAGTGCTGACATGTGGCAAGAAGCTCCTTGGGGTGCGTCTTGCTTGGGCTTCTCTCCTGGAGGCCCTCAGTAAGACCCATTGTTGACATGTGGCAAGACGCTCCTAAGGGCGCGTCTTGCTTGGGCTTCTCTCCTGGAGGCCCTCAGTCAGACCCATTGTTTACATGTGGAAAGATGCTCCTCGGGGCACGTCTTGCTTGGGCCTTTCTCCAGAAGGCCCTCCATCAGACCCAGTGTTGACACGTGACAAGACGCTCCTCGGGGCACGTCTTGTTTGGGCCTCTCTCCTGGAGGCGCTCAGTCAGACCGAGTGCTGACATAAGGCAAGACGCTCCTCGGGGCGCGTTTTGCTGGGCACTCTCTTCTGGAGGCACTCAGTCAGACCCAGTGCTGACATGTGGCAAGACGCTCCTCGGGGCGCGTCTTGCTTGGGCCTCTCTCCTGGAGGCGCTCAGTCAGACCCAGTGTTGACATGTGGCAAGACGCTCCTCGGGGCGCGTCTTGCTTGGGCCTCTCGCCTGGAGGCGCTCAGTCAGACCCAGTGTTGACATGTGGTAAGACGCTCCTCGGGGCATGTCTTGCTTGGGACTCTCTCCTGGAGGCGCTCAGTCAGACCCAGTGTTGACATGTGGCAAGACACTCCTCGGGGCGCGTCTTGCTTGGGCTTCTCTCCTGGAGGCCCTCAGTCAGACCCATTGTTGACATGTGGCAAGACGCTCCTCGGGGTGCGTCTTGATTGGGCCTCTCTCCTGGAGGCGCTCAGACAGACCGAGTAGTGACATGTCGCAAGATGCTTCTCGGGGCGCGTCTTGCTTGGGCCTCTCTCCTGGAGGCGCTCAGTCAGACCAAGTGCTGACATGTGGCAAGACGCTCCTCGGGGCGCGTCTTGCTTTGGCCTCTCTCATGGATGCCCTCTGTCAGACCCAGTGTTGACATGTGTCAAGACGCTCCTCGGGGCGCGTCTTGCTTTGGCCTCTCTCCTGGAGGCCCTCAGTAAGATCCATTGTTGACACGTGGCAAGACGCTCCTCGGGGCGCGTCTTGCTTGGGCTTCTCTCCTGGAGGCCCTCAGTCAGACCCATTGTTGACATGTGGCAAGACGCTCCTCGGGGCGCGTCTTGCTTGGGCCTCTCTCCAGAAGGCCCTCAATCAGACCCAGTGTTGACAGGTGGCAAGACGCTCCTCGGGGCGCGTCTTGCTTGGGCCTCTCTCCTGGAGGCGCTCAGTCAGACTGAGTAGTGACATGTGGCCTGACGCTCCTCGGGGCGCGTCTTCCTTGGGCCTCTCTCCTGGAGGTGCTCAGTCAGACCCATATGTGACATGTGGCAAGACACTCCTCGGGGCGTGTCTTGCTTGGGCCTCTCTCCTGGAGGCCCTCAGTAAGACCCATTGTTGACATGTGGCAAGACGCTCCTCGGGGCGCATCTTGCTTGGGCCTCTCTCCAGAAGGCCCTCAATCAAACCCAGTGTTGACACGTGGCAAGACGCTCCTCGGGGCGCGTCTTGCTTGGGCCTCTCTCCTGGAGGCACTCAGTCAGACTGATTAGTGACATGTGGCCTGATGCTCCTCGGGGCGCGTCTTGCTTGGGCCTCTCTCCTGGAGGCGCTCAGTCAGACCCAGTGGTGACATGTGGCAAGACACCCCTCGGGGCGCGTCTTGCTTGGGCCTCTCTCCTGGAGGCCCTCTGTCAGACCCAGTGTTGAAATGTGTCAAGACGCTCCTCGGGGCGTGTCTTGCTTGGGCTTCTCTCCTGGAGGCCCTCAGTCAGACCCATTGTTGACATGTGGCAAGACGCTCCTCGGGGCGCGTCTTGCTTGGGCTTCTCTCCTGGAGGCGCTCAGACAGACCCAGTGTTGACATTTGACAAGACGCTCCTCGGTGCGCGTCTTGCTTGGGCCTCTCTCCTGGGGGCGCTCAGTCAGAACCAGAGGTGACATGTGGCAAGACGCTCCTCGGGGCGCGTCTTGCTTGGGCCTCTCTCCTGGAGGCGCTCAGTCAGACCCAGTGTTGACACGTGGCAAGACGCTCCTCGGGGCGCGTCTTTCTTGGGCCTCTCTCCTGCAGGCGCTCAGTCAGACCCAGTGTTGGCATAAGGCAAGACGCTCCTCAGGGCGCGTCTTGGTTAGGCCTCTCTCCTGGAGGCGCTCAGTCAGACCCAGTGGTGACATGTGGCAAGACGCTCCTCGGGGCGCGTATTGCTTGGGCTTCTCTCATGGAGGCCCTCAGTCAGACCCAGTGTTGACATGTGTCAAGACGCTCCTCGGGGCGCGTCTTGCTGGGGCTTCTCTCATGGAGGCCCTCAGTCAGACCTAGTGTTGACATGTGGCAAGACGCTCCTCGGGGCGCGTCTTGCTTGGACCTCTCTCCTGGAGGCGCTCAGTCAGACCGAGTGCTGACATAAGGCAAGACGCTCCTCGGGGCGCGTCTTGCTTGGGCCTCTCTCCTGGAGGCGCTCAGTCAGACCCAGTGGTGACACGTGGCAAGACGCTATTCAGGGCGCATCTTGCTTGGGCCTCTCTCCTGGAGGCGCTCAGTCAGACCCAGTGTTGACACGTGGCAAGACGCTCGTCGGGGCGCGACTTGCTTGGGCCTCTCTCCTGGAGTCGCTCAGTCAGACCCAGTGTTGACATGTGGCAAGACACTCCTCGGGGCACGTCTTGCTTGGGCCTCTCTCCTGGAGGCCCTCTGACAGACCCAGTGTTGACATGTGGCAAGACACTCCTCCGGGCGCATCTTGCTTGGGCCTCTCTCCTGGAGACCCTCAGTAAGACCCATTGTTGACATGTGGCAAGACGCTCCTCGGGGCGCGTCTTGCTTGGCCCTCTCTCCTGGAGGCGCTCAGTCAGACCCAGTGGTGACATGTGGCAAGATGCTCCTCGGGGTGCGTCTTGCTTGGGCCTCTCTCCTGGAGGCGCTCAGTCAGACCAAGTGCTGACATGTGGCAAGACGCTCCTCGGGGCACGTCTTGCTGTGGCTTCTCTCATGGAGGCACTCAGTCAGACCCAGTG
Source organism: Nothobranchius furzeri (assembly GCF_043380555.1). Taxonomy (NCBI): domain Eukaryota; kingdom Metazoa; phylum Chordata; class Actinopteri; order Cyprinodontiformes; family Nothobranchiidae; genus Nothobranchius; species Nothobranchius furzeri. The sequence continues at coordinate 1,373,839 of NC_091750.1, forward strand.
TTGACATGTGGCAAGACGCTCCTCGGGGCTCGTCTTGCTTGGGCCTCTCTCCTGGAGGCGCTCAGTCAGACCCAGTGTTGACACGTGGCAAGACACTCCTCGGGGCGCGTCTTGCTTGGACCTCTCTCCTGGAGGCGCTCAGTCAGACCCAGTGTTGACATGTGGCAAGACGCTCCTCGGGGCGCGTCTTGCTTGGGCCTCTCTCATGGATGCCCTCTGTCAGACCCAGCGTTGACATGTGTCAAGACGCTCCTCGGGGTGCGTCTTGCTTTGGCCTCTCTCCTGGAGGCCCTCAGTAAGATCCATTGTTGACATGTGGCAAGACGCTCCTCGGGGCGCGTCTTGCTTGGGCTTCTCTCCTGGAGGCCCTCAGTCAGACCCATTGTTGACATGTGGCAAGACGCTCCTCGGGGCGCGTCTTGCTTGGGCCTCTCTCCAGAAGGCCCTCAGTCAGACCCAGTGTTGACACGTGGCAAGACGCTCCTCGGGGCGCATCTTGCTTGGGCCTCTCTCCTGGAGGCGCTCAGTCAGACTGAGTAGTGACATGTGGCCTGACGCTCCTCGGGGCGCGTCTTGCTAGGGCTTCTCTCCTGGAGGCGCTCAGTCAGACCCAGTGGTGACATGTGGCAAGACACTCATCGGGGAGCGTCTTGCTTGGGCCTCTCTCCTGGAGGCCCTCAGTAAGACCCATTGTTGACATGTGGCAAGACGCTCCTCGGGGCGCATATTGCTTGGGCCTCTCTCCTGGAGGCGCTCAGTCAGACCCAGTGTTGACACATGGCAAGACGCTCGTCGGGGCGCGACTTGCTTGGGCCTCTCTCCTGGAGTCGCTCAGTCAGACCCAGTGTTGACATGTGGCAAGACACTCCTCGGGGCGCGTCTTGCTTGGGCCTCTCTCATGGAGGCCCTCTGTCAGACCCAGTGTTGACATGTGTCAAGACGCTCCTCGGGGCGCGTCTTGCTTTGGCCTCTCTCCTGGAGGCGCTCAGTCAGACCGAGTGCTGACATGTGGCAAGAAGCTCCTCGGGGCGCGTCTTGCTTGGGCTTCTCTCCTATAGGCCCTCAGTAAGATCCATTGTTGACATGTGGCAAGATGCTCCTCGGGGCGCGTCTTGCTTGGGCCTCTCTCCAGAAGGCCCTCAATCAGACCCAGTGTTGACACGTGGCAAGATGCTCCTCGGGGCGCGTCTTGCTTGGGCATCTCTCCTGGAGGCGCTCAGTCAGACTGAGTAGTGACATGTGGCCTGACGCTCCTCGGGGCGCGTCTTGCTTGGGCCTCTCTCCTGGAGGCGCTCAGTCAGACCAAGTGGTGACATGTGGCAAGACACTCCTCGGGGCGCGTCTTGCTTGGGCCTCTCTCCTGGAGGCCCTCTGTCAGACCCAGTGTTGACATGTGTCAAGACGCTCCACGGGGCGCGTCTTGCTTGGGCCTCTCTCCTTGAGGCGCTCAGTCAGACCGAGTGCTGACATGTGGCAAGACGCTCCTCGGGGCGCGTCTTGCTTGGGCTTCTCTCCTGGAGGCGCACAGAAAGACCCAGTGTTGATAAGTGGCAAGACACTCCTCCGGGCGCGTCTTGCTTGGGCCTCTCTCCTGGAGGCCCTCTGACAGACCCAGTGTTGACATGTGGCAAGACACTCCTCCGGGCGCATCTTGCTTGGGCCACTCTCCTGGAGGCCCTCAGTAAGACCCATCGTTGACATGTGGCAAGACGCTCCTCAGGGCGCGTCTTGCTTGGGCCTCTCTCCTGGAGGCGCTCAGTCAGACCGAGTACTGACATGTGGCAAGACGCTCCTCGGGGCGCGGCTTGCTTGGGCTTCTCTCCTGGAGGCGCTCAGAAAGACCCAGTGTTGACATGTGGCAAGACACTCCTCTGGGCGCATCTTGCTTGGGCCTCTCTCCTGGAGGCCCTCAGTCAGAACCAGAGGTGACATGTGGCAAGACGCTCCTCGGGGCACGTCTTGCTTGGGCCTCTCTCCTGGAGGCCCTCTGACAGACCCAGTGTTGACATGTGGCAAGACACTCCTCCGGGCGCATCTTGCTTGGGCCTCTCTCCTGGAGACCCTCAGTAAGACCCATCGTTGACATGTGGCAAGACGCTCCTCGGGGCGCGTCTTGCTTGGCCCTCTCTCCTGGAGGCGCTCAGTCAGACCCAGTGTTGACATGTGGCAAGACGCTCCTCGGGGCGCGTCTTGCTTGGGCCTCTCTCATGGATGCCCTCTGTCAGACCCAGTGTTGACATGTGTCAAGACGCTCCTCGGGGCGCGTCTTGCTTTGGCCTCTCTCCTGGAGGCCCTCAGTAAGATCCATTGTTGACATGTGGCAAGACGCTCCTCGGGGCGCGTCTTGCTTGGGCTTCTCTCCTGGAGGCCCTCAGTCAGACCCATTGTTGACATGTGGCAAGACGCTCCTCGGGGCGCGTCTTGCTTGGGCCTCTCTCCAGAAGGCCCTCAGTCAGACCCAGTGTTGACACGTGGCAAGACGCTCCTCGGGGCGCATCTTGCTTGGGCCTCTCTCCTGGAGGCGCTCAGTCAGACTGAGTAGTGACATGTGGCCTGACGCTCCTCGGGGCGCGTCTTGCTTGGGCTTCTCTCCTGGAGGCGCTCAGTCAGACCCAGTGGTGACATGTGGCAAGACACTCCTCGGGGAGCGTCTTGCTTGGGCCTCTCTCCTGGAGGCCCTCAGTAAGACCCATTGTTGACATGTGGCAAGACGCTCCTCGGGGCGCATATTGCTTGGGCCTCTCTCCAGAAGGCCCTCAATCAGACCCAGTGTTGACACGTGGCAAGACGCTCCTCGGGGCGCTTCTTGCTTGGGCTTCTCTCCTGGAGGCCCTCAGTCAGACCAATTGTTGACATGTGATAAGACGCTCCTCGGGGTGCGTCTTGCTTGGGCCTCTCTCCTGGAGGCGCTCAGTCAGACCGAGTAGTGACATGTGGCAAGATGCTCCTTGGGGTGCGTCTTGCTTGGGCCTCTCTCCTGGAGGCGCTCAGTGAGACCAAGTGCTGACATGTGGCAAGACGCTCCTCGGGGCGCGTCTTGCTGTGGCTTATCTCATGGAGGCACTCAGTCAGACCCAGTGTTGACATGTGGCAAGACGCTCCTCGGGGCTCGTCTTGCTTGGGCCTCTCTCCTGGAGGCGCTCAGTCAGACCCAGTGGTGACATGTGGCAAGACGCTCCTCGGGGCGCGTCTTGCTTGGGCCTTTCTCCTGGAGGCGCTCAGTCAGACCCAGTGTTGACACGTGGCAAGACACTCCTCGGGGCGCGTCTTGCTTGGACCTCTCTCCTGGAGGCGCTCAGTCAGACCCAGTGTTGACATGTGGCAAGATGCTCCTCGGGGCGCGTCTTGCTTGGGCCTCTCTCATGGATGCCCTCTGTTAGACCCAGTGTTGACATGTGTCAAGACGCTCCTCGGGGCGCGTCTTGCTTTGGCCTCTCTCCTGGAGGCCCTCAGTAAGATCCATTGTTGACATATGGCAAGACGCTCCTCGGGGCGCGTCTTGCTTGGGCTTCTCTCCTGGAGGCCCTAAGTCAGACCCATTGTTGACATGTGGCAAGACGCTCCTCGGGGCGCATCTTGCTTGGGCCTCTCTCCTGGAGTCGCTCAGTCAGACTGAGTAGTGACATGTGGCCTGACGCTCCTCGGGGCGCGTCTTGCTTGGGCTTCTCTCCTGGAGGCGCTCAGTCAGACCCAGTGGTGACATGTGGCAAGACACTCCTCGGGGCGCATCTTGCTTGGGCCTCTCTCCAGAAGGCCCTCAATCAGACCCAGTGTTGACACGTGGCAAGACGCTCCTCGGGGCGCGTCTTGCTTGGGCCTCTCTCCTTGAGGCGCTCAGTCAGACCGAGTGCTGACATGTGGCAAGACGCTCCTCGGGGCGCGTCTTGCTTGGGCTTCTCTCCTGGAGGCGCACAGAAAGACCCAGTGTTGATAAGTGGCAAGACACTCCTCCGGGCGCGTCTTGCTTGGGCCTCTCTCCTGGAGGCCCTCTGACAGACCCAGTGTTGACATGTGGCAAGACACTCCTCCGGGCGCATCTTGCTTGGGCCACTCTCCTGGAGGCCCTCAGTAAGACCCATCGTTGACATGTGGCAAGACGCTCCTCAGGGCGCGTCTTGCTTGGGCCTCTCTCCTGGAGGCGCTCAGTCAGACCGAGTACTGACATGTGGCAAGACGCTCCTCGGGGCGCGGCTTGCTTGGGCTTCTCTCCTGGAGGCGCTCAGAAAGACCCAGTGTTGACATGTGGCAAGACACTCCTCTGGGCGCATCTTGCTTGGGCCTCTCTCCTGGAGGCCCTCAGTCAGAACCAGAGGTGACATGTGGCAAGACGCTCCTCGGGGCACGTCTTGCTTGGGCCTCTCTCCTGGAGGCCCTCTGACAGACCCAGTTTTGACATGTGGCAAGACACTCCTCCGGGCGCATCTTGCTTGGGCCTCTCTCCTGGAGACCCTCAGTAAGACCCATCGTTGACATGTGGCAAGACGCTCCTCGGGGCGCGTCTTGCTTGGACCTCTCTCCTGGAGGCGCTCAGTCAGACCCAGTGTTGACATGTGGCAAGACGCTCCTCGGGGCGCGTCTTGCTTGGGCCTCTCTCATGAATGCCCTCTGTCAGACCCAGTGTTGACATGTGTCAAGACGCTCCTCGGGGCGCGTCTTGCTTTGGCCTCTCTCCTGGAGGCCCTCAGTAAGATCCATTGTTGACATGTGGCAAGACGCTCCTCGGGGCGCGTCTTGCTTGGGCTTCTCTCCTGGAGGCCCTCAGTCAGACCCATTGTTGACATGTGGCAAGACGCTCCTCGGGGCGCGTCTTGCTTGGGCCTCTCTCCAGAAGGCCCTCAGTCAGACCCAGTGTTGACACGTGGCAAGACACTCCTCGGGGCGCATCTTCCTTGGGCCTCTCTCCTGGAGGCGCTCAGTCAGACTGAGTAGTGACATGTGGCCTGACGCTCCTCGGGGCGCGTCTTGCTTGGGCTTCTCTCCTGGAGGCGCTCAGTCAGACCCAGTGGTGACATGTGGCAAGACACTCCTCGGGGAGCGTCTTGCTTGGGCCTCTCTCCTGGAGGCCCTCAGTAAGACCCATTGTTGACATGTGGCAAGACGCTCCTCGGGGCGCATATTGCTTGGGCCTCTCTCCAGAAGGCCCTCAATCAGACCCAGTGTTGACACGTGGCAAGACGCTCCTCGGGGCGCTTCTTGCTTGGGCTTCTCTCCTGGAGGCCCTCAGTCAGACCAATTGTTGACATGTGGCAAGACGCTCCTCGGGGTGCGTCTTGCTTGGGCCTCTCTCCTGGAGGCGCTCAGTCAGACCGAGTAGTGACATGTGGCAAGATGCTCCTCGGGGTGCGTCTTGCTTGGGCCTCTCTCCTGGAGGCGCTCAGTGAGACCAAGTGCTGACATGTGGCAAGACGCTCCTCGGGGCGCGTCTTGCTGTGGCATATCTCATGGAGGCACTCAGTCAGACCCAGTGTTGACATGTGGCAAGACGCTCCTCGGGGCTCGTCTTGCTTGGGCCTCTCTCCTGGAGGCGCTCAGTCAGACCCAGTGGTGACATGTGGCAAGACGCTCCTCGGGGCGCGTCTTGCTTGGGCCTTTCTCCTGGAGGCGCTCAGTCAGACCCAGTGTTGACACGTGGCAAGACACTCCTCGGGGCGCGTCTTGCTTGGACCTCTCTCCTGGAGGCGCTCAGTCAGACCCAGTGTTGACATGTGGCAAGATGCTCCTCGGGGCGCGTCTTGCTTGGGCCTCTCTCATGGATGCCCTCTGTTAGACCCAGTGTTGACATGTGTCAAGACGCTCCTCGGGGCGCGTCTTGCTTTGGCCTCTCTCCTGGAGGCCCTCAGTAAGATCCATTGTTGACATATGGCAAGACGCTCCTCGGGGCGCGTCTTGCTTGGGCTTCTCTCCTGGAGGCCCTCAGTCAGACCCATTGTTGACATGTGGCAAGACGCTCCTCGGGGCGCATATTGCTTGGGGCTCTCTCCAGAAGGCCCTCAATCAGACCCAGTGTTGACACGTGGCAAGACGCTCCTCGGGGCGCTTCTTGCTTGGGCTTCTCTCCTGGAGGCCCTCAGTCAGACCAATTGTTGACATGTGGCAAGACGCTCCTCGGGGTGCGTCTTGCTTGGGCCTCTCTCCTGGAGGCGCTCAGTCAGACCGAGTAGTGACATGTGGCAAGATGCTCCTCGGGGTGCGTCTTGCTTGGGCCTCTCTCCTGGAGGCGCTCAGTGAGACCAAGTGCTGACATGTGGCAAGACGCTCCTCGGGGCGCGTCTTGCTGTGGCATATCTCATGGAGGCACTCAGTCAGACCCAGTGTTGACATGTGGCAAGACGCTCCTCGGGGCTCGTCTTGCTTGGGCCTCTCTCCTGGAGGCGCTCAGTCAGACACAGTGGTGACATGTGGCAAGACGCTCCTCGGGGCGCGTCTTGCTTGGGCCTTTCTCCTGGAGGCGCTCAGTCAGACCCAGTGTTGACACGTGGCAAGACACTCCTCGGGGCGCGTCTTGCTTGGACCTCTCTCCTGGAGGCGCTCAGTCAGACCCAGTGTTGACATGTGGCAAGATGCTCCTCGGGGCGCGTCTTGCTTGGGCCTCTCTCATGGATGCCCTCTGTTAGACCCAGTGTTGACATGTGTCAAGACGCTCCTCGGGGCGCGTCTTGCTTTGGCCTCTCTCCTGGAGGCCCTCAGTAAGATCCATTGTTGACATATGGCAAGACGCTCCTCGGGGCGCGTCTTGCTTGGGCTTCTCTCCTGGAGGCCCTCAGTCAGACCCATTGTTGACATGTGGCAAGACGCTCCTCGGGGCGCATCTTGCTTGGGCCTCTCTCCTGGAGGCGCTCAGTCAGACCGAGTACTGACATGTGGCAAGACGCTCCTCGGGGCGCGGCTTGCTTGGGCTTCTCTCCTGGAGGCGCTCAGAAAGACCCAGTGTTGACATGTGGCAAGACACTCCTCTGGGCGCATCTTGCTTGGGCCTCTCTCCTGGAGGCCCTCAGTCAGAACCAGAGGTGACATGTGGCAAGACGCTCCTCGGGGCACGTCTTGCTTGGGCCTCTCTCCTGGAGGCCCTCTGACAGACCCAGTGTTGACATGTGGCAAGACACTCCTCCGGGCGCATCTTGCTTGGGCCTCTCTCCTGGAGACCCTCAGTAAGACCCATTGTTGACATGTGGCAAGACGCTCCTCGGGGCGCGTCTTGCTTGGCCCTCTCTCCTGGAGGCGCTCAGTCAGACCCAGTGGTGACATGTGGCAAGATGCTCCTCGGGGTGCGTCTTGCTTGGGCCTCTCTCCTGGAGGCGCTCAGTCAGACCAAGTGCTGACATGTGGCAAGACGCTCCTCGGGGCACGTCTTGCTGTGGCTTCTCTCATGGAGGCACTCAGTCAGACCCAGTGTTGACATGTGGCAAGACGCTCCTCGGGGCTCGTCTTGCTTGGGCCTCTCTCCTGGAGGCGCTCAGTCAGACCCAGTGTTGACACGTGGCAAGACACTCCTCTGGGCGCATCTTGCTTGGGCCTCTCTCCTGGAGGCCCTCAGTCAGAACCAGAGGTGACATGTGGCAAGACGCTCCTCGGGGCACGTCTTGCTTGGGCCTCTCTCCTGGAGGCCCTCTGACAGACCCAGTGTTGACATGTGGCAAGACACTCCTCCGGGCGCATCTTGCTTGGGCCTCTCTCCTGGAGACCCTCAGTAAGACCCATTGTTGACATGTGGCAAGACGCTCCTCGGGGCGCGTCTTGCTTGGCCCTCTCTCCTGGAGGCGCTCAGTCAGACCCAGTGGTGACATGTGGCAAGATGCTCCTCGGGGTGCGTCTTGCTTGGGCCTCTCTCCTGGAGGCGCTCAGTCAGACCAAGTGCGGACATGTGGCAAGACGCTCCTCGGGGCACGTCTTGCTGTGGCTTCTCTCATGGAGGCACTCAGTCAGACCCAGTGTTGACATGTGGCAAGACGCTCCTCGGGGCTCGTCTTGCTTGGGCCTCTCTCCTGGTGGCGCTCAGTCAGACCCAGTGTTGACACGTGGCAAGACACTCCTCGGGGCGCGTCTTGCTTGGACCTCTCTCCTGGAGGCGCTCAGTCAGACCCAGTGTTGACATGTGGCAAGACGCTCCTCGGGGCGCGTCTTGCTTGGGCCTCTCTCATGGATGCCCTCTGTCAGACCCAGTGTTGACATGTGTCAAGACGCTCCTCGGGGCGCGTCTTGCTTTGGCCTCTCTCCTGGAGGCCCTCAGTAAGATCCATTGTTGACATGTGGCAAGACGCTCCTCGGGGCGCGTCTTGCTTGGGCTTCTCTCCTGGAGGCCCTCAGTCAGACCCATTGTTGACATGTGGCAAGACGCTCCTCGGGGCGCGTCTTGCTTGGGCCTCTCTCCAGAAGGCCCTCAGTCAGACCCAGTGTTGACACGTGGCAAGACGCTCCTCGGGGCGCATCTTGCTTGGGCCTCTCTCCTGGAGGCGCTCAGTCAGACTGAGTAGTGACATGTGGCCTGACGCTCCTCGGGGCGCGTCTTGCTAGGGCTTCTCTCCTGGAGGCGCTCAGTCAGACCCAGTGTTGACATGTGGCAAGACACTCCTCGGGGCGCGTCTTGCTTGGGCCTCTCTCATGGAGGCCCTCTGTCAGACCCAGTGTTGACATGTGTCAAGACGCTCCTTGGGGCGCGTCTTGCTTTGGCCTCTCTCCTGGAGGCGCTCAGTCAGACCGAGTGCTGACATGTGGCAAGAAGCTCCTCGGGGCGCGTCTTGCTTGGGCTTCTCTCCTATAGGCCCTCAGTAAGATCCATTGTTGACATGTGGCAAGATGCTCCTCGCGGCGCGTCTTGCTTGGGCCTCTCTCCAGAAGGCCCTCAATCAGACCCAGTGTTGACACGTGGCAAGATGCTCCTCGGGGCGCGTCTTGCTTGGGCCTCTCTCCTGGAGGCGCTCAGTCAGACTGAGTAGTGACATGTGGCCTGACGCTCCTCGGGGCGCGTCTTGCTTGGGCCTCTCTCCTGGAGGCGCTCAGTCAGACCAAGTGGTGACATGTGGCAAGACACTCCTCGGGGCGCGTCTTGCTTGGGCCTCTCTCCTGGATGCCCTCTGTCAGACCCAGTGTTGACATGTGTCAAGACGCTCCACGGGGCGCGTCTTGCTTGGGCCTCTCTCCTTGAGGCGCTCAGTCAGACCGAGTGCTGACATGTGGCAAGACGCTCCTCGGGGCGCGTCTTGCTTGGGCTTCTCTCCTGGAGGCGCACAGAAAGACCCAGTGTTGATAAGTGGCAAGACACTCCTCCGGGCGCGTCTTGCTTGGGCCTCTCTCCTGGAGGCCCTCTGACAGACCCAGTGTTGACATGTGGCAAGACACTCCTCCGGGCGCATCTTGCTTGGGCCACTCTCCTGGAGGCCCTCAGTAAGACCCATCGTTGACATGTGGCAAGACGCTCCTCAGGGCGCGTCTTGCTTGGGCCTCTCTCCTGGAGGCGCTCAGTCAGACCGAGTACTGACATGTGGCAAGACGCTCCTCGGGGCGCGGCTTGCTTGGGCTTCTCTCCTGGAGGCGCTCAGAAAGACCCAATGTTGACATGTGGCAAGACACTCCTCTGGGCGCATCTTGCTTGGGCCTCTCTCCTGGAGGCCCTCAGTCAGAACCAGAGGTGACATGTGGCAAGACGCTCCTCGGGGCACGTCTTGCTTGGGCCTCTCTCCTGGAGGCCCTCTGACAGACCCAGTGTTGACATGTGGCAAGACACTCCTCCGGGCGCATCTTGCTTGGGCCTCTCTCCTGGAGACCCTCAGTAAGACCCATCGTTGACATGTGGCAAGACGCTCCTCGGGGCGCGTCTTGCTTGGCCCTCTCTCCTGGAGGCGCTCAGTCAGACCCAGTGGTGACATGTGGCAAGATGCTCCTCGGGGTGCGTCTTGCTTGGGCCTCTCTCCTGGAGGCGCTCAGTCAGACCAAGTGCTGACATGTGGCAAGACGCTCCTCGGGGCACGTCTTGCTGTGGCTTCTCTCATGGAGGCACTCAGTCAGACCCAGTGTTGACATGTGGCAAGACGCTCCTCGGGGCTCGTCTTGCTTGGGCCTCTCTCCTGGAGGCGCTCAGTCAGACCCAGTGTTGACACGTGGCAAGACACTCCTCGGGGCGCGTCTTGCTTGGACCTCTCTCCTGGAGGCGCTCAGTCAGACCCAGTGTTGACATGTGGCAAGACGCTCCTCGGGGCGCGTCTTGCTTGGGCCTCTCTCATGGATGCCCTCTGTCAGACCCAGTGTTGACATGTGTCAAGACGCTCCTCGGGGCGCATCTTGCTTTGGCCTCTCTCCTGGAGGCCCTCAGTAAGATCCATTGTTGACATGTGGCAAGACGCTCCTCGGGGCGCGTCTTGCTTGGGCTTCTCTCCTGGAGGCCCTCAGTCAGACCCATTGTTGACATGTGGCAAGACGCTCCTCGGGGCGCGTCTTGCTTGGGCCTCTCTCCAGAAGGCCCTCAGTCAGACCCAGTGTTGACACGTGGCAAGACGCTCCTCGGGGCGCATCTTGCTTGGGCCTCTCTCCTGGAGGCGCTCAGTCAGACTGAGTAGTGACATGTGGCCTGACGCTCCTCGGGGCGCGTCTTGCTTGGGCTTCTCTCCTGGAGGCGCTCAGTCAGACCCAGTGGTGACATGTGGCAAGACACTCCTCGGGGAGCGTCTTGCTTGGGCCTCTCTCCTGGAGGCCCTCAGTAAGACCCATTGTTGACATGTGGCAAGACGCTCCTCGGGGCGCATATTGCTTGGGCCTCTCTCCAGAAGGCCCTCAATCAGACCCAGTGCTGACACGTGGCAAGACGCTCCTCGGGGCGCTTCTTGCTTGGGCTTCTCTCCTGGAGGCCCTCAGTCAGACCAATTGTTGACATGTGGCAAGACGCTCCTCGGGGTGCGTCTTGCTTGGGCCTCTCTCCTGGAGGCGCTCAGTCAGACCGAGTAGTGACATGTGGCAAGATGCTCCTCGGGGTGCGTCTTGCTTGGGCCTCTCTCCTGGAGGCGCTCAGTGAGACCAAGTGCTGACATGTGGCAAGACGCTCCTCGGGGCGCGTCTTGCTGTGGCTTATCTCATGGAGGCACTCAGTCAGACCCAGTGTTGACATGTGGCAAGACGCTCCTCGGGGCTCGTCTTGCTTGGGCCTCTCTCCTGGAGGCGCTCAGTCAGACCCAGTGGTGACATGTGGCAAGACGCTCCTCGGGGCGCGTCTTGCTTGGGCCTTTCTCCTGGAGGCGCTCAGTCAGACCCAGTGTTGACACGTGGCAAGACACTCCTCGGGGCGCGTCTTGCTTGGACCTCTCTCCTGGAGGCGCTCAGTCAGACCCAGTGTTGACATGTGGCAAGATGCTCCTCGGGGCGCGTCTTGCTTGGGCCTCTCTCATGGATGCCCTCTGTTAGACCCAGTGTTGACATGTGTCAAGACGCTCCTCGGGGCGCGTCTTGCTTTGGCCTCTCTCCTGGAGGCCCTCAGTAAGATCCATTGTTGACATATGGCAAGACGCTCCTCGGGGCGCGTCTTGCTTGGGCTTCTCTCCTGGAGGCCCTCAGTCAGACCCATTGTTGACATGTGGCAAGACGCTCCTCGGGGCGCATCTTGCTTGGGCCTCTCTCCTGGAGTCGCTCAGTCAGACTGAGTAGTGACATGTGGCCTGACGCTCCTCGGGGCGCGTCTTGCTTGGGCTTCTCTCCTGGAGGCGCTCAGTCAGACCCAGTGGTGACATGTGGCAAGACACTCCTCTGGGCGCATCTTGCTTGGGCCTCTCTCCAGAAGGCCCTCAATCAGACCCAGTGTTGACACGTGGCAAGACGCTCCTCGGGGCGCGTCTTGCTTGGGCCTCTCTCCTTGAGGCGCTCAGTCAGACCGAGTGCTGACATGTGGCAAGACGCTCCTCGGGGCGCGTCTTGCTTGGGCTTCTCTCCTGGAGGCGCACAGAAAGACCCAGTGTTGATAAGTGGCAAGACACTCCTCCGGGCGCGTCTTGCTTGGGCCTCTCTCCTGGAGGCCCTCTGACAGACCCAGTGTTGACATGTGGCAAGACACTCCTCCGGGCGCATCTTGCTTGGGCCACTCTCCTGGAGGCCCTCAGTAAGACCCATCGTTGACATGTGGCAAGACGCTCCTCAGGGCGCGTCTTGCTTGGGCCTCTCTCCTGGAGGCGCTCAGTCAGACCGAGTACTGACATGTGGCAAGACGCTCCTCGGGGCGCGGCTTGCTTGGGCTTCTCTCCTGGAGGCGCTCAGAAAGACCCAGTGTTGACATGTGGCAAGACACTCCTCTGGGCGCATCTTGCTTGGGCCTCTCTCCTGGAGGCCCTCAGTCAGAACCAGAGGTGACATGTGGCAAGACGCTCCTCGGGGCACGTCTTGCTTGGGCCTCTCTCCTGGAGGCCCTCTGACAGACCCAGTGTTGACATGTGGCAAGACACTCCTCCGGGCGCATCTTGCTTGGGCCTCTCTCCTGGAGACCCTCAGTAAGACCCATCGTTGACATGTGGCAAGACGCTCCTCGGGGCGCGTCTTGCTTGGACCTCTCTCCTGGAGGCGCTCAGTCAGACCCAGTGTTGACATGTGGCAAGACGCTCCTCGGGGCGCGTCTTGCTTGGGCCTCTCTCCAGAAGGCACTCAATCAGACCCAGTGTTGACACGTGGCAAGACGCTCCTCGGGGCGCATCTTGCTTGGGCCTCTCTCCTGGAGGCGCTCAGTCAGACTGAGTAGTGACATGTGGCCTGACGCTCCTCGGGGCGCGTCTTGCTTGGGCTTCTCTCCTGGAGGCGCTCAGTCAGACCCAGTGGTGACATGTGGCAAGACACTCCTCGGGGAGCGTCTTGCTTGGGCCTCTCTCCTGGAGGCCCTCAGTAAGACCCATTGTTGACATGTGGGAAGATGCTCCTCGGAGCGCATCTTGCTTGGGCCTCTCTCCAGAAGGCGCTCAGTCAGACCCAGTGGTATCATGTGGCAAGACGCTCCTCGGGGCACTTATGGCTTGGGCCTCTCTCCTGGAGGCGCTTAGTCAGACCCAGTGGTGACATGTGGCAAGACACTTCTCGGGGCGCGTCTTGCTTGGGCCTCTCTCCTGGAGGCCCTCTGTCAGACCCAGTGTTGACATCTGTCAAGACGCTCCCCGGGGCGCGTCTTGCTTGGGCTTCTCTCCTGGACGTCCTCTGTCAGACCCAGTGTTGACGTGTGGCAAGACGCTCCTCGGGGCGCGTCTTGCTTGGGCTTCTCTCCTGGAGGCGCTCAGACAGACCCAGTGTTGACATGTGACAAGACGCTCCTCGGGGCGCGTCTTGCTTGGGCCTCTCTCCTGGAGGCGCTCAGTCAGAACCAGAGGTGACATGTGGCAAGACGCTCCTCGGGGCGCATCTTGCTTGGGCCTCTCTCCTGGAGGCCCTCTGTCAGACCCAGTGTTAACCTGTGGCAAGACGCTCCTCCGAGCGCATCTTGCTTTGGCCTCTCTCCTGGAGGCGCTCAGTCAGACCGAGTGCTGACATGTGGCAAGAAGCTCCTTGGGGTGCGTCTTGCTTGGGCTTCTCTCCTGGAGGCCCTCAGTAAGACCCATTGTTGACATGTGGCAAGACGCTCCTAAGGGCGCGTCTTGCTTGGGCTTCTCTCCTGGAGGCCCTCAGTCAGACCCATTGTTGACATGTGGAAAGATGCTCCTCGGGGCACGTCTTGCTTGGGCCTTTCTCCAGAAGGCCCTCCATCAGACCCAGTGTTGACACGTGACAAGACGCTCCTCGGGGCACGTCTTGCTTGGGCCTCTCTCCTGGAGGCGCTCAGTCAGACCGAGTGCTGACATAAGGCAAGACGCTCCTCGGGGCGCGTTTTGCTGGGCACTCTCTTCTGGAGGCTCTCAGTCAGACCCAGTGCTGACATGTGGCATGACGCTCCTCGGGGCGCGTCTTGCTTGGGCCTCTCTCCTGGAGGCGCTCAGTCAGACCCAGTGTTGACATGTGGCAAGACGCTCCTCGGGGCGCGTCTTGCTTGGGCCTCTCGCCTGGAGGCGCTCAGTCAGACCCAGTGTTGACATGTGGCAAGACGCTCCTCGCGGCATGTCTTGCTTGGGCCTCTCTCCTGGAGGCGCTCAGTCAGACCCAGTGTTGACATGTGGCAAGACACTCCTTGGGGCGCGTCTTGCTTGGGCTTCTCTCCTGGAGGCCCTCAGTCAGACACATTGTTGACATGTGGCAAGACGCTCCTCGGGGTGCGTCTTGCTTGGGCCTCTCTCCTGGAGGCGCTCAGTCAGACCGAGTAGTGACATGTCGCAAGATGCTTCTCGGGGCGCGTCTTGCTTGGGCCTCTCTCCTGGAGGCGCTCAGTAAGACCAAGTGCTGACATGTGGCAAGACGCTCCTCGGGGCGCGTCTTGCTGGGGCTTCTCTCATGGAGGCACTCAGTCAGACCCAGTGTTGACATGTGGCAAGACGCTCCTCGGGGCTCGTCTTGCTTGGGCCTCTCTCCTGGAGGCGCTCAGTCAGACCCAGTGGTGACATGTGGCAAGACGCTCCTCGGGGCGCGTCTTGCTTGGGCCTTTCTCCTGGAGGCGCTCAATCAGACCCAGTGTTGACACGTGGCAAGACACTCCTCGGGGCGCGTCTTGCTTGGACCTCTCTCCTGGAGGCGCTCAGTCAGACCCAGTGTTGACATGTGGCAAGACGCTCCTCGGGGCGCGTCTTGCTTGGGCCTCTCTCATGGATGCCCTCTGTCAGACCCAGTGTTGACATGTGTCAAGACGCTCCTCGGGGCGCGTCTTGCTTTGGCCTCTCTCCTGGAGGCCCTCAGTAAGATCCATTGTTGACATGTGGCAAGACGCTCCTCGGGGCGCGTCTTGCTTGGGCTTCTCTCCTGGAGGCCCTCAGTCAGACCCATTGTTGACATGTGGCAAGACGCTCCTCGGGGCGCGTCTTGCTTGGGCCTCTCTCCAGAAGGCCCTCAATCAGACCCAGTGTTGACAGGTGGCAAGACGCTCCTCGGGGCGCGTCTTGCTTGGGCCTCTCTCCTGGAGGCGCTCAGTCAGACTGAGTAGTGACATGTGGCCTGACGCTCCTCGGGGCGCGTCTTCCTTAGGCCTCTCTCCTGGAGGTGCTCAGTCAGACCCATATGTGACATGTGGCAAGACACTCCTCGGGGCGTGTCTTGCTTGGGCCTCTCTCCTGGAGGCCCTCAGTAAGACCCATTGTTGACATGTGGCAAGACGCTCCTCGGGGCGCATCTTGCTTGGGCCTCTCTCCAGAAGGCCCTCAATCAAACCCAGTGTTGACACGTGGCAAGACGCTCCTCGGGGCGCGTCTTGCTTGGGCCTCTCTCCTGGAGGCACTCAGTCAGACTGATTAGTGACATGTGGCCTGACGCTCCTCGGGGCGTGTCTTGCTTGGGCCTCTCTCCTGGAGGCGCTCAGTCAGACCCAGTGTTGAAATGTGTCAAGACGCTCCTCGGGGCGCGTCTTGCTTGGGCCTCTCTCCTGGAGGCCCTCTGTCAGACCCAGTGTTGAAATGTGTCAAGACGCTCCTCGGGGCGCGTCTTGCTTGGGCTTCTCTCCTGGAGGCCCTCAGTCAGACCCATTGTTGACATGTGGCAAGACGCTCCTCGGGGCGCGTCTTGCTTGGGCTTCTCTCCTGGAGGCGCTCAGACAGACCCAGTGTTGACATTTGACAAGACGCTCCTCGGGGCGCGTCTTGCTTGGGCCTCTCTCCTGGAGGCGTTCAGTCAGAACCAGAGGTGACATGTGGCAAGACGCTCCTCGGGGCGCGTCTTGCTTGGGCCTCTCTCCTGGAGGCGCTCAGTCAGACCCAGTGTTGACACGTGGCAAGACGCTCCTCGGGGCGCGTCTTTCTTGGGCCTCTCTCCTGGAGGCGCTCAGTCAGACCCAGTGTTGGCATAAGGCAAGACGCTCCTCGGGGCGCGTATTGCTTGGGCTTCTCTCATGGAGGCCCTCAGTCAGACCTAGTGTTGACATGTGGCAAGACGCTCCTCGGGGCGCGTCTTGCTTGGACCTCTCTCCTGGAGGCGCTCAGTCAGACCGAGTGCTGACATAAGGCAAGACGCTCCTCGGGGCGCGTCTTGCTTGGGCCTCTCTCCTGGAGGCGCTCAGTCAGACCCAGTGGTGACACGTGGCAAGACGCTATTCAGGGCGCATCTTGCTTGGGCCTCTCTCCTGGAGGCGCTCAGTCAGACTGAGTAGTGACATGTGGCCTGACGCTCCTCGGGGCGCGTCTTGCTTGGGCCTCTCTCCTGGAGGCGCTCAGTCAGACCAAGTGGTGACATGTGGCAAGACACTCCTCGGGGCGCGTCTTGCTTGGGCCTCTCTCCTGGAGGCCCTCTGTCAGACCCAGTGTTGACATGTGTCAAGACGCTCCACGGGGCGCGTCTTGCTTGGGCCTCTCTCCTTGAGGCGCTCAGTTAGACCGAGTGCTGACATGTGGCAAGATGCTCCTCGGGGTGCGTCTTGCTTGGGCTTCTCTCCTGGAGGCGCACAGAAAGACCCAGTGTTGATATGTGGCAAGACACTCCTCCGGGCGCGTCTTGCTTGGGCCTCTCTCCTGGAGGCCCTCAGTCAGAACCAGAGGTGACATGTGGCAAGACGCTCCTCGGGGCGCGTCTTGCTTGGGCCTCTCTCCTGGAGGCCCTCTGACAGACCCAGTGTTGACATGTGGCAAGACACTCCTCCGGGCGCATCTTGCTTGGGCCACTCTCCTGGAGGCCCTCAGTAAGACCCATCGTTGACATGTGGCAAGACGCTCCTCAGGGCGCGGCTTGCTTGGGCTTCTCTCCTGGAGGCGCTCAGAAAGACCCAGTGTTGACATGTGGCAAGACACTCCTCTGGGCGCATCTTGCTTGGGCCTCTCTCCTGGAGGCCCTCAGTCAGAACCAGAGGTGACATGTGGCAAGACGCTCCTCGGGGCACGTCTTGCTTGGGCCTCTCTCCTGGAGGCCCTCAGTAAGACCCATCGTTGACATGTGGCAAGACGCTCCTCGGGGCGCGTCTTGCTTGGCCCTCTCTCCTGGAGGCGCTCAGTCAGACCCAGTGGTGACATGTGGCAAGATGCTCCTCGGGGTGCGTCTTGCTTGGGCCTCTCTCCTGGAGGCGCTCAGTCAGACCAAGTGCTGACATGTGGCAAGACGCTCCTCGGGGCGCGTCTTGCTGTGGCTTCTCTCATGGAGGCACTCAGTCAGACCCAGTGTTGACATGTGGCAAGACGCTCCTCGGGGCTCGTCTTGCTTGGGCCTCTCTCCTGGAGTCGCTCAGTCAGACCCAGTGGTGACATGTGGCAAGACGCTCCTCGGGGCGCGTCTTGCTTGGGCCTTTCTCCTGGAGGCGCTCAGTCAGACCCAGTGTTGACACGTGGCAAGACACTCCTCGGGGCGCGTCTTGCTTGGACCTCTCTCCTGGAGGCGCTCAGTCAGACCCAGTGTTGACATGTGGCAAGACGCTCCTCGGGGCGCGTCTTGCTTGGGCCTCTCTCATGGATGCCCTCTGTCAGACCCAGTGTTGACATGTGTCAAGACGCTCTTCGGGGCGCGTCTTGCTTTGGCCTCTCTCCTGGAGGCCCTCTGTAAGATCCATTGTTGACATGTGGCAAGACGCTCCTCGGGGCGCGTCTTGCTTGGGCTTCTCTCCTGGAGGCCCTCAGTCAGACCCATTGTTGACATGTGGCAAGACGCTCCTCGGGGCGCGTCTTGCTTGGGCCTCTCTCCAGAAGGCCCTCAGTCAGACCCAGTGTTGACACGTGGCAAGACGCTCCTCGGGGCGCATCTTGCTTGGGCCTCTCTCCTGGAGGCGCTCAGTCAGACTGAGTAGTGACATGTGGCCTGACGCTCCTCGGGGCGCGTCTTGCTTGGGCTTCTCTCCTGGAGGCGCTCAGTCAGACCCAGTGGTGACATGTGGCAAGACACTCCTCGGGGAGCGTCTTGCTTGGGCCTCTCTCCTGGAGGCCCTCAGTAAGACCCATTGTTGACATGTGGCAAGACGCTCCTCGGGGCGCATATTGCTTGGGCCTCTCTCCAGAAGGCCCTCAATCAGACCCAGTGTTGACACGTGGCAAGACGCTCCTCGGGGCGCTTCTTGCTTGGGCTTCTCTCCTGGAGGCCCTCAGTCAGACCAATTGTTGACATGTGGCAAGACGCTCCTCGGGGTGCGTCTTGCTTGGGCCTCTCTCCTGGAGGCGCTCAGTCAGACCGAGTAGTGACATGTGGCAAGATGCTCCTCGGGGTGCGTCTTGCTTGGGCCTCTCTCCTGGAGGCGCTCAGTGAGACCAAGTGCTGACATGTGGCAAGACGCTCCTCGGGGCGCGTCTTGCTGTGGCTTCTCTCATGGAGGCACTCATTCAGACCCAGTGTTGACATGTGGCAAGACGCTCCTCGGGGCTCGTCTTGCTTGGGCCTCTCTCCTGGAGGCGCTCAGTCAGACCCAGTGGTGACATGTGGCAAGACGCTCCTCGGGGCGCGTCTTGCTTGGGCCTTTCTCCTGGAGGCGCTCAGTCAGACCCAGTGTTGACACGTGGCAAGACACTCCTCGGGGCACGTCTTGCTTGGACCTCTCTCCTGGATGCGCTCAGTCAGACCCAGTGTTGACATGTGGCAAGATGCTCCTCGGGGCGCGTCTTGCTTGGGCCTCTCTCATGGATGCCCTCTGTTAGACCCAGTGTTGACATGTGTCAAGACGCTCCTCGGGGCGCGTCTTGCTTTGGCCTCTCTCCTGGAGGCCCTCAGTAAGATCCATTGTTGACATATGGCAAGACGCTCCTCGGGGCGCGTCTTGCTTGGGCTTCTCTCCTGGAGGCCCTCAGTCAGACCCATTGTTGACATGTGGCAAGACGCTCCTCGGGGCGCGTCTTGCTTGGGCTTCTCTCCTGGAGGCGCTCAGTCAGACCCAGTGGTGACATGTGGCAAGACACTCCTCGGGGAGCGTCTTGCTTGGGCCTCTCTCCTGGAGGCCCTCAGTAAGACCCATTGTTGACATGTGGCAAGACGCTCCTCGGGGCGCATCTTGCTTGGGCCTCTCTCCAGAAGGCCCTCAATCAGACCCAGTGTTGACACGTGGCAAGACGCTCCTCGGGGCGCGTCTTGCTTGGGCCTCTCTCCAGAAGGCCCTCAATCAGACCCAGTGTTGACACGTGGCAAGACGCTCCTCGGGGCGCATCTTGCTTGGGCCTCTCTCCTGGAGGCGCTCAGTCAGACTGAGTAGTGACATGTGGCCTGACGCTCCTCGAGGCGCGTCTTGCTTGGGCTTCTCTCCTGGAGGCGCTCAGTCAGACCCAGTGGTGACATGTGGCAAGACACTCCTCGGGGAGCGTCTTGCTTGGGCCTCTCTCCTGGAGGCCCTCAGTAAGACCCATTGTTGACATGTGGCAAGACGCTCCTCGGGGCGCATCTTGCTTGGGCCTCTCTCCAGAAGGCGCTCAGTCAGACCCAGTGGTATCATGTGGCAAGACGCTCCTCGGGGCACTTATGGCTTGGGCCTCTCTCCTGGAGGCGCTCAGTCAGACCCAGTGGTGACATGTGGCAAGACACTTCTCGGGGCGCGTCTTGCTTGGGCCTCTCTCCTGGAGGCCCTCTGTCAGACCCAGTGTTGACATCTGTCAAGACGCTCCTCGGGGCGCTTCTTGCTTGGGCTTCTCTCCTGGAGGCCCTCAGTCAGACCCATTGTTGACATGTGGCAAGACGCTCCTCGGGGCCCGTCTTGCTTGGGCTTCTCTCCTGGAGGCGCTCAGACAGACCCAGTGTTGACATGTGACAAGACGCTCCTCGGGGCGCGTCTTGCTTGGGACTCTCTCCTGGAGGCGCTCAGTCAGAACCAGAGGTGACATGTGGCAAGACGCTCCTCGGGGCGCGTCTTGCTTGGGCCTCTCTCCTGGAGGCGCTCTGTCAGACCCAGTGTTAACCTGTGGCAAGACGCTCCTACGAGCGCATCTTGCTTTGGCCTCTCTCCTGGAGGCGCTCAGTCAGACCGAGTGCTGACATGTGGCAAGAAGCTCCATGGGGTGCGTCTTGCTTGGGCCTCTCTCCTGGAGGCGCTCAGTCAGACCCAGTGTTGACATGTGGCAAGACGCTCCTCGGGGCGCGTCTTGCTTGGGCCTCTCGCCTGGAGGCGCTCAGTCAGACCCAGTGTTGACATGTGGCAAGACGCTCCTCGGGGCACGTCTTGCTTGGGCCTCTCTCCTGGAGGCGCTCAGTCAGACCCAGTGTTGACATGTGGCAAGACGCTCCTCGGGGCGCGTCTTGCTTGGGCTTCTCTCCTGGAGGCCCTCAGTCAGACCCATTGTTCACATGTGGCAAGACGCTCCTCGGGGTGCGTCTTGCTTGGGCCTCTCTCCTGGAGGCGCTCAGTCAGACCGAGTAGTGACATGTGGCAAGATGCTTCTCGGGGCGCGTCTTGCTTGGGCCTCTCTCCTGGAGGCGCTCAGTCAGAACAAGTGCTGACATGTGGCAAGATGCTCCTCGGGGCGCGTCTTGCAGGGGCTTATCTCATGGAGGCACTCAGTCAGACCCAGTGTTGACATGTGGCAAGACGCTCCTCGGGGCTCGTCTTGCTTGGGCCTCTCTCCTGGAAGCGCTCAGTCAGACCCAGTGGTGACATGTGGCAAGACGCTCCTCGGGGCGCGTCTTGCTTGGGCCTTTCTCCTGGAGGCGCTCAATCAGACCCAGTGTTGACACGTGGCAAGACACTCCTCGGGGCGCGTCTTGCTTGGACCTCTCTCCTGGAGGCGCTCAGTCAGACCCAGTGTTGACATGTGGCAAGACGTTTCTCGGGGCGCGTCTTGCTTGGGCCTCTCTCATGGATGCCCTCTGTCAGACCCAGTGTTGACACGTGTCAAGACGCTCCTCGGGGCGCATCTTGCTTGGGCCTCTCTCCTGGAGGCCCTCTGTCAGACCCAGTGTTGACATGTGTCAAGACGCTCCTCGGGGCACTTCTTGCTTGGGCATCTCTCCTGGAGGCCCTCAGTCAGACCCATTGTTGACATGTGGCAAGACGCTCCTCGGGGCGCGTCTTGCTTGGGCTTCTCTCCTGGAGGCGCTCAGTCAGACCCAGTGGTGACACGTGGCAAGACGCTCCTCGGGGCATGTCTTGCTTGGGCCTCTCTCCTGGAGGTGCTCAGTCAGACCCAGTGGTGACACGTGGCAAGACGCTCCTCGGGGCACATCTTGCTTGGGCCTCTCTCCTGGAGGCGCTCAGTCAGACGCAGTGTTGACACGTGGCAAGACACTCCTCGGGGCGCGTCTTGCTTGGGCCTCTCTCATGGAGGCCCTCTGTCAGACCCAGTGTTGACATGTGTCAAGACGCTCCTCGGGGCGCGTCTTGCTTTGGCCTCTCTCCTGGAGGCCCTCAGTAAGACCCATTGTTGACATGTGGCAAGACGCTCCTCGGGGCGCGTCTTGCTTGGGCTTCTCTCCTGGAGGCCCTCAGTCAGACCCATTGTTGACATGTGGCAAAACGCTCCTCGGGGCTGCGTCTTGCTTGGGCCTCTCTCCAGAAGGCCCTCAATCAGACCCGGTGTTGACACGTGGCAAGACGCTCCTCGGGGCGCGTCTTGCTTGGGCCTCTCTCCTGGAGCCGCTCAGTCAGACTGAGTAGTGACATGTTGCCTGACGCTCCTCGGGGCACGTCTTGCTTGGGCCTCTCTCCTGGAGGCGCTCAGTCAGACCCAGTGGTGACATGTGGCAAGACACTCCTCGGGGCGCGTCTTTCTTGGGCCTCTCTCCTGGAGGCCCTCTGTCAGACCCAGTGTTGACATGTGTCAAGACGCTCCTCGGGGCGCGTCTTGCTTGGGCTTCTCTCCTGGAGGCCCTCAGTCAGACCCATTGTTGACATGTGGCAAGACGCTCCTCGGGGCGCGTCTTGCTTGGGCTTCTCTCCTGGAGGCGCTCAGACAGAGCCAGTGTTGACATGTGACAAGACGCTCCTCGGGGCGCGTCTTGCTTGGGCCTCTCTCCTAGAGGCGCTCAGTCAGACCCAGTGGTATCATGTGGCAAGACGCTCCTCGGGGCACTTATGGCTTGGGCCTCTCTCCTGGAGGCGCTCAGTCAGACCCAGTGGTGACATGTGGCAAGACACTTCTCGGGGCGCGTCTTGCTTGGGCCTCTCTCCTGGAGGCCCTCTGTCAGACCCAGTGTTGACATCTGTCAAGACGCTCCTCGGGGCGCTTCTTGCTTGGGCTTCTCTCCTGGAGGCCCTCAGTCAGACCCATTGTTGACATGTGGCAAGACGCTCCTCGGGGCGCGTCTTGCTTGGGCTTCTCTCCTGGAGGCGCTCAGACAGACCCAGTGTTGACATGTGACAAGACGCTCCTCGGGGCGCGTCTTGCTTGGGACTCTCTCCTGGAGGCGCTCAGTCAGAACCAGAGGTGACATGTGGCAAGACGCTCCTCGGGGCGCGTCTTGCTTGGGCCTCTCTCCTGGAGGCGCTCTGTCAGACCCAGTGTTAACCTGTGGCAAGACGCTCCTACGAGCGCATCTTGCTTTGGCCTCTCTCCTGGAGGCGCTCAGTCAGACCGAGTGCTGACATGTGGCAAGAAGCTCCATGGGGTGCGTCTTGCTTGGGCCTCTCTCCTGGAGGCGCTCAGTCAGACCCAGTGTTGACATGTGGCAAGACGCTCCTCGGGGCGCGTCTTGCTTGGGCCTCTCGCCTGGAGGCGCTCAGTCAGACCCAGTGTTGACATGTGGCAAGACGCTCCTCGGGGCACGTCTTGCTTGGGCCTCTCTCCTGGAGGCGCTCAGTCAGACCCAGTGTTGACATGTGGCAAGACGCTCCTCGGGGCGCGTCTTGCTTGGGCTTCTCTCCTGGAGGCCCTCAGTCAGACCCATTGTTGACATGTGGCAAGACGCTCCTCGGGGTGCGTCTTGCTTGGGCCTCTCTCCTGGAGGCGCTCAGTCAGACCGAGTAGTGACATGTGGCAAGATGCTTCTCGGGGCGCGTCTTGCTTGGGCCTCTCTCCTGGAGGCGCTCAGTCAGAACAAGTGCTGACATGTGGCAAGATGCTCCTCGGGGCGCATCTTGCAGGGGCTTCTCTCATGGAGGCACTCAGTCAGACCCAGTGTTGACATGTGGCAAGACGCTCCTCGGGGCTCGTCTTGCTTGGGCCTCTCTCCTGGAAGCGCTCAGTCAGACCCAGTGGTGACATGTGGCAAGACGCTCCTCGGGGCGCGTCTTGCTTGGGCCTTTCTCCTGGAGGCGCTCAATCAGACCCAGTGTTGACACGTGGCAAGACACTCCTCGGGGCGCGTCTTGCTTGGACCTCTCTCCTGGAGGCGCTCAGTCAGACCCAGTGTTGACATGTGGCAAGACGTTTCTCGGGGCGCGTCTTGCTTGGGCCTCTCTCATGTATGCCCTCTGTCAGACCCAGTGTTGACATGTGTCAAGACGCTCCTCGGGGCGCATCTTGCTTGGGCCTCTCTCCAGAAGGCCCTCAATCAGACCCAGTCTTGACACGTGGCAAGACGCTCCTCGGGGCGCGTCTTGCTTGGGCCTCTCTCCTGGAGGCGCTCAGTCAGACCCAGTGGTAACATGTGGCAAGACGCCCCTCGGGGCGCGTCTTGCTTGGGCCTCTCTCCTGGAGGCCCTCTGTCAGACCCAGTGTTGACATGTGTCAAGACGCTCCTCGGGGCACTTCTTGCTTGGGCTTCTCTCCTGGAGGCCCTCAGTCAGACCCATTGTTGACATGTGGCAAGACGCTCCTCGGGGCGCGTCTTGCTTGGGCTTCTCTCCTGGAGGCGCTCAGTCAGACCCAGTGGTGACACGTGGCAAGACGCTCCTCGGGGCACGTCTTGCTTGGGCCTCTCTCCTGGAGGTGCTCAGTCAGACCCAGTGGTGACACGTGGCAAGACGCTCCTCGGGGCACATCTTGCTTGGGCCTCTCTCCTGGAGGCGCTCAGTCAGACGCAGTGTTGACACGTGGCAAGACACTCCTCGGGGCGCGTCTTGCTTGGGCCTCTCTCATGGAGGCCCTCTGTCAGACCCAGTGTTGACATGTGTCAAGACGCTCCTCGGGGCGCGTCTTGCTTTGGCCTCTCTCCTGGAGGCCCTCAGTAAGACCCATTGTTGACATGTGGCAAGACGCTCCTCGGGGCGCGTCTTGCTTGGGCTTCTCTCCTGGAGGCCCTCAGTCAGACCCATTGTTGACATGTGGCAAAACGCTCCTCGGGGCTGCTTCTTGCTTGGGCCTCTCTCCAGAAGGCCCTCAATCAGACCCGGTGTTGACACGTGGCAAGACGCTCCTCGGGGCGCGTCTTGCTTGGGCCTCTCTCCTGGAGCCGCTCAGTCAGACTGAGTAGTGACATGTTGCCTGACGCTCCTCGGGGCACGTCTTGCTTGGGCCTCTCTCCTGGAGGCGCTCAGTCAGACCCAGTGGTGACATGTGGCAAGACACTCCTCGGGGCGCGTCTTTCTTGGGCCTCTCTCCTGGAGGCCCTCTGTCAGACCCAGTGTTGACATGTGTCAAGACGCTCCTCGGGGCGCGTCTTGCTTGGGCTTCTCTCCTGGATGCCCTCAGTCAGACCCATTGTTGACATGTGGCAAGAAGCTCCTCGGGGCGCGTCTTGCTTGGGCTTCTCTCCTGGAGGCGCTCAGACAGAGCCAGTGTTGACATGTGACAAGACGCTCCTCGGGGCGCGTCTTGCTTGGGCCTCTCTCCTAGAGGCGCTCAGTCAGACCCAGTGGTATCATGTGGCAAGACGCTCCTCGGGGCACTTATGGCTTGGGCCTCTCTCCTGGAGGCGCTCAGTCAGACCCAGTGGTGACATGTGGCAAGACACTTCTCGGGGCGCGTCTTGCTTGGGCCTCTCTCCTGGAGGCCCTCTGTCAGACCCAGTGTTGACATCTGTCAAGACGCTCCTCGGGGCGCTTCTTGCTTGGGCTTCTCTCCTGGAGGCCCTCAGTCAGACCCATTGTTGACATGTGGCAAGACGCTCCTCGGGGCGCGTCTTGCTTGGGCTTCTCTCCTGGAGGCGCTCAGACAGACCCAGTGTTGACATGTGACAAGACGCTCCTCGGGGCGCGTCTTGCTTGGGACTCTCTCCTGGAGGCGCTCAGTCAGAACCAGAGGTGACATGTGGCAAGACGCTCCTCGGGGCGCGTCTTGCTTGGGCCTCTCTCCTGGAGGCGCTCTGTCAGACCCAGTGTTAACCTGTGGCAAGACGCTCCTACGAGCGCATCTTGCTTTGGCCTCTCTCCTGGAGGCGCTCAGTCAGACCGAGTGCTGACATGTGGCAAGAAGCTCCATGGGGTGCGTCTTGCTTGGGCCTCTCTCCTGGAGGCGCTCAGTCAGACCCAGTGTTGACATGTGGCAAGACGCTCCTCGGGGCGCGTCTTGCTTGGGCTTCTCTCCTGGAGGCGCTCAGTCAGACCCAGTGTTGACATGTGGCAAGACGTTTCTCGGGGCGCGTCTTGCTTGGGCCTCTCTCATGGATGCCCTCTGTCAGACCCAGTGTTGACATGTGTCAAGACGCTCCTCGGGGCGCATCTTGCTTGGGCCTCTCTCCAGAAGGCCCTCAATCAGACCCAGTGTTGACACGTGGCAAGACGCTCCTCGGGGCGCGTCTTGCTTGGGCCTCTCTCCTGGAGGCGCTCAGTCAGACCCAGTGGTAACATGTGGCAAGACGCCCCTCGGGGCGCGTCTTGCTTGGGCCTCTCTCCTGGAGGCCCTCTGTCAGACCCAGTGTTGACATGTGTCAAGACGCTCCTCGGGGCACTTCTTGCTTGGGCTTCTCTCCTGGAGGCCCTCAGTCAGACCCATTGTTGACATGTGGCAAGACGCTCCTCGGGGCGCGTCTTGCTTGGGCTTCTCTCCTGGAGGCGCTCAGTCAGACCCAGTGGTGACACGTGGCAAGACGCTCCTCGGGGCACGTCTTGCTTGGGCCTCTCTCCTGGAGGTGCTCAGTCAGACCCAGTGGTGACACGTGGCAAGACGCTCCTCGGGGCACATCTTGCTTGGGCCTCTCTCCTGGAGGCGCTCAGTCAGACGCAGTGTTGACACGTGGCAAGACACTCCTCGGGGCGCGTCTTGCTTGGGCCTCTCTCATGGAGGCCCTCTGTCAGACCCAGTGTTGACATGTGTCAAGACGCTCCTCGGGGCGCGTCTTGCTTTGGCCTCTCTCCTGGAGGCCCTCAGTAAGACCCATTGTTGACATGTGGCAAGACGCTCCTCGGGGCGCGTCTTGCTTGGGCTTCTCTCCTGGAGGCCCTCAGTCAGACCCATTGTTGACATGTGGCAAAACGCTCCTCGGGGCTGCGTCTTGCTTGGGCCTCTCTCCAGAAGGCCCTCAATCAGACCCGGTGTTGACACGTGGCAAGACGCTCCTCGGGGCGCGTCTTGCTTGGGCCTCTCTCCTGGAGGCGCTCAGTCAGACCCAGTGGTGACATGTGGCAAGACACTCCTCGGGGCGCGTCTTTCTTGGGCCTCTCTCCTGGAGGCCCTCTGTCAGACCCAGTGTTGACATGTGTCAAGACGCTCCTCGGGGCGCGTCTTGCTTGGGCTTCTCTCCTGGAGGCCCTCAGTCAGACCCATTGTTGACATGTGGCAAGAAGCTCCTCGGGGCGCGTCTTGCTTGGGCTTCTCTCCTGGAGGCGCTCAGACAGAGCCAGTGTTGACATGTGACAAGACGCTCCTCGGGGCGCGTCTTGCTTGGGCCTCTCTCCTAGAGGCGCTCAGTCAGACCCAGTGGTATCATGTGGCAAGACGCTCCTCGGGGCACTTATGGCTTGGGCCTCTCTCCTGGAGGCGCTCAGTCAGACCCAGTGGTGACATGTGGCAAGACACTTCTCGGGGCGCGTCTTGCTTGGGCCTCTCTCCTGGAGGCCCTCTGTCAGACCCAGTGTTGACATCTGTCAAGACGCTCCTCGGGGCGCTTCTTGCTTGGGCTTCTCTCCTGGAGGCCCTCAGTCAGACCCATTGTTGACATGTGGCAAGACGCTCCTCGGGGCGCGTCTTGCTTGGGCTTCTCTCCTGGAGGCGCTCAGACAGACCCAGTGTTGACATGTGACAAGACGCTCCTCGGGGCGCGTCTTGCTTGGGACTCTCTCCTGGAGGCGCTCAGTCAGAACCAGAGGTGACATGTGGCAAGACGCTCCTCGGGGCGCGTCTTGCTTGGGCCTCTCTCCTGGAGGCGCTCTGTCAGACCCAGTGTTAACCTGTGGCAAGACGCTCCTACGAGCGCATCTTGCTTTGGCCTCTCTCCTGGAGGCGCTCAGTCAGACCGAGTGCTGACATGTGGCAAGAAGCTCCATGGGGTGCGTCTTGCTTGGGCCTCTCTCCTGGAGGCGCTCAGTCAGACCCAGTGTTGACATGTGGCAAGACGCTCCTCGGGGCGCGTCTTGCTTGGGCCTCTCGCCTGGAGGCGCTCAGTCAGACCCAGTGTTGACGTGTGGCAAGACGCTCCTCGGGGCACGTCTTGCTTGGGCCTCTCTCCTGGAGGCGCTCAGTCAGACCCAGTGTTGACATGTGGCAAGACGCTCCTCGGGGCGCGTCTTGCTTGGGCTTCTCTCCTGGAGGCCCTCAGTCAGACCCATTGTTGACATGTGGCAAGACGCTCCTCGGGGTGCGTCTTGCTTGGGCCTCTCTCCTGGAGGCGCTCAGTCAGACCGAGTAGTGACATGTGGCAAGATGCTTCTCGGGGCGCGTCTTGCTTGGGCCTCTCTCCTGGAGGCGCTCAGTCAGAACAAGTGCTGACATGTGGCAAGATGCTCCTCGGGGCGCGTCTTGCAGGGGCTTCTCTCATGGAGGCACTCAGTCAGACCCAGTGTTGACATGTGGCAAGACGCTCCTCGGGGCGCGTCTTGCTTGGACCTCTCTCCTGGAGGCGCTCAGTCAGACCCAGTGTTGACATGTGGCAAGACGTTTCTCGGGGCGCGTCTTGCTTGGGCCTCTCTCATGGATGCCCTCTGTCAGACCCAGTGTTGACATGTGTCAAGACGCTCCTCGGGGCGCATCTTGCTTGGGCCTCTCTCCAGAAGGCCCTCAATCAGACCCAGTGTTGACACGTGGCAAGACGCTCCTCGGGGCGCGTCTTGCTTGGGCCTCTCTCCTGGAGGCGCTCAGTCAGACCCAGTGGTGACATGTGGCAAGACGCCCCTCGGGGCGCGTCTTGCTTGGGCCTCTCTCCTGGAGGCCCTCTGTCAGACCCAGTGTTGACATGTGTCAAGACGCTCCTCGGGGCACTTCTTGCTTGGGCTTCTCTCCTGGAGGCCCTCAGTCAGACCCATTGTTGACATGTGGCAAGACGCTCCTCGGGGCGCGTCTTGCTTGGGCTTCTCTCCTGGAGGCGCTCAGTCAGACCCAGTGGTGACACGTGGCAAGACGCTCCTCGGGGCACGTCTTGCTTGGGCCTCTCTCCTGGAGGTGCTCAGTCAGACCCAGTGGTGACACGTGGCAAGACGCTCCTCGGGGCACATCTTGCTTGGGCCTCTCTCCTGGAGGCGCTCAGTCAGACGCAGTGTTGACACGTGGCAAGACACTCCTTGGGGCGCGTCTTGCTTGGGCCTCTCTCATGGAGGCCCTCTGTCAGACCCAGTGTTGACATGTGTCAAGACGCTCCTCGGGGCGCGTCTTGCTTTGGCCTCTCTCCTGGAGGCCCTCAGTAAGACCCATTGTTGACATGTGGCAAGACGCTCCTCGGGGCGCGTCTTGCTTGGGCTTCTCTCCTGGAGGCCCTCAGTCAGACCCATTGTTGACATGTGGCAAAACGCTCCTCGGGGCTGCGTCTTGCTTGGGCCTCTCTCCAGAAGGCCCTCAATCAGACCCGGTGTTGACACGTGGCAAGACGCTCCTCGGGGCGCGTCTTGCTTGGGCCTCTCTCCTGGAGCCGCTCAGTCAGACTGAGTAGTGACATGTTGCCTGACGCTCCTCGGGGCACGTCTTGCTTGGGCCTCTCTCCTGGAGGCGCTCAGTCAGACCCAGTGGTGACATGTGGCAAGACACTCCTCGGGGCGCGTCTTTCTTGGGCCTCTCTCCTGGAGGCCCTCTGTCAGACCCAGTGTTGACATGTGTCAAGACGCTCCTCGGGGCGCGTCTTGCTTGGGCTTCTCTCCTGGAGGCCCTCAGTCAGACCCATTGTTGACATGTGGCAAGACGCTCCTCGGGGCGCGTCTTGCTTGGGCTTCTCTCCTGGAGGCGCTCAGACAGAGCCAGTGTTGACATGTGACAAGACGCTCCTCGGGGCGCGTCTTGCTTGGGCCTCTCTCCTAGAGGCGCTCAGTCAGACCCAGTGGTATCATGTGGCAAGACGCTCCTCGGGGCACTTATGGCTTGGGCCTCTCTCCTGGAGGCGCTCAGTCAGACCCAGTGGTGACATGTGGCAAGACACTTCTCGGGGCGCGTCTTGCTTGGGCCTCTCTCCTGGAGGCCCTCTGTCAGACCCAGTGTTGACATCTGTCAAGACGCTCCTCGGGGCGCGTCTTGCTTGGGCTTCTCTCCTGGACGCCCTCTGTCAGACCCATTGTTGACATGTGGCAAGACGCTCCTCGGGGCGCGTCTTGCTTGGGCCTCTCTCCTGGAGGCGCTCAGTCAGAACCAGAGGTGACATGTGGCAAGACGCTCCTCGGGGCGCGTCTTGCTTGGGCCTCTCTCCTGGAGGCCCTCTGTCAGACCCAGTGTTAACCTGTGGCAAGACGCTCCTCCGAGCGCATCTTGCTTTGGCCTCTCTCCTGGAGGCGCTCAGTCAGACCGAGTGCTGACATGTGGCAAGAAGCTCCTTGGGGTGCGTCTTGCTTGGGCTTCTCTCCTGGAGGCCCTCAGTAAGACCCATTGTTGACATGTGGCAAGACGCTCCTAAGGGCGCGTCTTGCTTGGGCTTCTCTCCTTGAGGCCCTCAGTCAGACCCATTGTTGACATGTGGCAAGACGCTCCTCGGGGCACGTCTTGCTTGGGCCTCTCTCCAGAAGGCCCTCCATCAGACCCAGTGTTGACACGTGACAAGACGCTCCTCGGGGCACGTCTTGCTTGGGCCTCTCTCCTGGAGGCGCTCAGTCAGACCGAGTGCTGACATAAGGCAAGACGCTCCTCGGGGCGCGTTTTGCTGGGCACTCTCTCCTGGAGGCCCTCAGTCAGACCCATTGTTGACATGTGGCAAGACGCTCCTCGGGGTGCGTCTTGCTTGGGCCTCTCTCCTGGAGGCGCTCAGTCAGACCGAGTAGTGACATGTCGCAAGATGCTTCTCGGGGCGCGTCTTGCTTGGGCCTCTCTCCTGGAGGCGCTCAGTCAGACCAAGTGCTGACATGTGGCAAGACGCTCCTCGGGGCGCGTCTTGCTGGGGCTTCTCTTATGGAGGCACTCAGTCAGACCCAGTGTTGACATGTGGCAAGACGCTCCTCGGGGCTCGTCTTGCTTGGGCCTCTCTCCTGGAGGCGCTCAGTCAGACCCAGTGGTGACATGTGGCAAGACGCTCCTCGGGGCGCGTCTTGCTTGGGCCTTTCTCCTGGAGGCGCTCAATCAGACCCAGTGTTGACACGTGGCAAGACACTCCTCGGGGCGCGTCTTGCTTGGACCTCTCTCCTGGAGGCGCTCAGTCAGACCCAGTGTTGACATGTGGCAAGACGCTCCTCGGGGCGCGTCTTGCTTGGGCCTCTCTCATGGATGCCCTCTGTCAGACCCAGTGTTGACATGTGTCAAGACGCTCCTCGGGGCGCGTCTTGCTTTGGCCTCTCTCCTGGAGGCCCTCAGTAAGATCCATTGTTGACATGTGGCAAGACGCTCCTCGGGGCGCGTCTTGCTTGGGCTTCTCTCCTGGAGGCCCTCAGTCAGACCCATTGTTGACATGTGGCAAGACGCTCCTCGGGGCGCGTCTTGCTTGGGCCTCTCTCCAGAAGGCCCTCAATCAGACCCAGTGTTGACAGGTGGCAAGACGCTCCTCGGGGCGCGTCTTGCTTGGGCCTCTCTCCTGGAGGCGCTCAGTCAGACTGAGTAGTGACATGTGGCCTGACGCTCCTCGGGGCGCGTCTTCCTTGGGCCTCTCTCCTGGAGGTGCTCAGTCAGACCCAGTGGTGACATGTGGCAAGACACTCCTCGGGGCGTGTATTGCTTGGGCCTCTCTCCTGGAGGCCCTCAGTAAGACCCATTGTTGACATGTGGCAAGACGCTCCTCGGGGCGCATCTTGCTTGGGCCTCTCTCCAGAAGGCCCTCAATCAAACCCAGTGTTGACATGTCGCAAGACGCTCCTCGGGGCGCGTCTTGCTTGGGCCTCTCTCCTGGAGGCACTCAGTCAGACTGATTAGTGACATGTGGCCTGACGCTCCTCGGGGCGCGTCTTGCTTGGGCCTCTCTCCTGGAGGCGCTCAGTCAGACCCAGTGGTGACATGTGGCAAGACACCCCTCGGGGCGCGTCTTGCTTGGGCCTCTCTCCTGGAGGCCCTCTGTCAGACCCAGTGTTGAAATGTGTCAAGACGCTCCTCGGGGCGCGTCTTGCTTGGGCTTCTCTCCTGGAGGCCCTCAGTCAGACCCATTGTTGACATGTGGCAAGACGCTCCTCGGGGCGCGTCTTGCTTGGGCTTCTCTCCTGGAGGCGCTCAGACAGACCCAGTGTTGACATGTGACAAGACGCTCCTCGGGGCGCGTCTTGCTTGGGCCTCTCTCCTGGAGGCGCTCAGTCAGAACCAGAGGTGACATGTGGCAAGACGCTCCTCGGGGCGCGTCTTGCTTGGGCCTCTCTCCTGGAGGCGCTCAGTCAGACCCAGTGTTGACACGTGGCAAGACGCTCCTCGGGGCGCGTCTTGCTTGGGCCTCTCTCCTGGAGGCGCTCAGTCAGACCCAGTGTTGGCATAAGGCAAGACGCTCCTCAGGGCGCGTCTTGGTTGGGCCTCTCTCCTGGAGGCGCTCAGTCAGACCCAGTGTTGACATGTGGCAAGACGCTCCTCGGGGCGCGTATTGCTTGGGCTTCTCTCATGGAGGCCCTCAGTCAGACCCAGTGTTGACATGTGTCAAGACGCTCCTCGGGGCGCGTCTTGCTGGGGCTTCTCTCATGGAGGCCCTCAGTCAGACCTAGTGTTGACATGTGGCAAGACGCTCCTCGGGGCGCGTCTTGCTTGGACCTCTCTCCTGGAGGCGCTCAGTCAGACCGAGTGCTGACATAAGCAAGACGCTCCTCGGGGCGCGTCTTGCTGGGGCCTCTCTCCTGGAGGCGCTCAATCAGACCCAGTGGTGACACGTGGCAAGACGCTCCTCGGGGCGCATCTTGCTTGGGCCTCTCTCCTGGAGGCGCTCAGTCAGACCCAGTGTTGACACGTGGCAAGACGCTCGTCGGGGCGCGACTTGCTTGGGCCTCTCTCCTGGAGTCGCTCACTCAGACCCAGTGTTGACATGTGGCAAGACACTCCTCGGGGCGCGTCTTGTTTGGGCCTCTCTCATGGAGGCCCTCTGTCAGACCCAGTGTTGACATGTGTCAAGACGCTCCTCGGGGCGCGTCTTGCTTTGGCCTCTCTCCTGGAGGCGCTCAGTCAGACCGAGTGCTGACATGTGGCAAGAAGCTCCTCGGGGCGCGTCTTGCTTGGGCTTCTCTCCTATAGGCCCTCAGTAAGACCCATTGTTGACATGTGGCAAGATGCTCCTCGGGGCGCGTCTTGCTTGGGCCTCTCTCCAGAAGGCCCTCAATCAGACCCAGTGTTGACACGTGGCAAGATGCTCCTCGGGGCGCGTCTTGCTTGGGCCTCTCTCCTGGAGGCGCTCAGTCAGACCCAGTGGTGACATGTGGCAAGACAATCCTCGGGGCGCGTCTTGCTTGGGCCTCTCTCCTGGAGGCCCTCTGTCAGACCCAGTGTTGACATGTGTCAAGACGCTCCACGGGGCGTGTCTTGCTTGGGCCTCTCTCCTTGAGGCGCTCAGTCAGACCGAGTGCTGACATGTGGCAAGACGCTCCTCGGGGCGCGTCTTGCTTGGGCTTCTCTCCTGGAGGCGCACAGAAAGACCCAGTGTTGACATGTGGCAAGACACTCCTCCGGGCGCGTCTTGCTTGGGCCTCTCTCCTGGAGGCCCTCAGTCAGAACCAGAGGTGACATGTGGCAAGACGCTCCTCGGGGCGCGTCTTGCTTGGGCCTCTCTCCTGGAGGCCCTCTGACAGACCCAGTGTTGACATGTGGCAAGACACTCCTCCGGGCGCATCTTGCTTGGGCCTCTCTCCTGGAGGCCCTCAGTAAGACCCATCGTTGACATGTGGCAAGACGCTCCTCAGGGCGCGTCTTGCTTGGGCCTCTCTCCTGGAGGCGCTCAGTCAGACCGAGTACTGACATGTGGCAAGACGCTCCTCGGGGCGCGTCTTGCTTGGGCTTCTCTCCTGGAGGCGCTCAGAAAGACCCAGTGTTGACATGTGGCAAGACACTCCTCTGGGCGCATCTTGCTTGGCCCTCTCTCCTGGAGGCCCTCAGTCAGAACCAGAGGTGACATGTGGCAAGACGCTCCTCGGGGCACGTCTTGCTTGGGCCTCTCTCCTGGAGGCCCTCTGACAGACCCAGTGTTGACATGTGGCAAGACACTCCTCCGGGCGCATCTTGCTTGGGCCTCTCTCCTGGAGACCCTCAGTAAGACCCATCGTTGACATGTGGCAAGACGCTCCTCGGGGCGCGTCTTGCTTGGCCCTCTCTCCTGGAGGCGCTCAGTCAGACCCAGTGGTGACATGTTGCAGGACACTCCTCGGGGCGCGTCTTGCTTGGGCCTCTCTCCTGGAGGCCCTCTGTCAGACCCAGTGTTGACATGTGTCAAGACGCTCCTCGGGGCGCGTCTTGCTTGGGCTTCTCTCCTGGAGGCCCTCAGTCAGACCCATTGTTGACATGTGGCAAGACGCTCCTCGGGGCGCGTCTTGCTTGGGCCTCTCTCCTGGAGGCGCTCAGTCAGACCGAGTGCTGATATGTGGCAAGACGCTCCTCGGGCCGCGTGTTGCTTGGGCTTCTCTCCTGGAGGCCCTCAGTCAGACCCATTGTTGACATGTGGCAAGACGCTCCTCAGGGCGCGTCTTGCTTGGGCCTCT
This sequence comes from Nothobranchius furzeri, assembly GCF_043380555.1. Classification (NCBI taxonomy): domain Eukaryota; kingdom Metazoa; phylum Chordata; class Actinopteri; order Cyprinodontiformes; family Nothobranchiidae; genus Nothobranchius; species Nothobranchius furzeri. Next base: position 1,407,770 of record NC_091750.1, read on the forward strand.
CTCCTGGAGGCGCTCAGTCAGACCGAGTGCTGTCATCTGGCAAGACGCTCCTCGGGGCGCGTCTTGCTTGGGCTTCTCTCCTGGAGGCGCTCAGAAAGACCCAGTGTTGACATGTGACAAGACCCTCCTCGGGGCGCGTCTTGCTTGGGCCTCTCTCCTGGAGGCGCTCAGTCAGAACCAGAGGTGACATGTGGTTAGACGCTCCTCGGGGCGCGTCTTGCTTGGGCCATTCTCCTGGAGGCCCTCTGTCAGACCCAGTGTTGACATGTGGCAAGACGCTCCTCCGGGAGCATCTTGCTTGGGCCTCTCTCCTGGAGGCCCTCAGTCAGACCCATTGTTGACATGTGGCAAGACGCTCCTCGGGGCGCATCCTTCTTGGGCCTCTCTCCTGGAGGCGCTCAGTCAGACCCATTGTTGATATGCGGCAAGACGCTCCTCGGGGCGCGTCTTGCTTGGGCTTCTCTCCTGGAGGCGCTCAGACAGACCCAGTGTTGACATGTGACAAGACGCTCCTCGGGGCGCTTCTTGCTTGGGCCTCTCTCCTGGAGGCGCTCAGTCAGAACCAGAGGTGACACGTGGCAAGACGCTCCTCGGGGCGTGTCTTGCTTGGGCCTCTCTCCTGGAGGCCCTCTGTCAGACCCAGTGTTGACATGTGGCAAGACGCTCCTCCGGGCGCATCTTGCTTGGGCCTCTCTCCTGGAGGCCCTCAGTCAGACCCATTGTTGACATGTGGCAAGACGCTCCTCGGGGCGCGTCTTGCTTGGGCCTCTCTCCTGGAGGCGCTCAGTCAGACCGAGTGCTGACATAAGGCAAGACACTCCTCGGGGCGCGTCTTGCTTTGGCCTCTCTCCTGGAGGCCCTCAGTAAGACCCATTGTTGACATGTGGCAAGACGCTCCTCGGGGCGCGTCTTGCTTGGGCCTCTCTCCAGAAGGCCCTCAATCAGACCCAGTGTTGACACGTGGCAAAACGCTCCTCGGGGCGCGTCTTGCTTGGGCCTCTCTCCTGGAGGCGCTCAGTCAGACTGAGTAGTGCCATGTGGCCTGACGCTCCTCGGGGCGCGTGTTGCTTGGACCTCTCTCCTGGAGGCGCTCAGTCAGACCAAGTGTTGACATGTGGCAAGACACTCCTCGGGGCGCGTCTTGCTTGGGCCTCTCGCCTGGAGGCGCTCAGTCAGACCCAGTGTTGACATGTGGCAAGACACTCCTCTGGGCGCGTCTTGCTTGGGCCTCTCTCCTGGAGGCCCTCTGTCAGACCCAGTGTTGACATGTGTCAAGACGCTCCACGGAGCGCGTCTTGCTTGGGCCTCTCTCCTTGAGGCGCTCAGTCAGACCGAGTGCTGACATGTGGCAAGACGCTCCTCAGGGCGCGTCTTGCTTGGGCTTCTCTCCTGGAGGTGCTCAGAAAGACCCAGTGTTGACATGTGGCAAGACACTCCTCCGGGCGCGTCTTGCTTGGGCCTCTCTCCAGGAGGCCCTCAGTCAGAACCAGAGGTGACATGTGGCAAGACGCTCCTCGGGCCGCGTCTTGCTTGGGCCTCTCTCCTGGAGGCCCTCTGACAGACCCAGTGTTGACATGTGGCAAGACACTCCTCCGGGCGCATCTTGCTTGGGCCTCTCTCCTGGAGGCCCTCAGTAAGACCCATCCTTGACATGTGGCAAGACGCTCCTCAGGGCGCGTCTTGCTTGGGCCTCTCTCCTGTAGGCGCTCTGTCAGACCGAGTGCTGACATGTGGCAAGACGCTCCTCGGGGCGCGTCTTGCTTGGGCTTCTCTCCTGGAGGCGCTCAGAAAGACCCAGTGTTGACATGTGGCAAGACACTCCTCTGGGCGCATCTTGCTTGGGCCTCTCTCCTGGAGGCCCTCAGTCAGAACCAGAGGTGACATGTGGCAAGACACTCCTCGGGGCGCGTCTTGCTTGGGCCTCTCTCCTGGAGGCCCTCTGACAGACACAGATTTGACATGTGGCAAGACACTCCTCCGGGCGCATCTTGCTTGGGCCTCTCTCCTGGAGACCCTCAGTAAGACCCATCGTTGACATGTGGCAAGACGCTCCTCGGGGCGCGTCTTGCTTGGGCCCCTCTCCTGGAGGCGCTCAGTCAGACCCAGTGGTGACATGTTGCAAGACACTCCTCGGGGCGCGTCTTGCTTGGGCCTCTCTCCTGGAGGCCCTCTGTCAGACCCAGTGTTGACATGTGTCAAGACGCTCCTCGGGGCGCGTCTTGCTTGGGCTTCTCTCCTGGAGGCCCTCAGTCAGACCCATTGTTGACATGTGGCAAGACGCTCCTCGGGGCGCGTCTTGCTTGGGCCTCTCTCCTGGAGGCGCTCAGTCAGACCGAGTGCTGATATGTGGCAAGACGCTCCTCGGGCCGCGTGTTTTTGGGCTTCTCTCCTGGAGGCCCTCAGTCAGACCCATTGTTGACATGTGGCAAGACGCTCCTCAGGGCGCGTCTTGCTTGGGCCTCTCTCCTGGAGGCGCTCAGTCAGACCGAGTGCTGACATGTGGCAAGACGCTCCTCGGGGCGCGTCTTGCTTGGGCCTCTCTCCTGGAGGCGCTCAGTCAGACCGAGTGCTGACATGTGGCAAGACGCTCCTCGGGGCGCGTCTTGCTTGGGCTTCTCTCCTGGAGGCGCTCAGAAAAACCCAGCGTTGACATGTGACAAGACCCTCCTCGGGGCGCGTCTTGCTTGGGCTTCTCTCCTGGAGGCGCTCAGAAAAACCCAGTGTTGACATGTGACAAGACCCTCCTCGGGGCGCGTCTTGCTTGGGCCTCTCTCCTGGAGGCGCTCAGTCAGAACCAGAGGTGACATGTGGTTAGACGCTCCTCGGGGCGCGTCTTGCTTGGGCCTTTCTCCTGGAGGCCCTCTGTCAGACCCAGTGTTGACATGTGGCAAGACGCTCCTCCGGGCGCATCTTGCTTGGGTCTCTCTCCTGGAGGCCCTCAGTCAGACCCATTGTTGACATGTGGCAAGACGCTCCTCGGGGCGCGTCCTGCTTGGGCCTCTCTCCTGGAGGCGCTCAGTCAGACCGAGTGCTGACATAAGGCAAGACGCTCCTCGGGGCGCGTGTTGCTGGGGCCTCTCTCCTGGTGGCGCTCAGTCAGACCCAGTGCTGACATGTGGCAAGACGCTACTCGGGGCGCGTCTTGCTTGGGCCTCTCTCCTGGAGGCGCTCAAACAGACTGAGTAGTGACATGTGGCCTGACTCTCCTCGGGGCGCGTCTTGCTTGGGCCTCTCTCCTGGAGGCGCTCAGTCAGACCCAGTGGTGACATGTGGCAAGACACTCCTCGGGGCGCGTCTTGCTTGGGCCTCTCTCCTGGAGGCCCTCTGTCAGACCCAGTGTTGACATGTGTCAAGACGCTCCTCGGTGCGCGTCTTGCTTGGGCTTCTCTCCTGGAGGCCCTCAGTCAGACCCATTGTTGACATGTGGCAAGACGCTCCTCGGGGCGCATCCTTCTTGGGCCTCTCTCCTGGAGGCGCTCAGTCAGACCGAGTGCTGACATAAGGCAAGACGCTCCTCGGGGCGCGTGTTGCTGGGGCCTCTCTCCTGGAGGCGCTCAGTCAGACCCAGTGCTGACATGTGGCAAGACGCTCCTCGGGGCGCGTCTTGCTTGGGCCTCTCTCCTGGAGGCGCTCAAACAGACTGATTAGTGACATGTGGCCTGACTCTCCTCGGGGCGCGTCTTGCTTGGCCTCTCTCCTGGAGGCGCTCAGTCAGACCCAGTGGTGAAATGTGGCAAGACACTCCTCGGGGCGCGTCTTGCTTGGGCCTCTCTCCTGGAGGCCCTCTGTCAGACCCAGTGTTGACATGTGTCAAGACGCTCCTCGGGGCGCGTCTTGCTTGGGCTTCTCTCCTGGAGGCCCTCAGTCAGACCCATTGTTGATATGCGGCAAGACGCTCCTCGGGGCGCGTCTTGCTTGGGCTTCTCTCCTGGAGGCGCTCAGACAGACCCAGTGTTGACATGTGACAAGACGCTCCTCGGGGCGCTTCTTGCTTGGGCCTCTCTCCTGGAGGCGCTCAGTCAGAACCAGAGGTGACACGTGGCAAGACGCTCCTCGGGGCGTGTCTTGCTTGGGCCTCTCTCCTGGAGGCCCTCTGTCAGACCCAGTGTTGACATGTGGCAAGACGCTCCTCCGGGCGCATCTTGCTTGGGCCTCTCTCCTGGAGGCCCTCAGTCAGACCCATTGTTGACATGTGGCAAGACGCTCTTCGGGGCGCGTCTTGCTTGGGCCTCTCTCCTGGAGGCGCTCAGTCAGACCGAGTGCTGACATAAGGCAAGACACTCCTCGGGGCGCGTCTTGCTTTGGCCTCTCTCCTGGAGGCCCTCAGTAAGACCCATTGTTGACATGTGGCAAGACGCTCCTCGGGGCGCGTCTTGCTTGGGCCTCTCTCCAGAAGGCCCTCAATCAGACCCAGTGTTGACACGTGGCAAAACGCTCCTCGGGGCGCGTCTTGCTTGGGCCTCTCTCCTGGAGGCGCTCAGTCAGACTGAGTAGTGCCATGTGGCCTGACGCTCCTCGGGGCGCGTGTTGCTTGGACCTCTCTCCTGGAGGCGCTCAGTCAGACCAAGTGTTGACATGTGGCAAGACACTCCTCGGGGCGCGTCTTGCTTGGGCCTCTCGCCTGGAGGCGCTCAGTCAGACCCAGTGTTGACATGTGGCAAGACACTCCTCTGGGCGCGTCTTGCTTGGGCCTCTCTCCTGGAGGCCCTCTGTCAGACCCAGTGTTGACATGTGTCAAGACGCTCCACGGAGCGCGTCTTGCTTGGGCCTCTCTCCTTGAGGCGCTCAGTCAGACCGAGTGCTGACATGTGGCAAGACGCTCCTCAGGGCGCGTCTTGCTTGGGCTTCTCTCCTGGAGGCGCTCAGAAAGACCCAGTGTTGACATGTGGCAAGACACTCCTCCGGGCGCGTCTTGCTTGGGCCTCTCTCCAGGAGGCCCTCAGTCAGAACCAGAGGTGACATGTGGCAAGACGCTCCTCGGGCCGCGTCTTGCTTGGGCCTCTCTCCTGGAGGCCCTCTGACAGACCCAGTGTTGACATGTGGCAAGACACTCCTCCGGGCGCATCTTGCTTGGGCCTCTCTCCTGGAGGCCCTCAGTAAGACCCATCCTTGACATGTGGCAAGACGCTCCTCAGGGCGCGTCTTGCTTGGGCCTCTCTCCTGTAGGCGCTCTGTCAGACCGAGTGCTGACATGTGGCAAGACGCTCCTCGGGGCGCGTCTTGCTTGGGCTTCTCTCCTGGAGGCGCTCAGAAAGACCCAGTGTTGACATGTGGCAAGACACTCCTCTGGGCGCATCTTGCTTGGGCCTCTCTCCTGGAGGCCCTCAGTCAGAACCAGAGGTGACATGTGGCAAGACACTCCTCGGGGCGCGTCTTGCTTGGGCCTCTCTCCTGGAGGCCCTCTGACAGACACAGATTTGACATGTGGCAAGACACTCCTCCGGGCGCATCTTGCTTGGGCCTCTCTCCTGGAGACCCTCAGTAAGACCCATCGTTGACATGTGGCAAGACGCTCCTCGGGGCGCGTCTTGCTTGGGCCCCTCTCCTGGAGGCGCTCAGTCAGACCCAGTGGTGACATGTTGCAAGACACTCCTCGGGGCGCGTCTTGCTTGGGCCTCTCTCCTGGAGGCCCTCTGTCAGACCCAGTGTTGACATGTGTCAAGACGCTCCTCGGGGCGCGTCTTGCTTGGGCTTCTCTCCTGGAGGCCCTCAGTCAGACCCATTGTTGACATGTGGCAAGACGCTCCTCGGGGCGCGTCTTGCTTGGGCCTCTCTCCTGGAGGCGCTCAGTCAGACCGAGTGCTGATATGTGGCAAGACGCTCCTCGGGCCGCGTGTTTTTGGGCTTCTCTCCTGGAGGCCCTCAGTCAGACCCATTGTTGACATGTGGCAAGACGCTCCTCAGGGCGCGTCTTGCTTGGGCCTCTCTCCTGGAGGCGCTCAGTCAGACCGAGTGCTGACATGTGGCAAGACGCTCCTCGGGGCGCGTCTTGCTTGGGCCTCTCTCCTGGAGGCGCTCAGTCAGACCGAGTGCTGACATGTGGCAAGACGCTCCTCGGGGCGCGTCTTGCTTGGGCTTCTCTCCTGGAGGCGCTCAGAAAAACCCAGCGTTGACATGTGACAAGACCCTCCTCGGGGCGCGTCTTGCTTGGGCTTCTCTCCTGGAGGCGCTCAGAAAAACCCAGTGTTGACATGTGACAAGACCCTCCTCGGGGCGCGTCTTGCTTGGGCCTCTCTCCTGGAGGCGCTCAGTCAGAACCAGAGGTGACATGTGGTTAGACGCTCCTCGGGGCGCGTCTTGCTTGGGCCTTTCTCCTGGAGGCCCTCTGTCAGACCCAGTGTTGACATGTGGCAAGACGCTCCTCCGGGCGCATCTTGCTTGGGTCTCTCTCCTGGAGGCCCTCAGTCAGACCCATTGTTGACATGTGGCAAGACGCTCCTCGGGGCGCGTCCTGCTTGGGCCTCTCTCCTGGAGGCGCTCAGTCAGACCGAGTGCTGACATAAGGCAAGACGCTCCTCGGGGCGCGTGTTGCTGGGGCCTCTCTCCTGGTGGCGCTCAGTCAGACCCAGTGCTGACATGTGGCAAGACGCTACTCGGGGCGCGTCTTGCTTGGGCCTCTCTCCTGGAGGCGCTCAAACAGACTGAGTAGTGACATGTGGCCTGACTCTCCTCGGGGCGCGTCTTGCTTGGGCCTCTCTCCTGGAGGCGCTCAGTCAGACCCAGTGGTGACATGTGGCAAGACACTCCTCGGGGCGCGTCTTGCTTGGGCCTCTCTCCTGGAGGCCCTCTGTCAGACCCAGTGTTGACATGTGTCAAGACGCTCCTCGGTGCGCGTCTTGCTTGGGCTTCTCTCCTGGAGGCCCTCAGTCAGACCCATTGTTGACATGCGGCAAGACGCTCCTCGGGGCGCGTCTTGCTTGGGCTTCTCTCCTGGAGGCGCTCAGACAGACCCAGTGTTGACATGTGACAAGACGCTCCTCGGGGCGCGTCTTGCTTGGGCCTCTCTCCTGGAGGCGCTCAGTCAGAACCAGAGGTGACATGTGGCAAGACGCTCCTCGGGGCGTGTCTTGCTTGGGCCTCTCTCCTGGAGGCGCTCAGTCAGACCCAGTGGTGACATGTGGCAAGACACTCCTCGGGGCGCGTCTTGCTTGGGCCTCTCTCCTGGAGGCCCTCTGTCAGACCCAGTGTTGACATGTGTCAAGACGCTCCTCGGTGCGCGTCTTGCTTGGGCTTCTCTCCTGGAGGCCCTCAGTCAGACCCATTGTTGACATGCGGCAAGACGCTCCTCGGGGCGCGTCTTGCTTGGGCTTCTCTCCTGGAGGCGCTCAGACAGACCCAGTGTTGACATGTGACAAGACGCTCCTCGGGGCACGTCTTGCTTGGGCCTCTCTCCTGGAGGCGCTCAGTCAGAACCAGAGGTGACATGTGGCAAGACGCTCCTCGTTGCGTGTCTTGCTTGGGCCTCTCTCCTGGAGGCCCTCTGTCAGACCCAGTGTTGACATGTGGCAAGACGCTCCTCCGGGCGCATCTTGCTTGGGCCTCTCTCCTGGAGGCCCTCAGTCAGACCCATTGTTGACATGTGGCAAGACGCTCCTCGGGGCGCGTCTTGCTTGGGCCTCTCTCCAGAAGGCCCTCAATCAGACCCAGTGTTGACACGTGGCAAGACGCTCCTCGGGGCGCGTCTTGCTTGGGCCTCTCTCCTGGAGGCGCTCAGTCAGACTGAGTAGTGCCATGTGGCCTGACGCTCCTCGGGGCGCGTGTTGCTTGGGCCTCTCTCCTGGAGGCGCTCAGTCAGACCAAGTGGTGACATGTGGCAAGACACTCCTCGGGGCGCGTCTTGCTTGGGCCTCTCGCCTGGAGGCGCTCAGTCAGACCCAGTGTTGACATGTCGCAAGACGCTCCTCGGGGCGCGTCTTGCTTGGGCCTCCCTCCTGGAGGAGCTCAGTCAGACCCAGTGTTGACATGTGGCAAGACGCTCCTCGGGGCGCGTCTTGCTTGGGCTTCTCTCCTGGAGGCCCTCAGTAAGACCCATTGTTGACATGTGGCAAGACGCTCCTCGGGGCGTGTCTTGCTTGGGCCTCTCTCCTGGAGGCCCTCTGTCAGACCCAGTGTTGACATGTGGCAAGACGCTCCTCCGGGCGCATCTTGCTTGGGCCTCTCTCCTGGAGGCCCTCAATCAGACCCATTGTTGATATTTGGCAAGATGCTCCTCGGGGCGCGTCTTGCTTGGGCCTCTCTCATGGAGGCCCTCTGTCAGACCCAGTGTTGACATGTGTCAAGACGCTCCTCGGGGCGCGTCTTGCTTTGGCCTCTCTCCTGGAGGCGCTCAGTCAGACCGAGTGCTGACATGTGGCAAGAAGCTCCTCGGGGCGTGTCTTGCTTGGGCTTCTCTCCTGGAGGCCCTCAGTAAGACCCATTGTTGACATGTGGCAAGACGCTCCTCGGGGCGCGTCTTGCTTGGGCCTCTCTCCAGAAGGCCCTCAATCAGACCCAGTGTTGACACGTGGCAAGACGCTCCTCGGGGCGCGTCTTGCTTGGGCCTCTCTCCTGGAGGCGCTCAGTCAGACTGAGTAGTGCCATGTGGCCAGACGCTCCTCGGGGCGCGTGTTGCTTGGGCCTCTCTCCTGGAGGCGCTCAGTCAGACCAAGTGGTGACATGTGGCAAGACACTCCCCGGGGCGCGTCTTGCTTTGGCCTCTCGCCTGGAGGCGCTCAGTCAGACCCAGTGTTGACATGTGGCAAGACGCTCCTCGGGGCGCGTCTTGCTTGGGCCTCTCTCCTGGAGGCACTCAGTCAGACCCAGTGTTGACATGTGGCAAGACGCTCCTCGGGGCGCGTCTTGCTTGGGCTTCTCTCCTGGAGGCCCTCAGTCAGACCCATTGTTGACATGTGGCAAGACGCTCCTCAGGGTGCGTCTTGCTTGGGCCTCTCTCCTGGAGGCGCTCAGTCAGACCGAGTAGTGACATGTGGCAAGATGCTCCTCGGGGCGCGTCTTGCTTGGGCCTCTCTCCTGGAGGCGCTCAGTAAGACCAAGTGCTGACATGTGGCAAGACGCTCCTCGGGGCGCGTCTTGCTTGGGCTTCTCTCCTGGAGGCCCTCAGTCAGACCCATTGTTGACATGTGGCAAGACGCTCCTCGGGGCGCATCCTTCTTGGGCCTCTCTCCTGGAGGCGCTCAGTCAGACCGAGTGCTGACATAAGGCAAGACGCTCCTCGGGGCGCGTGTTGCTGGGGCCTCTCTCCTGGAGGCGCTCAGTCAGACCCAGTGCTGACATGTGGCAAGACGCTCCTCGGGGCGCGTCTTGCTTGGGCCTCTCTCCTGGAGGCGCTCAAACAGACTGATTAGTGACATGTGGCCTGACTCTCCTCGGGGCGCGTCTTGCTTGGCCTCTCTCCTGGAGGCGCTCAGTCAGACCCAGTGGTGAAATGTGGCAAGACACTCCTCGGGGCGGGTCTTGCTTGGGCCTCTCTCCTGGAGGCCCTCTGTCAGACCCAGTGTTGACATGTGTCAAGACGCTCCTCGGGGCGCGTCTTGCTTGGGCTTCTCTCCTGGAGGCCCTCAGTCAGACCCATTGTTGATATGCGGCAAGACGCTCCTCGGGGCGCGTCTTGCTTGGGCTTCTCTCCTGGAGGCGCTCAGACAGACCCAGTGTTGACATGTGACAAGACGCTCCTCGGGGCGCTTCTTGCTTGGGCCTCTCTCCTGGAGGCGCTCAGTCAGAACCAGAGGTGACACGTGGCAAGACGCTCCTCGGGGCGTGTCTTGCTTGGGCCTCTCTCCTGGAGGCCCTCTGTCAGACCCAGTGTTGACATGTGGCAAGACGCTCCTCCGGGCGCATCTTGCTTGGGCCTCTCTCCTGGAGGCCCTCAGTCAGACCCATTGTTGACATGTGGCAAGACGCTCCTCGGGGCGCGTCTTGCTTGGGCCTCTCTCCTGGAGGCGCTCAGTCAGACCGAGTGCTGACATAAGGCAAGACACTCCTCGGGGCGCGTTTTGCTTTGGCCTCTCTCCTGGAGGCCCTCAGTAAGACCCATTGTTGACATGTGGCAAGACGCTCCTCGGGGCGCGTCTTGCTTGGGCCTCTCTCCAGAAGGCCCTCAATCAGACCCAGTGTTGACACGTGGCAAAACGCTCCTCGGGGCGCGTCTTGCTTGGGCCTCTCTCCTGGAGGCGCTCAGTCAGACTGAGTAGTGCCATGTGGCCTGACGCTCCTCGGGGCGCGTGTTGCTTGGACCTCTCTCCTGGAGGCGCTCAGTCAGACCAAGTGTTGACATGTGGCAAGACACTCCTCGGGGCGCGTCTTGCTTGGGCCTCTCGCCTGGAGGCGCTCAGTCAGACCCAGTGTTGACATGTGGCAAGACACTCCTCTGGGCGCGTCTTGCTTGGGCCTCTCTCCTGGAGGCCCTCTGTCAGACCCAGTGTTGACATGTGTCAAGACGCTCCACGGAGCGCGTCTTGCTTGGGCCTCTCTCCTTGAGGCGCTCAGTCAGACCGAGTGCTGACATGTGGCAAGACGCTCCTCAGGGCGCGTCTTGCTTGGGCTTCTCTCCTGGAGGCGCTCAGAAAGACCCAGTGTTGACATGTGGCAAGACACTCCTCCGGGCGCGTCTTGCTTGGGCCTCTCTCCAGGAGGCCCTCAGTCAGAACCAGAGGTGACATGTGGCAAGACGCTCCTCGGGCCGCGTCTTGCTTGGGCCTCTCTCCTGGAGGCCCTCTGACAGACCCAGTGTTGACATGTGGCAAGACACTCCTCCGGGCGCATCTTGCTTGGGCCTCTCTCCTGGAGGCCCTCAGTAAGACCCATCCTTGACATGTGGCAAGACGCTCCTCAGGGCGCGTCTTGCTTGGGCCTCTCTCCTGTAGGCGCTCTGTCAGACCGAGTGCTGACATGTGGCAAGACGCTCCTCGGGGCGCGTCTTGCTTGGGCTTCTCTCCTGGAGGCGCTCAGAAAGACCCAGTGTTGACATGTGGCAAGACACTCCTCTGGGCGCATCTTGCTTGGGCCTCTCTCCTGGAGGCCCTCAGTCAGAACCAGAGGTGACATGTGGCAAGACACTCCTCGGGGCGCGTCTTGCTTGGGCCTCTCTCCTGGAGGCCCTCTGACAGACACAGATTTGACATGTGGCAAGACACTCCTCCGGGCGCATCTTGCTTGGGCCTCTCTCCTGGAGACCCTCAGTAAGACCCATCGTTGACATGTGGCAAGACGCTCCTCGGGGCGCGTCTTGCTTGGGCCCCTCTCCTGGAGGCGCTCAGTCAGACCCAGTGGTGACATGTTGCAAGACACTCCTCGGGGCGCGTCTTGCTTGGGCCTCTCTCCTGGAGGCCCTCTGTCAGACCCAGTGTTGACATGTGTCAAGACGCTCCTCGGGGCGCGTCTTGCTTGGGCTTCTCTCCTGGAGGCCCTCAGTCAGACCCATTGTTGACATGTGGCAAGACGCTCCTCGGGGCGCGTCTTGCTTGGGCCTCTCTCCTGGAGGCGCTCAGTCAGACCGAGTGCTGATATGTGGCAAGACGCTCCTCGGGCCGCGTGTTTTTGGGCTTCTCTCCTGGAGGCCCTCAGTCAGACCCATTGTTGACATGTGGCAAGACGCTCCTCAGGGCGCGTCTTGCTTGGGCCTCTCTCCTGGAGGCGCTCAGTCAGACCGAGTGCTGACATGTGGCAAGACGCTCCTCGGGGCGCGTCTTGCTTGGGCCTCTCTCCTGGAGGCGCTCAGTCAGACCGAGTGCTGACATGTGGCAAGACGCTCCTCGGGGCGCGTCTTGCTTGGGCTTCTCTCCTGGAGGCGCTCAGAAAAACCCAGCGTTGACATGTGACAAGACCCTCCTCGGGGCGCGTCTTGCTTGGGCTTCTCTCCTGGAGGCGCTCAGAAAAACCCAGTGTTGACATGTGACAAGACCCTCCTCGGGGCGCGTCTTGCTTGGGCCTCTCTCCTGGAGGCGCTCAGTCAGAACCAGAGGTGACATGTGGTTAGACGCTCCTCGGGGCGCGTCTTGCTTGGGCCTTTCTCCTGGAGGCCCTCTGTCAGACCCAGTGTTGACATGTGGCAAGACGCTCCTCCGGGCGCATCTTGCTTGGGTCTCTCTCCTGGAGGCCCTCAGTCAGACCCATTGTTGACATGTGGCAAGACGCTCCTCGGGGCGCGTCCTGCTTGGGCCTCTCTCCTGGAGGCGCTCAGTCAGACCGAGTGCTGACATAAGGCAAGACGCTCCTCGGGGCGCGTGTTGCTGGGGCCTCTCTCCTGGTGGCGCTCAGTCAGACCCAGTGCTGACATGTGGCAAGACGCTACTCGGGGCGCGTCTTGCTTGGGCCTCTCTCCTGGAGGCGCTCAAACAGACTGAGTAGTGACATGTGGCCTGACTCTCCTCGGGGCGCGTCTTGCTTGGGCCTCTCTCCTGGAGGCGCTCAGTCAGACCCAGTGGTGACATGTGGCAAGACACTCCTCGGGGCGCGTCTTGCTTGGGCCTCTCTCCTGGAGGCCCTCTGTCAGACCCAGTGTTGACATGTGTCAAGACGCTCCTCGGTGCGCGTCTTGCTTGGGCTTCTCTCCTGGAGGCCCTCAGTCAGACCCATTGTTGACATGCGGCAAGACGCTCCTCGGGGCGCGTCTTGCTTGGGCTTCTCTCCTGGAGGCGCTCAGACAGACCCAGTGTTGACATGTGACAAGACGCTCCTCGGGGCGCGTCTTGCTTGGGCCTCTCTCCTGGAGGCGCTCAGTCAGAACCAGAGGTGACATGTGGCAAGACGCTCCTCGGGGCGCGTCTTGCTTGGGCCTCTCTCCTGGAGGCGCTCAGTCAGACCCAGTGGTGACATGTGGCAAGACACTCCTCGGGGCGCGTCTTGCTTGGGCCTCTCTCCTGGAGGCCCTCTGTCAGACCCAGTGTTGACATGTGTCAAGACGCTCCTCGGTGCGCGTCTTGCTTGGGCTTCTCTCCTGGAGGCCCTCAGTCAGACCCATTGTTGACATGCGGCAAGACGCTCCTCGGGGCGCGTCTTGCTTGGGCTTCTCTCCTGGAGGCGCTCAGACAGACCCAGTGTTGACATGTGACAAGACGCTCCTCGGGGCACGTCTTGCTTGGGCCTCTCTCCTGGAGGCGCTCAGTCAGAACCAGAGGTGACATGTGGCAAGACGCTCCTCGTTGCGTGTCTTGCTTGGGCCTCTCTCCTGGAGGCCCTCTGTCAGACCCAGTGTTGACATGTGGCAAGACGCTCCTCCGGGCGCATCTTGCTTGGGCCTCTCTCCTGGAGGCCCTCAGTCAGACCCATTGTTGACATGTGGCAAGACGCTCCTCGGGGCGCGTCTTGCTTGGGCCTCTCTCCAGAAGGCCCTCAATCAGACCCAGTGTTGACACGTGGCAAGACGCTCCTCGGGGCGCGTCTTGCTTGGGCCTCTCTCCTGGAGGCGCTCAGTCAGACTGAGTAGTGCCATGTGGCCTGACGCTCCTCGGGGCGCGTGTTGCTTGGGCCTCTCTCCTGGAGGCGCTCAGTCAGACCAAGTGGTGACATGTGGCAAGACACTCCTCGGGGCGCGTCTTGCTTGGGCCTCTCGCCAGGAGGCGCTCAGTCAGACCCAGTGTTGACATGTCGCAAGACGCTCCTCGGGGCGCGTCTTGCTTGGGCCTCCCTCCTGGAGGAGCTCAGTCAGACCCAGTGTTGACATGTGGCAAGACGCTCCTCGGGGCGCGTCTTGCTTGGGCTTCTCTCCTGGAGGCCCTCAGTAAGACCCATTGTTGACATGTGGCAAGACGCTCCTCGGGGCGTGTCTTGCTTGGGCCTCTCTCCTGGAGGCCCTCTGTCAGACCCAGTGTTGACATGTGGCAAGACGCTCCTCCGGGCGCATCTTGCTTGGGCCTCTCTCCTGGAGGCCCTCAATCAGACCCATTGTTGATATTTGGCAAGATGCTCCTCGGGGCGCGTCTTGCTTGGGCCTCTCTCATGGAGGCCCTCTGTCAGACCCAGTGTTGACATGTGTCAAGACGCTCCTCGGGGCGCGTCTTGCTTTGGCCTCTCTCCTGGAGGCGCTCAGTCAGACCGAGTGCTGACATGTGGCAAGAAGCTCCTCGGGGCGTGTCTTGCTTGGGCTTCTCTCCTGGAGGCCCTCAGTAAGACCCATTGTTGACATGTGGCAAGACGCTCCTCGGGGCGCGTCTTGCTTGGGCCTCTCTCCAGAAGGCCCTCAATCAGACCCAGTGTTGACACGTGGCAAGACGCTCCTCGGGGCGCGTCTTGCTTGGGCCTCTCTCCTGGAGGCGCTCAGTCAGACTGAGTAGTGCCATGTGGCCAGACGCTCCTCGGGGCGCGTGTTGCTTGGGCCTCTCTCCTGGAGGCGCTCAGTCAGACCAAGTGGTGACATGTGGCAAGACACTCCCCGGGGCGCGTCTTGCTTTGGCCTCTCGCCTGGAGGCGCTCAGTCAGACCCAGTGTTGACATGTGGCAAGACGCTCCTCGGGGCGCGTCTTGCTTGGGCCTCTCTCCTGGAGGCACTCAGTCAGACCCAGTGTTGACATGTGGCAAGACGCTCCTCGGGGCGCGTCTTGCTTGGGCTTCTCTCCTGGAGGCCCTCAGTCAGACCCATTGTTGACATGTGGCAAGACGCTCCTCAGGGTGCGTCTTGCTTGGGCCTCTCTCCTGGAGGCGCTCAGTCAGACCGAGTAGTGACATGTGGCAAGATGCTCCTCGGGGCGCGTCTTGCTTGGGCCTCTCTCCTGGAGGCGCTCAGTAAGACCAAGTGCTGACATGTGGCAAGACGCTCCTCGGGGCGCGTCTTGCTGGGGCTTCTCTCATGGAGGCACTCAGTCAGACCCAGTGTTGTCATGTGGCAAGACGCTCCTCGGGGCTCTTCTTGCTTGGGCCTCTCTCCTGGAGGCGCTCAGTCAGACCCAGTGGTGACATGTGGCAAGACGCTCCTCGGGGCGCGTCTTGCTTGGGCCTTTCTCCTGGAGGCGCTCATTCAGACCCAGTGTTGACACGTGGCAAGACACTCCTCGGGGCGCGTCTTGCTTGGACCTCTCTCCTTGAGGCGCTCAGTCAGACCCAGTGTTGACATGTGGCAAGACGCTCCTCGGGGCGCGTCTTGCTTGGGCCTCTCTCATGGATGCCCTCTGTCAGACCCAGTGTTGACATGTGTCAAGACGCTCCTCGGGGCGCGTCTTGCTTTGGCCTCTCTCCTGGAGGCCCTCAGTAAGATCCATTGTTGACATGTGGCAAGACGCTCCTCGGGGCGCGTCTTGCTTGGGCTTAACTCCTGGAGGCCCTCAGTCAGACCCATTGTTGACATGTGGCAAGACGCTCCTCGGGGCGCGTCTTGCT
This sequence comes from Nothobranchius furzeri, assembly GCF_043380555.1. Taxonomy (NCBI): domain Eukaryota; kingdom Metazoa; phylum Chordata; class Actinopteri; order Cyprinodontiformes; family Nothobranchiidae; genus Nothobranchius; species Nothobranchius furzeri. The sequence continues at coordinate 1,423,079 of NC_091750.1, forward strand.
TGGGCCTCTCTCCAGAAGGCCCTCAATCAGACCCAGTGTTGACACGTGGCAAGACGCTCCTCGGGGCGCATCTTGCTTGGGCCTCTCTCCTGGAGGCGCTCAGTCAGACTGAGTAGTGACATGTGGCCTGACGCTCCTCGGGGCGCGTCTTGCTTGGGCCTCTCTCCTGGAGGCGCTCAGTCAGACCCAGTAGTGACATGTGGCAAGACACTCCTCGGGGCGCGTCTTGCTTGGGCCTCTCTCCTGGAGGCCCTCAGTAAGACCCATTGTTGACATGTGGCAAGACGCTCCTCGGGGCGCATCTTGCTTGAGCCTCTCTCCAGAAGGCCCTCAATCAGACCCAGTGTTGACACGTGGCAAGACGCTCCTCCGGGCGCGTCTTGCTTGGGCCTCTCTCCTGGAGGCACTCAGTCAGACTGAGTAGTGACATGTGGCCTGACGCTCCTCGGGGCGCGTCTTGCTTGGGCCTCTCTCCTGGAGGCGCTCAGTCAGACCCAGTGGTGACATGTGGCAAGACACCCCTCGGGGCGCGTCTTGCTTGGGCCTCTCTCCTGGAGGCCCTCTGTCAGACCCAGTGTTGACATGTGTCAAGACGCTCCTCGGGGCGCGTCTTGCTTGGGCTTCTCTCCTGGAGGCCCTCAGTCAGACCCATTGTTGACATGTGGCAAGACGCTCCTCGGGGCGCGTCTTGCTTGGGCTTCTCTCCTGGAGGCGCTCAGACAGACCCAGTGTTGACATGTGACAAGACGCTCCTCGGGGCGTGTCTTGCTTGGACCTCTCTCCTGGAGGCGCTCAGTCAGAACCAGAGGTGACATGTGGCAAGACGCTCCTCGGGGCGCGTCTTGCTTGGGCCTCTCTCCTGGAGGCGCTCAGTCAGACCCAGTGTTGACACGTGGCAAGACGCTCCTCGGGGCGCGTCTTGCTTGGGCCTCTCTCCTGGAGGCGCTCAGTCAGACCCAGTGTTGGCATAAGGCAAGACGCTCCTCTGGGCGCGTCTTGGTTGGGCCTCTCTCCTGGAGGCGCTCAGTCAGACCCAGTGGTGACATGTGGCAAGACGCTCCTCGGTGCGCGTATTGCTTGGGCTTCTCTCATGGAGGCCCTCAGTCAGACCCAGTGTTGACATGTGTCAAGACGCTCCTCGGGGCGCGTCTTGCTTGGGCCTCTCTCCTGGAGGCGCTCAGTCAGAACCAGAGGTGACATGTGGTTAGACGCTCCTCGGGGCGCGTCTTGCTTGGGCCTTTCTCCTGGAGGCCCTCTGTCAGACCCAGTGTTGACATGTGGCAAGACGCTCCTCGGGCGCATCTTGCTTGGGCCTCTCTCCTGGAGGCCCTCAGTCAGACCCATTGTTGACATGTGGCAAGACGCTCCTCGGGGCGCGTCCTGCTTGGGCCTCTCTCCTGGAGACGCTCAGTCAGACCGAGTGCTGACATAAGGCAAGACGCTCCTCGGGGCGCGTGTTGCTGGGGCCTCTCTCCTGGAGGCGCTCAGTCAGACCCAGTGGTGACATGTGGCAAGACACTCCTCGGGGCGCGTCTTGCTTGGGCCTCTCTCCTGGAGGCCCTCTGTCAGACCCAGTGTTGACATGTGTCAAGACGCTCCTCGGGGCGCGTCTTGCTTGGGCTTCTCTCCTGGAGGCCCTCAGTCAGACCCATTGTTGACATGCGGCAAGACGCTCCTCGGGGCGCGTCTTGCTTGGGCTTCTCTCCTGGAGGCGCTCAGACAGACCCAGTGTTGACATGTGACAAGACGCTCCTCGGGGCGCGTCTTGCTTGGGCCTCTCTCCTGGAGGCGCTCAGTCAGAACCAGAGGTGACATGTGGCAAGACGCTCCTCGGGGCGCGTCTTGCTTGGGCCTCTCTCCTGGAGGCGCTCAGTCAGACTGAGTAGTGCCATGTGGCCTGACGCTCCTCGGGGCGCGTGTTGCTTGGGCCTCTCTCCTGGAGGCGCTCAGTCAGACCAAGTGGTGACATGTGGCAAGACACTCCTCAGGGCGCGTCTTGCTTGGGCCTCTCTCCTGGAGGCCCTCTGTCAGACCCAGTGTTGACATGTGTCAAGACTCTCTTCGGGGCGCGTCTTGCTTGGGCTTCTCTCCTGGAGGCCCTCAGTCAGACCCATTGTTGACATTAGGCAAGACGCTCCTCGGGGCGTGTCTTGCTTGGGCCTCTCTCCTGGAGGCGCTCAGTCAGACCGAGTGATGACATGTGGCAAGACGCTCCTCGGGGCGCGTCTTGCTTGCGCTTCTCTCCTGGACGCCCTCTGTCAGACCCAGTGTTGGCATGTGGCAAGACGCTACTCAGGGCGCGTCTTGGTTGGGCCTCTCTCCAGGAGGCGCTCAGTCAGACCCAGTGGTGACATGTGGCAAGACGCTCCTCGGGGCGCGTATTGCTTGGGCCTATCTCCTGGATGCCCTCTGTCAGACCGAGTGTTGACATGTGGCAAGACTCTCCTCGGGGCGCGTCTTGCTTGGGCTTCTCTCATGGAGGCCGTCAGTCAGACCCAGTGTTGACATGTGTCAAGACGCTCCTCGGGGCGTGTCTTGCTTGGGCCTCTCTCCTGGAGGCGCTCAGTCAGACCCAGTGTTGACATGTGGCAAGACGCTCCTCGGGGCGCGTCTTGCTTGGGTTTCTCTCCTGGAGGCCCTCAGTCAGACCCATTGTTGACATGTGGCAAGACGCTCCTCGGGGCACGTCTTGCTTGGGCCTCTCTCCTGGAGGCGCTCAGTCAGATCGAGTAGTGACATGTGGCAAGACGGTCCTCTGGGCGCGTCTTGCTGGGGCTTCTCTCATGGAGGCACTCAGTCAGACCCAGTGTTGCCATGTGGCAAGACGCTCCTCGGGGCGCGTCTTGCTTGGGCCTCTCTCCTGGAGGCGCTCAAACAGACTGTGTAGTGACATGTGGCCTGACGCTCCTCGGGGCGCTTCTTGCTTGGGCCTCTCTCCTGGAGGCGCTCAGTCAGACCCAGTGGTGACATGTTGCAAGACACTCCTCGGGGCGCGTCTTGCTTGGGCCTCTCTCCTGGAGGCCCTCTGTCAGACCCAGTGTTGACATGTGTCAAGACGCTCCTCGGGGCGCGTCTTGCTTGGGCTTCTCTCTTGGAGGCCCTCAGTCAGACCCATTGTTGACATGTGGCAAGACGCTCCTCGGGGCGCGTCTTGCTTGGGCCTCTCTCCTGGAGGCGCTCAGTCAGACCGAGTGCTGATATGTGGCAAGACGCTCCTCGGGCCGCGTGTTGCTTGGGCTTCTCTCCTGGAGGCCCTCAGTCAGACCCATTGTTGACATGTGGCAAGACGCTCCTCAGGGCGCGTCTTGCTTGGGCCTCTCTCCTGGAGGCGCTCAGTCAGACCGAGTGCTGACATGTGGCAAGACGCTCCTCGGGGCACGTCTTGCTTGGGCTTCTCTCCTGGAGGCGCTCAGAAAGACCCAGTGTTGACATGTGACAAGATCCTCCTCGGGGCGCGTCTTGCTTGGGCCTCTCTCCTGGAGGCGCTCAGTCAGAACCAGAGGTGACACGTGGCAAGACGCTCCTCGGGGCGCGTCTTGCTTGGACCTTTCTCCTGGAGGCCCTCTGTCAGACCTAGTGTTGACATGTGGCAAGACGCTCCTCCGGGCGCATCTTGCTTGGGCCTCTCTCCTGGAGGCCCTCAGTCAGACCCATTGTTGACATGTGGCAAGACGCTCCTCGGGGCGCGTCTTGCTTGGGCCTCTCTCCTGGAGGCGCTCAGTCAGACCGAGTGCTGACATAAGGCAAGACGCTCCTCGGGGCGCGTCTTGCTGGGGCCTCTCTCCTGGAGGCGCTCAGTCAGACCCAGTGCTGACATGTGGCAAGACGCTCCTCGGGGCGCGTCTTGCTTGGGCCTCTTTCCTGGAGGCGCTCAAACAGACTGAGTAGTGACAAGTGGCCTGACGCTCCTCGGGGCGCGTCTTGCTTGGGCCTCTCTCCTGTAGGCGCTCAGTCAGACCCAGTGGTGACATGTGGCAAGACACTCCTCGGGGCGAGTCTTGCTTGGGCCTCTCTCCTGGAGGCCCTCTGTCAGACCCAGTGTTGACATGTGTCAAGACGCTCTTCGGGGTGCGTCTTGCTTGGGCTTCTCTCCTGGAGGCCCTCAGTCAGACCCATTGTTGACATGCGGCAAGACGCTCCTCGGGGCGCGTCTTGCTTGGGCTTCTCTCCTGGAGGCGCTCAGACAGACCCAGTGTTGACATGTGGCAAGACGCTCCTCCGGGCGCATCTTGCTTGGGCCTCTCTCCTGGAGGCCCTCAGTCAGACCCATTGTTGACATGTGGCAAGACGCTCCTCGGGGCGCGTCTTGCTTGGGCCTCTCTCCTGGAGGCGCTCAGTCAGACCGAGTGCTGACATAAGGCAAGACACTCCTCGGGGCGCATCTTGCTTGGGCTTCTCTCCTAGAGGCCCTCAGTAAGACCCATTGTTGACATGCGGCAAGACGCTCCTCGGGGCGCGTCTTGCTTGGGCCTCTCTCCAGAAGGCCCTCAATCAGACCCAGTGGTGACACGTGGCAAGACGCTCCTCGGGGCGCGTCTTGCTTGGGCCTCTCTCCTGGAGGGGCTCAGTCTGACTGAGTAGTGCCATGTGGCCTGACGCTCCTCGGGGCGCGTGTTGCTTGGGCCTCTCTCCTGGATGCGCTCAGTCAGACCAGGTGGTGACATGTGGCAAGACACTCCTCGGGGCGCGTCTTGCTTGGGCCTCTCTCCTGGAGGCCCTCTGTCAGACCCAGTGTTGACATGTGTCAAGTTGCTCCTCGGGGCGCGTCTTGCTTGGGCTTCTCTCCTGGAGGCCCTCAATCAGACCCATTGTTGACATAAGGCAAGACGCTCCTCGGGGTGCGTCTTGCTTGGGCCTCTCTCCTGGTGGCGCTCAGTCAGACCGAGTGCTGACATGTGATAAGACGCTCCTCGGGGAGCGTCTTGCTTGCGCTTCTCTCCTGGAGGCGCTCAGAAAGACCCAGTGTTGAAATGTGACAAGACGCTCCTCGGGGCGCGTCTTGCTTGGGCCTCTCTCCTGGAGGCGCTCAGTCAGACCCAGTGGTGACATGTGGCAAGACACTCCTCGGAGCGCGTCTTGCTTGGGCCTCTCTCCTGGACGCCCTCTGTCAGACCCAGTGTTGGCATGTGGCAAGACGCTCCTCAGGGCGCGTCTTGGTTGGGCCTCTCTCCAGGAGGCGCTCAGTCAGACCCAGTGGTGACAAGTGGCAAGACGCTCCTCGGGGCGCGTATTGCTTGGGCCTCTCTCCTGGAGGCGCTCAGTCAGACCCAGTGTTGACATGTGGCAAGACGCTCCTCGGGGCGCGTCTTGCTTGGGCTTCTCTCCTGGAGGCCCTCAGTCAGACCCATTGTTGACATGTGGCAAGACGCTCCTCGGGGCGCGTCTTGCTTGGGCCTCTCTCCTGGAGGCGCTCAAACAGACTGTGTAGTGACATGTGGCCTGACGCTCCTCGGGGCGCTTCTTGCTTGGGCCTCTCTCCTGGAGGCGCTCAGTCAGACCCAGTGGTGACATGGTACAAGGCACTCCTCGGGGCGCGTCTTGCTTGGGCCTCTCTCCTGGAGGCCCTCTGTCAGACCGAGTGTTGACATGTGTCAAGACGCTCCTCGGGGCGCGTCTTGCTTGGGCTTCTCTCCTGGAGGCCCTCAGTCAGACCCATTGTTGACATGTGGCAAGACGCTCCTCGGTGCGCGTCTTGCTTGGGCCTCTCTCCTGGAGGCGCTCAGTCAGACCGAGTGCTTATATGTGGCAAGACGCTCCTCGGGCCGCGTGTTGCTTGGGCTTCTCTCCTGGAGGCCCTCAGTCAGACCCATTGTTGACATGTGGCAAGACGCTCCTCAGGGCGCGTCTTGATTGGGCCTCTCTCCTGGAGGCGCTCAGTCAGACCGAGTGCTGACATGTGGCAAGACGCTCCTCGGGGCGCGTCTTGCTTGGGCTTCTCTCCTGGAGGCGCTCAGAAAGACCCAGTGTTGACATGTGACAAGACCCTCCTCGGGGCGCGTCTTGCTTGGGCCTCTCTCCTGGAGGCGCTCAGTCAGAACCAGAGGTGACATGTGGCAAGACGCTCCTCGGGGCGCGTCTTGCTTGGGCCTTTCTCCTGGAGGCCCACTGTCAGACCCAGTGTTGACATGTGGCAAGACGCTCCTCCGGGCGCATCTTGCTTGGGCCTCTCTCCTGGAGGCCCTCAGTCAGACCCATTGTTCACATTTGGCAAGACGCTCCTCGGGGCGCGTCTTGCTTGGGCCTCTCTCCTGGAGGCGCTCAGTCAGACCGAGTGCTGACATAAGGCAAGACGCTCCTCGGGGCGCGTCTTGCTGGGGCCTCTCTCCTGGAGGCGCTCAGTCAGACCCAGTGCTGACATGTGGCAAGACGCTCCTCGGGGCGCGTCTTGCTTGGGCCTCTTTCCTGGAGGCGCTCAAACAGACTGAGTAGTGACATGTGGCCTGACGCTCCTCGGGGCGCGTCTTGCTTGGGCCTCTCTCCTGGAGGCGCTCAGTCAGACCCAGTGGTGACATGTGGCAAGACACTCCTCGGGGCGTGTCTTGCTTTGGCCTCTCTCCTGGAGGCCCTCTGTCAGACCCAGTGTTGACATGTGTCAAGACGCTCCTCGGGGTGCGTCTTGCTTGGGCTTCTCTCCTGGAGGCCCTCAGTCAGACCCATTGTTGACATGCGGCAAGACGCTCCTCGGGGCGCGTCTTGCTTGGGCTTCTCTCCTGGAGGCGCTCAGACAGACCCAGTGTTGACATGTGGCAAGACGCTCCTCCGGGCGCATCTTGCTTGGGCCTCTCTCCTGGAGGCCCTCAATCAGACCCATTGTTGACATGTGGCAAGACGCTCCTCGGGGCGCGTCTTGCTTGGGCCTCTCTCCTGGAGGCGCTCAGTCAGACCGAGTGCTGACATAAGGCAAGACACTCCTGTGGGCGCGTCTTGCTTGGGACTCTCTCATGGAGGCCCTCTGTCAGACCCAGTGTTGACATGTGTCAAGACGCTCCTCGGGGCGCGTCTTGCTTTGGCCTCTCTCCTGGAGGCGCTCAGTCAGACCGAGTGCTGACATGTGGCAAGAAGCTCCTCGGGGCGTGTCTTGCTTGGGCTTCTCTCCTGGAGGCCCTCAGTAAGACCCATTGTTGACATGCGGCAAGACGCTCCTCGGGGCGCGTCTTGCTTGGGCCTCTCTCCAGAAGGCCCTCAATCAGACCCAGTGTTGACACGTGGCAAGACGCTCCTCGGGGCGCGTCTTGCTTGGGCCTCTCTCCTGGAGGCGCTCAGTCAGACTGAGTAGTGCCATGGGGCCTGACGCTCCTCGGGGCGCGTGTTGCTTGGGTCTCTCTCCTGGATGCGCTCAGTCAGACCAAGTGGTGAAATGTGGCAAGACACTCCTCGGGGCGCGTCTTGCTTGGGCCTCTCTCCTGGAGGCCCTCTGTCAGACCCAGTGTTGACATGTGTCAAGATGCTCCTCGGGGCGCGTCTTGCTTGGGCTTCTCTCCTGGAGGCCCTCAGTCATACCCATTGTTGACATAAGGCAAGACGCTCCTCGGGGTGCGTCTTGTTTGGGCCTCTCTCCTGGAGGCGCTCAGTCAGACCAAGTGCTGACATGTGATAAGACGCTCCTCGGGGCGCGTCTTGCTTGCGCTTCTCTCCTGGAGGCGCTCAGAAAGACCCAGTGTTGACATGTGACAAGACGCTCCTCGGGGCGCGTCTTGCTTGGGCCTCTCTCCTGGAGGCGCTCAGTCAGACCCAGTGGTGACATGTGGCAAGACACTCCTCGGGGCGCGTCTTGCTTGGGCCTCTCTCCTGGACGCCCTCTGTCAGACCCAGTGTTGGCATGTGGCAAGAAGCTCCTCAGGGCGTGTCTTGGTTGGGCCTCTCTCCAGGAGGCTCTCAGTCAGACCCAGTGGTGACATGTGGCAAGACGCTCCTCGGGGCGCGTATTGCTTGGGCCTCTCTCCTGGATGCCCTCTGTCAGACCGAGTGTTGACATGTGGCAAGACTCTCCTCGGGGCGCGTCTTGCTTGGGCTTCTCTCATGGAGGCCCTCAGTCAGACCCAGTGTTGACATGTGTCAAGACGCTCCTCGGGGCGTGTCTTGCTTGGGCCTCTCTCCTGGAGGCGCTCAGTCAGACCCAGTGTTGACATGTGTCAAGACACTCCTCGGGGCGCGTCTTGCTTTGGCCTTTCTCCTGGAGGCACTCAGTCAGACCGAGTGCTGACATGTGGCAAGAAGCTCCTCGGGGCGCGTCTTGCTTGGGCTTCTCTCCAGAAGGCCCTCAATCAGACCCAGTGTTGACACGTGGCAAGACGCTCCTCGGGGCGCGTCTTGCTTGGGCCTCTCTCCTGGAGGCGCTCAGTCAGACTGAGTAGTGCCATGTGGCCTGACGCTCCTCGGGGCGCGTGTTGCTTGGGCCTCTCTCCTGGAGGCGGTCAGTCAGACCAAGTGGTGACATGTGGCAAGACACTCCTCGGGGCGCGTCTTGCTTGGGCCTCTCTCCTGGAGGCCCTCTGTCAGACCCAGTGTTGACATGTGTCAAGACGCTCCTCGGGGCGCATCTTGCTTGGGCTTCTCTCCTGGAGGCCCTCAGTCAGACCCATTGTTGACATAAGGCAAGACGCTCCTCGGGGCGAGTCTTGCTTGGGCCTCTCTCCTGGAGGCGCTCAGTCAGACCGAGTGCTGACATGTGGCAAGACGCTCCTCGGGGCGCGTCTTGCTTGCGCTTCTCTCCTGGAGGCGCTCAGAAAGACCCAGTGTTGACATGTGACAAGACGCTCCTCGGGGCGCGTCTTGCTTGGGCCTCTCTCCTGGAGGCGCTCAGTCAGACCAAGTGGTGACATGTGGCAAGACACTCCTCGGGGCGCGTCTTGCTTGGGCCTCTCTCCTGGACGCCCTCTGTCAGACCCAGTGTTGGCATGTGGCAAGACGCTCCTCAGGGCGCGTCTTGGTTGGGCCTCTCTCCAGGAGGCGCTCAGTCAGACCGAGTGCTGACATAAGGCAAGACACTCCTCGGGGCGCGTCTTGCTTGGGCCTCTCTCATGGAGGCCCTCTGTCAGACCCAGTGTTGACATGTGTCAAGACGCTCCTCGGGGCACGTCTTGCTTTGGCCTCTCTCCTGGAGGCACTCAGTCAGACCGAGTGCTGACATGTGGCAAGAAGCTCCTCGGGGCGCGTCTTGCTTGGGCTTCTCTCCTGGAGGCCCTCAGTAAGACCCATTGTTGACATGTGGCAAGACGCTCCTCGGGGCGCGTCTTGCTTGGACCTCTCTCCAGAAGGCCCTCAATCAGACCCAGTGTTGACACGTGGCAAGACGCTGCTCGGGGCGCGTCTTGCTTGGGCCTCTCTCCTGGAGGCGCTCAGTCAGACTGAGAAGTGCCATGTGGCCTGATGCTCCTCGGGGCGCGTGTTGCTTGGGCCTCTCTCCTGGAGGCGCTCAGTTAGACCAAGTGGTGACATGTGGCAAGACACTCCTCGGGGCGCGTCTTGCTTGGGATTCTCTCCTGGAGGCCCTCTGTCAGACCCAGTGTTGACATGTGTCAAGACGCTCCTCGGGGCGCATCTTGCTTGGGCTTCTCTCCTGGAGGCCCTCAGTCAGACCCATTGTTGACATAAGGCAAGACGCTCCTCGGGGCGCGTCTTGCTTGGGCCTCTCTCCTGGAGGCGCTCAGTCAGACCGAGTGCTGACATGTGGCAAGACGCTCCTCGGGGCTCGTCTTGCTTGCGCTTCTCTCCTGGAGGCGCTCAGAAAGACCCAGTGTTGACATGTGACAAGACGCTCCTCGGGGCACGTCTTGCTTTGGCCTTTCTCCTGGAGGCACTCAGTCAGACCGAGTGCTGACATGTGGCAAAAAGCTCCTCGGGGCGCGTCTTGCTTGGGCTTCTCTCCAGAAGGCCCTCAATCAGACCCAGTGTTGACACGTGGCAAGACGCTCCTCGGGGCGCGTCTTGCTTGGGCTTCTCTCCTGGAGGCGCTCAGTCAGACTGAGTAGTGCCATGTGGCCTGACGCTCCTCTGGGCGCGTGTTGCTTGGGCATCTCTCCTGGAGGCGCTCAGTCAGACCAAGTGGTGACATGTGGCAAGACACTCCTCGGGGCGCGTCTTGCTTGGGCCTCTCTCCTGGAGGCCCTCTGTCAGACCCATTGTTGACATAAGGCAAGACGCTCCTCGGGGCGAGTCTTGCTTGGGCCTCTCTCCTGGAGGCGCTCAGTCAGACCGAGTGCTGACATGTGGCAAGACGCTCCTCGGGGCGCGTCTTGCTTGCGCTTCTCTCCTGGAGGCGCTCAGAAAGACCCAGTGTTGACATGTGACAAGACGCTCCTCGGGGCGCGTCTTGCTTGGGCCTCTCTCCTGGAGGCGCTCAGTCAGACCAAGTGGTGACATGTGGCAAGACACTCCTCGGGGCGCGTCTTGCTTGGGCCTCTCTCCTGGACGCCCTCTGTCAGACCCAGTGTTGGCATGTGGCAAGACGCTCCTCGGGGCGCGTCTTGCTTGGGCCTCTCTCCTGGAGGCGCTCAGTCAGACCAAGTGGTGACATGTGGCAAGACACTCCTCGGGGCGCGTCTTGCTTGGGCCTCTCTCCTGGACGCCCTCTGTCAGACCCAGTGTTGGCATGTGGCAAGACGCTCCTCAGGGCGCGTCTTGGTTGGGCCTCTCTCCAGGAGGCGCTCAGTCAGACCGAGTGCTGACATAAGGCAAGACACTCCTCGGGGCGCGTCTTGCTTGGGCCTCTCTCATGGAGGCCCTCTGTCAGACCCAGTGTTGACATGTGTCAAGACGCTCCTCGGGGCGCGTCTTGCTTTGGCCTCTCTCCTGGAGGCACTCAGTCAGACCGAGTGCTGACATGTGGCAAGAAGCTCCTCGGGGCGCTTCTTGCTTGGGCTTCTCTCCTGGAGGCCCTCAGTAAGACCCATTGTTGACATGTGGCAAGACGCTCCTCGGGGCGCGTCTTGCTTGGGCCTCTCTCCAGAAGGCCCTCAATCAGACACAGTGTTGACACGTGGCAAGACGCTCCTCGGGGCGCATCTTGCTTGGGCCTCTCTCCTGGAGGCGCTCAGTCAGACTGAGAAGTGCCATGTGGCCTGACGCTCCTCGGGGCGCGTGTTGCTTGGGCCTCTCTCCTGGAGGCGCTCAGTTAGACCAAGTGGTGACATGTGGCAAGACACTCCTCGGGGCGCGTCTTGCTTGGGCCTCTCTCCTGGAGGCCCTCTGTCAGACCCAGTGTTGACATGTGTCAAGACGCTCCTCGGGGCGCATCTTGCTTGGGCTTCTCTCCTGGAGGCCCTCAGTCAGACCCATTGTTGACATAAGGCAAGACGCTCCTCGGGGCGCGTCTCGCTTGGGGCTCTCTCCTGGAGGCGCTCAGTCAGACCGAGTGCTGACATGTGGCAAGACGCTCCTCGGGGCGCGTCTTGCTTGCGCTTCTCTCCTGGAGGCGCTCAGAAAGACCCAGTGTTGACATGTGACAAGACGCTCCTCGGGGCGCGTCTTGCTTGGGCCTCTTTCCTGGAGGCGCTCAGTCAGACCCAGTGGTGACATGTGGCAAGACACTCCTCGGGGCGCGTCTTGCTTGGGCCTCTCTCCTGGACGCCCTCTGTCAGACCCAGTGTTGGCATGTGGCAAGACGCTCCTCAGGGCGCATCTTGGTTGGGCCTCTCTCCAGGAGGCGCTCAGTCAGACCCAGTGGTGACATGTGGCAAGACGCTCCTCGGGGCGCGTATTGCTTGGGCCTCTCTCCTGGATGCCCTCTGTCAGACCGAGTGTTGACATGTGGCAAGACTCTCCTCGGGGCGCGTCTTGCTTGGGCTTCTCTCATGGAGGCCCTCAGTCAGACCCAGTGTTGACATGTGTCAAGACGCTCCTCGGGGCGTGTCTTGCGTGGGCCTCTCTCCTGGAGGCGCTCAGTCAGACCCAGTGTTGACATGTGTCAAGACGCTCCTCGGGGCGCGTCTTGCTTGGGCTTCTCTCCTGGAGGCCCTCAGTCAGACCCATTGTTGACATGTGGCAAGACGCTCCTCAGGGCGCGTCTTGCTTGGGCCTCTCTCCTGGAGGCGCTCAGTCAGACCGAGTGCTGACATGTGGCAAGACGCTCCTCGGGGCGCATCTTGCTTGGGCTTCTCTCCTGGAGGCGCTCAGAAAGACCCAGTGTTGACATGTGACAAGACCCTCCTCGGGGCGCGTCTTGCTTGGGCCTCTCTCCTGGAGGCGCTCAGTCAGAACCAGAGGTGACATGTGGTTAGACGCTCCTCGGGGCGCGTCTTGCTTGGGCCTTTCTCCTGGAGGCCCTCTGTCAGACCCAGTGTTGACATGTGGCAAGACGCTCCTCCGGGCGCATCTTGCTTGGGCCTCTCTCCTGGAGGCCCTCAGTCAGACCCATTGTTGACATGTGGCAAGACGCTCCTCGGGGCGCGTCCTGCTTGGGCCTCTCTCCTGGAGGCGCTCAGTCAGACCGAGTGCTGACATAAGGCAAGACGCTCCTCGGGGCGCGTGTTGCTGGGGCCTCTCTCCTGGAGGCGCTCAGTCAGACCCAGTGCTGACATGTGGCAAGACGCTCCTCGGGGCGCGTCTTGCTTGGGCCTCTCTCCTGGAGGCGCTCAAACAGACTGAGTAGTGACATGTGGCCTGACTCTCCTCGGGGCGCGTCTTGCTTGGGCCTCTCTTCTGGAGGCGCTCAGTCAGACCCAGTGGTGACATGTGGCAAGACACTCCTCGGGGCGCGTCTTGCTTGGGCCTCTCTCCTGGAGGCCCTCTGTCAGACCCAGTGTTGACATGTGTCAAAACGCTCCTCGGGGCGCGTCTTGCTTGGGCTTCTCTCCTGGAGGCCCTCAGTCAGACCCATTGTTGACATGCGTCAAGACGCTCCTCGGGGCGCGTCTTGCTTGGGCTTCTCTCCTGGAGGCGCTCAGACAAACCCAGTGTTGACATGTGACAAGACGCTCCTCTGGGCGCGTCTTGCTTGGGCCTCTCTCCAGGAGGCGCTCAGTCAGAACCAGAGGTGACATGTGGCAAGACGCTCCTCGGGGCGTGTCTTGCTTGGGCCTCTCTCCTGGAGGCCCTCTGTCAGACCCAGTGTTGACATGTGGCAAGACGCTCCTCCGGGCGCATCTTGCTTGGGCCTCTCTCCTGGAGGCCCTCAGTCAGACCCATTGTTGACATGTGGCAAGACGCTCCTCGGGGCGCGTCTTGCTTGGGCCTCTCTCCTGGAGGCGCTCAGTAAAACCGAGTGCTGACATAAGGCAAGACACTCCTCGGGGCGCGTCTTGCTTGGGCCTCTCTCATGGAGGCCCTCTGTCAGACCCAGTGTTGACATCTGTCAAGACGCTCCTCGGGGCGCGTCTTGCTTTGGCCTCTCTCCTGGAGGCGCTCAGTCAGACCGAGTGCTGACATGTGGCAAGAAGCTCCTCTGGGCGTGTCTTGCTTCGGCTTCTCTCCTGGAGGCCCTCAGTAAGACCCATTGTTGACATGTGGCAAGACGCTCCTCGGGGCGCGTCTTGCTTGGGCCTCTCTCCAGAAGGCCCTCAATCAGACCCAGTGTTGACACGTGGCAAGACGCTCCTCGGGGCGCGTCTTGCTTGGGCCTCTCTCCTGGAGGTGCTCAGTCAGACTGAGTAGTGCCATGTGGCCTGACGCTCCTCGGGGCGCATGTTGCTTGGGCCTCTCTCCTGGAGGCGCTCAGTCAGACCCAGTGGTGACATGTGGCAAGACACTCCTCTGGGCGCGTCTTGCTTGGGCTTCTCTCCTGGAGGCGCTCAGACAGACCCAGTGTTGACATGTGTCAAGACGCTCCTCGGGGTGCGTCTTGCTTGGGCTTCTCTCCTGGAGGCCCTCAGTCAGACCCATTGTTGACATGCGGCAAGACGCTCCTCGGGGCGCGTCTTGCTTGGGCTTCTCTCCTGGAGGCGCTCAGACAGACCCAGTGTTGACATGTGGCAAGACGCTCCTCCGGGCGCATCTTGCTTGGGCCTCTCTCCTGGAGGCCCTCTGTCAGACCCAGTGTTGACATGTGTCAAGACGCTCCTCGGGGCGCGTCTTGCTTGGGCTTCTCTCCTGGAGGCCCTCAGTCAGACCCATTGTTGACATGCGGCAAGACGCTCCTCGGGGCGCGTCTTGCTTGGGCTTCTCTCCTGGAGGCGCTCAGACAGACCCAGTGTTGACATGTGACAAGACGCTCCTCGGGGCGCGTCTTGCTTGGGCCTCTCTCCTGGAGGCGCTCAGTCAGAACCAGAGGTGACATGTGGCAAGACGCTCCTCGGGGCGTGTCTTGCTTGGGCCTCTCTCCTGGAGGCCCTCTGTCAGACCCAGTGTTGACATGTGGCAAGATGCTCCTCCGGGCGCATCTTGCTTGGGCTTCTCTCCTGGAGGCCCTCAGTCAGACCCATTTTTGACATGTGGCAAGACGCTCCTCGGGGCGCGTCTTGCTTGGGCCTCTCTCCTGGAGGCGCTCAGTCAGACCGAGTGCTGACATAAGGCAAGACACTCCTCGGGGCGCGTCTTGCTTGGGCCTCTCTCATGGAGGCCCTCTGTCAGACCCAGTGTTGACATGTGTCAAGACGCTCCTCGGGGCGCGTCTTGCTTTGGCCTCTCTCCTGGAGGCACTCAGTCAGACCGAGTGCTGACATGTGGCAAGAAGCTCCTCGGGGCGCGTCTTGCTTGGGCTTCTCTCCTGGAGGCCCTCAGTAAGACCCATTGTTGACATGTGGCAAGACGCTCCTCGGGGCGCGTCTTGCTTGGGCCTCTCTCCAGAAGGCCCTCAATCAGACCCAGTGTTGACACGTGGCAAGACGCTCCTCGGGGCGCGTCTTGCTTGGGCCTCTCTCCTGGAGGCGCTCAGTCAGACTGAGTAGTGCCATGTGGCCTGACGCTCCTCGGGGCGCGTGTTGCTTGGGCTTCTCTCCTGGAGGTGCTCAGTCAGACCAAGTGGTGACATGTGGCAAGTCACTCCTCGGGGCGCGTCTTGCTTGGGCCTCTCTCCTGGATGCCCTCCTTCAGACCCAGTGTTGACATGTGTCAAGACGCTCCTCGGGGCGCATCTTGCTTGGGCTTCTCTCCTGGAGGCCCTCAGTCAGACCCATTGTTGACATAAGGCAAGACGCTCCTCGGGGCGCGTCTTGCTTGGGCCTCTCTCCTGGAGGCGCTCAGTCAGACCGAGTGCTGACATGTGGCAAGACGCTCCTCGGGGCGCGTCTTGCTTGCGCTTCTCTCCTGGAGGCGCTCAGAAAGACCCAGTGTTGACATGTGACAAGACGCTCCTCGGGGCACGTCTTGCTTGGGCCTCTCTCCTGGAGGCGCTCAGTCAGACCCAGTGGTGACATGTGGCAAGACACTCCTCGGGGCGCGTCTTGCTTGGGCCTCTCTCCTGGACGCCCTCTTTCAGACCCAGTGTTGGCATGTGGCAAGACGCTCCTCAGGGCGCGTCTTGGTTGGGCCTCTCTCCAGGAGGCGCTCAGTCAGACCCAGTGGTGACATGTGGCAAGACGCTCCTCGGGGCGCGTATTGCTTGGGCCTCTCTCCTGGATGCCCTCTGTCAGACCGAGTGTTGACATGTGGCAAGACTCTCCTCGGGGCGCGTCTTGCTTGGGCTTCTCTCATGGAGGCCCTCAGTCAGACCCAGTGTTGACATGTGTCAAGACGCTCCTCGGGGCGCGTCTTGCTTGGGCTTCTCTCCTGGAGGCCCTCAGTCAGACCCATTGTTGACATGCGGCAAGACGCTCCTCGGGGCGCGTCTTGCTTGGGCTTCTCTCCTGGAGGCGCTCAGACAGACCCAGTGTTGACATGTGACAAGACGCTCCTCGGGGCGCGTCTTGCCTTGGGCCTCTATCCTGGAGGCGCTCAGTCAGAACCAGAGGTGACATGTGGCAAGACGCTCCTCGGGGCGTGTCTTGCTTGGGCCTCTCTCCTGGAGGCCCTCTGTCAGACCCAGTGTTGACATGTGGCAACATGTTCCTCCGGGTGCATCTTGCTTGGGCCTCTCTCCTGGAGGCGCTCTGTCAGACCCAGTGTTGACATGTGTCAAGACGCTCCTCGGGGCGCGTCTTGCTTTGGCCTCTCTCCTGGAGGCACTCAGTCAGACCGAGTGCTGACATGTGGCAAGAAGCTCCTCGGGGCGCGTCTTGCTTGGGCTTCTCTCCTGGAGGCCCTCAGTAAGACCCATTGTTGACATGTGGCAAGACGCTCCTCGGGGCGCGTCTTGCTTGGGCCTCTCTCCTGGAGGCGCTCAGTCAGACTGAGTAGTTTTATGTGGCCTGACGCTCCTCGGGGCGCGTTTTGCTTGGGCCTCTCTCCTGGAGGCGCTCAGTCAGACCAAGTGGTGACATGTGGCAAGACAATCCTCGGGGCGCGTCTTGCTTGGGCCTCTCTCCTGGAGGCCCTCTGTCAGACCCAGTGTTGACATGTGTCAAGACGCTCCTCGGGGCGCATCTTGCTTGGGCTTCTCTCCTGGAGGCCCTCAGTCAGACCCATTGTTGACATAAGGCAAGACGCTCCTCGGGGCGCGTCTTGCTTGGGCCTCTCTCCTGGAGGCGCTCAGTCAGACCGAGGGCTGACATGTGGCAAGACGCTCCTCGGGGCGCGTCTTGCTTGCGCTTCTCTCCTGGAGGCGCTCAGAAAGACCCAGTGTTGACATGTGACAAGATGCTCTTCGGGGCGCGTCTTGCTTGGGCCTCTCTCCTGGAGGCCCTCTGTCAGACCCAGTGTTGACATGTGGCAAGACGCTCCTCCGGGCGCATCTTGCTTGGGCCTCTCTCCTGGAGGCCCTCAGTCAGACCCATTGTTGACATGTGGCAAGACGCTCCTCGGGGCGCGTCTTGCTTGGGCCTCTCTCCTGGAGGCGCTCAGTAAAACCGAGTGCTGACATAAGGCAAGACACTCCTCGGGGCGCGTCTTGCTTGGGCCTCTCTCATGGAGGCCCTCTGTCAGACCCAGTGTTGACATCTGTCAAGACGCTCCTCGGGGCGCGTCTTGCTTTGGCCTCTCTCCTGGAGGCGCTCAGTCAGACCGAGTGCTGACATGTGGCAAGAAGCTCCTCTGGGCGTGTCTTGCTTGGGCTTCTCTCCTGGAGGCCCTCAGTAAGACCCATTGTTGACATGTGGCAAGACGCTCCTCGGGGCGCGTCTTGCTTGGGCCTCTCTCCAGAAGACCCTCAATCAGACCCAGTGTTGACACGTGGCAAGACGCTCCTCGGGGCGCGTCTTGCTTGGGCCTCTCTCCTGGAGGTGCTCAGTCAGACTGAGTAGTGCCATGTGGCCTGACGCTCCTCGGGGCGCGTGTTGCTTGGGCCTCTCTCCTGGAGGCGCTCAGTCAGACAAAGTGGTGACATGTGGCAAGACACTCCTCGGGGCGCGTCTTGCTTGGGCTTCTCTCCTGGAGGCGCTCAGACAGACCCAGTGTTGACATGTGTCAAGACGCTCCTCGGGGTGCGTCTTGCTTGGGCTTCTCTCCTGGAGGCCCTCAGTCAGACCCATTGTTGACATGCGGCAAGACGCTCCTCGGGGCGCGTCTTGCTTGGGCTTCTCTCCTGGAGGCGCTCAGACAGACCCAGTGTTGACATGTGGCAAGAAGCTCCTCCGGGCGCATCTTGCTTGGGCCTCTCTCCTGGAGGCCCTCTGTCAGACCCAGTATTGATATGTGTCAAGACGCTCCTCGGGGCGCGTCTTGCTTGGGCTTCTCTCCTGGAGGCCCTCAGTCAGACCCATTGTTGACATGCGGCAAGACGCTCCTCGGGGCGCGTCTTGCTTGGGCTTCTCTCCTGGAGGCGCTCAGACAGACCCAGTGTTGACATGTGACAAGACGCTCCTCGGGGCGCGTCTTGCTTGGGCCTCTCTCCTGGAGGCGCTCAGTCAGAACCAGAGGTGACATGTGGCAAGACGCTCCTCGGGGCGTGTCTTGCTTGGGCCTCTCTCCTGGAGGCCCTCTGTCAGACCCAGTGTTGACATGTGGCAAGATGCTCCTCCGGGCGCATCTTGCTTGGGCCTCTCTCCTGGAGGCCCTCAGTCAGACCCATTTTTGACATGTGGCAAGACGCTCCTCGGGGCCCGTCTTGCTTGGGCCTCTCTCCTGGAGGCGCTCAGTCAGACCGAGTGCTGACATAAGGCAAGACACTCCTCGGGGCGCGTCTTGCTTGGGCCTCTCTCATGGAGGCCCTCTGTCAGACCCAGTGTTGACATGTGTCAAGACGCTCCTCAGGGCGCGTCTTGCTTTGGCCTCTCTCATGGAGGCACTCAGTCAGACCGAGTGCTGACATGTGGCAAGAAGCTCCTCGGGGCGCGTCTTGCTTGGGCTTCTCTCCTGGAGGCCCTCAGTAAGACCCATTGTTGACATGTGGCAAGACGCTCCTCGGGGCGCGTCTTGCTTGGGCCTCTCTCCAGAAGGCCCTCAATCAGACCCAGTGTTGACATGTGGCAAGACACTCCTCGGGGCGCGTATTGCTTGGGCCTCTCTCCTGGAGGCCCTCTGTCAGACCCAGTGTTGACATGTGGCAGGACGCTCCTCGGGGCGCGTCTTGGTTGGGCCTCTCTACTGGAGGCCCTCAATCAGACCCAGTGTTGACATGTGTCAAGACGCTCCTCGGGGCGCATCTTGCTTGGGCTTCTCTCCTGGAGGCCCTCAGTCAGACCCATTGTTGACATAAGGCAAGACGCTCCTCGGGGCGCGTCTTGCTTGGGCCTCTCTCCTGGAGGCGCTCAGTCAGACCGAGTGTTGACATGTGGCAGGACGCTCCTCGGGGCGCGTCTTGCTTGGGCCTCTCTCCTGGAGGCGCTCAGTAAAACCGAGTGCTGACATAAGGCAAGACACTCCTCGGGGCGCGTCTTGCTTGGGCCTCTCTCATGGAGGCCCTCTGTCAGACCCAGTGTTGACATCTGTCAAGACGCTCCTCGGGGCGCGTCTTGCTTTGGCCTCTCTCCTGGAGGCGCTCAGTCAGACCGAGTGCTGACATGTGGCAAGAAGCTCCTCTGGGCGTGTCTTGCTTGGGCTTCTCTCCTGGAGGCCCTCAGTAAGACCCATTGTTGACATGTGGCAAGACGCTCCTCGGGGCGCGTCTTGCTTGGGCCTCTCTCCAGAAGACCCTCAATCAGACCCAGTGTTGACACGTGGCAAGACGCTCCTCGGGGCGCGTCTTGCTTGGGCCTCTCTCCTGGAGGTGCTCAGTCAGACTGAGTAGTGCCATGTGGCCTGACGCTCCTCGGGGCGCGTGTTGCTTGGGCCTCTCTCCTGGAGGCGCTCAGTCAGACAAAGTGGTGACATGTGGCAAGACACTCCTCGGGGCGCGTCTTGCTTGGGCTTCTCTCCTGGAGGCGCTCAGACAGACCCAGTGTTGACATGTGTCAAGACGCTCCTCGGGGTGCGTCTTGCTTGGGCTTCTCTCCTGGAGGCCCTCAGTCAGACCCATTGTTGACATGCGGCAAGACGCTCCTCGGGGCGCGTCTTGCTTGGGCTTCTCTCCTGGAGGCGCTCAGACAGACCCAGTGTTGACATGTGGCAAGAAGCTCCTCCGGGCGCATCTTGCTTGGGCCTCTCTCCTGGAGGCCCTCTGTCAGACCCAGTATTGATATGTGTCAAGACGCTCCTCGGGGCGCGTCTTGCTTGGGCTTCTCTCCTGGAGGCCCTCAGTCAGACCCATTGTTGACATGCGGCAAGACGCTCCTCGGGGCGCGTCTTGCTTGGGCTTCTCTCCTGGAGGCGCTCAGACAGACCCAGTGTTGACATGTGACAAGACGCTCCTCGGGGCGCGTCTTGCTTGGGCCTCTCTCCTGGAGGCGCTCAGTCAGAACCAGAGGTGACATGTGGCAAGACGCTCCTCGGGGCGTGTCTTGCTTGGGCCTCTCTCCTGGAGGCCCTCTGTCAGACCCAGTGTTGACATGTGGCAAGATGCTCCTCCGGGCGCATCTTGCTTGGGCCTCTCTCCTGGAGGCCCTCAGTCAGACCCATTTTTGACATGTGGCAAGACGCTCCTCGGGGCCCGTCTTGCTTGGGCCTCTCTCCTGGAGGCGCTCAGTCAGACCGAGTGCTGACATAAGGCAAGACACTCCTCGGGGCGCGTCTTGCTTGGGCCTCTCTCATGGAGGCCCTCTGTCAGACCCAGTGTTGACATGTGTCAAGACGCTCCTCGGGGCGCGTCTTGCTTTGGCCTCTCTCATGGAGGCACTCAGTCAGACCGAGTGCTGACATGTGGCAAGAAGCTCCTCGGGGCGCGTCTTGCTTGGGCTTCTCTCCTGGAGGCCCTCAGTAAGACCCATTGTTGACATGTGGCAAGACGCTCCTCGGGGCGCGTCTTGCTTGGGCCTCTCTCCAGAAGGCCCTCAATCAGACCCAGTGTTGACATGTGGCAAGACACTCCTCGGGGCGCGTATTGCTTGGGCCTCTCTCCTGGAGGCCCTCTGTCAGACCCAGTGTTGACATGTGGCAGGACGCTCCTCGGGGCGCGTCTTGGTTGGGCCTCTCTACTGGAGGCCCTCAATCAGACCCAGTGTTGACATGTGTCAAGACGCTCCTCGGGGCGCATCTTGCTTGGGCTTCTCTCCTGGAGGCCCTCAGTCAGACCCATTGTTGACATAAGGCAAGACGCTCCTCGGGGCGCGTCTTGCTTGGGCCTCTCTCCTGGAGGCGCTCAGTCAGACCGAGTGTTGACATGTGGCAGGACGCTCCTCGGGGCGCGTCTTGGTTGGGCCTCTCTACTGGAGGCCCTCAATCAGACCCAGTGTTGACATGTGTCAAGACGCTCCTCGGGGCGCATCTTGCTTGGGCCTCTCTCCTGGAGGCGCTCAGTCAGACTGAGTAGTGCCATGTGGCCTGACGCTATCGGGGCGCGTGTTGCTTGGGCCTCTCTCCTGGAGGCGCTCAGTCAGACCAAGTGGTGACATGTGGCAAGACACTCCTCGGGGCGTGTCTTGCTTGGGCCTCTCTCCTGGAGGCCCTCCTTCAGACCCAGTGTTGACATGTGTCAAGACGCTCCTCGGGGCGCATCTTGCTTGGGCTTCTCTCCTGGAGGCCCTCAGTCAGACCCATTGTTGACATAAGGCAAGACGCTCCTCGGGGCGCGTCTTGCTTGGGCCTCTCTCCTGGAGGCGCTCAGTCAGACCGAGTGCTGACATTTGGCAAGACGCTCCTCGGGGCGCGTCTTGCTTGCGCTTCTCTCCTGGAGGCGCTCAGAAAGACCCAGTGTTGACATGTGACAAGACGCTCCTCGGGGCGCGTCTTGCTTGGGCCTCTCTCCTGGAGGCGCTCAGTCAGACCCAGTGGTGACATGTGGCAAGACACTCCTCGGGGCGCGTCTTGCTTGGGCCTCTCTCCTGGACGCCCTCTTTCAGACCCAGTGTTGGCATGTGGCAAGACGCTTTTCAGGGCGCGTCTTGGTTGGGCCTCTCTACAGGAGGCGCTCAGTCAGACCCAGTGGTGACATGTGGCAAGACGCTCCTCGGGGCGCGTCTTGCTTGGGCCTCTCTCCTGGAGGCGCTCAGTCAGACCGAGTGCTGACATGTGGCAAGACGCTCCTCGGGGCGCGTCTTGCTTGCGCTTCTCTCCTGGAGGCGCTCAGAAAGACCCAATGTTGACATGTGACAAGATGCTCCTCGGGGCGCGTCTTGCTTGGGCCTCTCTCCTGGAGGCCCTCTGTCAGACCCAGTGTTGACATGTGGCAAGACGCTCCTCCGGGCGCATCTTGCTTGGGCCTCTCTCCTGGAGGCCCTCAGTCAGACCCATTGTTGACATGTGGCAAGACGCTCCTCGGGGCACGTCTTGCTTGGGCCTCTCTCCTGGAGGCGCTCAGTAAAACCGAGTGCTGACATAAGGCAAGACACTCCTCGGGGCGCGTCTTGCTTGGGCCTCTCTCATGGAGGCCCTCTGTCAGACCCAGTGTTGACATCTGTCAAGACGCTCCTCGGGGCGCGTCTTGCTTTGGCCTCTCTCCTGGAGGCGCTCAGTCAGACCGAGTGCTGACATGTGGCAAGAAGCTCCTCTGGGCGTGTCTTGCTTGGGCTTCTCTCCTGGAGGCCCTCAGTAAGACCCATTGTTGACATGTGGCAAGACGCTCCTCGGGGCGCGTCTTGCTTGGGCCTCTCTCCAGAAGACCCTCAATCAGACCCAGTGTTGACACGTGGCAAGACGCTCCTCGGGGCGCGTCTTGCTTGGGCCTCTCTCCTGGAGGTGCTCAGTCAGACTGAGTAGTGCCATGTGGCCTGACGCTCCTCGGGGCGCGTGTTGCTTGGGCCTCTCTCCTGGAGGCGCTCAGTCAGACAAAGTGGTGACATGTGGCAAGACACTCCTCGGGGCGCGTCTTGCTTGGGCTTCTCTCCTGGAGGCGCTCAGACAGACCCAGTGTTGACATGTGTCAAGACGCTCCTCGGGGTGCGTCTTGCTTGGGCTTCTCTCCTGGAGGCCCTCAGTCAGACCCATTGTTGACATGCGGCAAGACGCTCCTCGGGGCGCGTCTTGCTTGGGCTTCTCTCCTGGAGGCGCTCAGACAGACCCAGTGTTGACATGTGGCAAGACGCTCCTCCGGGCGCATCTTGCTTGGGCCTCTCTCCTGGAGGCCCTCTGTCAGACCCAGTATTGATATGTGTCAAGACGCTCCTCGGGGCGCGTCTTGCTTGGGCCTCTCTCCTGGAGGCCCTCTGTCAGACCCAGTGTTGACATGTGGCAGGACGCTCCTCGGGGCGCGTCTTGGTTGGGCCTCTCTACTGGAGGCCCTCAATCAGACCCAGTGTTGACATGTGTCAAGACGCTCCTCGGGGCGCATCTTGCTTGGGCTTCTCTCCTGGAGGCCCTCAGTCAGACCCATTGTTGACATAAGGCAAGACGCTCCTCGGGGCGCGTCTTGCTTGGGCCTCTCTCCTGGAGGCGCTCAGTCAGACCGAGTGTTGACATGTGGCAGGACGCTCCTCGGGGCACGTCTTGGTTGGGCCTCTCTACTGGAGGCCCTCAATCAGACCCAGTGTTGACATGTGTCAAGACGCTCCTCGGGGCGCATCTTGCTTGGGCCTCTCTCCTGGAGGCGCTCAGTCAGACTGAGTAGTGCCATGTGGCCTGACGCTACCGGGGCGCGTGTTGCTTTGGCCTCTCTCCTGGAGGCGCTCAGTCAGACCAAGTGGTGACATGTGGCAAGACACTCCTCGGGGCGCGTCTTGCTTGGGCCTCTCTCCTGGAGGCCCTCCTTCAGACCCAGTGTTGACATGTGTCAAGACGCTCCTCGGGGCGCATCTTGCTTGGGCTTCTCTCCTGGAGGCCCTCAGTCAGACCCATTGTTGACATAAGGCAAGACGCTCCTCGGGGCGCGTCTTGCTTGGGCCTCTCTACTGGAGGCGCTCAGTCAGACCGAGTGCTGACATGTGGCAAGACGCTCCTCGGGGCGCGTCTTGCTTGCGCTTCTCTCCTGGAGGCGCTCAGAAAGACCCAGTGTTGACATGTGACAAGACGCTCCTCGGGGCGCGTCTTGCTTGGGCCTCTCTCCTGGAGGCGCTCAGTCAGACCCAGTGGTGACATGTGGCAAGACACTCCTCGGGGCGCGTCTTGCTTGGGCCTCTCTCCTGGACGCCCTCTTTCAGACCCAGTGTTGGCATGTGGCAAGACGCTTTTCAGGGCGCATCTTGGTTGGGCCTCTCTCCTGGAGGCGCTCAGTCAGACCGAGTGTTGACATGTGGCAGGACGCTCCTCGGGGCGCGTCTTGGTTGGGCCTCTCTACTGGAGGCCCTCAATCAGACCCAGTGTTGACATGTGTCAAGACGCTCCTCGGGGCGCATCTTGCTTGGGCCTCTCTCCTGGAGGCGCTCAGTCAGACTGAGTAGTGCCATGTGGCCTGACGCTATCGGGGCGCGTGTTGCTTGGGCCTCTCTCCTGGAGGCGCTCAGTCAGACCAAGTGGTGACATGTGGCAAGATGCTCCTCGGGGCGCGTCTTGCTTGCGCTTCTCTCCTGGAGGCGCTCAGAAAGACCCAGTGTTGACATGTGACAAGACGCTCCTCGGGGCGCGTCTTGCTTGGGCCTCTCTCCTGGAGGCGCTCAGTCAGACCCAGTGGTGACATGTGGCAAGACAGTCCTCGGGGCGCGTCTTGCTTGGGCCTCTCTCCTGGACGCCCTCTTTCAGACCCAGTGTTGGCATGTGGCAAGACGCTTTTCAGGGCGCGTCTTGGTTGGGCCTCTCTCCAGGAGGCGCTCAGTCAGACCCAGTGGTGACATGTGGCAAGACGCTCCTCGGGGCGCGTATTGCTTGGGCCTCTCTCCTGGATGCCCTCTGTCAGACCGAGTGTTGCCATGTGGCAAGACTCTCCTCGGGGCGCGTCTTGCTTGGGCTTCTCTCCTGGAGGCCCTCTGTCAGACCCAGTGTTGACATGTGGCAAGATGCTCCTCCGGGCGCATCTTGCTTGGGCCTCTCTCCTGGAGGCCCTCAGTCAGACCCATTGTTGACATGTGGCAAGACGCTCCTCGGGGCGCGTCTTGCTTGGGCCTCTCTCCTGGAGGTGCTCAGTCAGACCGAGTGCTGACATAAAGCAAGACACTCCTCGGGGCGCGTCTTGCTTGGGCCTCTCTCATGGAGGCCCTCTGTCAGACCCAGTGTTGACATGTGTCAAGACGCTCCTCGGGGCGCGTCTTGCTTTGGCCTCTCTCCTGGAGGCACTCAGTCAGACCGAGTGCTGACATGTGGCAAGAAGCTCCTCGGGGCGCGTCTTGCTTGGGCTTCTCTCCTGGAGGCCCTCAGTAAGACCCATTGTTGACATGTGGCAAGACGCTCCTCGGGGCGCGTCTTGCTTGGGCCTCTCTCCAGAAGGCCCTCAATCAGACCCAGTGTTGACATGTGGCAAGACGCTCCTCGGGGCGCGTCTTGCTTGGGCCTCTCTCCTGGAGGCGCTCAGTCAGACTGAGTAGTGCCATGTGGCCTGACGCTCCTCGGGGCGCGTGTTGCTTGGGCCTCTCTCCTGGAGGCGCTCAGTCAGACCAAGTGGTGACATGTGGCAAGACACTCCTCGGGGCGCGTCTTGCTTGGGCCTCTCTCCTGGAGGCCCTCTGTCAGACCCAGTGTTGACATGTGTCAAGACGCTCCTCGGGGCGCATCTTGCTTGGGCTTCTCTCCTGGAGGCCCTCAGTCAGACCCACTTTTGACATAAGGCAAGACGCTCCTCGGGGCGCGTCTTGCTTGGGCCTCTCTCCTGGAGGCGCTCAGTCAGACCGAGTGCTGACATGTGGCAAGACGCTCCTCGGGGCGCGTCTTGCATGCGCTTCTCTCCTGGAGGCGCTCAGAAAGACCCAGTGTTGACATGTGACAAGATGCTCCTCGGGGCGCGTCTTGCTTGGGCCTCTCTCCTGGAGGCGCTCAATCAGACCCAGTGGTGACATGTGGCAAGACACTCCTCGGGGCGCGTCTTGCTTGGGCCTCTCTCCTGGACGCCCTCTTTCAGACCCAGTGTTGGCATGTGGCAAGACGCTCCTCAGGGCGCGTCTTGGTTGGGCCTCTCTCCAGGAGGCACTCAGTCAGACCCAGTGGTGACATGTGGCAAGACGCTCCTCGGGGCGCGTATTGCTTGGGCCTCTCTCCTGGATGCCCTCTGTCAGACCGAGTGTTGACATGTGGCAAAACTCTCCTCGGGGCGCGTCTTGCTTGGGCTTCTCTCATGGAGGCCCTCAGTCAGACCCAGTGTTGACATGTGTCAAGACGCTCCTCGGGGCGTGTCTTGCTTGGGCCTCTCTCCTGGAGGCGCTCAGTCAGACCCAGTGTTGACATGTGTCAAGACGCTCCTCGGGGCGCGTCTTGCTTGGGCTTCTCTCCTGGAGGCCCTCAGTCAGACCCATTGTTGACATGTGGCAAGACGCTCCTCGGGGCGCGTCTTGCTTGGGCCTCTCTCCTGGAGGCGCTCAGTCAGACCGAGTGCTGATATGTGGCAAGACGCTCCTCGGGCCGCGTGTTGCTTGGGCTTCTCTCCTGGAGGCCCTCAGTCAGACCCATTGTTGACATGTGGCAAGACGCTTCTCAGGGCGCGTCTTGCTTGGGCCTCTCTCCTGGAGGCGCTCAGTCAGACCGAGTGCTGACATGTGGCAAGACGCTCCTCGGGGCGCGTCTTGCTTGGGCTTCTCTCCTGGAGGCGCTCAGAAAGACCCAGTGTTGACATGTGACAAGACCGTCCTCGGGGCGCGTCTTGCTTGGGCCTCTCTCCTGGAGGCGCTCAGTCAGAACCAGAGGTGACATGTGGTTAGACGCTCCTCGGGGCGCGTCTTGCTTGGGCCTTTCTCCTGGAGGCACTCTGTCAGACCCAGTGTTGACATGTGGCAAGACGCTCCTCCGGGCGCATCTTGCTTGGGCCTCTCTCCTGGAGGCCCTCAGTCAGACCCATTGTTGACATGTGGCAAGACGCTCCTTGGGGCGCGTCCTGCTTGGGCCTCTCTCCTGGAGGCGCTCAGTCAGACCGAGTGCTGACATAAGGCAAGACGCTCCTCGGGGCGCGTGTTGCTGGGGCCTCTCTCCTGGAGGCGCTCAGTCAGACCCAGTGCTGACATGTGGCAAGACGCTCCTCGGGGCGCGTCTTGCTTGGGCCTCTCTCCAGGAGGCGCTCAAACAGACTGAGTAGTGACATGTGGCCTGACTCTCCTCGGGGCGCGTCTTGCTTGGGCCTCTCTCCTGGAGGCGCTCAGTCAGACCCAGTGGTGACATGTGGCAAGACACTCCTCGGGGCGCGTCTTGCTTGGGCCTCTCTCCTGGAGGCCCTCTGTCAGACCCAGTGTTGACATGTGTCAAGACGCTCCTCGGGGGGCGTCTTGCTTGTGCTTCTCTCCTTAAGGCCCTCAGTCAGACCCATTGTTGACATGCGGCAAGACGCTCCTCGGGGCGCGTCTTGCTTGGGCTTCTCTCCTGGAGGCGCTCAGACAGACCCAGTGTTGACATGTGACAAGACGCTCCTCGGGGCGCGTCTTGCTTGGGCCTCTCTCCAGGAGGCGCTCAGTCAGAACCAGAGGTGACATGTGGCAAGACGCTCCTCGGGGCGTGTCTTGCTTGGGCCTCTCTCCTGGAGGCCCTCTGTCAGACCCAGTGTTGACATGTGTCAAGACGCTCCTCAGGGCGCGTCTTGCTTTGGCCTCTCTCCTGGAGGCACTCAGTCAGACCGAGTGCTGACATGTGGCAAGAAGCTCCTCGGGGCGCGTCTTGCTTGGGCTTCTCTCCTGGAGGCCCTCAGTAAGACCCATTGTTGACATGTGGCAAGACGCTCCTCGGGGCGCGTCTTGCTTGGGCCTCTCTCCAGAAGGCCCTCAATCAGACCCAGTGTTGACACGTGGCAAGACGCTCCTCGCGGCGCGTCTTGCTTGGGCCTCTCTCCTGGAGGCGCTCTGTCAGACTGAGTAGTGCCATGTGGCCTGACGCTCCTCCGGGCGCGTGTTGCTTGGGCCTCTCTCCTGGAGGTGCTCAGTCAGACCAAGTGGTGACATGTGGCAAGACACTCCTCGGGGCGCGTCTTGCTTGGGCCTCTCTCCTGGAGGCCCTCTGTCAGACCCAGTGTTGACATGTGTCAAGACGTTCCTCGGGGCGCGTCTTGCTTGGGCTTCTCTCCTGGAGGCCCTCAGTCAGACCCATTGTTGACATAAGGCAAGATGCTCCTCGGGGCGCGTCTTGCTTGGGCCTCTCTCCTGGAGGCGCTCAGTCAGACCGAGTGATGACATGTGGCAAGACGCTCCTCGGGGCGCGTCTTGCTTGCGCTTCTCTCCTGGAGGCGCTCAGAAAGACCCAGTGTTGACATGTGACAAGACGCTCCTCGGGGCGCGTCTTGCTTGGGCCTCTCTCCTGGACGCCCTCTGTCAGACCCAGTGTTGGCATGTGGCAAGAAGCTCCTCAGGGTGCGTCTTGGTTGGGCCTCTCTCCAGGAGGCGCTCAGTCAGACCCAGTGGTGACATGTGGCAAGACGCTCCTCGGGGTGCGTATTGCTTGGGCCTCTCTCCTGGATGCCCTCTGTCACACCGAGTGTTGACATGTGGCAAGACTCTCCTCGGGGCGCGTCTTGCTTGGGCTTCTCTCATGGAGGCCCTCAGTCAGACCCAGTGTTGACATGTGTCAAGACGCTCCTCGGGGCGTGTCTTGCTTGGGCCTCTCTCCTGGAGGCGCTCAGTCAGACCCATTGTTGACATGTGGCAAGACGCTCCTCGGGGCACGTCTTGCTTGGGCCTCTCTCCTGGAGGCGCTCAGTCAGATCGAGTAGTGACATGTGGCAAGACGCTCCTCTGGGCGCGTCTTGCTGGGGCTTCTCTCATGGAGGCACTCAGTCAGACCCAGTGTTGCCATGTGGCAAGACGCCCCTCGGGGCGCGTCTTGCTTGGGCCTCTCTCCTGGAGGCGCTCAAACAGACTGTGTAGTGACATGTGGCCTGACGCTCCTCGGGGCGCGTCTTGCTTGGGCCTCTCTCCTGGAGGCGCTCAGTCAGACCCAGTGGTGACATGTTGCAAGACACTCCTCGGGGCGTGTCTTGCTTGGGCCTCTCTCCTGGAGGCCCTCTGTCAGACCCAGTGTTGACATGTGTCAAGACGCTCCTCGGGGCGCGTCTTGCTTGGGCTTCTCTCCTGGAGGCCCTCAGTCAGACCCATTGTTGACATGTGGCAAGACGCTCCTCGGGGCGCTTCTTGCTTGGGCCTCTCTCCTGGAGGCGCTCAGTCAGAACCAGAGGTGACATGTGGCAAGACGCTCCTCGGGGCGTGTCTTGCTTGGGCCTTTCTCCTGGAGGCCCTCTGTCAGACCCAGTGTTGACATGTGGCAAGACGCTCCTCCGGGCGCATCTTGCTTGGGCCTCTCTCCTGGAGGCCCTCAGTCAGACCCATTGTTGACATGTGGCAAGACGCTCCTCAGGGCACGTCTTGCTTGGGCCTCTCTCCTGGAGGCGCTCAGTCAGACCGAGTGCTGACATAAGGCAAGACGCTCCTCGGGGCGCGTCTTGCTGGGGCCTCTCTCCTGGAGGCGCTCAGTCAGACCCAGTGCTGACATGTGGCAAGACGCTCCTCGGGGCGCGTCTTGCTTGGGCCTCTCTCCTGGATGCGCTCAAACAGACTGAGTAGTGACATGTGGCCTGACGCTCCTCGGGGCGCGTCTTGCTTGGGCCTCTCTCCTGGAGGCGCTCAGTCAGACCCAGTGGTGACATGTGGCAAGACACTCCTCGGGGCGCTTCTTGCTTGGGCCTCTCTCCTGGAGGCCCTCTGTCAGACCCAGTGTTGACATGTGTCAAGACGCTCCTCGGGGTGCGTCTTGCTTGGGCTTCTCTCCTGGAGGCCCTCAGTCAGACCCATTGTTGACATGCGGCAAGACGCTCCTCGGGGCGCGTCTTGCTTGGGCTTGCCTCCTGGAGGCGCTCAGACAGACCCAGTGTTGACATGTGGCAAGACGCTCCTCCGGGCGCATCTTGCTTGGGCCTCTCTCCTGGAGGCCCTCAGTCAGACCCATTGTTGACATGTGGCAAGACGCTCCTCGGGGCGCGTCTTGCTTGGGCCTCTCTCCTGGAGGCGCTCAGTCAGACCGAGTGCTGACATAAGGCAAGACACTCCTCGGGGCGCGTCTTGCTTGGGCCTCTCTCATGGAGGCCCTCTGTCAGACCCAGTGTTGACATGTGTCAAGACGCTCCTCGGGGCGCGTCTTGCTTTGGCCTCTCTCCTGGAGGCGCTCAGTCAGACCGAGTGCTGACATGTGGCAAGAAGCTCCTCGGGGCGTGTCTTGCTTGGGCTTCTCTCCTGGAGGCCCTCAGTAAGACCCATTGTTGACATGTGGCAAGACGCTCCTCGGGGCGCGTCTTGCTTGGGCCTCTCTCCAGAAGGCCCTCAATCAGACCCAGTGTTGACACGTGGCAAGACGCTCCTCGGGGCACGTCTTGCTTGGGCCTCTATCCTGGAGGCGGTCAGTCAGACTGAGTAGTGCCATGTGGCCTGACGCTCCTCGGGGCACGTGTTGCTTGGGCCTCTCTCCTGGAGGAGCTCAGTCAGACCAAGTGGTGACATGTGTCAAGACACTCCTCGGGGCACGTCTTGCTTGGGCCTCTCTCCTGGAGGCCCTCTGTCAGACCCAGTGTTGACATGTGTCAAGACGCTCCTCGGGGCGCGTCTTGCTTGGGCTTCTCTCCTGGAGGCCCTCAGTCAGAGCCATTGTTGACATAAGGCAAGACGCTCCTTGGGGCGCGTCTTGCTTGGGCCTCTCTCCTGGAGGCGCTCAGTCAGACCGAGTGCTGACATGTGGCAAGACGCTCCTCGGGGCGCGTCTTGCTTGCGCTTCTCTCCTGGAGGTGCTCAGAAAGACCCAGTGTTGACATGTGACAAGACGCTCCTCGGGGCGCGTCTTGCTTGGGCCTCTCTCCTGGAGCTGCTCAGTCAGACCCAGTGGTGACATGTGGCAAGACACTCCTCGGGGCGCGTCTTGCTTGGGCCTCTCTCCTGGACGCCCTCTGTCAGACCCAGTGTTGGCATGTGGCAAGAAGCTCCTCAGGGCGCGTCTTGGTTGGGCCTCTCTCCAGGAGGCTCTCAGTCAGACCCAGTGGTGACATGTGGCAAGACGCTCCTCGGGGCGCGTATTGCTTGGGCCTCTCTCCTGGATGCAATCTGTCAGACCCAGAGGAGACATGTGTCAAGACGCTCCTCTGGGCGCGTCTTGCTTTGGCCTATCTCCTGTAGGCACCCAGTCAGACCGAGTGCTGACATGTGGCAAGAAGCTCCTCGGGGCGCGTCTTGCTTGGGCTTCTCTCCTGGAGGCCCTCAGTAAGACCCATTGTTGACATGTGGCAAGACGCTCCTCGGGGCGCGTCTTGCTTGGGCCTCTCTCCAGAAGGCCCTCAGTCAGACCCATTGTTGACAAGTGGCAAGACGCTCCTCGGGGCGCGTCTTGCTTGGGCCTCTCTCCTGGAGGCGCTCAGTCAGACCCAGTGGTGACATGTGGCAAGACACTCCTCGGGGCGCGTCTTGCTTGGGCCTCTCTCCTGGAGGCCCTCTGTCAGACCCAGTGTTGACATGTGTCAAGACGCTCCTTGGGGTGCGTCTTGCTTGGGCTTCTCTCCTGGAGGCCCTCAGTCAGACCCATTGTTGACATGTGGCAAGACGCTCCTCCGGGCGCATCTTGCTTGGGCCTCTCTCCTGGAGGCCCTCAGTCAGACCCATTGTTGACATGTGGCAAGACGCTCCTCGGGGCGCGTCTTGCTTGGGCCTCTCTCCTGGAGGCGCTCAGTCAGACCGAGTGCTGACATAAGGCAAGACACTCCTCGGGGCGCGTCTTGCTTGGGCCTCTCTCATGGAGGCCCTCTGTCAGACCCAGTGTTGACATGTGTCAAGGCGCTCCTCGGGGCGCGTCTTGCTTTGGCCTCTCTCCTGGAGGCGCTCAGTCAGACCGAGTGCTGACATGTGGCAAGAAGCTCCTCGGGGCGTGTCTTGCTTGGGCTTCTCTCCTGGAGGCCCTCAGTAAGACCCATTGTTGACATGTGGCAAGACGCTCCTCGGGGCGCGTCTTGCTTGGGCCTCTCTCCAGAAGGCCCTCAATCAGACCCAGTGTTGACACGTGGCAAGACTCTCCTCGGGGCGCGTCTTGCTTGGGCCTCTCTCCTGGAGGCGCTCAGTCAGACTGAGTAGTGCCATGTGGCCTGACGCTCCTCGGGGCGCGTGTTGCTTGGGCCTATCTCATGGAGGCCCTCAGTCAGACCCAGTGTTGACATGTGTCAAGACGCTCCTCGGGGCGCGTCTTGCTTGGGCCTCTCTCCTGGACGCCCTCTGTCAGACCCAGTGTTGGCATGTGGCAAGACGCTCCTCAGGGCGCGTCTTGGTTGGGCCTCTCTCCAGGAGGCGCTCAGTCAGACCCAGTGGTGACATGTGGCAAGACGCTCCTCGGGGCGCGTATTGCTTGGGCCTCTCTCCTGGATGCCCTCTGTCAGACCGAGTGTTGACATGTGGCAAGACTCTCCTCGGGGCGCATCTTGCTTGGGCTTCTCTCATGGAGGCCCTCAGTCAGACCCAGTGTTGACATGTGTCAAGACGCTCCTCGGGGCGTGTCTTGCTTGGGCCTCTCTCCTGGAGGCGCTCAGTCAGACCCAGTGTTGACATGTGGCAAGACGCTCCTCGGGGCGCGTCTTGCTTGGGCTTCTCTCCTGGAGGCCCTCAGTCAGACCCATTGTTGACATGTGGCAAGACGCTCCTCGGGGCGCGTCTTGCTTGGGCCTCTCTCCTGGAGGCGCTCAGTCAGATCGAGTAGTGACATGTGGCAAGACGCTCCTCGGGGCGCGTCTTGCTGGGGCTTCTCTCATGGAGGCACTCAGTCAGACCCAGTGTTGCCATGTGGCAAGACGCTCCTCGGGGCGCGTCTTGCTTGGGCCTCTCTCCTGGAGGCGCTCAGTCAGACCCAGTGTTGACACGTGGCAAGATGCTCCTCGGAGCGCGTCTTGCTTGGGCCTCTCTCCTGGAGGCGCTCAGTCAGACCCAGTGTTGACATGTGGCAAGACGCTCCTCGGGGCTCGTCTTGCTTGGGCCTCTCTCCTGGAGGCCCTCAGTCAGACCCATTGTTAACATGTGGCAAGACGCTCCTCGGGGTGCGTTTGCTTGGGCCTCTTTCCTGGAGGCGCTCAGTCAGACCCAGTGTTGACATGTGGCAAGACGCTCCTCGGGGCGCGTCTTGCTTGGGCGTCTCTCCTAGAGGCCCTCAGTCAGACCCATTGTTGACATGTGGCAAGATGCTCCTTGGGGCGCGTCTTGCTTGGGCCTCTCTCCTGGAGGCGCTCAGTCAGACTGACTAGTGACATGTGGCCTGACGCTCCTCGGGGCCCGTCTTGCTTGGGCCTCTCTCCTGGAAGTGCTCAGTCAGACCCAGTGTTGACATGTGGCAAGAAGCTCCTCGGGGCGCGTCTTGCATGAGCTTCTCTCTTGGAGGTGCTCAGTCAGACCCAGTGTTGACATGTGGCAAGACGCTCCTCGGGGCACGTCTTGCTTGGGCCTCTCTCCTGGAGGCGCTCAGTCAGACCCAGAGGAGACATGTGTCAAGACGCTCCTCTGGGCGCGTCTTGTTTGGGCCTCACTCCTGGAGGCGCTCAGTCAGACCGAGTGCTGACATGTGGCAAGACGCTCCTCCGGGCGCGTCTTGCTTGGGCCTCTCTCCTGGAGGCGCTCAGTCAGACCCAGTGTTGACATGTGGCAAGACGCTCCTCGGGGCGCGTCTTGCTGTGGCTTCTCTCATGGAGGCACTCAGTCAGACCCAGTGTTGACATGTGGCAAGACGCTCCTCGGGGCACTTCTTGCTTGGGCCTCTCTCCTGGAGGCGCTCAGTCAGACCCAGTGGTGAAATGTGGCAAGACACTGCTCGGGGCGTGTCTTGCTTGGGCCTCTCTCCTGGACGCCCTCTGTCAGACCCAGTGTTGGCATGTGGCAAGACGCTCCTCATGGCGCGTCTTGGTTGGGCCTCTCTCCAGGAGGCGCTCAGTCAGACCCAGTGGTGACATGTGGCAAGACGCTCCTCGGGGCGCGTATTGCTTGGGCCTCTCTCCTGGATGCCCTCTGTCAGACCGAGTGTTGACATGTGGCAAGACTCTCCTCAGGGCGCATCTTGCTTGGGCTTCTCTCATGGAGGCCCTCAGTCAGACCCAGTGTTGACATGTGTCAAGACGCTCCTCGGGGCGTGTCTTGCTTGGGCCTCTCTCCTGGAGGCGCTCAGTCAGACCCAGTGTTGACACGTGGCAAGATGCTCCTCGGAGCGCGTCTTGCTTGGGCCTCTCTCCTGGAGGCGCTCAGTCAGACCCAGTGTTGACATGTGGCAAGACGCTCCTCGGGGCTCGTCTTGCTTGGGCCTCTCTCCTGGAGGCCCTCAGTCAGACCCATTGTTAACATGTGGCAAGACGCTCCTCGGGGTGCGTTTGCTTGGGCCTCTCTCCTGGAGGCGCTCAGTCAGACCCAGTGTTGACATGTGGCAAGACGCTCCTCGGGACGCGTCTTGCTTGGGCTTCTCTCCTGGAGGCCCTCAGTCAGACCCATTGTTGACATGTGGCAAGATGCTCCTCGGGGCGCGTCTTGCTTGGGCCTCTCTCCTGGAGGCGCTCAGTCAGACCGAGTGCTGACATGTGGCAAGACGCTCCTCGGGGCGCGTCTTGCTGGGGCTTCTCTCATGGAGGCACTCAGTCAGACCCAGTTTTGACATGTGGCAAGACGCTCCTCGGGGCTCGTCTTGCTTGGGCCTCTCTCCTGGAGGCGCTCAGTCAGACCCAGTGGTGACACGTGGCAAGACGCTCCTCGGGGCGCGTCTTGCTTGGCCTTTCTCCTGGTGGCCCTCAGTCAGACCCATTGTTGACATGTGGCAAGACGCTCCACGGGGCGCGTCTTGCTTGGGCCTCTCTCCTGGAGGCGCTGAGTCAGACTGAGTAGTGACATGTGGCCTGACGCTCCTCGGGGCTCGTCTTGCTTGGGCCTCTCTCCTGGAGGCGCTCAGTCAGACCGAGTGCTGACATGTGGCAAGACGCTCCTCGGGGCGCTTCTTGCTTGGGCCTCTCTCCTGGAGGCCCTCAGTAAGACCCATTGTTGACATGTGGCAAGACGCTCCTCGGGGCGCGTCTTGCTTGGGCTTCTCTCCTGGAGGCCCTCAGTCAGACCCAATGTTGACATGTGGCAAGACGCTCCTCGGGGCGCGTCTTGCTTGGGCCTCGCTCCAGAAGGCCCTCAATCAGACCCATTGTTGACACGTGGCAAGACGCTCCTCGGGGCGTGTCTTGCTTGGGCCTCTCTCCTGGAGGCGCTGAGTCAGACTGAGTAGTGACATGTGGCCTGACGCTCCTCGGGGCGCGTCTTGCTTGGGCCTCTCTCCTGGAGGCGCTCAGTCAGACCCAGTGGTGACATGTGGCAAGACACTCCTCGGGGCGCGTCTTGCTTGGGCCTCTCTCCTGGAGGCGCTCAGTCAGATCCATTGTTGACATGTGGCAAGACGCTCCTCGGGGCTCGTCTTGCTTGGGCCTCTCTCCTGGAGGCCCTCAGTCAGATCCATTGTTGACATGTGGCAAGACGCTCCTCGGGGCGCGTTTGCTTGGGCCTCTCTCCTGGAGGCGCTCAGTCAGACCCAGTGTTGACATGTGGCAAGACGCTCCTCGGGACGCGTCTTGCTTGGGCTTCTCTCCTGGAGGCCCTCAGTCAGACCCATTGTT
Organism: Nothobranchius furzeri; assembly: GCF_043380555.1. NCBI lineage: Eukaryota > Metazoa > Chordata > Actinopteri > Cyprinodontiformes > Nothobranchiidae > Nothobranchius > Nothobranchius furzeri. The sequence goes on from NC_091750.1 coordinate 1,458,147, forward strand.
GACATGTGGCAAGATGCTCCTCGGGGCGCGTCTTGCTTGGGCCTCTCTCCTGGAGGCGCTCAGTCAGACCGAGTGCTGACATGTGGCAAGACGCTCCTCGGGGCGCGTCTTGCTGGGGCTTCTCTCATGGAGGCACACAGTCAGACCCAGTTTTGACATGTGGCAAGACGCTCCTCGGGGCTCGTCTTGCTTGGGCCTCTCTCCTGGAGGCGCTCAGTCAGACCCAGTGGTGACACGTGGCAAGACGCTCCTCGGGGCGCGTCTTGCTTGGGCCTCTCTCCTGGTGGCCCTCAGTCAGACCCATTGTTGACATGTGGCAAGACGCTCCACGGGGCGCGTCTTGCTTGGGCCTCTCTCCTGGAGGCGCTGAGTCAGACTGAGTAGTGACATGTGGCCTGACGCTCCTCGTGGCGCGTCTTGCTTGGGCCTCTCTCCTGGAGGCGCTCAGTCAGACCCAGTGGTGACATGTGGCAAGACGCTCCTCCGAGCGCGTCTTGCTTGGGCCTCTCTCCTGGAGGCGCTCAGTCAGACCGAGTGTTGACATGTGGCAAGAAGCTCCTCGGGGTGCGTCTTGCTTGGGCTTCTCTCCTGGAGGCCCTCAGTAAGACCCATTGTTGACATGTGGCAAGACGCTCCTCGGGGCGCGTCTTGCTTGGGCTTCTCTCCTGGAGGCCCTCAGTCAGACCCATTGTTGACATGTGGCAAGACACTCCTCGGGGCGCGTCTTGCTTGGGCCTCTCTCCAGAAGGCCCTCATTCAGACCCAGTGTTGACACGTGGCAAGACGTTCATCGGGGCGCGTCTTGCATGGGACTCTCTCCTGGAGGCGCTCAGTCAGACTGACTAGTGACATGTGGCCTGACGCTCCTCGGGGCCCGTCTTGCTTGGGCCTCTCTCCTGGAAGCGCTCAGTCAGACCCAGTGTTGACATGTGGCAAGAAGCTCCTCGGGGCGCGTCTTGCATGGGCTTCTCTCCTGGAGGCCCTCAGTCAGACCCATTGTTGACATGTGGCAAGACGCTCCTCGGGGCGCTTATTGCTTGGGCCTCTCTCCTGGAGGCGCTCAGTCAGACCGAGTGCTGACATGTGGCAAGACGCTCCTCGGGGCGCGTCTTGCTGGGGCCTCTCTCCTGGAGGTGCTCAGTCAGACCCAGTGGTGACATGTGGCAAGACACTCCTCGGGGCGCGTCTTGCTTGGGCCTCTCTCCTGGAGGCCCTCTGTCAGACCCAGTGTTGACATGTGTCAAGACGCTCCTCGGGGAAAGTCTTGCTTGGGCTTCTCTCCTGGAGGCCCTCAGTCAAACCCATTGTTGACATGTGGCAAGACACTCCTCGTGGCGCGTCTTGCTTGGGCCTCTCTCCTGGAGGCGCTCAGTCAGACCCAGTGCTGACATGTGGCAAGACGCTCCTCGGGGCGCGTCTTACTTGGGCCTCTCTCCTGGAGGTGCTCAGTCAGACCCAGTGTTGACATGGGGCAAGACGCTCCTCGGGGTGCGTCTTGCTTGGGCCTCTCTCCTGGAGGCGCTCAGTCAGACCCAGTTTTGACATGTGGCAAGACGCTCCTCGGGGCTCGTCTTGCTTGGGCCTCTCTCCTGGAGGCGCTCAGTCAGACCCAGTGGTGACACGTGGCAAGACGCTCCTCGGGGCGCGTCTTGCTTGGGCCTCTCTCCTGGTGGCCCTCAGTCAGACCCATTGTTGACATGTGGCAAGACGCTCCACGGGGCGCGTCTTGCTTGGGCCTCTCTCCTGGAGGCGCTGAGTCAGACTGAGTAGTGACATGTGGCCTGACGCTCCTCGTGGCGCGTCTTGCTTGGGCCTCTCTCCTGGAGGCGCTCAGTCAGACCCAGTGGTGACATGTGGCAAGACGCTCCTCCGAGCGCGTCTTGCTTGGGCCTCTCTCCTGGAGGCGCTCAGTCAGACCGAGTGTTGACATGTGGCAAGAAGCTCCTCGGGGTGCGTCTTGCTTGGGCTTCTCTCCTGGAGGCCCTCAGTAAGACCCATTGTTGACATGTGGCAAGACGCTCCTCGGGGCGCGTCTTGCTTGGGCTTCTCTCCTGGAGGCCCTCAGTCAGACCCATTGTTGACATGTGGCAAGACACTCCTCGGGGCGCGTCTTGCTTGGGCCTCTCTCCAGAAGGCCCTCATTCAGACCCAGTGTTGACACGTGGCAAGACGTTCATCGGGGCGCGTCTTGCTTGGGCCTCTCTCCTGGAGGCGCTCAGTCAGACTGACTAGTGACATGTGGCCTGACGCTCCTCGGGGCCCGTCTTGCTTGGGCCTCTCTCCTGGAAGCGCTCAGTCAGACCCAGTGTTGACATGTGGCAAGAAGCTCCTCGGGGCGCGTCTTGCATGGGCTTCTCTCCTGGAGGCCCTCAGTCAGACCCATTGTTGACATGTGGCAAGACGCTCCTCGGGGCGCTTATTGCTTGGGCCTCTCTCCTGGAGGCGCTCAGTCAGACCGAGTGCTGACATGTGGCAAGACGCTCCTCGGGGCGCGTCTTGCTGGGGCCTCTCTCCTGGAGGTGCTCAGTCAGACCCAGTGGTGACATGTGGCAAGACACTCCTCGGGGCGCGTCTTGCTTGGGCCTCTCTCCTGGAGGCCCTCTGTCAGACCCAGTGTTGACATGTGTCAAGACGCTCCTCGGGGAAAGTCTTGCTTGGGCTTCTCTCCTGGAGGCCCTCAGTCAAACCCATTGTTGACATGTGGCAAGACACTCCTCGTGGCGCGTCTTGCTTGGGCCTCTCTCCTGGAGGCGCTCAGTCAGACCCAGTGCTGACATGTGGCAAGACGCTCCTCGGGGCGCGTCTTACTTGGGCCTCTCTCCTGGAGGTGCTCAGTCAGACCCAGTGTTGACATGGGGCAAGACGCTCCTCGGGGTGCGTCTTGCTTGGGCCTCTCTCCTGGAGGCGCTCAGTCAGACCCAGTGGTGACAAGTGGAAAGACGCTCCTCGGGGCGCGTCTTGCTTGGGCCTCTCTCCTGGAGGCGCTCAGTCAGACCCAGTGTTGACACGTGGCAAGACGCTCCTCGGGGCGCGTCTTGCTTGGGCCTCTCTCCTGGAGGCGCTCAGTCAGACCCAGTGCTGACATGTGGCAAGACGCTCCTCGGGGAGCGTATTGCTTGGGCCTCTCTCCTGGATGCCCTCTGTCAGACCGAGTGTTGACATGTGGCAAGACTCTCCTCGGTGCGCGTCTTGCTTGGGCTTCTCTCATGGAGGCCCTCAGTCAGACCCAGTCTTGACATGTGTCAAGACGCTCCTCGGGGCGTGTCTTGCTTGGGCCTCTTTCCTGGAGGCGCTCAGTCAGACCCAGTGTTGACATGTGGCAAGACGCTCCTCTGGGCGCGTCTTGCTTGGGCTTCTCTCCTGGAGGCCCTCAGTCAGACCCATTGTTCACATGTGGCAAGACGCTCCTCGGCACACGTCTTGCTTGGGCCTCTCTCCTGGAGTCGCTCAGTCAGACCGAGTAGTGACATGCGGCAAGACGCTCCTCGGGGCGCGTCTTTCTTGGACCTCCCTCCTGGAGGCCCTCTGTCAGACCCAGTGGTGACACGTGGCAAGTCGCTCCTCGGGGCGCGTCTTGCTTGGGCCTCTCTCCTGGAGGAGCTCAGTCAGACCCAGTTGTGACACGTGGCAAGACGCTCCTCGGGGCGCATCTTGCTTGGGCCTCTCTCCTGGAGGCGATAAGTCAGACCCAGTGTTGACATGTGGCAAGACTCTCCTCGGGGCGCGTCTTGCTTGGGCTTCTCTCATGGAGGCCCTCAGTCAGACCCAGTGTTGACATGTGTCAAGACGCTCCTCGGGGCGTGTCTTGCTTGGGCCTCTCTCCTGGAGGCGCTCAGTCAGACCCAGTGTTGACATGTGGCAAGACGCTTCTCGGGGCATGTCTAGCTTGGGCCTCTCTCCTGGAGGCGCTCAGTCAGACCGAGTAGTGACATGTGGCAAGACGCTCCTCGGGGCACGTCTTGCTGGGGCTTCTCTAATGGAGGCACTCAGTCAGACCCAGTGTTGACATGTGGCAAGACGCTCCTCGGGGCGTGTCTTGCTTGGGCCTCTCTCCTGGAGGAGCTCAGTCAGACCCAGTGTTGACATGTGGCAAGACGCTCCTCGGGGCGCTTCTTGCTTGGGCTTCTTTCCTGGAGGCCCTCATTCGGACCCATTGTTGACATGTGGCAAGACGCTCCTCGGGGCACGTCTTGCTTGGGCCTCTCTCCTGGAGGCGCTCAGTCAGACTGAGTAGTGACATGTGACAAGACGCTCCTCGGGGCGCGTCTTGCTGGGGCTTCTCTCATGGAGGCACTCTGTCAGACCCAGTGTTGACATGTGGCAAGACGCTCCTCGGGGCGCGTGTTGCTTGGACCTCTCTCCTGGAGGCGCTCAGTCAGACCGAGTAGTGACATGTGGCAAGACGCTCCTCGGGGCGCGTCTTGCTTGGGCCTCTCTCCTGGAGGCGCTCAGTCAGACCCAGTGTTGACATGTGACAAGACGCTCCTCGGGGCGCGTCTTGCTTGGGCCTCTCTCCTGGAAGCGCTCAGTCAGACCCAGAGGTGACATGTGGCAAGACGCTCCTCTAGCCTCTTTCCTGGAGGCGCTCAGTCAGACCCAGTGTTGACATGTGGCAAGACGCTCCTCGGGGCACGTCTTGCTTGGGCCTCTCTCCTGGAGGCGCTCAGTCAGACCCAGAGGAGACATGTGTCAAGACGCTCCTCTGGGCGCGTCTTGTTTGGGCCTCACTCCTGGAGGCGCTCAGTCAGACCCAGTGTTGACATGTGGCAAGACGCTCCTCGGGGCACTTCTTGCTTGGGCCTTTCTCCTGGAGGCGCTCAGTTAGACCCAGAGGAGACATGTGTCAAGACTCTCCTCGGGGCGCGTCTTGCTTGGGCCTCTCTCCTGGAGGCGCTCAGTCAGACCGAGTGCTGACATGTGGCAACACGCTCCTCGGGGCGCTTCTTGCTTGGGCCTCTCTCCTGGAGGCGCTCAGTCAGACCGAGTGCTGACATGTGGTAAGAAGCTCCTCGGGGCGTGTTTTGCTGGGGCCTCTCTCCTGGAGGCGCTCAGTCAGACCCAGTGTTGACATGTGTCAAGACGCTCCTCGGGGCGCGTCTTGCTTTGGCCTCTCTCCTGGAGGCCCTCAGTAAGACCCATTGTTGACATGTGGCAAGACGCTCCTCGGGGCGCGTCTTGCTTGGGCTTCTCTCCTGGAGGCCCTCAGTCAGACCCATTGTTGACATGTGGCAAGACGCTCCTCGGGGCGCGTCTTGCTTGGGCCTCGCTCCAGAAGGCCCTCAATCAGACCCATTGTTGACACGTGGCAAGACGCTCCTCGGGGCGTGTCTTGCTTGGGCCATTCTCCTGGAGGCGCTGAGTCAGACTGAGTAGTGACATGTGGCCTGACGCTCCTCGGGGCGCGTCTTGCTTGGGCCTCTCTCCTGGAGGCGCTCAGTCAGACCCAGTGGTGACATGTGGCAAGACACTCCTCGGGGCGCGTCTTGCTTGGGCCTCTCTCCTGGAGGCGCTCAGTCAGATCCATTGTTGACATGTGGCAAGACGCTCCTTGGTGCTCGTCTTGCTTGGGCCTCTCTCCTGGAGGCCCTCAGTCAGATCCATTGTTGACATGTGGCAAGACGCTCCTGGGGGCGCGTTTGCTTGGGCCTCTCTCCTGGAGGCGCTCAGTCAGACCCAGTGTTGACATGTGGCAAGACGCTCCTCGGGACGTGTCTTGCTTGGGCTTCTCTCCTGGAGGCCCTCAGTCAGACCCATTGTTGACATGTGGCAAGATGCTCCTCTGGCCGCGTCTTGCTTGGGCCTCTCTCCTGGAGGCGCTCAGTCAGACCGAGTGCTGACATGTGGCAAGACGCTCCTCGGGGCGCGTCTTGCTGGGGCTTCTCTCATGGAGGCACTCAGTCAGACCCAGTTTTGACATGTGGCAAGACGCTCCTCGGGGCTCGTCTTGCTTGGGCCTCTCTCCTGGAGGCGCTCAGTCAGACTGAGTAGTGACATGTGGCCTGACGCTCCTCGTGGCGCGTCTTGCTTGGGCCTCTCTCCTGGAGGCGCTCAGTCAGACCCAGTGGTGACATGTGGCAAGACGCTCCTCCGAGCGCGTCTTGCTTGGGCCTCTCTCCTGGAGGCGCTCAGTCAGACCCATTGTTGACATGTGGCAAGAAGCTCCTCGGGGTGCGTCTTGCTTGGGCTTCTCTCCTGGAGGCCCTCAGTAAGACCCATTGTTGACATGTGGCAAGACGCTCCTCGGGGCGCGTCTTGCTTGGGCTTCTCTCCTGGAGGCCCTCAGTCAGACCCATTGTTGACATGTGGCAAGACACTCCTCGGGGCGCGTCTTGCTTGGGCCTCTCTCCAGAAGGCCCTCATTCAGACCCAGTGTTGACACGTGGCAAGACGTTCATCGGGGCGCGTCTTGCTTGGGCCTCTCTCCTGGAGGCGCTCAGTCAGACTGACTAGTGACATGTGGCCTGACGCTCCTCGGGGCCCGTCTTGCTTGGGCCTCTCTCCTGGAGGCGCTCAGTCAGACCCAGTGTTGACATGTGGCAAGACGCTCCTCGGGGCGCGTCTTGCTGGGCCTTCTCTCATGGAGGCACTCAGTCAGACCCAGTGTTGACATGTGGCAAGACGCTCCTCGGGGCACTTCTTGCTTGGGCCTCTCTCCTGGAGGCGCTCAGTCAGACCGAGTGCTGACATGTGGCAAGACGCTCCTCGGGGCGCTTCTTGCTTGGGCCTCTCTCCTGGAGGCGCTCAGTCAGACCGAGTGCTGACATGTGGTAAGAAGCTCCTCGGGGCGTGTTTTGCTGGGGCCTCTCTCCTGGAGGCGCTCAGTCAGACCCAGTGTTGACATGTGTCAAGACGCTCCTCGGGCGTTTTTTGCTTGGGCCTCTCCCCTGGAGGCGCTCAGTCAGACCCATTGTTGACATGTGACAAGACGCTCCTCGGGGTGCGTCTTGCTTGGGCCTCTCTCCTGGAGGCGCTCAGTCAGACCCAGAGGTGACATGTGGCAAGACGCTCCTCGGGCCTCTCTCCTGGAGGCGCTCAGTCAGACCCAGTGTTGACATGTGGCAAGACGCTCCTCGGGGCACGTCTTGCTTGGGCCTCTCTCCTGGAGGCGCTCAGTCAGACCCAGTGTTGACATGTGGCAAGACGCTCCTCGGGACGCGTCTTGCTTGGGCTTCTCTCCTGGAGGCCCTCAGTCAGACCCATTGTTGACATGTGGCAAGATGCTCCTCGGGGCGCGTCTTGCTTGGGCCTCTCTCCTGGAGGCGCTCAGTCAGACCGAGTGCTGACATGTGGCAAGACGCTCCTCGGGGCGCGTCTTGCTGGGGCTTCTCTCCTGGAGGCGCTCAGTCAGACCCAGTGTTGACATGTGTCAAGACGCTCCTCGGGCGTTTTTTGCTTGGGCCTCTCCCCTGGAGGCGCTCAGTCAGACCCAGTGTTGACATGTGACAAGACGCTCCTCGGGGTGCGTCTTGCTTGGGCCTCTCTCCTGGAGGCGCTCAATCAGACCCAGAGGTGACATGTGGCAAGACGCTCCTCGGGCCTCTCTCCTGGAGGCGCTCAGTCAGACCCAGTGTTGACATGTGGCAAGACGCTCCTCGGGGCACGTCTTGCTTGGGCCTCTCTCCTGGAGGCGCTCAGTCAGACCCAGTGTTGACATGTGGCAAGACGCTCCTCGGGACGCGTCTTGCTTGGGCTTCTCTCCTGGAGGCCCTCAGTCAGACCCATTGTTGACATGTGGCAAGATGCTCCTCGGGGCGCGTCTTGCTTGGGCCTCTCTCCTGGAGGCGCTCAGTCAGACCGAGTGCTGACATGTGGCAAGACGCTCCTCGGGGCGCGTCTTGCTGGGGCTTCTCTCATGGAGGCACTCAGTCAGACCCAGTTTTGACATGTGGCAAAACGCTCCTCGGGGCTCGTCCTGCTTGGGCCTCTCTCCTGGAGGCGCTCAGTCAGACCCAGTGGTGACACGTGGCAAGACGCTCCTCGGGGCGCGTCTTGCTTGGGCCTCTCTCCTGGTGGCCCTCAGTCAGACCCATTGTTGACATGTGGCAAGACGCTCCTCGGGGCGCGTCTTGCTTGGGCCTCTCTCCTGGAGGCGCTGAGTCAGACTGAGTAGTGACATGTGGCCTGACGCTCCTCGTGGCGCGTCTTGCTTGGGCCTCTCTCCTGGAGGCGCTCAGTCAGACCGAGTGTTGACATGTGGCAAGAAGCTCCTCGGGGTGCGTCTTGCTTGGGCTTCTCTCCTGGAGGCCCTCAGTAAGACCCATTGTTGACATGTGGCAAGACACTCCCCGGGGCGCGTCTTGCTTGGGCCTCTCTCCAGAAGGCCCTCATTCAGACCCAGTGTTGACACGTGGCAAGACGTTCATCGGGGTGCGTCTTGCTTGGGCCTCTCTCCTGGAGGCGCTCAGTCAGACTGACTAGTGACATGTGGCCTGACGCTCCTCGGGGCCCGTCTTGCTTGGGCCTCTCTCCTGGAAGCGCTCAGTCAGACCCAGTGTTGACATGTGGCAAGAAGCTCCTCGGGGCGCGTCTTGCATGGGCTTCTCTCCTGGAGGCCCTCAGTCAGACCAATTGTTGACATGTGGCAAGACGCTCCTCGGGGCGCTTCTTGCTTGGGCCTCTCTCCTGGAGGCGCTCAGTCAGACCGAGTGCTGACATGTGGCAAGACGCTCCTCGGGGCGCGTCTTGCTGGGGCCTCTCTCCTGGAGGTGCTCAGTCAGACCCAGTGGTGACATGTGGCAAGACACTCCTCGGGGCGCGTCTTGCTTGGGCCTCTCTCCTGGAGGCCCTCTGTCAGACCCAGTGTTGACATGTGTCAAGACGCTCCTCGGGGAAAGTCTTGCTTGGGCTTCTCTCCTAGAGGCCCTCAGTCAAACCCATTGTTGACACGTGGCAAGACGCTCCTCGTGGCGCGTCTTGCTTGGGCCTCTCTCCTGGAGGCGCTCAGTCAGACCCAGTGCTGACATGTGGCAAGACGCTCCTCGGGGCGCGTCTTACTTGGGCCTCTCTCCTGGAGGTGCTCAGTCAGACCCAGTGTTGACATGTGGCAAGACGCTCCTCGGGGCGCGTCTTGCTTGGGCCTCTCTCCTGGAGGCGCTCAGTCAGACCCAGTGGTGACAAGTGGAAAGACGCTCCTCGGGGCGCGTCTTGCTTGGGCCTCTCTCCTGGAGGCGCTCAGTCAGACCCAGTGTTGACACGTGGCAAGACGCTCCTCGGGGCGCGTCTTGCTTGGGCCTCTCTCCTGGAGGCGCTCAGTCAGACCCAGTGCTGACATGTGGCAAGACGCTCCTCGGGGAGCGTATTGCTTGGGCCTCTCTCCTGGATGCCCTCTGTCAGACCGAGTGTTGACATGTGGCAAGACTCTCCTCGGTGCGCGTCTTGCTTGGGCTTCTCTCATGGAGGCCCTCAGTCAGACCCATTCTTGACATGTGTCAAGACGCTCCTCGGGGCGTGTCTTGCTTGGGCCTCTTTCCTGGAGGCGCTCAGTCAGACCCAGTGTTGACATGTGGCAAGACGCTCCTCTGGGCGCGTCTTGCTTGGGCTTCTCTCCTGGAGGCCCTCAGTCAGACCCATTGTTCACATGTGGCAAGACGCTCCTCGGCACACGTCTTGCTTGGGCCTCTCTCCTGGAGTCGCTCAGTCAGAACGAGTAGTGACATGCGGCAAGACGCTCCTCGGGGCGCGTCTTTCTTGGACCTCCCTCCTGGAGGCCCTCTGTCAGACCCAGTGGTGACACGTGGCAAGTCGCTCCTCGGGGCGCGTCTTGCTTGGGCCTCTCTCCTGGAGGAGCTCAGTCAGACCCAGTTGTGACACGTGGCAAGACGCTCCTCGGGGCGCATCTTGCTTGGGCCTCTCTCCTGGAGGCGATAAGTCAGACCCAGTGTTGACATGTGGCAAGACTCTCCTCGGGGCGCGTCTTGCTTGGGCTTCTCTCATGGAGGCCCTCAGTCAGACCCAGTGTTGACATGTGTCAAGACGCTCCTCGGGGTGTGTCTTGCTTGGGCCTCTCTCCTGGAGGCGCTCAGTCAGACCCAGTGTTGACATGTGGCAAGACGCTTCTCGGGGCATGTCTAGCTTGGGCCTCTCTCCTGGAGGCGCTCAGTCAGACCGAGTAGTGACATGTGGCAAGACGCTCCTCGGGGCACGTCTTGCTGGAGCTTCTCTCATGGAGGCACTCAGTCAGACCCAGTGTTGACATGTGGCAAGACGCTCCTCGGGGCGTGTCTTGCTTGGGCCTCTCTCCTGGAGGAGCTCAGTCAGACCCAGTGTTGACATGTGGCAAGACGCTCCTCGGGGCGCTTCTTGCTTGGGCTTCTTTCCTGGAGGCCCTCATTCGGACCCATTGTTGACATGTGGCAAGACGCTCCTCGGGGCACGTCTTGCTTGGGCCTCTCACCAGGGGGCGCTCAGTCAGACTGAGTAGTGACATGTGACAAGACGCTCCTCGGGGCGCGTCTTGCTTGGGCCTCTCTCCTGGAGGCGCTCAGTCAGACCCAGTGTTGACATGTGGCAAGACGCTCCTCGGGGCACGTCTTGCTTGGGCCTCTCTCCTGGAGGCGCTCAGTCAGACCCAGTGTTGACATGTGGCAAGACGCTCCTCGGGACGCGTCTTGCTTGGGCTTCTCTCCTGGAGGCCCTCAGTCAGACCCATTGTTGACATGTGGCAAGATGCTCCTCGGGGCGCGTCTTGCTTGGGCCTCTCTCCTGGAGGCGCTCAGTCAGACCGAGTGCTGACATGTGGCAAGACGCTCCTCGGGGCGCGTCTTGCTGGGGCTTCTCTCCTGGAGGCGCTCAGTCAGACCCAGTGTTGACATGTGTCAAGACGCTCCTCGGGCGTTTTTTGCTTGGGCCTCTCCCCTGGAGGCGCTCAGTCAGACCCAGTGTTGACATGTGACAAGACGCTCCTCGGGGTGCGTCTTGCTTGGGCCTCTCTCCTGGAGGCGCTCAATCAGACCCAGAGGTGACATGTGGCAAGACGCTCCTCGGGCCTCTCTCCTGGAGGCGCTCAGTCAGACCCAGTGTTGACATGTGGCAAGACGCTCCTCGGGGCACGTCTTGCTTGGGCCTCTCTCCTGGAGGCGCTCAGTCAGACCCAGTGTTGACATGTGGCAAGACGCTCCTCGGGACGCGTCTTGCTTGGGCTTCTCTCCTGGAGGCCCTCAGTCAGACCCATTGTTGACATGTGGCAAGATGCTCCTCGGGGCACGTCTTGCTTGGGCCTCTCTCCTGGAGGCGCTCAGTCAGACCGAGTGCTGACATGTGGCAAGACGCTCCTCGGGGCGCGTCTTGCTGGGGCTTCTCTCATGGAGGCACTCAGTCAGACCCAGTTTTGACATGTGGCAAGACGCTCCTCGGGGCTCGTCCTGCTTGGGCCTCTCTCCTGGAGGCGCTCAGTCATACCCAGTGGTGACACGTGGCAAGACGCTCCTCGGGGCGCGTCTTGCTTGGGCCTCTCTCCTGGTGGCCCTCAGTCAGACCCATTGTTGACATGTGGCAAGACGCTCCTCGGGGCGCGTCTTGCTTGGGCCTCTCTCCTGGAGGCGCTGAGTCAGACTGAGTAGTGACATGTGGCCTGACGCTCCTCGTGGCGCGTCTTGCTTGGGCCTCTCTCCTGGAGGCGCTCAGTCAGACCGAGTGTTGACATGTGGCAAGAAGCTCCTCGGGGTGCGTCTTGCTTGGGCTTCTCTCCTGGAGGCCCTCAGTAAGACCCATTGTTGACATGTGGCAAGACGCTCCTCGGGGCGCGTCTTGCTTGGGCTTCTCTCCTGGAGGCCCTCAGTCAGACCCATTGTTGACATGTGGCAAGACACTCCCCGGGGCGCGTCTTGCTTGGGCCTCTCTCCAGAAGGCCCTCATTCAGACCCAGTGTTGACACGTGGCAAGACGTTCATCGGGGCGCGTCTTGCTTGGGCCTCTCTCCTGGAGGCGCTCAGTCAGACTGACTAGTGACATGTGGCCTGACGCTCCTCGGGGCCCGTCTTGCTTGGGCCTCTCTCCTGGAAGCGCTCAGTCAGACCCAGTGTTGACATGTGGCAAGAAGCTCCTCGGGGCGCGTCTTGCATGGGCTTCTCTCCTGGAGGCCCTCAGTCAGACCAATTGTTGACATGTGGCAAGACGCTCCTCGGGGCGCTTCTTGCTTGGGCCTCTCTCCTGGAGGCGCTCAGTCAGACCGAGTGCTGACATGTGGCAAGACGCTCCTCGGGGCGCGTCTTGCTGGGGCCTCTCTCCTGGAGGTGCTCAGTCAGACCCAGTGGTGACATGTGGCAAGACACTCCTCGGGGCGCGTCTTGCTTGGGCCTCTCTCCTGGAGGCCCTCTGTCAGACCCAGTGTTGACATGTGTCAAGACGCTCCTCGGGGAAAGTCTTGCTTGGGCTTCTCTCCTAGAGGCCCTCAGTCAAACCCATTGTTGAGACGTGGCAAGACGCTCCTCGTGGCGCGTCTTGCTTGGGCCTCTCTCCTGGAGGCGCTCAGTCAGACCCAGTGCTGACATGTGGCAAGACGCTCCTCGGGGCGCGTCTTACTTGGGCCTCTCTCCTGGAGGTGCTCAGTCAGACCCAGTGTTGACATGTGGCAAGACGCTCCTCGGGGCGCGTCTTGCTTGGGCCTCTCTCCTGGAGGCGCTCAGTCAGACCCAGTGGTGACAAGTGGAAAGACGCTCCTCGGGGCGCGTCTTGCTTGGGCCTCTCTCCTGGAGGCGCTCAGTCAGACCCAGTGTTGAAACGTGGCAAGACGCTCCTCGGGGCGCGTCTTGCTTGGGCCTCTCTCCTGGAGGCGCTCAGTCAGACCCAGTGCTGACATGTGGCAAGACGCTCCTCGGGGAGCGTATTGCTTGGGCCTCTCTCCTGGATGCCCTCTGTCAGACCGAGTGTTGACATGTGGCAAGACTCTCCTCGGTGCGCGTCTTGCTTGGGCTTCTCTCATGGAGGCCCTCAGTCAGACCCAGTCTTGACATGTGTCAAGACGCTCCTCGGGGCGTGTCTTGCTTGGGCCTCTTTCCTGGAGGCGCTCAGTCAGACCCAGTGTTGACATGTGGCAAGACGCTCCTCTGGGCGCGTCTTGCTTGGGCTTCTCTCCTGGAGGCCCTCAGTCAGACCCATTGTTCACATGTGGCAAGACGCTCCTCGGCACACGTCTTGCTTGGGCCTCTCTCCTGGAGTCGCTCAGTCAGACCGAGTAGTGACATGCGGCAAGACGCTCCTCGGGGCGCGTCTTTCTTGGACCTCCCTCCTGGAGGCCCTCTGTCAGACCCAGTGGTGACACGTGGCAAGTCGCTCCTCGGGGCGCGTCTTGCTTGGGCCTCTCTCCTGGAGGAGCTCAGTCAGACCCAGTTGTGACACGTGGCAAGACGCTCCTCGGGGCGCATCTTGCTTGGGCCTCTCTCCTGGAGGCGATAAGTCAGACCCAGTGTTGACATGTGGCAAGACTCTCCTCGGGGCGCGTCTTGCTTGGGCTTCTCTCATGGAGGCCCTCAGTCAGACCCAGTGTTGACATGTGTCAAGACGCTCCTCGGGGTGTGTCTTGCTTGGGCCTCTCTCCTGGAGGCGCTCAGTCAGACCCAGTGTTGACATGTGGCAAGACGCTTCTCGGGGCATGTCTAGCTTGGGCCTCTCTCCTGGAGGCGCTCAGTCAGACCGAGTAGTGACATGTGGCAAGACGCTCCTCGGGGCACGTCTTGCTGGAGCTTCTCTCATGGAGGCACTCAGTCAGACCCAGTGTTGACATGTGGCAAGACGCTCCTCGGGGCGTGTCTTGCTTGGGCCTCTCTCCTGGAGGAGCTCAGTCAGACCCAGTGTTGACATGTGGCAAGACGCTCCTCGGGGCGCTTCTTGCTTGGGCTTCTTTCCTGGAGGCCCTCATTCGGACCCATTGTTGACATGTGGCAAGACGCTCCTCGGGGCACGTCTTGCTTGGGCCTCTCACCAGGGGGCGCTCAGTCAGACTGAGTAGTGACATGTGACAAGACGCTCCTTGGGGCGCGTCTTGCTGGGGCTTCTCTCATGGAGGCACTCAGTCAGACCCAGTGTTGACATGTGGCAAGACGCTCCTCGGGGCGCGTGTTGCTTGGACCTCTCTCCTGGAGGCGCTCAGTCAGACCGAGTAGTGACATGTGGCAAGACGCTCCTCGGGGCGCGTCTTGCTTGGGCCTCTCTCCTGGAGGCGCTCAGTCAGACCCAGTGTTGACATGTGACAAGACGCTCCTCGGGGCGCGTCTTGCTTGGGCCTCTCTCCTGGAGGCGCTCAGTCAGACCCAGAGGTGACATGTGGCAAGACGCTCCTCTGGCCTCGTTCCTGGAGGCGCTCAGTCAGACCCAGTGTTGACATGTGGCAAGACGCTCCTCGGGGCACGTCTTGCTTGGGCCTCTCTCCTGGAGGTGCTCAGTCAGACCCAGTGTTGACATGTGGCAAGACGCTCCTCGGGGCACGTCTTGCTTGGGCCTCTCTCCTGGAGGCGCTCAGTCAGACCCAGAGGAGACATGTGTCAAGACGCTCCTCTGGGCGCGTCTTGTTTGGGCCTCACTCCTGGAGGCGCTCAGTCAGACCGAGTGCTGACATGTTGCAAGACGCTCCTCCGGGCGCGTCTTGCTTGGGCCTCTCTCCTGGAGGCGCTCAGTCAGACCCAGTGTTGACATGTGGCAAGACGCTCCTCGGGGCGCGTCTTGCTGGGGCTTCTCTCATGGAGGCACTCAGTCAGACCCAGTGTTGACATGTGGCAAGACGCTCCTCGGGGCACTTCTTGCTTGGGCTTCTCTCCTGGAGGCGCTCAGTCAGACCGAGTGCTGACATGTGGCAAGACGCTCCTCGGGGCGCTTCTTGCTTGGGCCTCTCTCCTGGAGGCGCTCAGTCAGACCGAGTGCTGACATGTGGTAAGAAGCTCCTCGGGGCGTGTTTTGCTGGGGCCTCTCTCCTGGAGGCGCTCAGTCAGACCCAGTGTTGACATGTGTCAAGACGCTCCTCGGGCGTTTTTTGCTTGGGCCTCTCCCCTGGAGGCGCTCAGTCAGACCCAGTGTTGACATGTGACAAGACGCTCCTCGGGGTGCGTCTTGCTTGGGCCTCTCTCCTGGAGGCGCTCAGTCAGACCCAGAGGTGACATGTGGCAAGACGCTCCTCGGGCCTCTCTCCTGGAGGCGCTCAGTCAGACCCAGTGTTGACATGTGGCAAGACGCTCCTCGGGGCACGTCTTGCTTGGGCCTCTCTCCTGGAGATGCTCAATCAGACCCAATGTTGACATGTGGCAAGACGCTCCTCCGGGCGCGTCTTGCTTGGGCCTCTCTCCTGGAGGCGCTCAGTCAGACCCAGTGTTGACATGTGGCAAGACGCTCCTTGGAGCTCATCTTGCTTGGGCCTCTCTCCTGGAGGCGCTCAGTCAGACCGAGAGCTGACATGTGGCAAAACGCTCCTCGGAGCGCGTCTTGCTGGGGCTTCTCTCATGGAGGCACTCAGTCAGACCCAGTGTTGACATGTGGCAAGACACTCCTCGGGGCGCGTCTTGCTTGGGCCTCTCTCCAGAAGGCCCTCATTCAGACCCAGTGTTGACACGTGGCAAGACGTTCATCGGGGCGCGTCTTGCTTGGGCCTCTCTCCTGGAGGCGCTCAGTCAGACTGACTAGTGACATGTGGCCTGACGCTCCTCGGGGCCCGTCTTGCTTGGGCCTCTCTCCTGGAAGCACTCAGTCAGACCCAGTGTTGACATGTGGCAAGAAGCTCCTCGGGGCGCGTCTTGCATGGGCTTCTCTCCTGGAGGCCCTCAGTCAGACCCATTGTTGACATGTGGCAAGACGCTCCTCGGGGCGCTTCTTGCTTGGGCCTCTATCCTGGAGGCGCTCAGTCAGACCGAGTGCTGACATGTGGCAAGACGCTCCTCGGGGCGCGTCTTGCTGGGGACTCTCTCCTGGAGGTGCTCAGTCAGACCCAGTGGTGACATGTGGCAAGACACTCCTCGGGGCGCGTCTTGCTTGGGCCTCTCTCCTGGAGGCCCTCTGTCAGACCCAGTGTTGACATGTGTCAAGACGCTCCTCGGGGCAAGTCTTGCTTGGGCTTCTCTCCTGGAGGCCCTCAGTCAAACCCATTGTTGACATGTGGCAAGACGCTCCTCGTGGCGCGTCTTGCTTGGGCCTCTCTCCTGGAGGCGCTCAGTCAGACCCAGTGTTGACATGTGGCAAGACGCTCCTCGGGGCGCGTCTTGCTTGGGCCTCTCTCCTGGAGGCGCTCAGTCAGACCCAGTGGTGACACGTGGAAAGACGCTCCTCGGGGATCGTCTTGCTTGGGCCTCTCTCCTGGAGGCGCTCAGTCAGACCCAGTGTTGACATGTGGCAAGACTCTCCTCGGTGCGCGTCTTGCTTCGGCTTCTCTCCTGGAGGCCCTCAGTCAGACCCAGTCTTGACATGTGTCAAGACGCTCCTCGGGGCGTGTCTTGCTTGGGCCTCTTTCCTGGAGGCGCTCAGTCAGACCCAGTTTTGACATGTGGCAAGACGCTCCTCTGGGCGCGTCTTGCTTGGGCTTCTCTCCTGGAGGCCCTCAGTCAGACCCATTGTTCACATGTGGCAAGACGCTCCTCGGCACACGTCTTGCTTGGGCCTCTCTCCTGGAGTCGCTCAGTCAGACCGAGTAGTGACATGCGGCAAGACGCTCCTCGGGGCGCGTCTTTCTTGGACCTCCCTCCTGGAGGCCCTCTGTCAGACCAAGTGGTGACACGTGGCAAGTCGCTCCTCGGGGCGCGTCTTGCTTGGGCCTCTCTCCTGGAGGAGCTCAGTCAGACCCAGTTGTGACACGTGGCAAGACGCTTCTCGGGGCGCATCTTGCTTGGGCCTCTCTCCTGGAGGCGATAAGTCAGACCCAGTGTTGACATGTGGCAAGACTCTCCTCGGGGCCTGTCTTGCTTGGGCTTCTCTCATGGAGGCCCTCAGTCAGACCCAGTGTTGACATGTGTCAAGACGCTCCTCGGGGCGTGTCTTGCTTGGGCCTCTCTCCTGGAGGCGCTCAGTCAGACCCAGTGTTGACATGTGGCAAGACGCTTCTCGGGGCATGTCCAGCTTGGGCCTCTCTCCTGGAGGCGCTCAGTCAGACCGAGTAGTGACATGTGGCAAGACGCTCCTCGGGGCACGTCTTGCTGGGGCTTCTCTCATGGAGGCACTCAGTCAGACCCAGTGTTGACATGTGGCAAGACGCTCCTCGGGGCGTGTCTTGCTTTAGCCTCTCTCCTGGAGGAGCTCAGTAAGACCCAGTGTTGACATGTGGCAAGACGCTCCTCGGGGCGCTTCTTGCTTGGGCTTCTTTCCTGGAGGCCCTCATTCGGACCCATTGTTGACATGTGGCAAGACGCTCCTCGGGGCACGTCTTGCTTGGGCCTCTCTCCTGGAGGCGCTCAGTCAGACTGAGTAGTGACATGTGACAAGACGCTCCTCGGGGCGCGTCTTGCTGGGGCTTCTCTCATGGAGGCACTCAGTCAGACCCAGTGTTGACATGTGGCAAGACGCTCCTCGGGGCGCGTGTTGCTTGGACCTCTCTCCTGGAGGCGCTCAGTCAGACCGAGTAGTGACATGTGGCAAGACGCTCCTCGGGGCGCGTCTTGCTTGGGCCTCTCTCCTGGAGGCGCTCAGTCAGACCCAGTGTTGACATGTGACAAGACGCTCCTCGGCGCGCGTCTTGCTTGGGCCTCTCTCCTGGAGGCGCTCAGTCAGACCCAGAGGTGACATGTGGCAAGACGCTCCTCTGGCCTCTTTCCTGGAGGCGCTCAGTCAGACCCAGTGTTGACATGTGGCAAGACGCTCCTCGGGGCACGTCTTGCTTGGGCCTCTCTCCTGGAGGTGCTCAGTCAGACCCAGTGTTGACATGTGGCAAGACGCTCCTCGGGGCACGTCTTGCTTGGGCCTCTCTCCTGGAGGCGCTCAGTAAGACCCAGAGGAGACATGTGTCAAGACGCTCCTCTGGGCGCGTCTTGTTTGGGCCTCACTCCTGGAGGCGCTCAGTCAGACCGAGTGCTGACATGTGGCAAGACGCTCCTCCGGGCGCGTCTTGCTTGGGCCTCTCTCCTGGAGGCGCTCAGTCAGACCCAGTGTTGACATGTGGCAAGACGCTCCTCGGGGCGCGTCTTGCTGGGGCTTCTCTCATGGAGGCACTCAGTCAGACCCAGTGTTGACATGTGGCAAGACGCTCCTCGGGGCACTTCTTGCTTGGGCCTTTCTCCTGGAGGCGCTCAGTTAGACCTAGAGGAGACATGTGTCAAGACGCTCCTCGGGGCGCGTCTTGCTTGGGCCTCTCTCCTGGAGGCGCTCAGTCAGACCGAGTGCTGACATGTGGCAAGACGCTCCTCGGGGCGCTTCTTGCTTGGGCCTCTCTCCTGGAGGCGCTCAGTCAGACCGAGTGCTGACATGTGGTAAGAAGCTCCTCGGGGCGTGTTTTGCTGGGGCCTCTCTCCTGGAGGCGCTCAGTCAGACCCAGTGTTGACATGTGTCAAGACGCTCCTCGGGCGTTTCTTGCTTGGGCCTCTCCCCTGGAGGCGCTCAGTCAGACCTAGTGTTGACATGTGACAAGACGCTCCTCGGGGTGCGTCTTGCTTGGGCCTCTCTCCTGGAGGCGCTCAGTCAGACCCAGAGGTGACATGTGGCAAGACGCTCTTCGGGCCTCTCTCCTGGAGGCGCTCAGTCAGACCCAGTGTTGACATGTGGCAAGACGCTCCTCGGGGCGCGTCTTGCTGGGGCTTCTCTCATGGAGGCACTCAGTCAGACACAGTGATGACATGTGGCAATACGCTCCTCGGGGCACGTCTTGCTTCGGCCTCTCTCCTGGAGGCGCTCAGTCAGACCCAGAGGAGACATGTGTCAAGACGCTCCTCGGGGCGCGTCTTGCTTGGGCCTCTCTCCTGGAGGCGCTCAGTCAGACCGAGTGCTGACATGTGGCAAGACCTTCCTCGGGGCGCGTCTTGCTTGGGCCTCTCTCCTGGAGGCGCTCAGTCAGACCCAGTGTTGACATGTGGCAAGACGCTACTCGAGGCACGTCTTGCTTGGGCCTCTCTCCTGGAGGCGCTCAGTCAGACCGAGTGCTGACATGTGGCAAGACGCTCCTCGGGGCGCGTCTTGCTTGGGCTTCTCTCCTGGAGGCCCTCAGTCAGACCCATTGTTGACATGTGGCAAGAACCTCCTCGGGGCGCGTCTTATTTGGGCTTCTCTCCTGGAGGCCCTCAGTCAGACCCATTGTTGACATGTGGCAAGATGCTCCTCGGGGCGCGTCTTGCTTGGGCCTCTCTCCTTGAGGCCCTCTGTCAGACCCAGTGTTGACACGTGGCAAGACGCTCCTCCGGGCGCGTCTTGCTTGGGCCTCTCTCCTGGAGGCGCTCAGTCAGACCCAGTGTTGACATGTGGCAAGACGCTCCTTGGAGCTCATCTTGCTTGGGCCTCTCTCCTGGAGGCGCTCAGTCAGACCGAGAGCTGACATGTGGCAAAACGCTCCTCGGAGCGCGTCTTGCTGGGGCTTCTCTCATGGAGGCACTCAGTCAGACCCAGTGTTGACATGTGACAAGACGCTCCTCGGGGCGCGTCTTGCTTGGGCCTCTCTCCTGGAGGTGCTCAGTCAGACCCAGAGGTGACATGTGGCAAGACGCTCCTCGGGGCGCGTCTTGCTTGGGCCTCTCTCCTGGAGAAGCTCAGTCAGACCCAGTGTTGACATGTGGCAAGACGCTCCTCGGGGCGCGTCTTGCTTGGGCCTCTCTCCTGGAGGCGCTCAGTCAGATCGAGTGCTGACCTGTGGCAGGACGCTCCTTGGGGCGCGTCTTCCTTGGGCTTCTCTCCTGGAGGCCCCTTAGTAAGACCCATTGTTGACATGTGGCAAGACGCTCCTCGGGGCACGTCTTGCTGGGGCTTCACTCATGGAGGCACACAGTCAGACCCAGTGTTGACATGTGGCAAGATGCTCCTCGGGGCACGTCTTGCTTGGGCCTTTCTCCTGGAGGCGCTCAGTCAGACCGAGTGCTGACATGTGGCAAGACGCTCCTCGGGGCGCTTCTTGCTTGGGCCTCTCTCCTGGAGGCGCTCAGTCAGACCGAGTGCTGACATGTGGTAAGAAGCTCCTCGGGGCGCGTTTTGCTGGGGCCTCTCTCCTGGAGGCGCTCAGTTAGACCCAGAGGAGACATGTGTCAAGACGCTCCTCGGGGCGCGTCTTGCTTGGGCCTCTCTCCTGGAGGCGCTCAGTCAGACCGAGTGCTGACATGTGGCAAGACGCTCCTCGGGGCGCTTCTTGCTTGGGCCTCTCTCCTGGAGGCGCTCAGTCAGACCGAGTGCTGACATGTGGTAAGAAGCTCCTCGGGGCGCGTTTTGCTGGGGCCTCTCTCCTGGAGGCGCTCAGTCAGACCCAGTGTTGACATGTGTCAAGACGCTCCTCGGGCGTTTCTTGCTTGGGCCTCTCTCCTGGAGGCGCTCAGTCAGACCCAGTGTTGACATGTGACAAGACGCTCCTCGGGGCGTGTCTTGCTTGGGCCTCTCTCCTGGAGGCGCTCAGTCAGACCCAGAGGTGACATGTGGCAAGACGCTCCTCGGGCCTCTCTCCTGGAGGCGCTCAGTCAGACCCAGTGTTGACATGTGGCAAGACGCTCCTCGGGGCACGTCTTGCTTGGGCCTCTCTCCTGGAGATGCTCAATCAGACCCAGTGTTGACATGTGGCAAGACGCTCCTCGGGGCGCGTCTTGCTGGGGCTTCTCTCATGGAGGCACTCAGTCAGACCCAGTGTTGACATGTGGCAAGACGCTCCTCGGGGCACGTCTTGCTTCGGCCTCTCTCCTGGAGGCGCTCAGTCAGACCCAGAGGAGACATGTGTCAAGACGCTCCTCGGGGCGCGTCTTGATTGGGCCTCTCTCCTGGAGGCGCTCAGTCAGACCCAGTGTTCACATGTAGCAAGACGCTCCTCGGGGCACGTCTTGCTTGGGCCTCTCTCCTGGAGGTGCTCAGTCAGACCGAGTGCTGACATGTGGCAAGACGCTCCTCGGGGCGCGTCTTGCTTCGGCTTCTCTCCTGGAGGCCCTCAGTCAGACCCATTGTTGACATGTGGCAAGACGCTCCTCGGGGCGCGTCTTATTTGGGCCTCTCTCCTGGAGGCGCTCAGTAAGACCGAGTGCTGACATGTGGCAAGACGCTCCTGGGGGCGCGTCTTGCTTGGGCTTCTCTCCTGGAGGCCCTCAGTCAGACCCATTGTTGACATGTGGCAAGATGCTCCTCGGGGCGCGTCTTGCTTGGGCCTCTCTCCTTGAGGCCCTCTGTCAGACCCAGTGTTGACACGTGGCAAGACGCTCCTCCGGGCGCGTCTTGCTTGGGCCTTTCTCCTGGAGGCGCTCAGTCAGACCGAGAGCTGACATGTGGCAAAACGCTCCTCGGAGCGCGTCTTGCTGGGGCTTCTCTCATGGAGGCACTCAGTCAGACCCAGTGTTGACATGTGGCAAGATGCTCCTCAGGGCGTTTCTTGCTTGGGTCTCTCTCCTGGAGGCGCTCAGTCAGACCCAGTGTTGACATGTGGCAAGACGCTCCTCGGGGCACTTCTTGCTTGAGCCTTTCTCCTGGAGGCGCTCAGTTAGACCCAGAGGAGACATGTGTCAAGACGCTCCTCAGGGCGCGTCTTGCTTGGGCCTCTCTCCTGGAGGCGCTCAGTCAGACCGAGTGCTGACATGTGGCAAGACGCTCCTCGGGGCGCTTCTTGCTTGGGCCTCTCTCCTGGAGGCGCTCAGTCAGACCGAGTGCTGACATGTGGTAAGAAGCTCCTCGGGGCGTGTTTTGCTGGGGCCTCTCTCCTGGAGGCGCTCAGTCAGACCCAGTGTTGACATGTGTCAAGACGCTGCTCGGGCGTTTCTTGCTTGGGCCTCTCTCCTGGAGGCGCTCAGTCAGACCCAGTGTTGACATGTGACAAGACGCTCCTCGGGGCGCGTCTTGCTTGGGCCTCTCTCCTGGAGGTGCTCAGTCAGACCCAGAGGTGACATGCGGCAAGACGCTCATCGGGCCTCTCTTGGAGGCGCTCAGTCAGACCCAGTGTTGACATGTGGCAAGACGCTCCTCGGGGCACGTCTTGCTTGGGCCTCTCTCCTGGAGATGCTCAATCAGACCCAGTGTTGACATGTGGCAAGACGCTCCTTGGGGCGCGTCTTGCTGGGGCTTCTCTCATGGAGGCACTCAGTCAGACCCAGTGTTGACCTGTGGCAAGACGCTCCTCGGGGCACGTCTTGCTTCGGCCTCTCTCCTGGAGGCGCTCAGTCAGACCCAGAGGAGACATGTGTCAAGACGCTCCTCGGGGCGCGTCTTGCTTGGGCCTCTCTCCTGGAGGCGCTCAGTCAGACCGAGTGCTGACATGTGGCAAGACGCTCCTCGGGGCGCGTCTTGCTTGGGCCTCTCTCCTGGAGGCGCTCAGTCAGACCCAGTGTTGACATGTGGCAAGACGCTACTCGGGGCACGTCTTGCTTGGGCCTCTCTCCTGGAGGCGCTCAGTCAGACCGAGTGCTGACATGTGGCAAGACGCTCCTCGGGGCGCGTCTTGCTTGGGCTTCTCTCCTGGAGGCCCTCAGTCATACCCATTGTTGACATGTGGCAAGACGCTCCTCGGGGCACGTCATATTTGGGCTTCTCTCCTGGAGGCCCTCAGTCAGACCCATTGTTGACATGTGGCAAGATGCTCCTCGGGGCGTGTCTTGCTTGGGCCTCTCTCCTTGAGGCCCTCTGTCAGACCCAGTGTTGACACGTGGCAAGACGCTCCTCCAGGCGCATCTTGCTTGGGCCTCTCTCCTGGAGGCGCTCAGTCAGACCGAGAGCTGACATGTGGCAAAACGCTCCTCGGAGCGCGTCTTGCTGCGGCTTCTCTCATGGAGGCACTCAGTCAGACCCAGTGTTAACATGTGGCAAGACGCTCCTCAGGGCGTTTCTTGCTTGGGTCTCTCTCCTGGAGGCGCTCAGTCAGACCCAGTGTTGACATGTGACAAGACGCTCCTCGGGGCGCGTCTTGCTTGGGCCTCTCTCCTGGAGGTGCTCAGTCAGACCCAGAGGTGACATGTGGCAAGACGCTCCTCGGGGCGCGTCTTGCTTGGGCCTCTCTCCTGGAGAAGCTCAGTCAGACCCAGTGTTGACATGTGGCAAGACGCTCCTCGGGGCGCGTCTTGCTTGGGCCTCTCTCCTGGAGGCGCTCAGTCAGACCCAGAGGAGACATGTGTCAAGACGCTCCTCGGGGCGCGTCTTGCTTGGGCCTCTCTCCTGGAGGCCCTCAGTCAGACCCATTGTTGACATGTGGCAAGACGCTCCTCGGGGCACGTCTTGCTTCGGCCTCTCTCCTGGAGGCGCT
This sequence comes from Nothobranchius furzeri, assembly GCF_043380555.1. Taxonomy (NCBI): domain Eukaryota; kingdom Metazoa; phylum Chordata; class Actinopteri; order Cyprinodontiformes; family Nothobranchiidae; genus Nothobranchius; species Nothobranchius furzeri. Next base: position 1,481,446 of record NC_091750.1, read on the forward strand.
CAGTCAGACCCAGAGGAGACATGTGTCAAGACGCTCCTCGGGGCGCGTCTTGCTTGGGCTTCTCTCCTGGAGGCCCTCAGTCAGACCCATTGTTGACATGTGGCAAGACGCTCCTCGGGGCGCGTCTTATTTGGGCTTCTCTCCTGGAGGCCCTCAGTCAGACCCATTGTTGACATGTGGCAAGATGCTCCTCGGGGCGCGTCTTGCTTTGGCCTCTCTCCTTGAGGCCCTCTGTCAGACCCAGTGTTGACACGTGGCAAGACGCTCCTACAGGCGCGTCTTGCTTGGGCCTCTCTCCTGGAGGCGCTCAGTCAGACCCAGTGTTGACATGTGGCAAGACGCTCCTTGGGGCGCATCTTGCTTGGGCCTCTCTCCTGGAGGCGCTCAGTCAGACCGAGAGCTGACATGTGGCAAAACGCTCCTCGGAGCGCGTCTTGCTGGGGCTTCTCTCATGGAGGCACTCAGTCAGACCCAGTGTTGACATGTGGCAAGACGCTCCTCAGGGCGTTTCTTGCTTGGGTCTCTCTCCTGGAGGCGCTCAGTCAGACCCAGTGTTGACATGTGACAAGACGCTCCTCGGGGCGCGTCTTGCTTGGGCCTCTCTCCTGGAGGTGCTCAGTCAGACCCAGAGGTGACATGTGGCAAGACGCTCCTCGGGGCGCGTCTTGCTTGGGCCTCTCTCCTGGAGAAGCTCAGTCAGACCCAGTGTTGACATGTGGCAAGACGCTCCTCGGGGCGCGTCTTGCTTGGGCCTCTCTCCTGGAGGCGCTCAGTCAGATCGAGTGCTGACCTGTGGCAAGACGCTCGTTGGGGCGCGTCTTGCTTGGGCTTCTCTCCTGGAGGCCCCTTAGTCAGACCCATTGTTGACATGTGGCAAGACGCTCCTCGGGGCGCGTCTTGCTGGGGCTTCTCTCATGGAGGCACTCAGTCAGACCCAGTGTTGACATGTGGCAAGATGCTCTTCGGGGCACGTCTTGCTTGGGCCTTTCTCCTGGAGGCGCTCAGTTAGACCCAGAGGAGACATGTGTCAAGACGCTCCACGGGGCGCGTCTTGCTTGGGCCTCTCTCCTGGAGGCGCTCAGTCAGACCGAGTGCTGACATGTGGCAAGACGCTCCTCCAGGCGCGTCTTGCTTGGGCCTCTCTCCTGGAGGCGCTCAGTCAGACCCAGTGTTGACATGTGGCAAGACGCTCCTTGGGGCGCATCTTGCTTGGGCCTCTCTCCTGGAGGCGCTCAGTCAGACCGAGAGCTGACATGTGGCAAAACGCTCCTCGGAGCACGTCTTGCTGGGGCTTCTCTCATGGAGGCACTCAGTCAGACCCAGTGTTGACATGTGGCAAGACGCTCCTCAGGGCGTTTCTTGCTTGGGTCTCTCTCCTGGAGGCGCTCAGTCAGACCCAGTGTTGACATGTGACAAGACGCTCCTCGGGGCGCGTCTTGCTTGGGCCTCTCTCCTGGAGGTGCTCAGTCAGACCCAGAGGTGACATGTGGCAAGACGCTCCTCGGGGCGCGTCTTGCTTGGGCCTCTCTCCTGGAGAAGCTCAGTCAGACCCAGTGTTGACATGTGGCAAGACGCTCCTCGGGGCGCGTCTTGCTTGGGCCTCTCTCCTGGAGGCGCTCAGTCAGATCGAGTGCTGACCTGTGGCAAGACTTTCGTTGGGGCGCGTCTTGCTTGGGCTTCTCTCCTGGAGGCCCCTTAGTCAGACCCATTGTTGACATGTGGCAAGACGCTCCTCGGGGCGCGTCTTGCTGGGGCTTCTCTCATGGAGGCACTCAGTCAGACCCAGTGTTGACATGTGGCAAGATGCTCCTCGGGGCACGTCTTGCTTGGGCCTTTCTCCTGGAGGCGCTCAGTTAGACCCAGAGGAGACATGTGTCAAGACGCTCCTCGGGGCGCGTCTTGCTTGGGCCTCTCTCCTGGAGGCGCTCAGTCAGACCGAGTGCTGACATGTGGCAAGACGCTCCTCGGGGCGCTTCTTGCTTGGGCCTCTCTCCTGGAGGCGCTCAGTCAGACCGAGTGCTGACATGTGGTAAGATGCTCCTCGGGGCGCGTTTTGCTGGGGCCTCTCTCCTGGATGCGCTCAGTCAGACCCAGTGTTGACATGTGTCAAGACGCTCCTCGGGCGTTTCTTGCTTGGGCCTCTCTCCTGGAGGCGCTCAGTCAGACCCAGTGTTGACATGTGACAAGACGCTCCTCGGGGCGCGTCTTGCTTGGGCCTCTCTCCTGGAGGCGCTCAGTCAGACCCAGAGGTGACATGTGGCAAGACGCTCCTCGGGCCTCTCTCCTGGAGGCGCTCAGTCAGACCCAGTGTTGACATGTGGCAAGATGCTCCTCGGGGCACGTCTTGCTTGGGCCTCTCTCCTGGAGATGCTCAATCAGACCCAGTGTTGACATGTGGCAAGGCGCTCCTCGGGGCACGACTTGCTTCGGCCTCTCTCCTGGAGGCGCTCAGTCAGACCCAGAGGAGACATGTGTCAAGACGCTCCTCGGGGCACGTCTTGCTTGGGCCTCTCTCCTGGAGGCGCTCAGTCAGACCGAGTGCTGACATGTGGCAAGACGCTCCTCCGGGCGCGTCTTGCTTGGGCCTCTCTCCTGGAGGCGCTCAGTCAGACCCAGTGTTCACATGTAGCAAGACGCTCCTCGGGGCACGTCTTGCTTGGGCCTCTCTCCTGGAGGTGCTCAGTCAGACCGAGTGCTGACATGTGGCAAGACGCTCCTCGGGGCGCGTCTTGCTTCGGCTTCTCTCCTGGAGGCCCTCAGTCAGACCCATTGTTGACATGTGGCAAGACGCTCCTCGGGGCGCGTCTTATTTGGGCCTCTCTCCTGGAGGCGCTCAGTAAGACCGAGTGCTGACATGTGGCAAGACGCTCCTCGGGGCGCGTCTTACTTGGGCTTCTCTCCTGGAGGCCCTCAGTCAGACCCATTGTTGACATGTGGCAAGATGCTCCTCCAGGCGCGTCTTGCTTGGGCCTCTCTCCTGGAGGCGCTCAGTCAGACCCAGTGTTGACATGTGGCAAGACGCTCCTTGGGGCGCATCTTGCTTGGGCCTCTCTCCTGGAGGCGCTCAGTCAGACCGAGAGCTGACATGTGGCAAAACGCTCCTCTGAGCGCGTCTTGCTGGGGCTTCTCTCATGGAGGCACTCAGTCAGACCCAGTGTTGACATGTGGCAAGACGCTCCTCAGGGCGTTTCTTTCTTGGGTCTCTCTCCTGGAGGCGCTCAGTCAGACCCAGTGTTGACATGTGACAAGACGCTCCTCAGGGCGCGTCTTGCTTGGGCCTCTCTCCTGGAGGTGCTCAGTCAGACCCAGAGGTGACATGTGGCAAGACGCTCCTCGGGGCGCGTCTTGCTTGGGCCTCTCTCCTGGAGAAGCTCAGTCAGACCCAGTGTTGACATGTGGCAAGACGCTCCTCGGGGCGCGTCTTGCTTGGGCCTCTCTCCTGGAGGCGCTCAGTCAGATCGAGTGCTGACCTGTGGCAAGACGCTCCTTGGGGCGCGTCTTGCTTGGGCTTCTCTCCTGGAGGCCCCTTAGTCAGACCCATTGTTGACATGTGGCAAGACACTCCTCGGGGCGCGTCTTGCTTGGGCCTCTCTCCTGGAGGTGCTCAGTCAGACCCAGAGGTGACATGTGGCAAGACGCTCCTCGGGGCGCGTCTTGCTTGGGCCTCTCTCCTGGAGAAGCTCAGTCAGACCCAGTGTTGACATGTGGCAAGACGCTCCTCGGGGCGCGTCTTGCTTGGGCCTCTCTCCTGGAGGCGCTCAGTCAGATCGAGTGCTGACCTGTGGCAAGACGCTCCTTGGGGCGCGTCTTGCTTGGGCTTCTCTCCTGGAGGCCCCTTAGTCAGACCCATTGTTCACATGTGGCAAGATGCTCCTCGGGGCACGTCTTGCTTGGGCCTTTCACCTGGAGGCGCTCAGTTAGACCCAGAGGAGACATGTGTCAAGACGCTCCTCGGGGCGCGTCTTGCTTGGGCCTCTCTCCTGGAGGCGCTCAGTCAGACCGAGTGCTGACATGTGGCAAGACGCTCCTCGGGGCGCTTCTTGCTTGGGCCTCTCTCCTGGAGGCGCTCAGTCAGACCGAATGCTGACATGTGGTAAGATGCTCCTCGGGGCGCGTTTTGCTGGGGCCTCTCTCCTGGAGGCGCTCAGTCAGACCCAGTGTTGACATGTGTCAAGACGCTCCTCGGGCGTTTCTTGCTTGGGCCTCTCTCCTGGAGGCGCTCAGTCAGACCCAGAGGTGACATGTGGCAAGACGCTCCTCGGGCCTCTCTCCTGGAGGCGCTCAGTCAGACCCAGTGTTGACATGTGGCAAGACGCTCCTCGGGGCACGTCTTGCTTGGGCCTCTCTCCTGGAGATGCTCAATCAGACCCAGTGTTTACATGTGGCAAGACGCTCCTCGGGGCACGTCTTGCTTCGGCCTCTCTCCTGGAGGCGCTCAGTCTGACCCAGAGGAGACATGTGTCAAGACGCTCCTCGGGGCGCGTCTTGCTTGGGCCTCTCTCCTGGAGGCGCTCAGTCAGACCGAGTGCTGACATGTGGCAAGACGCTCCTCCGGGCGCGTCTTGCTTGGGCCTCTCTCCTGGAGGCGCTCAGTCAGACCCAGTGTTCACATGTAGCAAGACGCTCCTCGGGGCACGTCTTATTTGGGCCTCTCTCCTGGAGGCGCTCAGTAAGACCGAGTGCTGACATGTGGCAAGACGCTCCTCGGGGCGCGTCTTGCTTGGGCTTCTCTCCTGGAGGCCCTCAGTCAGACCCATTGTTGACATGTGGCAAGATGCTCCTCGGGTCGCGTCTTGCTTGGGCCTCTCTCCTTGAGGCCCTCTGTCAGACCCAGTGTTGACACGTGGCAAGACGCTCCTCCAGGCGCGTCTTGCTTGGGCCTCTCTCCTGGAGGCGCTCAGTCAGACCCAGTGTTGACATGTGGCAAGACGCTCCTTGGGGCGCATCTTTCTTGGGCCTCTCTCCTGGAGGCGCTCAGTCAGACCGAGAGCTGACATGTGGCAAGACGCTCCTCGGAGCGCGTCTTGCTGGGGCTTCTCTCATGGAGGCACTCAGTCAGACCCAGTGTTGACATGTTGCAAGACGCTCCTCGGGGTGCGTCTTATTTGGGCTTCTCTCCTGGAGGCCCTCAGTCAGACCCATTGTTGACATGTGGCAAGATGCTCCTCGGGGCGTGTCTTGCTTGGGCCTCTCTCCTTGAGGCCCTCTGTCAGACCCAGTGTTGACACGTGGCAAGACGCTCCTCCAGGCGCGTCTTGCTTGGGCCTCTCTCCTGGAGGCGCTCAGTCAGACCCAGTGTTGACATGTGGCAAGACGCTCCTTGGGGCGCATCTTGCTTGGGCGTCTCTCCTGGAGGCGCTCAGTCAGACCGAGAGCTGACATGTGGCAAAACGCTCCTCGGAGCGCGTCTTGCTGCGGCTTCTCTCATGGAGGCACTCAGTCAGACCCAGTGTTGACATGTGGCAAGACGCTCCTCAGGGCGTTTCTTGCTTGGGTCTCTCTCCTGGAGGCGCTCAGTCAGACCCAGTGTTGACATGTGACAAGACGCTCCTCGGGGCGCGTCTTTCTTGGGCCTCTCTCCTGGAGGTGCTCAGTCAGACCCAGAGGTGACATGTGGCAAGACGCTCCTCGGGGCGCGTCTTGCTTGGGCCTCTCTCCTGGAGAAGCTCAGTCAGACCCAGTGTTGACATGTGGCAAGACGCTCCTCGGGGCGCGTCTTGCTTGGGCCTCTCTCCTGGAGGCGCTCAGTCAGATCGAGTGCTGACCTGTGGCAAGACGCTCCTCGGGGCGCGTCTTATTTGGGCTTCTCTTCTGGAGGCCCTCAGTCAGACCCATTGTTGACATGTGGCAAGATGCTCCTCGGGGCGTGTCTTGCTTGGGCCTCTCTCCTTGAGGCCCTCTGTCAGACCCAGTGTTGACACGTGGCAAGACGCTCCTCCAGGCGCGTCTTGCTTGGGCCTCTCTCCTGGAGGCGCTCAGTCAGACCCAGTGTTGACATGTGGCAAGACGCTCCTTGGGGCGCATCTTGCTTGGGCCTCTCTCCTGGAGGCGCTCAGTCAGACCGAGAGCTGACATGTGGCAAAACGCTCCTCGGAGCGCGTCTTGCTGCGGCTTCTCTCATGGAGGCACTCAGTCAGACCCAGTGTTGACATGTGGCAAGACGCTCCTCAGGGCGTTTCTTGCTTGGGTCTCTCTCCTGGAGGCGCTCAGTCAGACCCAGTGTTGACATGTGACAAGACGCTCCTCGGGGCGCGTCTTTCTTGGGCCTCTCTACTGGAGGTGCTCAGTCAGACCCAGAGGTGACATGTGGCAAGACGCTCCTCGGGGCGCGTCTTGCTTGGGCCTCTCTCCTGGAGAAGCTCAGTCAGACCCAGTGTTGACATGTGGCAAGACGCTCCTCGGGGCGCGTCTTGCTTGGGCCTCTCTCCTGGAGGCGCTCAGTCAGATCGAGTGCTGACCTGTGGCAAGACGCTCCTTGGGGCACGTCTTGCTTGGGCTTCACTCCTGGAGGCCCCTTAGTCAGACCCATTGTTGACATGTGGCAAGACGCTCCTCGGGGCGCGTCTTGCTGGGGCTTCTCTCATGGAGGCACTCAGTCAGACCCAGTGTTGACATGTGGCAAGATGCTCCTCGGGGCACGTCTTGCTTGGGCCTTTCTCCTGGAGGCGCTCAGTTAGACCCAGAGGAGACATGTGTCAAGACGCTCCTCGGGGCGCGTCTTGCTTGGGCCTCTCTCCTGGAGGCGCTCAGTCAGACCGAGTGCTGACATGTGGCAAGACGCTCCTCGGGGCGCTTCTTGCTTGGGCCTCTCTCCTGGAGGCGCTCAGTCAGACCGAGTGCTGACATGTGGTAAGATGCTCCTCGGGGCGCGTTTTGCTGGGGCCTCTCTCCTGGAGGCGCTCAGTCAGACCCAGTGTTGACATGTGTCAAGACGCTCCTCGGGCGTTTCTTGCTTGGGCCTCTCTCCTGGAGGCGCTCAGTCAGACCCTGTGTTGACATGTGACAAGACGCTCCTCGGGGCGCGTCTTGCTTGGGCCTCTCTCCTGGAGGCGCTCAGTCAGACCCAGAGGTGACATGTGGCAAGACGCTCCTCGGGCCTCTCTCCTGGAGGCGCTCAGTCAGACCCAGTGTTGACATGTGGCAAGACGCTCCTCGGGGCACGTCTTGCTTGGGCCTCTCTCCTGGAGATGCTCAATCAGACCCAGTGTTGACATGTGGCAAGACGCTCCTCGGGGCACGTCTTGCTTCGGCCTCTCTCCTGGAGGCGCTCAGTCAGACCCAGAGGAGACATGTGTCAAGACGCTCCTCGGGGCGCGTCTTGCTTGGGCCTCTCTCCTGGAGGCGCTCAGTCAGACCGAGTGCTGACATGTGGCAAGACGCTCCTCCGGGCGCGTCTTGCTTGGGCCTCTCTCCTGGAGGCGCTCAGTCAGACCCAGTGTTCACATGTAGCAAGACGCTCCTCGGGGCACGTCTTGCTTGGGCCTCTCTCCTCGAGGTGCTCAGTCAGACCGAGTGCTGACATGTGGCAAGACGCTCCTCGGGGCGCGTCTTGCTTCGGCTTCTCTCCTGGAGGCCCTCAGTCAGACCCATTGTTGACATGTGGCAAGACGCTCCTCGGGGCGCGTCTTGCTTGGGCTTCTCCCCTGGAGGCACTCAGTCAGACCCATTGTTGACATGTGGCAAGATGCTCCTCCAGGCGCGTCTTGCTTGGGCCTCTCTCCTGGAGGCGCTCAGTCAGACCCAGTGTTGACATGTGGCAAGACGCTCCTTGGGGCGCATCTTGCTTGGGCCTCTCTCCTGGAGGCGCTCAGTCAGACCGAGAGCTGACATGTGGCAAAACGCTCCTCGGAGCGCGTCTTGCTGGGGCTTCTCTCATGGAGGCACTCAGTCAGACCCAGTGTTGACATGTGGCAAGACGCTCCTCAGGGCGTTTCTTTCTTGGGTCTCTCTCCTGGAGGCGCTCAGTCAGACCCAGTGTTGACATGTGACAAGACGCTCCTCGGGGCGCGTCTTGCTTGGGCCTCTCTCCTGGAGGTGCTCAGTCAGACCCAGAGGAGACATGTGTCAAGACGCTCCTCGGGGCGCGTCTTGCTTGGGCCTCTCTCCTGGAGGCGCTCAGTCAGACCGAGTGCTGACATGTGGCAAGACGCTCCTCCGGGCGCGTCTTGCTTGGGCCTCTCTCCTGGAGGCGCTCAGTCAGACCCAGTGTTCACATGTAGCAAGACGCTCCTCGGGGCACGTCTTGCTTGGGCCTCTCTCCTCGAGGTGCTCAGTCAGACCGAGTGCTGACATGTGGCAAGACGCTCCTCGGGGCGCGTCTTGCTTCGGCTTCTCTCCTGGAGGCCCTCAGTCAGACCCATTGTTGACATGTGGCAAGACGCTCCTCGGGGCGCGTCTTGCTTGGGCTTCTCCCCTGGAGGCACTCAGTCAGACCCATTGTTGACATGTGGCAAGATGCTCCTCCAGGCGCGTCTTGCTTGGGCCTCTCTCCTGGAGGCGCTCAGTCAGACCCAGTGTTGACATGTGGCAAGACGCTCCTTGGGGCGCATCTTGCTTGGGCCTCTCTCCTGGAGGCGCTCAGTCAGACCGAGAGCTGACATGTGGCAAAACGCTCCTCGGAGCGCGTCTTGCTGGGGCTTCTCTCATGGAGGCACTCAGTCAGACCCAGTGTTGACATGTGGCAAGACGCTCCTCAGGGCGTTTCTTTCTTGGGTCTCTCTCCTGGAGGCGCTCAGTCAGACCCAGTGTTGACATGTGACAAGACGCTCCTCGGGGCGCGTCTTGCTTGGGCCTCTCTCCTGGAGGTGCTCAGTCAGACCCAGAGGTGACATGTGGCAAGACGCTCCTCGGGGCGCGTCTTGCTTGGGCCTCTCTCCTGGAGAAGCTCAGTCAGACCCAGTGTTGACATGTGGCAAGACGCTCCTCGGGGCGCGTCTTGCTTGGGCCTCTCTCCTGGAGGCGCTCAGTCAGATCGAGTGCTGACCTGTGGCAAGACGCTCCTTGGGGCGCATCTTGCTTGGGCTTCTCTCCTGCAGGCCCCTTAGTCAGACCCATTGTTGACATGTGGCAAGACACTCCTCGGGGCGCGTCTTGCTGGGGCTTCTCTCATGGAGGCACTCAGTCAGACCTAGTGTTGACATGTGGCAAGATGCTCCTCGGGGCACGTCTTGCTTGGGCCTTTCTCCTGGAGGCGCTCAGTTAGACCCAGAGGAGACATGTGTCAAGACGCTCCTCGGGGCGCGCCTTGCTTGGGCCTCTCTCCTGGAGGCGCTCAGTCAGACCGAGTGCTGACATGTGGCAAGACGCTCCTCGGGGCGCTTCTTGCTTGGGCCTCTCTCCTGGAGGCGCTCAGTCAGACCGAGTGCTGACATGTGGTAAGATGCTCCTCGGGGCGCGTTTTGCTGGGGCCTCTCTCCTGGAGGCGCTCAGTCAGACCCAGTGTTGACATGTGTCAAGACGCTCCTCGGGGCGTTTCTTGCTTGGGCCTCTCTCCTGGAGGCGCTCAGTCAGACCCAGTGTTGACATGTGACAAGACGCTCCTCGGGGCGCGTCTTGCTTGGGCCTCTCTCCTGGAGGCGCTCAGTCAGACCCAGAGGTGACATGTGGCAAGACGCTCCTCGGGCCTCTCTCCTGGAGGCGCTCAGTCAGACCCAGTGTTGACATGTGGCAAGACGCTCCTCGGGGCACGTCTTGCTTGGGCCTCTCTCCTGGAGATGCTCAATCAGACCCAGTGTTGACATGTGGCAAGACGCTCCTCGGGGCACGTCTTGCTTGGGCCTCTCTCCTGGAGGCGCTCAGTCAGACCCAGAGGAGACATGTGTCAAGACGCTCCTCGGGGCGCGTCTTGCTTGGGCCTCTCTCCTGGAGGCGCTCAGTCAGACCCAGTGTTCACATGTAGCAAGACGCTCCTCGGGGCACGTCTTGCTTGGGCCTCTCTCCTGGAGGTGCTCAGTCAGACCGAGTGCTGACATGTGGCAAGACGCTCCTCGGGGCGCGTCTTGCTTCGGCTTCTCTCCTGGAGGCCCTCAGTCAGACCCATTGTTGACATGTGGCAAGACGCTCCTCGGGGCGCGTCTTATTTGGGCCTCTCTCCTGGAGGCGCTCAGTAAGACCGAGTGCTGACATGTGGCAAGACGCTCCTCGGGGCGCGTCTTGCTTGGGCTTCTCTCCTGGAGGCCCTCAGTCAGACCCATTGTTGACATGTGGCAAGATGCTCCTTGGGGCGCGTCTTGCTTGGGCCTCTCTCCTTGAGGCCCTCTGTCAGACCCAGTGTTGACACGTGGCAAGACGCTCCTCCGGGCGCGTCTTGCTTGGGCCTCTCTCCTGGAGGCGCTCAGTCAGACCCAGTGTTGACATGTGGCAAGACGCTCCTTGGGGCGCATATTGCTTTGGCCTCTCTCCTGGAGGCGCTCAGTCAGACCGAGAGCTGACATGTGGCAAGACGCTCCTCGGAGCGCGTCTTGCTGGGGCTTCTCTCATGGAGGCACTCAGTCAGACCCAGTGTTGACATGTGGCAAGACGCTCCTCAGGGCGTTTCTAGCTTGGGTCTCTCTCCTGGAGGCGCTCAGTCAGACCCAGTGTTGACATGTGACAAGACGCTCCTCGGGGCGTGTCTTGCTTAGGCCTCTCTCCTGGAGGTGCTCAGTCAGACCCAGAGGTGACATGTGGCAAGACGCTCCTCGGGGCGCGTCTTGCTTGGGCCTCTCTCCTGGAGAAGCTCAGTCAGACCCAGTGTTGACATGTGGCAAGACGCTCCTCGGGGCGCGTCTTGCTTGAGCCTCTCTCCTGGAGGCGCTCAGTCAGACCGAGTGCTGACCTGTGGCAAGACGCTCCTTGGGGCGCGTCTTGCTTGGGCTTCTCTCCTGGAGGCGCTCAGTCAGACCGAGTTCTGACATGTGGCAAGAAGCTCCTCGGGGCGCGTCTTGCTTGGGCTTCTCTCCTTTAGGCCCTCAGTCAGACCCATTGTTGACATGTGGCAAGACGCTCCTCGGGGCGCGTCTTGCTTGGGCCTCTCTCCAGAAGGCCCTCAATCAGACCCAGTGTTGACACGTGGCAAGACGCTCCTCGGGGCGCGTCTTGCTTGGGCCTCTCTCCTGGAGGCGCTCAGTCAGACCCAGTGGTGACATGTGGCAAGACGCTCCTCGGGGCGCGTATTGCTTGGGCCTCTCTCCTGGATGCCCTCTGTCAGACCCAGTGTTGACATGTGGCAAGACTCTCCTCGGGGCACGTCTTGCTTTGGCTTTTCTCATGGAGGCCCTCAGTCAGACCCAGTGTTGACATGTGTCAAGACGCTCCTCGGGGCGTGTCTTGCTTGGGCCTCTCTCCTGGAGGCGCTCAGTCAGACCCAGTGTTGACATGTGGCAAGACGCTCCTCGGGGCGCTTCTTGCTTGGGCTTCTTTCCTGGAGGCCCTCAGTCAGACCCATTGTTGACATGTGGCAAGACGCTCCTCGGGGAACGTCTTGCTTGGGCCTCTCTCCTGGAGGCGCGCAGTCAGACCGAGTAGTGACATGTGACAAGAAGCTCCTCGGGAGGCGTCTTGCTGGGGCTTCTCTCATGGAGCACTCAGTCAGACCCAGTGTTGACATGTGGCAAGACGCTCCTCGGGGCGCGTGTTGCTTGGACCTCTCTCCTGGAGGCGCTCAGTCAGACCGAGTAGTGACATGTGGCAAGACGCTCCTCGGGGCGCGTCTTGCTTGGGCCTCTCTCCTGGAGGCGCTCAGTCAGACCCAGTGTTGACATGTGGCAAGACGCTCCTCGGGGCACGTCTTGCTTGTGCTTCTCTCCTGGAGGCCCTCAGTCAGACCCATTGTTGACATGTGGCAAAACGCTCCTCGGGGCGCTTCTTGCTTGGGCCTCTCTCCTGGAGGCGCTCAGTCAGACCGAGTGCTGACATGTGGCAAGACGCTCCTCGGGGCACGTCTTGCTTGGGCTTCTCTCCTGGAGGCCCTCAGTCAGACCCATTGTTGACATGTGGCAAGATGCTCCTCGGGGCGCGTCTTGCTTGGGCCTCTCTCCTTGAGGCCCTCTGTCAGACCCAGTGTTGACACGTGGCAAGACGCTCCTCCGGGCGCGTCTTGCTTGGGCCTCTCTCCTGGAGGCGCTCAGTCAGACCCAGTGTTGACATGTGGCAAGACGCTCCTTGGGGCGCATCTTGCTTGGGCCTCTCTCCTGGAGGCGCTCAGTCAGACCGAGAGCTGACATGTGGCAAGACGCTCCTCGGAGCGCGTCTTGCTGGGGCTTCTCTCATGGAGGCACTCAGTCAGACCCAGTGTTGACATGTGGCAAGACGCTCCTCAGGCCGTTTCTTCCTTGGGTCTCTCTCCTGGAGGCGCTCAGTCAGACCCAGTGTTGACATGTGACAAGACGCTCCTCGGGGCGCGTCTTGCTTGGGCCTCTCTCCTGGAGGTGCTCAGTCAGACCCAGAGGTGACATGTGGCAAGACGCTCCTCGGGGTGCGTCTTGCTTGGGCTTCTCTCCTGGAGACCCTCAGTCAGACCCATTGTTGACATGTGGCAAGATGCTCCTCGGGGCGCGTCTTGCTTGGGCCTCTCTCCTTGAGGCCCTCTGTCAGACCCAGTGTTGACACGTGGCAAGACGCTCCTCCGGGCGCGTCTTGCTTGGGCCTCTCTCCTGGAGGCGCTCAGTCAGACCCAGTGTTGACATGTGGCAAGACGCTCCTTGGGGCGCATCTTGCTTGGGCCTCTCTCCTGGAGGCGCTCAGTCAGACCGAGAGCTGACATGTGGCAAGACGCTCCTCGGAGCGCGTCTTGCTGGGGCTTCTCTCATGGAGGCACTCAGTCAGACCCAGTGTTGACATGTGGCAAGACGCTCCTCAGGCCGTTTCTTCCTTGGGTCTCTCTCCTGGAGGCGCTCAGTCAGACCCAGTGTTGACATGTGACAAGACGCTCCTCGGGGCGCGTCTTGCTTGGGCCTCTCTCCTGGAGGTGCTCAGTCAGACCCAGAGGTGACATGTGGCAAGACGCTCCTCGGGGTGCGTCTTGCTTGGGCTTCTCTCCTGGAGACCCTCAGTCAGACCCATTGTTGACATGTGGCAAGATGCTCCTCGGGGCGCGTCTTGCTTGGGCCTCTCTCCTTGAGGCCCTCTGTCAGACCCAGTGTTGACACGTGGCAAGACGCTCCTCCGGGCGCGTCTTGCTTGGGCCTCTCTCCTGGAGGCGCTCAGTCAGACCCAGTGTTGACATGTGGCAAGACGCTCCTTGGGGCGCATCTTGCTTGGGCCTCTCTCCTGGAGGCGCTCAGTCAGACCGAGAGCTGTCATGTGGCAAGACGCTCCTCGGAGCGCGTCTTGCTGGGGCTTCTCTCATGGAGGCACTCAGTCAGACCCAGTGTTGACATGTGGCAAGACGCTCCTCAGGGCGTTTCTTGCTTGGGTCTCTCTCCTGGAGGCGCTCAGTCAGACCCAGTGTTGACATGTGACAAGACGCTCCTCGGGGCGCGTCTTGCTTGGGCCTCTCTCCTGGAGGTGCTCAGTCAGACCCAGAGATGACATGTGGCAAGACGCTCCTCGGGGTGCGTCTTGCTTGGGCCTCTCTCCTGGAGAAGCTCAGTCAGACCCAGTGTTGACATGTGGCAAGACGCTCCTCGGGGCGCGTCTTGCTTGGGCCTCTCTCCTGGAGGCGCTCAGTCAGACCGAGTGCTTACCTGTGGCAAGACGCTCCTTGGGGCGCGTCTTGCTTGGGCTTCTCTCCTGGAGGCCCCTTAGTCAGACCCATTGTTGACATGTGGCAAGACGCTCCTCGGGGCGCGTCTTGCTTGGGCCTCTCTCCTGGAGGCGCTCAGTCAGACCGAGTGCTGACATGTGGCAAGAAGCTCCTCGGGGCGCGTCTTGCTTGGGCTTCTCTCCTTTAGGCCCTCAGTCAGACCCATTGTTGACATGTGGCAAGACGCTCCTCGGGGCGCGTCTTGCTTTGGCCTCTCTCCAGAAGGCCCTCAATCAGACCCAGTGTTGACACGTGGCAAGACGCTCCTCGGGGCGCGTCTTGCTTGGGCCTCTCTCCTGGAGGCGCTCAGTCAGACCCAGTGGTGACTTGTGGCAAGACGCTCCTCGGGGCGCGTATTGCTTGGGCCTATCTCCTGGATGCCCTCTGTGAGACCCAGTGTTGACATGTGGCAAGACTCTCCTCGGGGCGCGTCTTGCTTGGGCTTCTCTCATGGAGGCCCTCAGTCAGAACTAGTGTTGACATGTGTCAAGACGCTCCTAGGGGCGTGTCTTGCTTGGGCCTCTCTCCTGGAGGCGCTCAGTCAGACCCAGTGTTGACATGTGGCAAGACGCTCCTCGGGGCGCGTCTTGCTTGGGCTTCTCTCCTGGAGGCCCTCAGTCAGACCCATTGTTGACATGTGGCAAGATGCTCCTCGGGGCGCGTCTTGCTTGGGCCTCTCTCCTTGAGGCCCTCTGTCAGACCCAGTGTTGACACGTGGCAAGACGCTCCTCCGGGCGCGTCTTGCTTGGGCCTCTCTCCTGGAGGCGCTCAGTCAGACCCAGTGTTGACATGTGGCAAGACGCTCCTTGGGGCGCATATTGCTTGGGCCTCTCTCCTGGAGGCGCTCAGTCAGACCGAGAGCTGACATGTGGCAAGACGCTCCTCGGAGCGCGTCTTGCTGGGGCTTCTCTCATGGAGGCACTCAGTCAGACCCAGTGTTGACATGTGGCAAGACGCTCCTCAGGGCGTTTCTAGCTTGGGTCTCTCTCCTGGAGGCGCTCAGTCAGACCCAGTGTTGACATGTGACAAGACGCTCCTCGGGGCGTGTCTTGCTTGGGCCTCTCTCCTGGAGGTGCTCAGTCAGACCCAGAGGTGACATGTGGCAAGACGCTCCTCGGGGCGCGTCTTGCTTGGGCCTCTCTCCTGGAGAAGCTCAGTCAGACCCAGTGTTGACATGTGGCAAGACGCTCCTCGGGGCGCGTCTTGCTTGAGCCTCTCTCCTGGAGGCGCTCAGTCAGACCGAGTGCTGACCTGTGGCAAGACGCTCCTTGGGGCGCGTCTTGCTTGGGCTTCTCTCCTGGAGGCGCTCAGTCAGACCGAGTTCTGACATGTGGCAAGAAGCTCCTCGGGGCGCGTCTTGCTTGGGCTTCTCTCCTTTAGGCCCTCAGTCAGACCCATTGTTGACATGTGGCAAGACGCTCCTCGGGGCGCGTCTTGCTTGGGCCTCTCTCCTGGAGGTGCTCAGTCAGACCCAGAGGAGACATGTGTCAAGACGCTCCTCGGGGCGCGTCTTGCTTGGGCCTCTCTCCTGGAGGCGCTCAGTCAGACCGAGTGCTGACATGTGGCAAGACGCTCCTCCGGGCGCGTCTTGCTTGGGCCTCTCTCCTGGAGGCGCTCAGTCAGACCCAGTGTTCACATGTAGCAAGACGCTCCTCGGGGCACGTCTTGCTTGGGCCTCTCTCCTCGAGGTGCTCAGTCAGACCGAGTGCTGACATGTGGCAAGACGCTCCTCGGGGCGCGTCTTGCTTCGGCTTCTCTCCTGGAGGCCCTCAGTCAGACCCATTGTTGACATGTGGCAAGACGCTCCTCGGGGCGCGTCTTGCTTGGGCTTCTCCCCTGGAGGCACTCAGTCAGACCCATTGTTGACATGTGGCAAGATGCTCCTCCAGGCGCGTCTTGCTTGGGCCTCTCTCCTGGAGGCGCTCAGTCAGACCCAGTGTTGACATGTGGCAAGACGCTCCTTGGGGCGCATCTTGCTTGGGCCTCTCTCCTGGAGGCGCTCAGTCAGACCGAGAGCTGACATGTGGCAAAACGCTCCTCGGAGCGCGTCTTGCTGGGGCTTCTCTCATGGAGGCACTCAGTCAGACCCAGTGTTGACATGTGGCAAGACGCTCCTCAGGGCGTTTCTTTCTTGGGTCTCTCTCCTGGAGGCGCTCAGTCAGACCCAGTGTTGACATGTGACAAGACGCTCCTCGGGGCGCGTCTTGCTTGGGCCTCTCTCCTGGAGGTGCTCAGTCAGACCCAGAGGTGACATGTGGCAAGACGCTCCTCGGGGCGCGTCTTGCTTGGGCCTCTCTCCTGGAGAAGCTCAGTCAGACCCAGTGTTGACATGTGGCAAGACGCTCCTCGGGGCGCGTCTTGCTTGGGCCTCTCTCCTGGAGGCGCTCAGTCAGATCGAGTGCTGACCTGTGGCAAGACGCTCCTTGGGGCGCATCTTGCTTGGGCTTCTCTCCTGGAGGCCCCTTAGTCAGACCCATTGTTGACATGTGGCAAGACACTCCTCGGGGCGCGTCTTGCTGGGGCTTCTCTCATGGAGGCACTCAGTCAGACCTAGTGTTGACATGTGGCAAGATGCTCCTCGGGGCACGTCTTGCTTGGGCCTTTCTCCTGGAGGCGCTCAGTTAGACCCAGAGGAGACATGTGTCAAGACGCTCCTCGGGGCGCGCCTTGCTTGGGCCTCTCTCCTGGAGGCGCTCAGTCAGACCGAGTGCTGACATGTGGCAAGACGCTCCTCGGGGCGCTTCTTGCTTGGGCCTCTCTCCTGGAGGCGCTCAGTCAGACCGAGTGCTGACATGTGGTAAGATGCTCCTCGGGGCGCGTTTTGCTGGGGCCTCTCTCCTGGAGGCGCTCAGTCAGACCCAGTGTTGACATGTGTCAAGACGCTCCTCGGGGCGTTTCTTGCTTGGGCCTCTCTCCTGGAGGCGCTCAGTCAGACCCAGTGTTGACATGTGACAAGACGCTCCTCGGGGCGCGTCTTGCTTGGGCCTCTCTCCTGGAGGCGCTCAGTCAGACCCAGAGGTGACATGTGGCAAGACGCTCCTCGGGCCTCTCTCCTGGAGGCGCTCAGTCAGACCCAGTGTTGACATGTGGCAAGACGCTCCTCGGGGCACGTCTTGCTTGGGCCTCTCTCCTGGAGATGCTCAATCAGACCCAGTGTTGACATGTGGCAAGACGCTCCTCGGGGCACGTCTTGCTTGGGCCTCTCTCCTGGAGGCGCTCAGTCAGACCCAGAGGAGACATGTGTCAAGACGCTCCTCGGGGCGCGTCTTGCTTGGGCCTCTCTCCTGGAGGCGCTCAGTCAGACCCAGTGTTCACATGTAGCAAGACGCTCCTCGGGGCACGTCTTGCTTGGGCCTCTCTCCTGGAGGTGCTCAGTCAGACCGAGTGCTGACATGTGGCAAGACGCTCCTCGGGGCGCGTCTTGCTTCGGCTTCTCTCCTGGAGGCCCTCAGTCAGACCCATTGTTGACATGTGGCAAGACGCTCCTCGGGGCGCGTCTTATTTGGGCCTCTCTCCTGGAGGCGCTCAGTAAGACCGAGTGCTGACATGTGGCAAGACGCTCCTCGGGGCGCGTCTTGCTTGGGCTTCTCTCCTGGAGGCCCTCAGTCAGACCCATTGTTGACATGTGGCAAGATGCTCCTTGGGGCGCGTCTTGCTTGGGCCTCTCTCCTTGAGGCCCTCTGTCAGACCCAGTGTTGACACGTGGCAAGACGCTCCTCCGGGCGCGTCTTGCTTGGGCCTCTCTCCTGGAGGCGCTCAGTCAGACCCAGTGTTGACATGTGGCAAGACGCTCCTTGGGGCGCATATTGCTTGGGCCTCTCTCCTGGAGGCGCTCAGTCAGACCGAGAGCTGACATGTGGCAAGACGCTCCTCGGAGCGCGTCTTGCTGGGGCTTCTCTCATGGAGGCACTCAGTCAGACCCAGTGTTGACATGTGGCAAGACGCTCCTCAGGGCGTTTCTAGCTTGGGTCTCTCTCCTGGAGGCGCTCAGTCAGACCCAGTGTTGACATGTGACAAGACGCTCCTCGGGGCGTGTCTTGCTTAGGCCTCTCTCCTGGAGGTGCTCAGTCAGACCCAGAGGTGACATGTGGCAAGACGCTCCTCGGGGCGCGTCTTGCTTGGGCCTCTCTCCTGGAGAAGCTCAGTCAGACCCAGTGTTGACATGTGGCAAGACGCTCCTCGGGGCGCGTCTTGCTTGAGCCTCTCTCCTGGAGGCGCTCAGTCAGACCGAGTGCTGACCTGTGGCAAGACGCTCCTTGGGGCGCGTCTTGCTTGGGCTTCTCTCCTGGAGGCGCTCAGTCAGACCGAGTTCTGACATGTGGCAAGAAGCTCCTCGGGGCGCGTCTTGCTTGGGCTTCTCTCCTTTAGGCCCTCAGTCAGACCCATTGTTGACATGTGGCAAGACGCTCCTCGGGGCGCGTCTTGCTTGGGCCTCTCTCCAGAAGGCCCTCAATCAGACCCAGTGTTGACACGTGGCAAGACGCTCCTCGGGGCGCGTCTTGCTTGGGCCTCTCTCCTGGAGGCGCTCAGTCAGACCCAGTGGTGACATGTGGCAAGACGCTCCTCGGGGCGCGTATTGCTTGGGCCTCTCTCCTGGATGCCCTCTGTCAGACCCAGTGTTGACATGTGGCAAGACTCTCCTCGGGGCACGTCTTGCTTTGGCTTTTCTCATGGAGGCCCTCAGTCAGACCCAGTGTTGACATGTGTCAAGACGCTCCTCGGGGCGTGTCTTGCTTGGGCCTCTCTCCTGGAGGCGCTCAGTCAGACCCAGTGTTGACATGTGGCAAGACGCTCCTCGGGGCGCTTCTTGCTTGGGCTTCTTTCCTGGAGGCCCTCAGTCAGACCCATTGTTGACATGTGGCAAGACGCTCCTCGGGGAACGTCTTGCTTGGGCCTCTCTCCTGGAGGCGCGCAGTCAGACCGAGTAGTGACATGTGACAAGAAGCTCCTCGGGAGGCGTCTTGCTGGGGCTTCTCTCATGGAGCACTCAGTCAGACCCAGTGTTGACATGTGGCAAGACGCTCCTCGGGGCGCGTGTTGCTTGGACCTCTCTCCTGGAGGCGCTCAGTCAGACCGAGTAGTGACATGTGGCAAGACGCTCCTCGGGGCGCGTCTTGCTTGGGCCTCTCTCCTGGAGGCGCTCAGTCAGACCCAGTGTTGACATGTGGCAAGACGCTCCTCGGGGCACGTCTTGCTTGTGCTTCTCTCCTGGAGGCCCTCAGTCAGACCCATTGTTGACATGTGGCAAAACGCTCCTCGGGGCGCTTCTTGCTTGGGCCTCTCTCCTGGAGGCGCTCAGTCAGACCGAGTGCTGACATGTGGCAAGACGCTCCTCGGGGCACGTCTTGCTTGGGCTTCTCTCCTGGAGGCCCTCAGTCAGACCCATTGTTGACATGTGGCAAGATGCTCCTCGGGGCGCGTCTTGCTTGGGCCTCTCTCCTTGAGGCCCTCTGTCAGACCCAGTGTTGACACGTGGCAAGACGCTCCTCCGGGCGCGTCTTGCTTGGGCCTCTCTCCTGGAGGCGCTCAGTCAGACCCAGTGTTGACATGTGGCAAGACGCTCCTTGGGGCGCATCTTGCTTGGGCCTCTCTCCTGGAGGCGCTCAGTCAGACCGAGAGCTGACATGTGGCAAGACGCTCCTCGGAGCGCGTCTTGCTGGGGCTTCTCTCATGGAGGCACTCAGTCAGACCCAGTGTTGACATGTGGCAAGACGCTCCTCAGGCCGTTTCTTCCTTGGGTCTCTCTCCTGGAGGCGCTCAGTCAGACCCAGTGTTGACATGTGACAAGACGCTCCTCGGGGCGCGTCTTGCTTGGGCCTCTCTCCTGGAGGTGCTCAGTCAGACCCAGAGGTGACATGTGGCAAGACGCTCCTCGGGGTGCGTCTTGCTTGGGCTTCTCTCCTGGAGACCCTCAGTCAGACCCATTGTTGACATGTGGCAAGATGCTCCTCGGGGCGCGTCTTGCTTGGGCCTCTCTCCTTGAGGCCCTCTGTCAGACCCAGTGTTGACACGTGGCAAGACGCTCCTCCGGGCGCGTCTTGCTTGGGCCTCTCTCCTGGAGGCGCTCAGTCAGACCCAGTGTTGACATGTGGCAAGACGCTCCTTGGGGCGCATCTTGCTTGGGCCTCTCTCCTGGAGGCGCTCAGTCAGACCGAGAGCTGTCATGTGGCAAGACGCTCCTCGGAGCGCGTCTTGCTGGGGCTTCTCTCATGGAGGCACTCAGTCAGACCCAGTGTTGACATGTGGCAAGACGCTCCTCAGGGCGTTTCTTGCTTGGGTCTCTCTCCTGGAGGCGCTCAGTCAGACCCAGTGTTGACATGTGACAAGACGCTCCTCGGGGCGCGTCTTGCTTGGGCCTCTCTCCTGGAGGTGCTCAGTCAGACCCAGAGATGACATGTGGCAAGACGCTCCTCGGGGTGCGTCTTGCTTGGGCCTCTCTCCTGGAGAAGCTCAGTCAGACCCAGTGTTGACATGTGGCAAGACGCTCCTCGGGGCGCGTCTTGCTTGGGCCTCTCTCCTGGAGGCGCTCAGTCAGACCGAGTGCTTACCTGTGGCAAGACGCTCCTTGGGGCGCGTCTTGCTTGGGCTTCTCTCCTGGAGGCCCCTTAGTCAGACCCATTGTTGACATGTGGCAAGACGCTCCTCGGGGCGCGTCTTGCTTGGGCCTCTCTCCTGGAGGCGCTCAGTCAGACCGAGTGCTGACATGTGGCAAGAAGCTCCTCGGGGCGCGTCTTGCTTGGGCTTCTCTCCTTTAGGCCCTCAGTCAGACCCATTGTTGACATGTGGCAAGACGCTCCTCGGGGCGCGTCTTGCTTTGGCCTCTCTCCAGAAGGCCCTCAATCAGACCCAGTGTTGACACGTGGCAAGACGCTCCTCGGGGCGCGTCTTGCTTGGGCCTCTCTCCTGGAGGCGCTCAGTCAGACCCAGTGGTGACTTGTGGCAAGACGCTCCTCGGGGCGCGTATTGCTTGGGCCTATCTCCTGGATGCCCTCTGTGAGACCCAGTGTTGACATGTGGCAAGACTCTCCTCGGGGCGCGTCTTGCTTGGGCTTCTCTCATGGAGGCCCTCAGTCAGAACTAGTGTTGACATGTGTCAAGACGCTCCTAGGGGCGTGTCTTGCTTGGGCCTCTCTCCTGGAGGCGCTCAGTCAGACCCAGTGTTGACATGTGGCAAGACGCTCCTCGGGGCGCGTCTTGCTTGGGCTTCTCTCCTGGAGGCCCTCAGTCAGACCCATTGTTGACATGTGGCAAGATGCTCCTCGGGGCGCGTCTTGCTTGGGCCTCTCTCCTTGAGGCCCTCTGTCAGACCCAGTGTTGACACGTGGCAAGACGCTCCTCCGGGCGCGTCTTGCTTGGGCCTCTCTCCTGGAGGCGCTCAGTCAGACCCAGTGTTGACATGTGGCAAGACGCTCCTTGGGGCGCATATTGCTTGGGCCTCTCTCCTGGAGGCGCTCAGTCAGACCGAGAGCTGACATGTGGCAAGACGCTCCTCGGAGCGCGTCTTGCTGGGGCTTCTCTCATGGAGGCACTCAGTCAGACCCAGTGTTGACATGTGGCAAGACGCTCCTCAGGGCGTTTCTAGCTTGGGTCTCTCTCCTGGAGGCGCTCAGTCAGACCCAGTGTTGACATGTGACAAGACGCTCCTCGGGGCGTGTCTTGCTTGGGCCTCTCTCCTGGAGGTGCTCAGTCAGACCCAGAGGTGACATGTGGCAAGACGCTCCTCGGGGCGCGTCTTGCTTGGGCCTCTCTCCTGGAGAAGCTCAGTCAGACCCAGTGTTGACATGTGGCAAGACGCTCCTCGGGGCGCGTCTTGCTTGAGCCTCTCTCCTGGAGGCGCTCAGTCAGACCGAGTGCTGACCTGTGGCAAGACGCTCCTTGGGGCGCGTCTTGCTTGGGCTTCTCTCCTGGAGGCGCTCAGTCAGACCGAGTTCTGACATGTGGCAAGAAGCTCCTCGGGGCGCGTCTTGCTTGGGCTTCTCTCCTTTAGGCCCTCAGTCAGACCCATTGTTGACATGTGGCAAGACGCTCCTCGGGGCGCGTCTTGCTTGGGCCTCTCTCCAGAAGGCCCTCAATCAGACCCAGTGTTGACACGTGGCAAGACGCTCCTCGGGGCGCGTCTTGCTTGGGCCTCTCTCCTGGAGGCGCTCAGTCAGACCCAGTGGTGACATGTGGCAAGACGCTCCTCGGGGCGCGTATTGCTTGGGCCTCTGTCCTGGATGCCCTCTGTCAGACCCAGTGTTGACATGTGGCAAGACTCTCCTCGGGGCACGTCTTGCTTTGGCTTTTCTCATGGAGGCCCTCAGTCAGACCCAGTGTTGACATGTGTCAAGACGCTCCTCGGGGCGTGTCTTGCTTGGGCCTCTCTCCTGGAGGCGCTCAGTCAGACCCAGTGTTGACATGTGGCAAGACGCTCCTCGGGGCGCTTCTTGCTTGGGCTTCTTTCCTGGAGGCCCTCAGTCAGACCCATTGTTGACATGTGGCAAGACGCTCCTCGGGGAACGTCTTGCTTGGGCCTCTCTCCTGGAGGCGCGCAGTCAGACCGAGTAGTGACATGTGACAAGACGCTCCTCGGGGCGCGTCTTGCTGGGGCTTCTCTCATGGAGCACTCAGTCAGACCCAGTGTTGACATGTGGCAAGACGCTCCTCGGGGCGCGTGTTGCTTGGACCTCTCTCCTGGAGGCGCTCAGTCAGACCGAGTAGTGACATGTGGCAAGACGCTCCTCGGGGCGCGTCTTGCTTGGGCCTCTCTCCTGGAGGCGCTCAGTCAGACCCAGTGTTGACATGTGGCAAGACGCTCCTCGGGGCACGTCTTGCTTGTGCTTCTCTCCTGGAGGCCCTCAGTCAGACCCATTGTTGACATGTGGCAAGACGCTCCTCGGGGCGCTTCTTGCTTGGGCCTCTCTCCTGGAGGCGCTCAGTCAGACCGAGTGCTGACATGTGGCAAGACGCTCCTCGGGGCACGTCTTGCTTGGGCTTCTCTCCTGGAGGCCCTCAGTCAGACCCATTGTTGACATGTGGCAAGATGCTCCTCGGGGCGCGTCTTGCTTGGGCCTCTCTCCTTGAGGCCCTCTGTCAGACCCAGTGTTGACACGTGGCAAGACGCTCCTCCGGGCGCGTCTTGCTTGGGCCTCTCTCCTGGAGGCGCTCAGTCAGACCCAGTGTTGACATGTGGCAAGACGCTCCTTGGGGCGCATCTTGCTTGGGCCTCTCTCCTGGAGGCGCTCAGTCAGACCGAGAGCTGACATGTGGCAAGACGCTCCTCGGAGCGCGTCTTGCTGGGGCTTCTCTCATGGAGGCACTCAGTCAGACCCAGTGTTGACATGTGGCAAGACGCTCCTCAGGCCGTTTCTTCCTTGGGTCTCTCTCCTGGAGGCGCTCAGTCAGACCCAGTGTTGACATGTGACAAGACGCTCCTCGGGGCGCGTCTTGCTTGGGCCTCTCTCCTGGAGGTGCTCAGTCAGACCCAGAGGTGACATGTGGCAAGACGCTCCTCGGGGTGCGTCTTGCTTGGGCTTCTCTCCTGGAGACCCTCAGTCAGACCCATTGTTGACATGTGGCAAGATGCTCCTCGGGGCGCGTCTTGCTTGGGCCTCTCTCCTTGAGGCCCTCTGTCAGACCCAGTGTTGACACGTGGCAAGACGCTCCTCCGGGCGCGTCTTGCTTGGGCCTCTCTCCTGGAGGCGCTCAGTCAGACCCAGTGTTGACATGTGGCAAGACGCTCCTTGGGGCGCATCTTGCTTGGGCCTCTCTCCTGGAGGCGCTCAGTCAGACCGAGAGCTGTCATGTGGCAAGACGCTCCTCGGAGCGCGTCTTGCTGGGGCTTCTCTCATGGAGGCACTCAGTCAGACCCAGTGTTGACATGTGGCAAGACGCTCCTCAGGGCGTTTCTTGCTTGGGTCTCTCTCCTGGAGGCGCTCAGTCAGACCCAGTGTTGACATGTGACAAGACGCTCCTCGGGGCGCGTCTTGCTTGGGCCTCTCTCCTGGAGGTGCTCAGTCAGACCCAGAGATGACATGTGGCAAGACGCTCCTCGGGGTGCGTCTTGCTTGGGCCTCTCTCCTGGAGAAGCTCAGTCAGACCCAGTGTTGACATGTGGCAAGACGCTCCTCGGGGCGCGTCTTGCTTGGGCCTCTCTCCTGGAGGCGCTCAGTCAGACCGAGTGCTTACCTGTGGCAAGACGCTCCTTGGGGCGCGTCTTGCTTGGGCTTCTCTCCTGGAGGCCCCTTAGTCAGACCCATTGTTGACATGTGGCAAGACGCTCCTCGGGGCGCGTCTTGCTTGGGCCTCTCTCCTGGAGGCGCTCAGTCAGACCGAGTGCTGACATGTGGCAAGAAGCTCCTCGGGGCGCGTCTTGCTTGGGCTTCTCTCCTTTAGGCCCTCAGTCAGACCCATTGTTGACATGTGGCAAGACGCTCCTCGGGGCGCGTCTTGCTTTGGCCTCTCTCCAGAAGGCCCTCAATCAGACCCAGTGTTGACACGTGGCAAGACGCTCCTCGGGGCGCGTCTTGCTTGGGCCTCTCTCCTGGAGGCGCTCAGTCAGACCCAGTGGTGACATGTGGCAAGACGCTCCTCGGGGCGCGTATTGCTTGGGCCTATCTCCTGGATGCCCTCTGTGAGACCCAGTGTTGACATGTGGCAAGACTCTCCTCGGGGCGCGTCTTGCTTGGGCTTCTCTCATGGAGGCCCTCAGTCAGAACTAGTGTTGACATGTGTCAAGACGCTCCTAGGGGCGTGTCTTGCTTGGGCCTCTCTCCTGGAGGCGCTCAGTCAGACCCAGTGTTGACATGTGGCAAGACGCTCCTCGGGGCGCTTCTTGCTTGGGCTTCTTTCCTGGAGGCCCTCAGTCAGACCCATTGTTGACATGTTGCAAGACGCTCCTCGGGGCTCGTCTTGCTTGGGCCTCTCTCCTGGAGGCGCGCAGTCAGACCGAGTCTTGCTGGGGCTTCTCTCATGGAGGCACTCAGTCAGACCCAGTGTTGACATGTGGCAAGACGCTCCTCGGGGCGCGTGTTGCTTGGACCTCTCTCCTGGAGGCGCTCAGTCAGACCGAGTAGTGACATGTGGCAAGACGCTCCTCGGGGCGCGTCTTGCTTGTGCTTCTCTCCTGGAGGCCCTCAGTCAGACCCATTGTTTACATGTGGCAAGACGCTCCTCAGGGCGCTTCTTGCTTGGGCCTCTCTCCTGGAGGCGCTCAGTCAGACCGAGTGCTGACATGTAGCAAGACGCTCCTCGGGGCGCGTTTTGCTGGGGTCTTTCTCCTGGAGGCGCTCAGTCAGACCCAGTGTTGACATGTGTCAAGACGCTCCTCGGGCGTTTCTTGCTTGGGCCTCTCTCCTGGAGGCGCTCAGTCAGACCCAGTGTTGACATGTGGCAAGACGCTCCTCGGGGCGCTTCTTGCTTGGGCTTCTTTCCTGGAGGCCCTCAGTCAGACCCATTGTTGACATGTTGCAAGACGCTCCTCGGGGCACGTCTTGCTTGGGCCTCTCTCCTGGAGGCGCGCAGTCAGACCGAGTCTTGCTGGGGCTTCTCTCATGGAGGCACTCAGTCAGACCCAGTGTTGACATGTGGCAAGACGCTCCTCGGGGCGCGTGTTGCTTGGACCTCTCTCCTGGAGGCGCTCAGTCAGACCGAGTAGTGACATGTGGCAAGACGCTCCTCGGGGCGCGTCTTGCTTGTGCTTCTCTCCTGGAGGCCCTCAGTCAGACCCATTGTTTACATGTGGCAAGACGCTCCTCAGGGCGCTTCTTGCTTGGGCCTCTCTCCTGGAGGCGCTCAGTCAGACCGAGTGCTGACATGTAGCAAGACGCTCCTCGGGGCGCGTTTTGCTGGGGTCTTTCTCCTGGAGGCGCTCAGTCAGACCCAGTGTTGACATGTGTCAAGACGCTCCTCGGGCGTTTCTTGCTTGGGCCTCTCTCCTGGAGGCGCTCAGTCAGACCCAGTGTTGACATGTGACAAGACGCTCCTCGGGGCGCGTCTTGCTTGGGCCTCTCTCCTGGAGGCACTCAGTCAGACCGAGTAGTGACAGGTGGCAAGATGCTCCTCGGGGCGCGTCTTGCTTGTGCTTCTCTCCTGGAGGCCCTCAGTCAGACCCATTGTTGACATGTGGCAAGACGCTCCTCGGGGCGCTTCTTGCTTGGGCCTCTCTCCTGGAGGCCCTCAGTCAGACAGAGTGATGACATGTGGCAAGACGCTCCTCGGGGCGCGTCTTGCTTGGGCTTCTCTCCTGGAGGCCCTCAGTCAGACCCATTGTTGACATGTGGCAAGATGCTCCTCGGGGCGCGTCTTGCTTGGGCCTCTCTCCTTGAGGCTCTCTGTCAGACCCAGTGTTGACACGTGGCAAGACGCTCCTCCGGGCGCGTCTTGCTTGGGCCTCTCTCCTGGAGGCGCTCAGTCAGACCCAGTGTTGACATGTGGCAAGACGCTCCTTGGGGCGCATCTTGCTTGGGCCTCTCTCCTGGAGGCGCTCAGTCAGACCGAGAGCTGACATGTGGCAAGACGCTCCTCGGAGCGCGTCTTGCTGGGGCTTCTCTCATGGAGGCACTCAGTCAGACCCAGTGTTGACATGTGGCAAGACGCTCCTCAGGGCGTTTCTTGCTTGGGTCTCTCTCCTGGAGGCGCTCAGTCAGACCCAGTGTTGACATGTGACAAGACGCTCCTCGGGGCGCGTCTTGCTTGGGCCTCTCTCCTAGAGGTGCTCAGTCAGACCCAGAGGTGACATGTGGCAAGACGCTCCTCGGGGCGCGTCTTGCTTGGGCTTCTCTCCTGGAGGCCCTCAGTCAGACCCATTGTTGACATGTGGCAAGATGCTCCTCGGGACGCGTCTTGCTTGGGCCTCTCTCCTTGAGGCCCTCTGTCAGACCCAGTGTTGACACGTGGCAAGACGCTCCTCCGGGCGCGTCTTGCTTGGGCCTCTCTCCTGGAGGCGCTCAGTCAGACCCATTGTTGACATGTGGCAAGATGCTCCTCGGGACGCGTCTTGCTTGGGCCTCTCTCCTTGAGGCCCTCTGTCAGACCCAGTGTTGACACGTGGCAAGACGCTCCTCCGGGCGCGTCTTGCTTGGGCCTCTCTCCTGGAGGCGCTCAGTCAGACCCAGTGTTGACATGTGGCAAGACGCTCCTTGGGGCGCATCTTGCTTGGGCCTCTCTCCTGGAGGTGCTCAGTCAGACCCAGAGGTGACATCTGGCAAGACGCTCCTCGGGGCGCGTCTTGCTTGGGCCTCTCTCCTGGAGAAGCTCAGTCAGACCCAGTGTTGACATGTGGCAAGACGCTCCTCGGGGCGCATCTTGCTTGGGCCTCTCTCCTGGAGGCGCTCAGTCAGACCGAGAGCTGACATGTGGCAAGACGCTCCTCAGAGCGCGTCTTGCTGGGGCTTCTCTCATGGAGGCACTCAGTCAGACCCAGTGTTGACATGTGGCAAGACGCTCCTAAGGGCGTTTCTTGCTTGGGTCTCTCTCCTGGAGGCGCTCAGTCAGACCCAGTGTTGACATGTGACAAGACGCTCCTCGGGGCGCGTCTTGCTTGGGCCTCTCTCCTTGAGGCTCTCTGTCAGACCCAGTGTTGACATGTGACAAGACGCTCCTCGGGGCGCGTCTTGCTTGGGCCTCTCTCCTAGAGGTGCTCAGTCAGACCCAGAGGTGACATGTGGCAAGACGCTCCTCGGGGCGCGTCTTGCTTGGGCTTCTCTCCTGGAGGCCCTCAGTCAGACCCATTGTTGACATGTGGCAAGATGCTCCTCGGGACGCGTCTTGCTTGGGCCTCTCTCCTTGAGGCCCTCTGTCAGACCCAGTGTTGACACGTGGCAAGACGCTCCTCCGGGCGCGTCTTGCTTGGGCCTCTCTCCTGGAGGCGCTCAGTCAGACCCATTGTTGACATGTGGCAAGATGCTCCTCGGGACGCGTCTTGCTTGGGCCTCTCTCCTTGAGGCCCTCTGTCAGACCCAGTGTTGACACGTGGCAAGACGCTCCTCCGGGCGCGTCTTGCTTGGGCCTCTCTCCTGGAGGCGCTCAGTCAGACCCAGTGTTGACATGTGGCAAGACGCTCCTTGGGGCGCATCTTGCTTGGGCCTCTCTCCTGGAGGTGCTCAGTCAGACCCAGAGGTGACATCTGGCAAGACGCTCCTCGGGGCGCGTCTTGCTTGGGCCTCTCTCCTGGAGAAGCTCAGTCAGACCCAGTGTTGACATGTGGCAAGACGCTCCTCGGGGCGCATCTTGCTTGGGCCTCTCTCCTGGAGGCGCTCAGTCAGACCGAGAGCTGACATGTGGCAAGACGCTCCTCAGAGCGCGTCTTGCTGGGGCTTCTCTCATGGAGGCACTCAGTCAGACCCAGTGTTGACATGTGGCAAGACGCTCCTAAGGGTGTTTCTTGCTTGGGTCTCTCTCCTGGAGGCGCTCAGTCAGACCCAGTGTTGACATGTGACAAGACGCTCCTCGGGGCGCGTCTTGCTTGGGCCTCTCTCCTTGAGGCTCTCTGTCAGACCCAGTGTTGACACGTGGCAAGACGCTCCTCCGGGCGCGTCTTGCTTGGGCCTCTCTCCTGGAGGCGCTCAGTCAGACCCAGTGTTGACATGTGGCAAGACGCTCCTTGGGGCGCATCTTGCTTGGCCCTCTCTCCTGGAGGCGCTCAGTCAGACCGAGAGCTGACATGTGGCAAGACGCTCCTCGGAGCGCGTCTTGCTGGGGCTTCTCTCATGGAGGCACTCAGTCAGACCCAGTGTTGACATGTGGCAAGACGCTCCTCAGGGCGTTTCTTGCTTGGGTCTCTCTCCTGGAGGCGCTCAGTCAGACCCAGTGTTGACATGTGACAAGACGCTCCTCGGGGCGCGTCTTGCTTGGGCCTCTCTCCTAGAGGTGCTCAGTCAGACCCAGAGGTGACATGTGGCAAGACGCTCCTCGGGGCGCGTCTTGCTTGGGCTTCTCTCCTGGAGGCCCTCAGTCAGACCCATTGTTGACATGTGGCAAGATGCTCCTCGGGACGCGTCTTGCTTGGGCCTCTCTCCTTGAGGCCCTCTGTCAGACCCAGTGTTGACACGTGGCAAGACGCTCCTCCGGGCGCGTCTTGCTTGGGCCTCTCTCCTGGAGGCGCTCAGTCAGACCCAGTGTTGACATGTGGCAAGACGCTCCTTGGGGCGCATCTTGCTTGGGCCTCTCTCCTGGAGGCGCTCAGTCAGACCGAGAGCTGACATGTGGCAAGACGCTCCTCAGAGCGCGTCTTGCTGGGGCTTCTCTCATGGAGGCACTCAGTCAGACCCAGTGTTGACATGTGGCAAGACGCTCCTCAGGGCGTTTCTTGCTTGGGTCTCTCTCCTGGAGGCGCTCAGTCAGACCCAGTGTTGACATGTGACAAGACGCTCCTCGGGGCGCGTCTTGCCTGGGCCTCTCTCCTGGAGGTGCTCAGTCAGACCCAGAGGTGACATGTGGCAAGACGCTCCTCGGGGCGCGTCTTGCTTGGGCCTCTCTCCTGGAGAAGCTCAGTCAGACCCAGTGTTGACATGTGGCAAGACGCTCCTCGGGGCGCATCTTGCTTGGGCCTCTCTCCTGGAGGCGCTCAGTCAGACCGAGAGCTGACATGTGGCAAGACGCTCCTCAGAGCGCGTCTTGCTGGGGCTTCTCTCATGGAGGCACTCAGTCAGACCCAGTGTTGACATGTGGCAAGACGCTCCTAAGGGCGTTTCTTGCTTGGGTCTCTCTCCTGGAGGCGCTCAGTCAGACCCAGTGTTGACATGTGACAAGACGCTCCTCGGGGCGCGTCTTGCTTGGGCCTCTCTCCTGGAGGTGCTCAGTCAGACCCATTGTTGACATGTGGCAAGACGCTCCTCGGGGCGCGTCTTGCTTGGGCCTCTCTCCTGGAGGCGCTCAGTCAGACCGAGTGCTGACATGTGGCAAGAAGCTCCTCGGGGCGCGTCTTGCTTGGGCTTCTATCCATTAGGCCCTCAGTCAGACCCATTGTTGACATGTGGCAAGACGCTCCTCGGGGCGCGTCTTGCTTGGGCCTCTCTCCAGAAGGCCCTCAATCAGACCCAGTGTTGACATAAGGCAAGACGCTCCTCGGGGCGCGTCTTGCTTGGGCCTCTCTCCTGGAGGCGCTCAGTCAGACCCAGTGGTGACATGTGGCAGGACGCTCCTCGGGGCGCGTATTGCTTGGGCCTCTCTCCTGGATGCCCTCTGTCAGACCCAGTGTTGACATGTGGCAAGACTCTCCTCGTGGCGCGTCTTGCTTGGGCTTCTCTCATGGAGGCCCTCAGTCAGACCCAGTGTTGACATGAGTCAAGACGCTCCTCGGGTCGTGTCTTGCTTGGGCCTCTCTCCTGGAGGCGCTCAGTCAGACCCAGTGTTGACATGTGGCAAGACGCTCCTTGGGGCACGTCTTACTTGGGCCTCTCTCCTGGAGGCGCGCAGTCAGACCGAGTAGTGACATGTGACAAGACGCTCCTCGGGGCGCGTCTTGCTGGGGCTTCTCTAATGGAGGCACTCAGTCAGACCCAGTGTTGACATGTGGCAAGACGCTCCTCGGGGCACGTGTTGCTTGGAAATCTCTCCTGGAGGCGCTCAGTCAGACCGAGTAGTGACATGAGGCAAGACGCTCCTCGGGGCGCGTCTTGCTTGGGCCTCTCTCCTGGAGAAGCTCAGTCAGACCCAGTGTTGACATGTGGCAAGACGCTCCTCGGGGCGCATCTTGCTTGGGCCTCTCTCCTGGAGGCGCTCAGTCAGACCGAGAGCTGACATGTGGCAAGACGCTCCTCAGAGCGCGTCTTGCTGGGGCTTCTCTCATGGAGGCACTCAGTCAGACCCAGTGTTGACATGTGGCAAGACGCTCCTAAGGGCGTTTCTTGCTTGGGTCTCTCTCCTGGAGGCGCTCAGTCAGACCCAGTGTTGACATGTGACAAGACGCTCCTCGGGGCGCGTCTTGCTTGGGCCTCTCTCCTGGAGGTGCTCAGTCAGACCCAGAGGTGACATGTGGCAAGACGCTCCTCGGGGCGCGTCTTGCTTGGGCCTCTCTCCTGGAGAAGCTCAGTCAGACCCAGTGTTGACATGTGGCAAGACGCTCCTCGGGGCGCGTCTTGCTTGGGCCTCTCTCCTGGAGGCGCTCAGTCAGACCGAGTGCTGACCTGTGGCAAGACGCTCCTTGGGGCGCGTCTTGCTTGGGCTTCTCTCCTGGAGGCCCCTTAGTCAGACCCATTGTTGACATGTGGCAAGACGCTCCTCGGGGCGCGTCTTGCTTGGGCCTCTCTCCTGGAGGCGCTCAGTCAGACCGAGTGCTGACATGTGGCAAGAAGCTCCTCGGGGCGCGTTTTGCTTGGGCTTCTCTCCATTAGGCCCTCAGTCAGACCCATTGTTGACATGTGGCAAGACGCTCCTAGGGGCGCGTCTTGCTTGGGCCTCTCTCCAGAAGGCCCTCAATCAGACCCAGTTTTGACATAAGGCAAGACGCTCCTCGGGGCGCGTCTTGCTTGGGCCTCTCTCCTGGAGGCGCTCAGTCAGACCCAGTGGTGACATGTGGCAAGACGCTCCTCGGGGCGCGTATTGCTTGGACCTCTCTCCTGGATGCCCTCTGTCAGACCCAGTGTTGACATGTGGCAAGACTCTCCTCGTGGCGCGTCTTGCTTGGGCTTCTCTCATGGAGGCCCTCAGTCAGACCCAGTGTTGACATGAGTCAAGACGCTCCTCGGGTCGTGTCTTGCTTGGGCCTCTCTCCTGGAGGCGCTCAGTCAGACCCAGAGGTGACATGTGGCAAGACGCTCCTCGGGGCGCGTCTTGCTTGGGCCTCTCTCCTGGAGAAGCTCAGTCAGACCCAGTGTTGACATGTGGCAAGACGCTCCTCGGGGCGCGTCTTGCTTGGGCCTCTCTCCTGGAGGCGCTCAGTCAGACCGAGTGCTGACCTGTGGCAAGACGCTCCTTGGGGCGCGTCTTGCTTGGGCTTCTCTCCTGGAGGCCCCTTAGTCAGACCCATTGTTGACATGTGGCAAGACGCTCCTCGGGGCGCGTCTTGCTTGGGCCTCTCTCCTGGAGGCGCTCAGTCAGACCGAGTGCTGACATGTGGCAAGAAGCTCCTTGGGGTGCGTCTTGCTTGGGCTTCTCTCCATTAGGCCCTCAGTCAGACCCATTGTTGACATGTGGCAAGACGCTCCTCGGGGCGCGTCTTGCTTGGGCCTCTCTCCAGAAGGCCCTCAATCAGACCCAGTGTTGACATAAGGCAAGACGCTCCTCGGGGCGCGTCTTGCTTGGGCCTCTCTCCTGGAGGCGCTCAGTCAGACCCAGTGGTGACATGTGGCAAGACGCTCCTCGGGGCGCGTATTGCTTGGGCCTCTCTCCTGGATGCCCTCTGTCAGACCCAGTGTTGACATGTGGCAAGACTCTCCTCGTGGCGCGTCTTGCTTGGGCTTCTCTCATGGAGGCCCTCAGTCAGACCCAGTGTTGACATGACTCAAGACGCTCCTCGGGTCGTGTCTTGCTTGGGCCTCTCTCCTGGAGGCGCTCAGTCAGACCCAGTGTTGACATGTGGCAAGACGCTCCTTGGGGCACGTCTTGCTTGGGCCTCTCTCCTGGAGGCACGCAGTCAGACCGAGTAGTGACATGTGACAAGACGCTCCTCGGGGCGCGTCTTGCTGGGGCTTCTCTAATGGAGGCACTCAGTCAGACCCAGTGTTGACATGTGGCAAGACGCTCCTCGGGGCGCGTGTTGCTTGGACCTCTCTCCTGGAGGCGCTCAGTCAGACCGAGTAGTGACATGTGGCAAGACGCTCCTCGGGGCGCGTCTTGCTTGGGCCTCTCTCCTGGAGGCGCTCAGTCAGACCCAGTGTTGACATGTGGCAAGACGCTCCTCGGGGCGCGTCTTGCTTGTGCTTCTCTCCTGGAGGCCCTCAGTCAGACCCATTGTTGACATGTGGCAAGACGCTCCTCGGGGCGCTTCTTGCTTGGGCCTCTCTCCTGGAGGCGCTCAGTCAGACCGAGTGCTGACATGTAGCAAGACGCTCCTCGGGGCGCGTTTTGCTGGGGCCTTTCTCCTGGAGGCGCTCAGTCAGACCCAGTGTTGACATGTGTCAAGACGCTCCTCGGGCGTTTCTTGCTTGGGCCTCTCTCCTGGAGGCGCTCAGTCAGACCCAGTGTTGACATGTGACAAGACGCTCCTCGGTGCGCGTCTTGCTTGGGCCTCTCTCCTGGAGGCACTCAGTCAGACCCAGAGGTGACATGTGGCAAGACGCTCCTCTGGCCTCTCTCCTGGAGGCGCTCAGTCAGACCCAGTGTTGACATGTGGCAAGACGCTCCTCGGGGCACGTCTTGCTTGGGCCTCTCTCCTGGAGGTGCTCAGTCAGACCCAGTGTTGACATGTGGCAAGAAGCTCCTCGGGGCACGTCTGGCTTGGGCCTCTCTCCTGGAGGCGCTCAGTCAGACCCAGAGGAGACATGTGTCAAGACGCTCCTCGGGGCGCGTCTTGTTTGGACCTCTCTCCTGGAGGCGCTCAGTCAGACCCAGTGTTGACATGTGGCAAGACTCTCCTCGGGGCGCGTCTTGCTTGGGCTTCTCTCATGGAGGCCCTCAGTCAGACCCAGTGTTGACATGTGTCAAGACGCTCCTCGGGGCGTGTCTTGCTTGGGCCTCTCTCCTGGAGGCGCTCAGTCAGACCCAGTGTTGACATGTGGCAAGACACTCCTCGGGGCGCTTCTTGCTTGGGCTTCTTTCCTGGAGGCCCTCAGTCAGACCCATTGTTGACATGTGGCAAGACGCTCCTCGGGGCACGTCTTGCTTGGGCCTCTCTCCTGGAGGTGCGCAGTCAGACCGAGTAGTGACATGTGACAAGACGCTCCTCGTGGCGCGTCTTGCTGGGGCTTCTCTCATGGAGGCACTCAGTCAGACCCAGTGTTGACATGTGGCAAGACGCTCCTCGGGGCGCGTGTTGCTTGGACCTCTCTCCTGGAGGCGCTCAGTCAGACCGAGTAGTGACATGTGGCAAGACGCTCCTCGGGGCGCGTCTTGCTTGTGCCTCTCTCCCGGAGGCGCTCAGTCAGACCCAGTGTTGACATGTGGCAAGACGCTCCTCGGGGCGCGTCTTGCTTGTGCTTCTCTCCTGGAGGCCCTCAGTCAGACCCATTGTTGACATGTGGAAAGACGCTCCTCGGGGCGCTTCTTGCTTGGGCCTCTCTCCTGGAGGCGCTCAGTCAGACCGAGTGCTGACATGTAGCAAGACGCTCCTCGGGGCGCGTTTTGCTGGGGCCTTTCTCCTGGAGGCGCTCAGTCAGACCCAGTGTTGACATGTGTCAAGACGCTCCTCGGGCGTTTCTTGCTTGGGCCTCTCTCCAGGAGGCGCTCAGTCAGACCCAGTGTTGACATGTGACAAGACGCTCCTCGGGGCACGTCTTGCTTGGGCCTCTCTCCTGGAGGCGCTCAGTCAGACCCAGAGGTGACATGTGGCAAGACGCTCCTCTGGCCTCTCTCCTGGAGGCGCTCAGTCAGACCCTGTGTTGACATGTGGCAAGACGCTCCTCGGGGCACGTCTTGCTTGGGCCTCTCTCCTGGAGGTGCTCAGTCAGACCCAGTGTTGACATGTGGCAAGACGCTCCTCGGGGCACGTCTTGCTTGGGCCTCTCTCCTGGAGGTGCTCAGTCAGACCCAGTGTTGACATGTGGCAAGACGCTCCTCGGGGCGCGTCTTGCTTGGGCCTCTCTCCTGGAGGCGCTCAGTCAGACCGAGTGCTGACATGTGGCAAGAAGCTCCTCGGGGCGTGTCTTGCTTGGGCTTCTCTCCATTAGGCCCTCAGTCAGACCCATTGTTGACATGTGGCAAGACGCTCCTCGGGGCGCCTCTTGCTTGGGCCTCTCTCCAGAAGGCCCTCAATCAGACCCAGTGGTGACATAAGGCAAGACGCTCCTCGGGGCGCGTCTTGCTTGGGCCTCTCTCCTGGAGGCGCTCAGTCAGACCCAGTGGTGACATGTGGCAAGACGCTCCTCGGGGCGCGTATTGCTTGGGCCTCTCTCCTGGATGCCCTCTGTCAGACCCAGTGTTGACATGTGGCAAGACTCTCCTCGTGGCGCGTCTTGCTTGGGCTTCTCTCATGGAGGCCCTCAGTCAGACCCAGTGTTGACATGTGTCAAGACGCTCCTCGGGGCGTGTCTTGCTTGGGCCTCTCTCCTGGAGGCGCTCAGTCAGACCCAGTGTTGACATGTGGCAAGACGCTCCTTGGGGCACGTCTTGCTTGGGCCTCTCTCCTGGAGGCGCGCAGTCAGACCGAGTAGTGACATGTGACAAGACGCTCCTCGGGGCGCGTCTTGCTTGGGCCTCTCTCCTGGAGGCGCTCAGTCAGACCCATTGTTGACATGTGGCAAGACGCTCCTCGGGGCGCGTCTTGCTTGTGCTTCTCTCCTGGAGGCCCTCAGTCAGACCCATTGTTGACATGTGGCAAGACGCTCCTCGGGGCGCTTCTTGCTTGGGCCTCTCTCCTGGAGGTGCTCAGTCAGACCGAGTGCTGACATGTAGCAAGACGCTCCTCGGGGCGCGTTTTGCTGGGGCCTTTCTCCTGGAGGCGCTCAGTCAGACCCAGTGTTGACATGTGTCAAGACGCTCCTCGGGCGTTTCTTGCTTGGGCCTCTCTCCTGGAGGCGCTCAGTCAGACCCAGTGTTGACATGTGACAAGACGCTCCTCGGGGCGCGTCTTGCTTGGGCCTCTCTCCTGGAGGCACTCAGTCGGACCCAGAGGTGACATGTGGCAAGACGCTCCTCTGGCCTCTCTCCTGGAGGCGCTCAGTCAGACCCAGTGTTGACATGTGTCAAGACGCTCCTCGGGGCGCGTCTTGTTTGGACCTCTCTCCTGGAGGCGCTCAGTCAGACCCAGTGTTGACATGTGGCAAGACTCTCCTCGGGGCGCGTCTTGCTTGGGCTTCTCTCATGGAGGCCCTCAGTCAGACCCAGTGTTGACATGTGTCAAGACGCTCCTCGGGGCGTGTCTTGCTTGGGCCTCTCTCCTGGAGGCGCTCAGTCAGACCCAGTGTTGACATGTGGCAAGACGCTCCTCGGGGCGCTTCTTGCTTGGGCTTCTTTCCTGGAGGCCCTCAGTCAGACCCATTGTTGACATGTGGCAAGACGCTCCTCGGGGCACGTCTTGCTTGGGCCTCTCTCCTGGAGGTGCGCAGTCAGACCGAGTAGTGACATGTGACAAGACGCTCCTCGGGGCGCGTCTTGCTGGGGCTTCTCTCATGGAGGCACTCAGTCAGACCCAGTGTTGACATGTGGCAAGACGCTCCTCGGGGCGCGTGTTGCTTGGACCTCTCTCCTGGAGGCGCTCAGTCAGACCGAGTAGTGACATGTGGCAAGACGCTCCTCGGGGCGCGTCTTGCTTGGGCCTCTCTCCTGGAGGCGCTCAGTCAGACCCAGTGTTGACATGTGGCAAGACGCTCCTCGGGGCGCGTCTTGCTTGTGCTTCTCTCCTGGAGGCCCTCAGTCAGACCCATTGTTGACATGTGGCAAGACGCTCCTCGGGGCGCTTCTTGCTTGGGCCTCTCTCCTGGAGGCGCTCAGTCAGACCGAGTGCTGACATGTAGCAAGACGCTCCTCGGGGCGCGTTTTGCTGGGGCCTTTCTCCTGGAGGCGCTCAGTCAGACCCAGTGTTGACATGTGTCAAGACGCTCCTCGGGCGTTTCTTGCTTGGGCCTCTCTCCAGGAGGCGCTCAGTCAGACCCAGTGTTGACATGTGACAAGGCGCTCCTCGGGGCGCGTCTTGCTTGGGCCTCTCTCCTGGAGGCGCTCAGTCAGACCCAGAGGTGACATGTGGCAGGACGCTCCTCTGGCCTCTCTCCTGGAGGCGCTCAGTCAGACCCAGTGTTGACATGTGGCAAGACGCTCCTCGGGGCACGTCTTGCTTGGGTCTCTCTCCTGGAGGTGCTCAGTCAGACCCAGTGTTGACATGTGGCAAGACGCTCCTCGGGGCACGTCTTGCTTGGGCCTCTCTCCTGGAGGCGCTCAGTCAGACCCAGAGGAGACATGTGTCAAGATGCTCCTCGGGGCGCGTCTTGTTTGGACCTCTCTCCTGGAGGCGCTCAGTCAGACCGAGTGCTGACATGTGGCAAGACGCTCCTCCGGGCGCGTCTTGCTTGGGCCTCTCTCCTGGAGGCACTCAGTCAGACCCAGTGTTCACATGTGGCAAGACGCTCCTCGGGGCGCGTCTTGCTTGGGCCTCTCTCCTGGAGGCGCTCAGTCAGACCCAGTGTTGACATGTGGCAAGACGCTCCTCGGGGCACGTCTTGCTTGGGCCTCTCTCCTGGAGGCGCTCAGTCAGACCCAGAGGAGACATGTGTCAAGACGCACCTCGGGGCGCGTCTTGCTTGGGCCTCTCTCCTGGAGGCGCTCAGTCAGACCCAGAGGAGACATGTGTCAAGACGCACCTCGGGGCGCGTCTTGCTTGGGCCTCTCTCCTGGAGGCGCTCAGTCAGACCGAGTGCTGACATGTGGCAAGACGCTCCTCGGGGCGCTTCTTGCTTGGGCCTCTCTCCTGGATGCGCTCAGTCAGACCCAGAGGCGACATGTGGCAAGACGCTCCTCGGGGCTCTCTCCTGGAGGCGCTCAGTAGACACAGTGTTGACATGTGGCAAGACGCTCCTCGCGGCACGTCTTGCTTGGGCCTCTCTCCTGGAGATGCTCAATCAAACCCAGTGTTGACATGTGGCAAGACGCTCCTCGGGGTGCGTCTTGCTGGGGCTTCTCTCATGGAGGCACTCAGTCAGACCCAGTGTTGACATGTGGCAAGACGCTCCTCGGGGCACGTCTTGCTTGGGCCTCTCTCCTGGAGGCGCTCAGTCAGACCCAGAGGAGACATGTGTCAAGACGCTCCTCCGGGCGCGTCTTGCTTGGGCCTCTCTCCTGGAGGCGCTCAGTCAGACCCAGTGTTCACATGTGGCAAGACGCTCCTCAGGGCGCGTCTTGCTTGGGCTTCTCTCCTGGAGGCCCTCAGTCAGACCCATTGTTGACATGTGGCAAGACGCTCCTCGGGGCGCATCTTATTTGGGCCTCTCTCCTGGAGGCGCTCAGTAAGACCGAGTGCTGACATGTGGCAAGACGCTCCTCGGGGCGCGTCTTGCTTGGGCTTCTCTCCTGGAGGCCCTCAGTCAGACCCAGTGTTGACATGTGGAAAGATGCTCCTCGGGGCGCATCTTGCTTGGGCCTCTCTCCTTGAGGCCCTCTGTCAGACCCAATGTTGACATGTGGCAAGACGCTCCTCTGGGCGCGTCTTGCTTGGGCCTCTCTCCTGGAGGCGCTCAGTCAGACCCAGTGTTGACATGTGGCAAGACACTCCTTGGGGCGCGTCTTGCTTGGGCCTCTCTCCTGGAGGCGCTCAGTCAGACCGAGTGCTGACATGTGGCAAGACGCTCCTCGGGGCGCTTCTTGCTTGGGCCTCTATCCTGGGGAGGCGATCAGTCAGACCCAGTGTTGACATGTGTCAAGACGCTCCTCGGGCGTTTCTTGCTTGGGTCTCTCTCCTGGAGGCGCTCTGTCAGACCCAGTGTTGACATGTGTCAAGACGCTCCTCGGGCGTTTCTTGCTTGGGTCTCTCTCCTGGAGGCGCTCAGTCAGACCCAGTGTTGACATGTGACAAGACGCTCCTCGGGGCGCGTCTTGCTTGGGCCTCTCTCCTGGAGAAGCTCAGTCAGACCCAGTGTTGACATGTGGCTAGACGCTCCTCGGGGCGCGTCTTGCTTGGGCCTCTCTCCTGGGGAGGCGATCAGTCAGACCCAGTGTTGACATGTGTCAAGACGCTCCTCGGGCGTTTCTTGCTTGGGTCTCTCTCCTGGAGGCGCTCAGTCAGACCCAGTGTTGACATGTGTCAAGACGCTCCTCGGGCGTTTCTTGCTTGGGTCTCTCTCCTGGAGGCGCTCAGTCAGACCCAGTGTTGACATGTGACAAGACGCTCCTCGGGGTGCGTCTTGCTTGGGCCTCTCTCCTGTAGAAGCTCAGTCAGACCCAGTGTTGACATGTGGCAAGACGCTCCTCGGGGCGCGTCTTGCTTGGGCCTCTCTCCTGGGGAGGCGATCAGTCAGACCCAGTGTTGACATGTGTCAAGACGCTCCTCGGGCGTTTCTTGCTTGGGTCTCTCTCCTGGAGGCGCTCAGTCAGACCCAGTGTTGACATGTGACAAGACGCTCCTCGGGGCGCGTCTTGCTTGGGCCTCTCTCCTGGAGAAGCTCAATCAGACCCAGTGTTGACATGTGGCAAGACGCTCCTCGGGGCGCGTCTTGCTTGGGCCTCTCTCCTGGAGGCGCTCAGTCAGACCGAGTGCTGACCTGTGGAAAGACGCTCCTTGGGGCGCGTCTTGCTTGGGCTTCTCTCCTGGAGGCCCTCAGTCAGACCCATTGTTGACATGTGGCAAGACGCTCCTCGGGGTGCTTCTTGCTTGGGCCTCTCTCCTGGGGAGGCGATCAGTCAGACCCAGTGTTGACATGTGTCAAGACGCTCCTCGGGCGTTTCTTGCTTGGGTCTCTCTCCTGGAGGCGCTCAGTCAGACCCAGTGTTGACATGTGACAAGACGCTCCTCGGGGCGCGTCTTGCTGGGGCTTCTCTCATGGAGGCACTCAGTCAGACCCAGTGTTGACATGTGGCAAGACGCTCCTCAGGGCGCGTCTTGCTTGGGCCTCTCTCCTGGGGAGGCGATCAGTCAGACCCAGTGTTGACATGTGTCAAGACGTTCCTCGGGCGTTTCTTGCTTGGGTCTCTCTCCTGGAGGCGCTCAGTAAGACCCAGTGTTGACATGTGACAAGACGCTCCTCGGGGCGCGTCTTGCTTGGGCCTCTCTCCTGGAGAAGCTCAATCAGACCCAGTGTTGACATGTGGCAAGACGCTCCTCGGGGCGCGTCTTGCTTGGGCCTCTCTCCTGGAGGCGCTCAGTCAGACCGAGTGCTGACCTGTGGAAAGACGCTCCTTGGGGCGCGTCTTGCTTGGGCTTCTCTCCTGGAGGCCCTCAGTCAGACCCATTGTTGACATGTGGCAAGACGCTCCTCGGGGCGCGTCTTGCTTGGGCCTCTCTCCTGGAGGCGCTCAGTCAGACCGAGTGCTGACATGTGGCAAGACGCTCCTCGGGGCGCATCTTGCTTGGGCTTCTCTCCTGGAGGCCCTCAGTCAGACCCATTGTTGACATGTGGCAAGACACTCCTCGGGGCGCGTCTTGCTTGGGCCTCTCTCCTGGAGGCCCTCTGTCAGACCCAGTGTTGACATGTGGCAAGACGCTCCTCCGGGCGCGTCTTGCTTGGGCCTCTCTCCTGGAGGCGCTCAGTCAGACCCAGTGTTGACATGTGGCAAGACGCTCCTTGGGGCGCGTCTTGCTGGGCCTCTCTCCTGGAGGTGCTCAGTCAGACCCAGTGTTGACATGTGGCAAGACGCTCCTCGGGGCGCGTCTTGCTTGGGCCTCTCTCCTGGAGGCGCTCAGTCAGACCCAGTGTTGACATGTGGAGAGATGCTCCTCGGGGCGCGTCTTGCTTGGGCCTCTCTCCTGGGGAGGCGATCAGTCAGACCCAGTGTTGACATGTGTCAAGACGCATCTTGGGCGTTTCTTGCTTGGGCCTCTCTCCTGGAGGCGCTCAGTCAGACCCAGTGTTGACATGTGACAAGACGCTCCTCGGGGCGTGTCTTTCTTGGGCCTCTCTCCTGGAGGCCCTCAGTCAGACCCTTCGTTGACATGTGGCAAGATGCTCCTCGGGGCGCGTCTTGCTTGGCCCTCTCTCCTGGAGGCGTTCAGTCAGACCGAGTGCTGACATGTGGCAAGACGCTCCTCGGGGCGCATCTTGCTTGGGCTTCTCTCCTGGAGGCCCTCAGTAAGACCCATTGTTGACATGTGGCAAAACGCTCCTCGGGGCGCATCTTGCTTGGGCCTCTCTCCTGGAGGCGCTCAGTCAGACGGAGTGCTGACATGTGGCAAGAAGCTCCTCGGGGCACGTCTTGCTGGGGCTTCTCTCCTGGAGGCGCTCAGTCAGACCCAGTGTTGACATGTGACAAGACGCTCCTCGGGGCGCGTCTTGCTTGGGCCTCTCTCCTGGAGGCGCTCAGTCAGACCCAGAGGTGACATGTGGCAAGACGCTCCTCGGGGCGCGTCTTGCTTGGGCCTCTCTCCTGGAGGCCCTCTGTCAGACCCAGTGTTGACATGTGGTAAGGACACGATCACGCCGACCCTATTGTTGGAGAACCTGCTGAGTTCGTCGAACAAGTAGACGCCGGATTGGGCGCGGGCACGAGCTTGTTTTAGAGGCGTTTTCGCGCAGCCTCTACCCTGCACGACCGCTCGTGGCCGCACTAGCTATATTTATCTTTATTTGTTTCACACACACACACACACACACACACACACACACACACACACACACACACACACACACACACACGCACACACACACACACACACACACACACACACACACACTCACACACACACACACACACACACACACACACACACACACACACACACACACACACACACACACACACACACACAGGCCCTTGCGTGCAAACCCCGGTCAGGCCTGCAGTGTACACATCAGAGACATGATGTTCTTTCACAGAACTGAGGTTGTTCATTACTAAATGACTTTTACAGGAATATTGTTATTATACTATTCAACAGGTTGATCATAATAATGTGTATTAAACCTACAACCTAGCACTGAGGACAGAGGGACTTTATTTAAATTAGTACTTAATGGAAACGATACATAATGATACATAAGAGCCATGTCATACATTCAGCCTAGGAATAGTAGCATTGTGCACTATTAAAAACATACACATCAATTGCTCGAATCCCATTGTTGCAAAGTAAAACTCTAATAAAACTCTAGTCTGACATCAACAGAGAAGACTTAGTGTATGTACTACAAATACAGCATTAGGATTTCGAGTGGACCGTGCACCTTGTGAACCATCAGAGGCTTATGACGCAACATATCTTCCAGTTGCTATTGGACAAGTTATACTTCTTGACCATTTTTCGGAACTGGTTTCTTGGGTCCGTGAGTAAATGCCAAATGAGATGATAGTCCTTAAGTAAGTTCCTGGCGATCCCATGTCACGCTCTTGCCCATCAGCCGGTGATTGCTGAGACGGAACTCGATGAGAGCGATGTATTTTTTAAGTGCTCCGAATGTACTTCTATCAAGCGTGCGATTCACTTCGTGAGTAAACCGCAGCTGCAGCTGATTCAAACAGTCGAGCCAACTTTCTACATCACAATATGCGTTTTGTAGTTAGTCGAGTTACCTTTTGTGTGGCGCATGCACGGGTCGTTAGTGTCCAGCTCCCAGCTTATAGAGTCCTGTATTGACACAGACGTCAATACATCTCGATGTCATGCAACACACAAAGTCTGTCGCATACAGGTGGGTTAACACACATGTACGATACCTTTTGTGTGGCGCATGCACGGGTAGTTAGCGTCCAGCTCCCAGCTTATAGAGAGTCCTGTATTGACACAGACGTCAATACATCTCGATGTCATGCAACACACAAAGTCTGTCGCATACAGGTGGGTTAACACACATGTACGATGTGTGCGATGGCGCGCCCGTTTTCAATGGGACACGACGATGATCGTTGTTAACCAAACTCTTGTTTCTCACGACAGGTGGTAGCGTTGTCTCCTGCAACTGGTCTTCGTGCACAGAGGGTGCTGTAATGTGCTCGTCATAGTTGCGATCATTGTCACTCGAATCCGCTGTTCTCATAACTGGTGGTAGCATTGTCTCCTGCACGTTGTCTTCGCGTGCGGCAAGCGTTGTGCTGTGCTCGTTATAATGGTTGTCTTCGTACAAGGGGGATGTTGAATACTCCTTCGCAAGTAGTCTAGGAGGTGGTGTGATGGGACGTATCTCAGAGGCGTTATGTGAGCGTACCACCATGGCCTGAGCAACTGCGACTACTGAGAGTACACCCAGTACAGACAGCGAGATCATTTTTTTTCTTGGATGTTGTACGTGTGGGTTTAATGGCAGTTAGAGCAAGTGTGCAAATGTATTTAAAGGTCACTAGCAGAAACTAATGCACATGGTCAGAGTGTAATCGTAACCACCTAAAGTAGCTCTTGTCATAATTTAATATACATAGAAATCAGAAACGGGCATGTCAGGATAGACATCACGAGTGACAATGCGTCCAGTATCTGTGTGCGCTTGAGAGCACCTTGTTGTTGCTTTTGTTTCGCGTAACGCTTGAGCTGTCTCGAGCGTGATGTTGTGAGCGTACGCCAGTGTTTCGCGTGCACCGAGGTCCGAAAGGGCGTGCGCTAAAACTATTAACCTTGGTTTGGTAGTGTGGCGAAATGCTCGCTCCTCTGTAATGGGCGGATGCAATGTTATCACCTGGTACGTTTCGTTAGTCGGGTCGTAACACACCGGTCCGTGACACAAACCATCACATTGTATGGGGCACAGTAAGGACAACACGCCGCCGACCGTGACGTCGCACTCGACCGCGGTGGTGTTGTCAATTTGCAAAGGATCACATACGCCTCTCCAGTCGCAATGAGGTGCATTGTAGTCGACGCAACCGTCGGTCACCATAGCTTTCGTCAGCCAACACACTCGATTGCCCTTCGAAACATCGGCGATCAACGTGAGCGTAGAGGTCGCCGTCGCTTTACTGTACGCCAGGATATCCGTGTGTGAGTGCACGCTCGACGTCGATTGACAACCGGTCATGTCAGACCTGATCAGACCTTCCAAACACATGACCATTAGTTGTATTGCGGCCAAGAGTATCGCGATCATACCGTTGAGATGTGTAGAAAGCGCATAC
The DNA here is from genome assembly GCF_043380555.1 of Nothobranchius furzeri. NCBI lineage: Eukaryota > Metazoa > Chordata > Actinopteri > Cyprinodontiformes > Nothobranchiidae > Nothobranchius > Nothobranchius furzeri. The sequence goes on from NC_091750.1 coordinate 1,524,926, forward strand.
ACGCCAGCCTTCCACGTTTCCAAAGTTTCCAGCAGTCTAGAGGGACTTGTCTTAGCGCGCACGGCTGTGCTGAATTTGCGTTAGGTAGACACAACGGCTTCGACCTCGCTTAGGATCTGTCGGCTCATGTACTCGTGGTAGGCCAAGACTTGTATAGTCGAGCGCGGTGACACCCCGAACACTTGACCCAGTTTTGTTGTGGTGACATGCGTGTCCAGTAACGCGGCAAAGTCCACGTGACTAGCGTGTAATGATTTTACAGCTCACTCATACCCCAACAGTACGGTCCGTAGAAGTTCGTTCACTTGTTTCCATGCGCTCCTGGAACACAGGACATCGCAACCTCTGTGATACTCAAGTAAAGCGTCACACGCCAGCTGCGTGCACGTTGGAAATACAATCGGTAGTAACTTATTACTCCACTCTATGTTGAACTCGTGTAGTATGTATATGGGCGGTTGCGGCGGTTTGTGCATTTTCTATCTACCCTCCACTAATATGACTCTGTGGTCTGTCTCCTGAGATGGTGCGGTTGGAACTTGCGAGAGTGCACTATCGATGGTCAGCATTTCCATTTCGTCAACTGTGCCATTTTCAGCCGCTGGCAAACGGCCGTTGACGGTCGATGCGAGACACCAACTTAACGTTAGACCGCGACCCTCATGCCAGTTTTCTGTAGTACTGGTTGTAGTTTCTGGTGCACACTCGATACGCCATTACGATCACAATTACGTTGATTAATAAAGCCAGTGTTGTAGCGACTGCAGCCAGCGCCGTCGCGCAACTCGTGTCGGTGTTATCTCTCGATACTTTCATTCGTATCCGAGCGTATGCAGAATCTACGGATCTGGTGATGTTGCTTGTCACTAGCTTGCGCACGTTTGATATGGCACTTTGCGCAAGACTCACACAACCTGCAGTGGCGACCGTCGCGTCAGTGCAAAGTTTTTCCGATATATCGCTCGCAACATCGTTTGTCATTTGCTGTACACTGCGCACACTGGCCACAAGGTCGCGGAGAGGGTCTTCGTTACGAGTTGTGTAATATCAGCTGACTTGCCGATTCAATTCTGGTGGCGCTGACCCAAAAGAGAACGCTTTTAAGGCGCATGTCGTGGTAACTCTGGTAGCGCCGTGGTTGACGAGGACGATCATCTTTAGCAATAGTTCATCTCGAAGCGCAACGATGGTGAGGGCGACGGGTTGGCCGGCTCCGCCTTCAGGCCACTCGGTTGCCGCTAGATTGTCCAATGCCACACAAGAAGACGAACCCTGTACACACTCAATGACCCGTGTGCGATCGTTGATTTCTGCTAGTACGTTTGCTAGTTCAACGTGCTTCCACGGATCGCGTGTTTGCGTTGTTGTGTGGTTCGCAGACAACAGCCACTCTTTGTCCGCGGCAGACAATTCGTCTCCGTTCTCGATCGCGCCCAGTGTGTTAGCGTACCGCGACAATGCTACTTTGGACGAGTCGTTGAGCGAGGGCAACGTCACCACGAATCTAGCGTGGCGTTGAGCACCCGGAGTGCTCCACACGCACTTAGCCGCGTTATCCACTTGGTCCAGCTGGGTAACTCCGCTAGATGGTATTCTAACAACGGTGTTATCAGGTGGTGTTTCGGCCCGATAGTAACAGATGTCGCCGCGTTCCGGGTCTGCGAAAACGGACATCTTGCCGTTGTTCAACGAAACAACCTGTGCGCCAAAAGGTACACAATCGACCTCGCGCCAGTACATGATCAGACGTTCATGTCAGAAGGTAGCCCTAACTTGAGTCCATGTACTCCGGGGACGGACACGAAACTCCTCAAGTTAGGCGTCGCGTCATCGGAGAGTTGGAAAAACATTCCCGCTCCCAACTTGTATATACCCTCGACCGCAGAGTGACCACCCGTTTCGAAATCCGAACGTCTCTTGTAGCGTTCTCAGCCGAGAAGCAGCGGAATCGATGGCGTCCGCTAACCTTGTTATTTTTTGAAACATACGTATAATCGAGGTACCCTAAACTGTACTGAACCACCCCCACTTGACCATGTACCGGCTATCAGTGTAGCTAGGGTTTGGATGGGATAGACGACCGTACAGGGGAGTTTTGTTGTCTGTTTGGTTAGATGCGGTGCAGCGTTACGGTCTTCTTGAAACGTGTACGCTGCAGATGATAAGGACACGATCACGCTGACCCTGTTGTTGGACAACCTTCTGAGTTCGTTGGACAAGTAGACGCCGGATCGGGCGTGGGCACGCGCTTGTTTTAGAGGCGTTTTCGCGCAGCCTCTACCCTGCACGACCGCTCGTGGCCGCACTAGCTATATTTATCTTTATTTGTTTCACACACACACACACACACACACACACACACACACACACACACACACACACACACACACACACACACACACACACACACACACACACACACACACACACACACACACACACACAGGCACGCACGCACACACACACACACACACACACACACGCACACACACACACAGGCCCTTGCGTGCAAACCCCGGTCAGGCCTGCAGTGTACACATCAGAGACATGATGTTCTTTCACAGAACTGAGGTTGTTCATTACTAAATGACTTTTACAGGAATATTGTTATTATACTATTCAACAGGTTGATCATAATAATGTGTATTAAACCCACAACCTAGCACTGAGGACAGAGGGACTTTATTTAAATTAGTACTTAATGGAAACGATACATAATGATACATAAGAGCCATGTCATACATTCAGCCTAGGAATAGTAGCATTGTGCACTATTAAAAATATACACATCAATTGCTCGAATCCCATTGTTGCAAAGTAAAACTCTAATAAAACTCTAGTCTGACATCAACAGAGACGACTTAGTGTATGTACTACAAATACAGCATTAGGATTTCGAGTGGACCGTGCACCTTGTGAACCATCAGAGGCTTATGATGCAACATATCTTCCAGTTGCTATTAGACAAGTTATAATTCTCGACCATTTTTCGGAACTGGTTTCTTGGGTCCGTGAGTAAATGCCAAATGAGATGATAGTCCTTAAGTAAGTTCCTGGCGATCCCATGTCACGCTCTTGCCCATCAGCCGGTGAACGCTGAGACGGAACTCGATGAGAGCGATGTATTTTTTAAGTGCTCCGAATGTACTTCTAACAAGCGATTCACTTCGTGAGTAAACCGCAGCTGCAGCTGATTCAAACAGTCGAGCCAACTTTCTACATCACAATATGCGTTTTGTAGTTAGTCGAGTTACCTTTTGTGTGCCGCATGCACGGGTCGTTAGCGTCAAGCTCCCAGCTTATAGAGTCCTGTATTGACACAGACGTCAATACATCTCGATGAGATGCAACACACAAAGTCTGTCGCAGGTGGAGTAACACACATGTACGATGTGTGCGATGGCGCGCCCGTTTTCAATGGGACACGACGATGATCGTTGTTAACCAAACTCTTGTTTCTCACGACAGGTAATAGCATTGTCTCCTGCACCTGGTCTTCGTGCACAGAGGGTGCTGTAATGTGCTCGTCATAGTCGCGATCGTTGTCACTCGAATCCGTTGTTCTCATAACAGGTGGTAGCGTTGTCTCCTGCACGTTGTCTTCGCCTGCGGCAAGCGTTGTGCTGTGCTCGTTATAATGGTTGTCTTCGTACAAGGGGGGTGTTGAATACTCCTTCGCGAGTAGTCTTGGAGGTGGTGTGATGGGACGTATCTCAGAGGCGTTATGTGAGCGTACCACCATGGCCTGAGCAACTGCGACTACTGAGAGTACACCCAGTACAGACAGCGAGATCATTTTTTTTCTTGGATGTTGTACGTGTGGGTTTAATGGCAGTTAGAGCAAGTGGGCAAATGTATTTAAAGGGCACTAGCAGAAACTAATGCACGTGGTCAGAGTGTAATCGTAACCACCTAAAGTAGCTCTTGTCATAATTTAATATACATAGAAATTAGAAACGGGCATGTCAGGATAGACATCACGAGTGACAATGCGTTCAGTATCTGTGTGCGCTTGAGAGCACCTTGTTGTTCTACTGTGGTGCCCACGCCGCCGGGTCTGTAAATGTCATCGACCTTCTTTATATACGCATACGCTAAAGACCGTATATTCTATATGGATTTGAACATGTCCTTTGTTTCGCGTAACGCTTGAGCAGTCTCGAGCGTGATGTTGTGAGCGTACGCCAGTGTTTCGCGTGCACCGAGGTCCGAAAGGGCATGCGCTACAACTATTAACCTTGGTTTGGGAGTGTGGCGAAACGCTCGCTCCGCTGTAATTGGCAGATGCAATGATATCACCTGCTACGTTTCGTTAGTCGGACCGTCACATTGTATGGGGCACAGTAAGGACAACACGCCGCCGACCGTGACATCGCACTCGACCGCGGTGGTGTTGTCGATTTGCAAAGATCACATACGCCTCTCCAGTCGCAATGAGTTACATTGTAGTTGACGCGACTGTCGGTCGCCATAGCTTTTGTCAGCCAACACACTCGATTGCCCTTCGAAACATTGGCGATCAACGTGAGCGTAGAGGTCGCCGTCGCTTTACTGTACGCCAGGATATCCGTGTGTGAGTGCATGCTCGACGTCGATTGACAACCGGTCATTTCAGACCTGATCAGACCTTCCGAACACATGACCATTAGTTGTTGTGCGGCCGAGAGTATCATGATCATACCGTTGAGATGTGTAGAAAGCGCGTACACGCCAGCCTTCCACGTTTCCAAAGTTTCCAGCAGTCTAGAGGGACTTGTCTTAGCGCGCACGGCTGTGCTGGATTTGCATTGGGTAGACACAACGGCTTCGACCTCGCTTAGGCTCTGTGGGCTCATGTACTCGTGGTAGGCCAAGACGTGTATAGTCGAGCGCGGTGACGCCCCGAATACTTGACCCGGTTTTGTTGTGGTGACATGCGTGTCCAGTAACGCGGCAAAGTCCGCGTGACTAGCGTGTATTGATTTTACAGCTCGCTCATACCCCAACAGTACGGTCCGTAGAAGTTCGTTCACTTGTTTCCATGCGCTAGTGGAACACAGGACATCGCAACCTCTGTGATACTCAAGTAAAGCATCACATGCCAGCTGCGTGCACGTTGGAAATACAATCGGTAGTAACTTCTTACTCCACTCTATGTTGAACTCGTATAGTATGTATATGGGCAGTTGCGGCGGTTTGCGCATTTTCTATCTACCCTCCGCTAATATGACTCTGTGGTCTGTCTCCTGAGATGGTGCGGTTGGAACTTGCGAGAGGGCACTATTGACGGTCGGCGTTTCCATTTCGTCAACTGTGCCATTTTCAGCCGCTGGCAAAAGGCCGTCGACGGTCGATGCGAGACGCCAACATAACGTTACACCGCGACCCTCATGCCAGTTTTCTGTAGTACTGGTTGTAGTTTCTGGTGCACACTCGATACGCCATTACGATCACAATTACGTTGATTAATAAATCCAGTGTTGTAGCGACTGCAGCCAGTGCCGTCGCGCAACGCGTGTCGGTGTTATCTCTCGATACTTTCATTCGTATCCGAGCGTATGCAGAATCTACGGATCTGGTGAAGTTGCTTGTCACTAGCTTGCGCACGTTTGATATGGCACTTTGCGCGAGACTCACACAACCTGCAGTGGCGACCGTCGCGTCAGTGCAAAGTTTTTCCGATATATCGCTCGCAACATCGTTTGTCATTTGCTGTACACTGCGCACACTGGCCGCGAGGTTGCGGAGAGGGTCTTCGTTACGAGTTGTGTAATATCCGCTGACTTGCCGATTCAATTCTGGTGGCGCTGTCCCAAACGAGAACGCTTCTAAGGCGCATGTCGTGGTATCTCTGGTAGCGCCGTGGTTGACGAGGACGATCATCTTTAGCAATAGTTCATCTCGAAGCGCAACGATGGTGAGGGCGACGGGTTGGCCGGTTCCGCCTTCAGGCCACTCGGTTGCCGCTAGATTGCCCAATGCCACACACGCAGACGAACCCTGTACAAACTCAATGACCCGTGTGCGATCGTTGATTTCTGCTAGTACGTTTGCTAGTTCTAAGTGCTTCCACGGATCGGGCGTGGGCACGCGCTTGTTTTAGAGGCGTTTTTGCGCAGCCTCTACCCTGCACGACCGCTCGTGGCCGCACTAGCTATATTTATCTTTATTTGTTTCACACACACACACACACACACACACACACACACACACACACACACACACACACACACACACACACACACACACACACACACACACACACACACACACACACACACACACACACACACACAGCCACCTGTCGTGAGAACAACGGATTCGAGTGACAACGATCGCGACTATGGCGAGCACATTACAACACCCTCTGTGCACGAAGACCAGGTGCAGGAGACAACGCTACCACCTGTCGTGAGAAACAAGAGTTTGGTTAACAATGATCATCGTCGTGTCCCATTGTAAACGGGCGCGCCATCGCACACATCGTACATGTGTGTTAACCCACCTGTATGCGACAGACTTTGTGTGTTGCATGACATCGAGATGTATTGACGTCTGTGTCAATACAGGACTCTCTATAAGCCGTGAGCTGGACGCTAACGACCCGTGCATGCGCCACACAAAAGGTATCGTACATGTGTTAACCCACCTGTATGCGACAGACTTTGTGTGTTGCATGACATCGAGATGTATCGACGTCTGTGTCAATACAGGACTCTCTAAGCTGGGAGCTGGACGCTAACGACCCGTGCATGTGCCACACAAAAGGTAACTCGACCAACTACAAAACCAAATTGTGATGTAGAAAGTTGGCTAGACTGTTTGAATCAGCTGCAGCTGCGGTTTACTCACGAAAAGAATCGCACGCTTGTTAGATGTACATTCGGAGCACTTAAAAAATACATCGCTCTCATCGAGTTCCGTCTCAGCGTTCACCGGCTGATGGGCAAGAGCGTGATATGGGATCGCCAGGAACTTACTTAAGGACTATCATCTCATTTGGCATTTACTCACGGACCCAAGAAACCAGTTCCGAAATATGGTCGAGAATTATAACTTGTCTAATAGCAACTGGAAGATATGTTGCGTCATAAGCCTCTGATGGTTCACAAGGTGCACGGTCCACTCGAAATCCTAATGCTGTATTTGTAGTACATACACTAAGTCTTCTCTGTTGATGTCAGACTAGAGTTTTATTAGAGTTTTACTTTGCAACAATGGGATTCGAGCAATTGATGTGTATATTTTTAATAGTGCACAATGCTACTATTCCTAGGCTGAATGTATGACATGGCTCTTATGTATCATTATGTATCGTTTCCATTAAGTACTAATTTAAATAAAGTCCCTCTGTCCTCAGTGCTAGGTTGTGGGTTTAATACACATTATTATGATCAACCTGTTGAATAGTATAATAACAATATTCATGTAAAAGTCATTTAGTAATGAACAACCTCAGTTCTGTGAAAGAACATCATGTCTCTGATGTGTACACTGCAGGCCTGACCGGGGTTTGCACGCAAGGGCCTGTGTGTGTGTGTGTGTGTGTGTGTGTGTGTGTGTGTGTGTGTGTGTGTGTGTGTGTGTGTGTGTGTGTGTGTGTGTGTGTGTGTGTGTGTGTGTGTGAAACAAATAAAGATAAATATAGCTAGTGCGGCCACGAGCGGTCGTGCAGGGTAGAGGCTGCGCGAAAACGCCTCTAAAACAAGCGCGTGCCCACGCCCGATCCGTGGAAGCACGTAGAACTAGCAAACGTACTAGCAGAAATCAACGATCGCACACGGGTCATTGAGTGTGTACAGGGTTCGTCTGCGTGTGTGGCATTTGGCAATCTAGCGGCAACCGAGTGGCCTGAAGGCGGAACCGGCCAACCCGTCGCCCTCACCATCGTTGCGCTTCGAGATGAACTATTGCTAAAGATGATCGTCCTCGTCAACCATGGCGCTACCAGAGTTACCACGACATGCGCCTTAAAAGCATTCTCGTTTGGGTCAGCGCCACCAGAATTGAATCGGCAAGTCAGCGGATATTACACAACTCGTAACGAAGACCCTCTCCGCGACCTCGCGGCCAGTGTGCGCAGTGTACAGCAAATGACAAACGATGTTGCGAGCGATATATCAGAAAAACTTTGCACTGACGCGACGGTCGCCACTGCAGGTTGTATGAGTCTCGCGCAAAGTGCCATATCAAACGTGCGCAAGCTAGTGACAAGCAACTTCACCAGATCCTTAGATTCTGCATACGCTCGGATACGAATGAAAGTATCGAGAGATAATACCGACACGAGTTGCGCGACGGCGCTGGCTGCAGTCGCTACAACACTGGATTTATTAATCAACGTAATTGTGATCGTAATGGCGTATCGAGTGTGCACCAGAAACTACAACCAGTACTACAGAAAACTGGCATGAGGGTCGCGGTCTAACGTTATGTAGTTGTCTCGCATCGACCGTCGACGGCCGTTTGCCAGCGGCTGAAAATGGCACAATTGACGAAATGGAAACACCGACCATCGATAGTGCACTCTCGCAAGTTCCAACCGCACCATCTCAGGAGACAGACCACAGAGTCATATTAGCGGAGGGCAGATAGAAAATGCGCAAACCGCCGCACCCGCCCATATACATACTATACGAGTTCAACATAGAGTGGAGTAAGAAGTTACTACCGATTGTATTTCCAACGTGCAAGCAGCTGGTGTGTGACGCTTTACTTGAGTATCACAGAGGTTGCGATGTCCTGTGTTCCACGAGCGCATGGAAACAAGTGAACGAACTTCTACGGACCGTACTGTTGGGGTATGAGCGAGCTGTAAAATCAATACACGCTAGACACGCGGACTTTGCCGCGTTACTGGACACGCATATCGCCACAACAAAACTGGGTCAAGTGTTCGGGGCGTCACCGCGCTCGACTATACACGTCTTGGGCTACCACGAGTACATGAGCCCACAAGATCCTAAGCGAGGTCGATGCCGTTGTGTCTACCCAACGCAAATTCAGCACAGCCGTGCGCGCTAAGACAAGTCCCTCTAGACTGCTGGAAATTTTGGAAACGTGGAAGGCTGGCGTGTACGCGCTTTCTACACATCTCAACGGTATGATCGCGATACTCTCGGCCGCACAACAACTAATGGTCATGTGTTCGGAAGGTCTGATCAGGTCTGACATGACCGGTTGTCAATCGACGTCGAGCGTGCACTCACACACGGATATCCTGGCGTACAGTAAAGCGACAGCGACCTCTACGCTCACGTTGATCGCCGATGTTTCGAAGGGCAATCGAGTGTGTTGGCTGACGAAAGCTATGGTGACCGACGGTCGCGTCGACTACAATGTGCCTCATTGCGACTGGAGAGGCGTATGTGATCCTTTGCAAATCGACAACACCACCGCGGTCGAGTGTGAAGTCACGGTCGGCGGCGTGTTGTCCTTACTGTGCCCCATACAATGTGACGGTCCGTGTCACGGACTGGTGTGTTACGACCCGATTAACGAAACGTACCAGGTGATAACATTGCATCTGCCCATTACAGCGGAGCGAGCGTTTCGCCACACTCCCAAACCAAGGTTAATAGTTGTAGCGCACGCCCTTTCGGACCTCGGTGCACGCGAAACACTGGCGTACACTCAAAACATCACGCTCGAGACAGCTCAAGCGTTACGCGAAACAAAGGACGTGTTCAAATCCATAGAGAAAATACGGTCTTTAGCGTATGCATATATAAAGAAGGTCGATGACATTTACAGACCCGGCGGCGTGGGCACCACAGTAGAACAACAAGGTGCTCTCAAGCGCACACAGATACTGGCCGCATTATCACTCGCGATGTCTATCCTGACATGCCCGTTTCTGATTTCTATGTATATTAAATTATGACAAGAGCTACGGTGGTTAAGATTACACTCTGACCACGTGCCTTAGTTTCTGCTAGTGACCTATAAATACATTTGCCCACTTGCTCTCACTGCCATTAAAGCGGCTGTACCCACACGTACAACACCCAAGAAAAAAAATGATCTCGCTGTCTGTACTGGGTGTACTCTCAGTAGTCGCAGTTGCTCAGGCCATGGTGGTACGCTCACATAACGCCTCTGAGATACGTCCCATCACACCATCTCCTAGACTACTCGCGAAGGAGTATTCAACACCCCCTTTGTACGAAGACAACCATTATAACGAGCACAGCACAACGCTTGCCGTACACGAAGACAACATGCAGGAGACAACGCTACCACCTGTCGTGAGAACAACGGATTCGAGTGACAACGATCGCGACTATGACGAGCACATTACAACACCCTCTGTGCACGAAGACCAGGTGCAGGAGACAACGCTACCACCTGTCATGAGAAACAAGAGTTTGGTTAAGAATGATCATCGTCGTGTCCCATTGTAAACGGGCGCGCCATCGCACACATCGTACATGTGTGTTAACCCACCTGTATGCGACAGACTTTGTGTGTTGCATGACATCGAGATGTATTGACGTCTGTGTAAATACAGGACTCTCTATAAGCCGGGAGCTGGACGCTAACGACCCGTGAATGCGCCACACAAAAGGTATCGTACATGTGTTAACCCACCTGTATGCGACAGACTTTGTGTGTTGCATGACATCGAGATGTATTGACGTCTGTGTCAATACAGGACTCTCTAAGCTGGGAGCTGGATGCTAACGACCCGTGCATGTGCCACACAAAAGGTAACTCGACCAACTACAAAACGCATATTGTGATGTAGAAAGTTTGCTCGACTGTTTGAATCAGCTGCAGCTGCGGTTTACTCACGAAGTGAATCGCACGCTTGTAAGATGTACATTCGGAGCACTTAAAAAATACATTGCTCTCATCGAGTTCCGTATCAGCGTTCACCGGCTGATGGGCAAGAGCGTGACATGGGATACCAGGAACTTACTTAAGGACTATCATCTCATTTGGCATTTACTCACGGACCCAAGAAACCAGTTCCGAAAAATGGTCGAGAATTATAATTTGTCTAATAGCAACTGGAAGATATGTTGCGTCATAAGCCTCTGATGGTTCACAAGGTGCACGGTCCACTCGAAATCCTAATGCTGTATTTGTAGTACATACACTAAGTCTTCTCTGTTGATGTCAGACTAGATTTTTATTAGTTTTACTTTGCAACAATGGGATTCGAGCAATTTATGTGTATATTTTTAATAGTGCACAATGCTACTATTCCTAGGCTGAATGTATGACATGGCTCTTATGTATAATTAAGTATCGTTTGCATTAAGTACTAATTTAAATAAAGTCCCTCTGTCCTCAGTGCTAGGTTGTGGGTTTAATACACATTATTATGATCAACCTGTTGAATAGTATAATAACAATATTCCTGTAAAAGTCATTTAGTAATGAACAACCTCAGTTCTGTGAAAGAACATCATGTCTCTGATGTGTACACTGCAGGCCTGACCGGGGTTTGCACGCAAGGGCCTGTGTGTGTGTGTGTGTGTGTGTGTGTGTGTGTGTGTGTGTGTGTGTGTGTGTGTGTGTGTGTGTGTGTGTGTGTGTGTGTGTGAGTGTGTGTGTGTGTGTGTGTGTGTGTGAAACAAATAAAGATAAATATAGCTAGTGCGGCCACGAGCGGTCGTGCAGGGTAGAGGCTGCGCGAAAACGCCTCTAAAACAAGCGCGTGCCCACGCCCGATCCGTGGAAGCACGTAGAACTAGCAAACGTACTAGCAGAAATCAACGATCGCGCACGGGTCATTGAGTGTGTACAGGGTTCTGGGGCGCTCCTCGGGGCGCGTCTTGCTTTGGCCTCTCTCCTGGAGGCGCTCAGTCAGACTGAGTGCTGACATAAGGCAAGTCACTCCTCGGGGCGCGTCTTGCTTGGGCCTCTCTCATGGAGGCCCTCTGTCAGACCCAGGTTTGACATGTGTCAAGACGCTCCTCGGGGCGCGTCTTGCTTTGGCCTCTCTCCTGGAGGCGCTCAGTCAGACCGAGTGCTGACATGAGGCAAGAAGCTCCTCGGGGCGTGTCTTGCTTGGGCTTCTCTCCTGGAGGCCCTCAGTAAGACCCATTGTTGACATGTGGCAAGACGCTCCTCGGGGCACGTCTTGCTTGGGCCTCTCTCCAGAAGGCCCTCAATCAGACCCAGTGTTGACACGTGGCAAGACGCTCCTCGGGGCGCGTCTTGCTTGGGCCTCTCTCCTGGAGGCGCTCAGTCAGACTGAGTAGTGCCATGTGGCCTGACGCTCCTCGGGGCGTGTGTTGCTTGGGCCTCTCTCCTGGAGGCGCTCAGTCAGACCCAGTGTTGACATGTGTCAAGACGCTCCTCGGGGCGCGTCTTGCTTGGGCTTCTCTCCTGGAGGCCCTCAGTCAGACCCATTGTTGACATAAGGCAAGACGCTCCTCGGGGCGCGTCTTGCTTGGGCCTCTCTCCTGAAGGCGCTCAGTCAGACCGAGTGATGACATCTGGCAAGACACTCCTCGGGGCGCGTCTTGCTTGCGCTTCTCTCCTGGAGGCGCTCAGAAAGACCCAGTGTTGACATGTGACAAGACGCTCCTCGGGGCGCGTCTTGCTTGGGCCTCTCTCCTGGAGGCGCTCAGTCAGACCCAGTGGTGACATGTGGCAAGACACTCCTCGGGGCGCGTCTTGCTTGGGCCTCTCTCCTGGACGCCCTCTGTCAGACCCAGTGTTGGCATGTGGCAAGACGCTCCTCAGGGCGCGTTTTGGTTGGGCCTCTCTCCAGGAGGCGCTCAGTCAGACCGTGTGGTGACATGTGGCAAGACGCTCCTCGGGGAGCGTATTGCTTGGGCCTCTCTCCTGGATGCCCTCTGTCAGACCGAGTGTTGACATGTGGCAAGACTCTCCTCGGGGCGCGTCTTGCTTGGGCTTCTCTCATGGAGGCCCTCAGTCAGACCCAGTGTTGACATGTGTCAAGACGCTCCTTGGGGCGTGTCTTGCTTGGGCCTCTCTCCTGGAGGCGCTCAGTCAGACCCAGTGTTGACATGTGGCAAGACGCTCCTCGGGGCGCGTCTTGCTTGGGCTTCTCTCCTGGAGGCCCTCAGTCAGACCCATTGTTGACATGTGGCAAGACGCTCCTCGGGGCACGTCTTGCTTGGGCCTCTCTCCTGGAGGCGCTCAGTCAGATCGAGTAGTGACATGTGGCAAGACGCTCCTCTGGGCGCGTCTTGCTGGGGCTTCTCTCATGGAGGCACTCAGTCAGACCCAGTGTTGCCATGTGGCAAGACGCTCCTCGGGGCGCGTCTTGCTTGGGCCTCTCTCCTGGAGGCGCTCAAACAGACTGTGTAGTGACATGTGGCCTGACGCTCCTCGGGGCGCGTCTTGCTTGGGCCTCTCTCCTGGAGGCGCTCAGTCAGACCCAGTGGTGACATGTTGCAAGACACTCCTCGGGGCGCGTCTTGCTTGGGCCTCTCTCCTGGAGGCCCTCTGTCAGACCCAGTGTTGACATGTGTCAAGACGCTCCTCGGGGCGCGTCTTGCTTGGGCTTCTCTCCTGGAGGCCCTCAGTCAGACCCATTGTTGACATGTGGCAAGACGCTCCTCGGGGCGCGTCTTGCTTGGGCCTCTCTCCTGGAGACGCTCAGTCAGACCGAGTGCTGATATGTGGCAAGACGCTCCTCGGGGCGCGTCTTGCTTGGGCCTCTCTCCTGGAGACGCTCAGTCAGACCGAGTGCTGATATGTGGCAAGACGCTCCTCTGGCCGCGTGTTGCTTGGGCTTCTCTCCTGGAGGCCCTCAGTCAGACCCATTGTTGACATGTGGCAAGACGCTCCTCAGGGCGCGTCTTGCTTGGGCCTCTCTCCTGGAGGCGCTCAGTCAGACCGAGTGCTGACATGTGGCAAGACGGTCCTCGGGGCGCGTCTTGCTTGGGCTTCTCTCCTGGAGGCGCTCAGAAAGATCCAGTGTTGACATGTGACAAGACCCTCCTCGGGGCGCGTCTTGCTTGGGCCTCTCTCCTGGAGGCGCTCAGTCAGAACCAGAGGTGACATTTGGCAAGACGCTCCTCGGGGCGCGTCTTGCTTGGGCCTTTCTCCTGGAGGCCCTCTGTCAGACCCAGTGTTGACATGTGGCAAGACGCTCCTCCGGGCGCATCTTGCTTGGGCCTCTCTCCTGGAGGCCCTCAGTCAGACCCATTGTTGACATGTGGCAAGACGCTCCTCGGGGCGCGTCTTGCTTGGGCCTCTCTCCTGGAGGCGCTCAGTCAGACTGAGTGCTGACATAAGGCAAGACGCTCCTCAGGGCGCGTCTTGCTGGGCCCTCTCTTCTGGAGGCGCTCAGTCAGACCCAGTGCTGACATGTGGCAAGACGCTCCTCGGGGCGCGTTTTGCTTGGGCCTGTCTCCTGGAGGCGCTCAAACAGACTGAGTAGTGACATGTGGCCTGACGCTCCTCGGGGCGCGTCTTGCTTGGGCCTCTCTCCTGGAGGCGCTCAGTCAGACCCAGTGGTGACATGTGGCAAGACACTCCTCGGGGCGCGTCTTGCTTGGGCCTCTCTCCTGGAGGCCCTCTGTCAGACCCAGTGTTGACATGTGTCAAGACGCTCCTCGGGGTGCGTCTTGCTTGGGCTTCTCTCCTGGAGGCCCTCAGTCAGACCCATTGTTGACATGCGGCAAGACGCACCTCGGGGCGCGTCTTGCTTGGGCTTGTCTCCTGGAGGCGCTCAGACAGACCCAGTGTTGACATGTGGCAAGTCGCTCCTCCGGGCGCATCTTGCTTGGGCCTCTCTCCTGGAGGCCCTCAGTCAGACCCATTGTTGACATGTGGCAAGACGCTCCTCGGGGCGCGTCTTGCTTGGGCCTCTCTCCTGGAGGCGCTCAGTCAGACCGATTGCTGACATAAGGCAAGACACTCCTCGGGGCGCGTCTTGCTTGGGCCTCTCTCATGGAGGCCCTCTGTCAGACCCAGTGTTGACATGTGTCAAGACGCTCCTCGGGGCGCGTCTTGCTTTGGCCTCTCTCCTGGAGGAGCTCAGTCAGACCGAGTGCTGACATGTGGCAAGAAGCTCCTCGGGGCGTGTCTTGCTTGGGCTTCTCTCCTGGAGGCCCTCAGTAAGACCCATTGTTGACATGTGGCAAGACACTCCTCGGGGCGCGTCTTGCTTGGGCCTCTCTCCAGAAGGCCCTCAATCAGACCCAGTGTTGACACGTGGCAAGACGCTCCTCGGGGCGCGTCTTGCTTGGGCCTCTCTCCTGGAGGCGCTCAGTCAGACTGAGTAGTGCCATATGGCCTGACGCTCCTCGGGGCGCGTGTTGCTTGGGCCTCTCTCCTGGAGGCGCTCAGTCAGACCAAGTGGTGGCATGTGTCAAGACACTCCTCGGGGCGCGTCTTGCTTGGGCCTCTCTCCTAGAGGCCCTCTGTCAGACCCAGTGTTGACATGTGTCAAGATGCTCCTCGGGGCGCGTCTTGCTTGGGCTTCTCTCCTGGAGGCCCTCAGTCAGACCCATTGTTGACATAAGGCAAGAAGCTCCTCGGGGCACGTCTTGCTTGGGCCTCTCTCCTGAGGCGCTCAGTCAGATCGAGTAGTGACATGTGGCAAGACGCTCCTCGGGGCGCGTCTTGCTGGGGCTTCTCTCATGGAGGCACTCAGTCAGACCCAGTGTTGCCATGTGGCAAGACGCTCCTCGGGGCGCGTCTTGCTTGGGCCTCTCTCCTGGAGGCTCTCAAACAGACTGTGTAGTGACATGTGGCCTGACGCTCCTCGGGGCGCGTCTTGCTTGGGCCTCTCTCCTGGAGGCGCTCAGTCAGACCCAGTGGTGACATGTGGCAAGACACTCCTCGGGGCGCGTCTTGCTTGGGCCTCTCTCCTGGAGGCCCTCTGTCAGACCCAGTGTTGACATGTGTCAAGACACTCCTCGGGGCGCGTCTTGCTTGGGCTTCTCTCCTGGAGGCCCTCAGTCAGACCCATTGTTGACATGCGGCAAGACGCTCCTCGGGGCGCGTCTTGCTTGGGCTTCTCTCCTGGTGGCGCTCAGACAGACCCAGTGTTGACATGTGACAAGACGCTCCTCGGGGCGTGTCTTGCTTGGGCCTCTCTCCTGGAGGCGCTCAGTCAGAACCAGAGGTGACATGTGGCAAAACGCTCCTCGGGGCGTGTCTTGCTTGGGCCTCTCTCCTGGAGGCCCTCTGTCAGACCCAGTGTTGACATGTGGCAAGATGCTCCTCCGGGCGCATCTTGCTTGGGCCTCTCTCCTGGAGGCCCTCAGTCAGACCCATTGTTGACATGTGGCAAGACGCTCCTCGGGGCGCGTCTTGCTTGGGCCTCTCTCCTGGAGACGCTCAGTCAGACCGAGTGCTGATATGTGGCAAGACGCTCCTCTGGCCGCGTGTTGCTTGGGCTTCTCTCCTGGAGGCCCTCAGTCAGACCCATTGTTGACATGTGGCAAGACGCTCCTCAGGGCGCGTCTTGCTTGGGCCTCTCTCCTGGAGGCGCTCAGTCAGACCGAGTGCTGACATGTGGCAAGACGGTCCTCGGGGCGCGTCTTGCTTGGGCTTCTCTCCTGGAGGCGCTCAGAAAGATCCAGTGTTGACATGTGACAAGACCCTCCTCGGGGCGCGTCTTGCTTGGGCCTCTCTCCTGGAGGCGCTCAGTCAGAACCAGAGGTGACATTTGGCAAGACGCTCCTCGGGGCGCGTCTTGCTTGGGCCTTTCTCCTGGAGGCCCTCTGTCAGACCCAGTGTTGACATGTGGCAAGACGCTCCTCCGGGCGCATCTTGCTTGGGCCTCTCTCCTGGAGGCCCTCAGTCAGACCCATTGTTGACATGTGGCAAGACGCTCCTCGGGGCGCGTCTTGCTTGGGCCTCTCTCCTGGAGGCGCTCAGTCAGACTGAGTGCTGACATAAGGCAAGACGCTCCTCAGGGCGCGTCTTGCTGGGCCCTCTCTTCTGGAGGCGCTCAGTCAGACCCAGTGCTGACATGTGGCAAGACGCTCCTCGGGGCGCGTTTTGCTTGGGCCTGTCTCCTGGAGGCGCTCAAACAGACTGAGTAGTGACATGTGGCCTGACGCTCCTCGGGGCGCGTCTTGCTTGGGCCTCTCTCCTGGAGGCGCTCAGTCAGACCCAGTGGTGACATGTGGCAAGACACTCCTCGGGGCGCGTCTTGCTTGGGCCTCTCTCCTGGAGGCCCTCTGTCAGACCCAGTGTTGACATGTGTCAAGACGCTCCTCGGGGTGCGTCTTGCTTGGGCTTCTCTCCTGGAGGCCCTCAGTCAGACCCATTGTTGACATGCGGCAAGACGCACCTCGGGGCGCGTCTTGCTTGGGCTTGTCTCCTGGAGGCGCTCAGACAGACCCAGTGTTGACATGTGGCAAGTCGCTCCTCCGGGCGCATCTTGCTTGGGCCTCTCTCCTGGAGGCCCTCAGTCAGACCCATTGTTGACATGTGGCAAGACGCTCCTCGGGGCGCGTCTTGCTTGGGCCTCTCTCCTGGAGGCGCTCAGTCAGACCGATTGCTGACATAAGGCAAGACACTCCTCGGGGCGCGTCTTGCTTGGGCCTCTCTCATGGAGGCCCTCTGTCAGACCCAGTGTTGACATGTGTCAAGACGCTCCTCGGGGCGCGTCTTGCTTTGGCCTCTCTCCTGGAGGAGCTCAGTCAGACCGAGTGCTGACATGTGGCAAGAAGCTCCTCGGGGCGTGTCTTGCTTGGGCTTCTCTCCTGGAGGCCCTCAGTAAGACCCATTGTTGACATGTGGCAAGACACTCCTCGGGGCGCGTCTTGCTTGGGCCTCTCTCCAGAAGGCCCTCAATCAGACCCAGTGTTGACACGTGGCAAGACGCTCCTCGGGGCGCGTCTTGCTTGGGCCTCTCTCCTGGAGGCGCTCAGTCAGACTGAGTAGTGCCATATGGCCTGACGCTCCTCGGGGCGCGTGTTGCTTGGGCCTCTCTCCTGGAGGCGCTCAGTCAGACCAAGTGGTGGCATGTGTCAAGACACTCCTCGGGGCGCGTCTTGCTTGGGCCTCTCTCCTAGAGGCCCTCTGTCAGACCCAGTGTTGACATGTGTCAAAATGCTCCTCGGGGCGCGTCTTGCTTGGGCTTCTCTCCTGGAGGCCCTCAGTCAGACCCATTGTTGACATAAGGCAAGAAGCTCCTCGGGGCGCGTCTTGCTTGGGCTTCTCTCATGGAGGCCCTCAGTCAGACCCAGTGTTGACATGTGTCAAGACGCTCCGCGGGGCGTGTCTTGCTTGGGCCTCTCTCCTGGAGGCGCTCAGTCAGACCCAGTGTTGACATGTGGCAAGATGCTCCTCGGGGAGCGTCTTGCTTGGGATTCTCTCCTGGAGGCCCTCAGTCAGACCCATTGTTGACATGTGGCAAGACGCTCCTCGGGGCACGTCTTGCTTGGGCCTCTCTCCTGAGGCGCTCAGTCAGATCGAGTAGTGACATGTGGCAAGACGCTCCTCGGGGCGCGTCTTGCTGGGGCTTCTCTCATGGAGGCACTCAGTCAGACCCAGTGTTGCCATGTGGCAAGACGCTCCTCGGGGCGCGTCTTGCTTGGGCCTCTCTCCTGGAGGCGCTCAAACAGACTGTGTAGTGACATGTGGCCTGACGCTCCTCGGGGCGCGTCTTGCTTGGGCCTCTCTCCTGGAGGCGCTCAGTCAGACCCAGTGGTGACATGTGGCAAGACACTCCTCGGGGCGCGTCTTGCTTGGGCCTCTCTCCTGGAGGCCCTCTGTCAGACCCAGTGTTGACATGTGTCAAGACGCTCCTCGGGGCGCGTCTTGCTTGGGCTTCTCTCCTGGAGGCCCTCAGTCAGACCCATTGTTGACATGCGGCAAGACGCTCCTCGGGGCGCGTCTTGCTTGGGCTTCTCTCCTGGTGGCGCTCAGACAGACCCAGTGTTGACATGTGACAAGACGCTCCTCGGGGCGTGTCTTGCTTGGGCCTCTCTCCTGGAGGCGCTCAGTCAGAACCAGAGGTGACATGTGGCAAAACGCTCCTCGGGGCGTGTCTTGCTTGGGCCTCTCTCCTGGAGGCCCTCTGTCAGACCCAGTGTTGACATGTGGCAAGATGCTCCTCCGGGCGCATCTTGCTTGGGCCTCTCTCCTGGAGGCCCTCAGTCAGACCCATTGTTGACATGTGGCAAGACGCTCCTCGGGGCGCGTCTTGCTTGGGCCTCTCTCCTGGAGGCGCTCAGTCAGACCGAGTGCTGACATAAGGCAAGACACTCCTCGGGGCACGTCTTGCTTGGGCCTCTCTCATGGAGGCCCTCTGTCAGACCCAGTGTTGACATGTGTCAAGACGCTCCTCGGGGCGCGTCTTGCTTTGGCCTCTCTCCTGGAGGCACCCAGTCAGACCGAGTGCTGACATGTGGCAAGAAACTCCTCGGGGCGCGTCTTGCTTGGGCTTCTCTCCTGGAGGCCCTCAGTAAGACCCATTGTTGACATGTGGCAAGACCCTCCTCGGGGCGCGTCTTGCTTGGGCCTCTCTCCAGAAGGCCCTCAATCAGACCCAGTGTTGACACGTGGCAAGACGCTCCTCGGGGCGCGTCTTGCTTGGGCCTCTCTCCTGGAGGCGCTCAGTCAGACTGAGTAGTGCCATGTGGCCAGACGCTCCTCGGAGCGCGTGTTGCTTGGGCCTCTCTCCTGGAGGCGCTCAGTCAGACCAAGTGGTGACATGTGGCAAGACACTCCTCGGGGCGCGTCTTGCTTGGGCCTCTCTCCTGGAGGCCCTCTGTCAGACCCAGTGTTGACATGTGTCAAGATGCTCCTCGGGGCGCATCTTGCTTGGGCTTCTCTCCTGGAGGCCCTCAGTCAGACCCATTGTTGACATAAGGCAAGACGCTCCTCGGGGCGCGTCTTGCTTGGGCCTCTCTCCTGGAGGCGCTCAGTCAGACCGAGTGCTGACATGTGGCAAGACGCTCCTCGGGGCGCGTCTTGCTTGCGCTTCTCTCCTGGAGGTGCTAAGAAAGACCCAGTGTTGACATGTGACAAGACGCTCCTCGGGGCGCGTCTTGCTTGGGCCTCTCTCCTGGAGGTGCTCAGTCAGACCCAGTGGTGAAATGTGGCAAGACACTCCTCGGGGCGCGTCTTGCTTGGGCCTCTCTCCTGGACTCCCTCTGTCAGACCCAGTGTTGGCATGTGGCAAGACGCTCCTCAGGGCGCGTCTTGGTTGGGCCTCTCTCCAGGAGGCGCTCAGTCAGACCCAGTGGTCACATGTGGCAAGACGCTCCTCGGGGCGCGTATTGCTTGGGCCTCTCTCCTGGATGCCCTCTGTCAGACCGAGTGTTGACATGTGGCAAGACTCTCCTCGGGGCGCATCTTGCTTGGGCTTCTCTCATGGAGGCCCTCAGGTAGACCCAGTGTTGACATGTGTCAAGACGCTCCTCTTGCGTGTCTTGCTTGGGCCTCTCTCCTGGAGGCGCTCAGTCAGACCAAGTGTTGACATGTGGCAAGACGCTCCTCGGGGCGCGTCTTGCTTGGGCTTCTCTCCTGGAGGCCCTCAGTCAGACCCATTGTTGACATGTGGCAAGACGCTCCTCGGGGCGCGTCTTGCTTGGGCCTCTCTCCTGGAGGCGCTCAGTCAGATCGAGTAGTGACATGTGGCAAGACGCTCCTCGGGGCGCGTCTTGCTGGGGCTTCTCTCATGGAGGCACTCAGTCAGACCCAGTGTTGCCATGTGGCAATACGCTCCTCGGGGCGCGTCTTGCTTGGGCCTCTCTCCTGGAGGCGCTCAGTCAGACCCAGTGTTGACACGTGGCAAGATGCTCCTCGGGGCGCGTCTTGCTTGGGCCTCTCTCCTGGAGGCGCTCAGTCAGACCCAGTGTTGACATGTGGCAAGACGCTCCTCGGGGCTCGTCTTGCTTGGGCCTCTTTCCTGGAGGCGCTCAGACAGACCCAGTGTTGACATGTGGCAAGTCGCTCCTCCGGGCGCGTCTTGCTTGGGCCTCTCTCCTGGAGGCGCTCAGTCAGACCCAGTGTTGACACGTGACAAGATGCTCCTCGGGGCGCGTCTTGCTTGGGCCTCTGTCCTGGAGGCGCTCAGACAGACCCAGTGTTGACATGTGGCAAGTCGCTCCTCCGGGCGCATCTTGCTTGGGCCTCTCTCCTGGAGGCCCTCAGTCAGACCCATTGTTGACATGTGGCAAGACGCTCCTCGGGGCGCGTCTTGCTTGGGCCTCTCTCCTGGAGGCGCTCAGTCAGACCGATTGCTGACATAAGGCAAGACACTCCTCGGGGCGCGTCTTGCTTGGGCCTCTCTCATGGAGGCCCTCTGTCAGACCCAGTGTTGACATGTGTCAAGATGCTCCTCGGGGCGCGTCTTGCTTTGGCCTCTCTCCTGGAGGCGCTCAGTCAGACCGAGTGCTGACATGTGGCAAGAAGCTCCTCGGGGCGTGTCTTGCTTGGGCTTCTCTCCTGGAGGCCCTCAGTAAGACCCATTGTTGACATGTGGCAAGACGCTCCTCAGGGCGCGTCTTGCTTGGGCCTCTCTCCAGAAGGCCCTCAATCAGACCCAGTGTTGACACGTGGCAAGACGCTCCTCGGGGCGCGTCTTGCTTGGGCCTCTCTCCTGGAGGCGCTCAGTCAGACTGAGTAGTGCCATGTGGCCTGACGCTCCTCGGGGCGCGTGTTGCTTGGGCCTCTCTCCTGGAGGCGCTCAGTCAGACCAAGTGGTGACATGTGTCAAGACACTCCTCGGGGCGCGTCTTGCTTGGGCCTCTCTCCTGGAGGCCCTCTGTCAGACCCAGTGTTGACATGTGTCAAGATGCTCCTCGGGGCGCGTCTTGCTTGGGCTTCTCTCCTGGAGGCCCTCAGTCAGTCCCATTGTTGACATAAGGCAAGACGCTCCTCGGGGCGCGTCTTGCTTGGGCCTCTCTCCTGGAGGCGCTCAGTCAGACCGAGTGCTGACATGTGGCAAGACGCTCCTCGGGGCGCGTCTTGCTTGCGCTTCTCTCCTGGAGGCGCTCAGAAAGACCCAGTGTTGACATGTGACAAGACGCTCCTCAGGGCGCGTCTTGCTTGGGCCTCTCTCCTGGAGGCGCTCAGTCAGACTGAGTAGTGCCATGTGGCCAGACGCTCCTCGGGGCGCGTCTTGCTTGGGCCTCTCTCCAGAAGGCCCTCAATCAGACCCAGTGTTGACACGTGGCAAGACGCTCCTCGGGGCGCGTCTTGCTTGGGCCTCTCTCCTGGAGGCGCTCAGTCAGACTGAGTAGTGCCATGTGGCCAGACGCTCCTCGGGGCGCGTGTTGCTTGGGCCTCTCTCCAGAAGGCCCTCAATCAGACCCAGTGCTGACATGTGGCAAGACGCTCCTCGGGGCGCGTCTTGCTTGCGCTTCTCTCCTGGAGGCGCTCAGTCAGACCCAATGTTGACATGTGTCAAGACGCTCCGCGGGGCGTGTCTTGCTTGGGCCTCTCTCCTGGAGGCGCTCAGTCAGACCCAGTGTTGACATGTGGCAAGATGCTCCTCGGGGAGCGTCTTGCTTGAGATTCTCTCCTGGAGGCCCTCAGTCAGACCCATTGTTGACATGTGGCAAGACGCTCCTCGGGGAACGTCTTGCTTGGGCCTCTCTCCTGAGGCGCTCACTCAGATCGCGTAGTGACATGTGGCAAGACGCTCCTTGGGGCGCGTCTTGCTGGGGCTTCTCTCATGGAGGCACTCAGTCAGACCCAGTGTTGCCATGTGGCAAGACGCTCCTCGGGGCGCGTCTTGCTTGGGCCTCTCTCCTGGAGGCGCTCAAACAGACTGTGTAGTGACATGTGGCCTGACGCTCCTCGGGGCGCGTCTTGCTTGGGCCTCTCTCCTGGAGGCGCTCAGTCAGACCCAGTGGTGACATGTGGCAAGACACTCCTCGGGGCGCGTCTTGCTTGGGCCTCTCTCCTGGAGGCCCTCTGTCAGACCCAGTGTTGACATGTGTCAAGAGGCTCCTCGGGGCGCGTCTTGCTTGGGCTTCTCTCCTGGAGGCCCTCTGTCAGACCCATTGTTGACATGCGGCAAGACGCTCCTCGGGGCGCGTCTTGCTTGGGCTTCTCTCCTGGTGGCGCTCAGACAGACCCAGTGTTGACATGTGACAAGATGCTCCTCGGGGCGTGTCTTGCTTGGGCCTCTCTCCTGGAGGCGCTCAGTCAGAACCAGAGGTGACATGTGGCAAAACGCTCCTCGGGGCGTGTCTTGCTTGGGCCTCTCTCCTGGAGGCCCTCTGTCAGACCCAGTGTTGACATGTGGCAAGATGCTCCTCCGGGCGCATCTTGCTTGGGCCTCTCTCCTGGAGGCCCTCAGTCAGACCCATTGTTGACATGTGGCAAGACGCTCCTCGGGGTGCTTCTTGCTTGGGCCTCTCTCCTGGAGGTGCTCAGTCAGACCGAGTGCTGACATAAGGCAAGACACTCCTCGGGGCGCGTCTTGCTTGGGCCTCTCTCATGGAGGCCCTCTGTCAGACCCAGTGTTGACATGTGTCAAGACGCTCCTCGGGGCGCGTCTTGCTTTGGCCTCTCTCCTGGAGGCACCCAGTCAGACCGAGTGCTGACATGTGGCAAGAAGCTCCTCGGGGCGCGTCTTGCTTGGGCTTCCCTCCTGGAGGGCCTCAGTAAGACCCATTGTTGACATGTGGCAAGACGCTCCTCGGGGCGCGTCTTGCTTGGGCCTCTCTCCAGAAGGCCCTCAATCAGACCCAGTGTTGACATGTGTCAAGACGCTCCTCGGGGCGCGTCTTGCTTGGGCTTCTCTCCTGGAGGCCCTCAGTCAGACCCATTGTTGACATGTGGCAAGACGCTCCTCGGGGCGCGTCTTGCTTGGGCCTCTCTCCTGGAGACGCTCAGTCAGACCGAGTGCTGATATGTGGCAAGACGCTCCTCTGGCCGCGTGTTGCTTGGGCTTCTCTCCTGGAGGCCCTCAGTCAGACCCATTGTTGACATGTGGCAAGACGCTCCTCAGGGCGCGTCTTGCTTGGGCCTCTCTCCTGGAGGCGCTCAGTCAGACCGAGTGCTGACATGTGGCAAGACGGTCCTCGGGGCGCGTCTTGCTTGGGCTTCTCTCCTGGAGGCGCTCAGAAAGATCCAGTGTTGACATGTGACAAGACCCTCCTCGGGGCGCGTCTTGCTTGGGCCTCTCTCCTGGAGGCGCTCAGTCAGAACCAGAGGTGACATTTGGCAAGACGCTCCTCGGGGCGCGTCTTGCTTGGGCCTTTCTCCTGGAGGCCCTCTGTCAGACCCAGTGTTGACATGTGGCAAGACGCTCCTCCGGGCGCATCTTGCTTGGGCCTCTCTCCTGGAGGCCCTCAGTCAGACCCATTGTTGACATGTGGCAAGACGCTCCTCGGGGCGCGTCTTGCTTGGGCCTCTCTCCTGGAGGCGCTCAGTCAGACTGAGTGCTGACATAAGGCAAGACGCTCCTCAGGGCGCGTCTTGCTGGGCCCTCTCTTCTGGAGGCGCTCAGTCAGACCCAGTGCTGACATGTGGCAAGACGCTCCTCGGGGCGCGTTTTGCTTGGGCCTGTCTCCTGGAGGCGCTCAAACAGACTGAGTAGTGACATGTGGCCTGACGCTCCTCGGGGCGCGTCTTGCTTGGGCCTCTCTCCTGGAGGCGCTCAGTCAGACCCAGTGGTGACATGTGGCAAGACACTCCTCGGGGCGCGTCTTGCTTGGGCCTCTCTCCTGGAGGCCCTCTGTCAGACCCAGTGTTGACATGTGTCAAGACGCTCCTCGGGGTGCGTCTTGCTTGGGCTTCTCTCCTGGAGGCCCTCAGTCAGACCCATTGTTGACATGCGGCAAGACGCACCTCGGGGCGCGTCTTGCTTGGGCTTGTCTCCTGGAGGCGCTCAGACAGACCCAGTGTTGACATGTGGCAAGTCGCTCCTCCGGGCGCATCTTGCTTGGGCCTCTCTCCTGGAGGCCCTCAGTCAGACCCATTGTTGACATGTGGCAAGACGCTCCTCGGGGCGCGTCTTGCTTGGGCCTCTCTCCTGGAGGCGCTCAGTCAGACCGATTGCTGACATAAGGCAAGACACTCCTCGGGGCGCGTCTTGCTTGGGCCTCTCTCATGGAGGCCCTCTGTCAGACCCAGTGTTGACATGTGTCAAGACGCTCCTCGGGGCGCGTCTTGCTTTGGCCTCTCTCCTGGAGGAGCTCAGTCAGACCGAGTGCTGACATGTGGCAAGAAGCTCCTCGGGGCGTGTCTTGCTTGGGCTTCTCTCCTGGAGGCCCTCAGTAAGACCCATTGTTGACATGTGGCAAGACACTCCTCGGGGCGCGTCTTGCTTGGGCCTCTCTCCAGAAGGCCCTCAATCAGACCCAGTGTTGACACGTGGCAAGACGCTCCTCGGGGCGCGTCTTGCTTGGGCCTCTCTCCTGGAGGCGCTCAGTCAGACTGAGTAGTGCCATATGGCCTGACGCTCCTCGGGGCGCGTGTTGCTTGGGCCTCTCTCCTGGAGGCGCTCAGTCAGACCAAGTGGTGGCATGTGTCAAGACACTCCTCGGGGCGCGTCTTGCTTGGGCCTCTCTCCTAGAGGCCCTCTGTCAGACCCAGTGTTGACATGTGTCAAGATGCTCCTCGGGGCGCGTCTTGCTTGGGCTTCTCTCCTGGAGGCCCTCAGTCAGACCCATTGTTGACATAAGGCAAGAAGCTCCTCGGGGCGCGTCTTGCTTGGGCTTCTCTCATGGAGGCCCTCAGTCAGACCCAGTGTTGACATGTGTCAAGACGCTCCGCGGGGCGTGTCTTGCTTGGGCCTCTCTCCTGGAGGCGCTCAGTCAGACCCAGTGTTGACATGTGGCAAGATGCTCCTCGGGGAGCGTCTTGCTTGGGATTCTCTCCTGGAGGCCCTCAGTCAGACCCATTGTTGACATGTGGCAAGACGCTCCTCGGGGCACGTCTTGCTTGGGCCTCTCTCCTGAGGCGCTCAGTCAGATCGAGTAGTGACATGTGGCAAGACGCTCCTCGGGGCGCGTCTTGCTGGGGCTTCTCTCATGGAGGCACTCAGTCAGACCCAGTGTTGCCATGTGGCAAGACGCTCCTCGGGGCGCGTCTTGCTTGGGCCTCTCTCCTGGAGGCTCTCAAACAGACTGTGTAGTGACATGTGGCCTGACGCTCCTCGGGGCGCGTCTTGCTTGGGCCTCTCTCCTGGAGGCGCTCAGTCAGACCCAGTGGTGACATGTGGCAAGACACTCCTCGGGGCGCGTCTTGCTTGGGCCTCTCTCCTGGAGGCCCTCTGTCAGACCCAGTGTTGACATGTGTCAAGACGCTCCTCGGGGCGCGTCTTGCTGGGGCTTCTCTCATGGAGGCACTCAGTCAGACCCAGTGTTGCCATGTGGCAAGACGCTCCTCGGGGCGCGTCTTGCTTGGGCCTCTCTCCTGGAGGCTCTCAAACAGACTGTGTAGTGACATGTGGCCTGACGCTCCTCGGGGCGCGTCTTGCTTGGGCCTCTCTCCTGGAGGCGCTCAGTCAGACCCAGTGGTGACATGTGGCAAGACACTCCTCGGGGCGCGTCTTGCTTGGGCCTCTCTCCTGGAGGCCCTCTGTCAGACCCAGTGTTGACATGTGTCAAGACGCTCCTCGGGGCGCGTCTTGCTTGGGCTTCTCTCCTGGAGGCCCTCAGTCAGACCCATTGTTGACATGCGGCAAGACGCTCCTCGGGGCGCGTCTTGCTTGGGCTTCTCTCCTGGTGGCGCTCAGACAGACCCAGTGTTGACATGTGACAAGACGCTCCTCGGGGCGTGTCTTGCTTGGGCCTCTCTCCTGGAGGCGCTCAGTCAGAACCAGAGGTGACATGTGGCAAAACGCTCCTCGGGGCGTGTCTTGCTTGGGCCTCTCTCCTGGAGGCCCTCTGTCAGACCCAGTGTTGACATGTGGCAAGATGCTCCTCCGGGCGCATCTTGCTTGGGCCTCTCTCCTGGAGGCCCTCAGTCAGACCCATTGTTGACATGTGGCAAGACGCTCCTCGGGGCGCGTCTTGCTTGGGCCTCTCTCCTGGAGACGCTCAGTCAGACCGAGTGCTGATATGTGGCAAGACGCTCCTCTGGCCGCGTGTTGCTTGGGCTTCTCTCCTGGAGGCCCTCAGTCAGACCCATTGTTGACATGTGGCAAGACGCTCCTCAGGGCGCGTCTTGCTTGGGCCTCTCTCCTGGAGGCGCTCAGTCAGACCGAGTGCTGACATGTGGCAAGACGGTCCTCGGGGCGCGTCTTGCTTGGGCTTCTCTCCTGGAGGCGCTCAGAAAGATCCAGTGTTGACATGTGACAAGACCCTCCTCGGGGCGCGTCTTGCTTGGGCCTCTCTCCTGGAGGCGCTCAGTCAGAACCAGAGGTGACATTTGGCAAGACGCTCCTCGGGGCGCGTCTTGCTTGGGCCTTTCTCCTGGAGGCCCTCTGTCAGACCCAGTGTTGACATGTGGCAAGACGCTCCTCCGGGCGCATCTTGCTTGGGCCTCTCTCCTGGAGGCCCTCAGTCAGACCCATTGTTGACATGTGGCAAGACGCTCCTCGGGGCGCGTCTTGCTTGGGCCTCTCTCCTGGAGGCGCTCAGTCAGACTGAGTGCTGACATAAGGCAAGACGCTCCTCAGGGCGCGTCTTGCTGGGCCCTCTCTTCTGGAGGCGCTCAGTCAGACCCAGTGCTGACATGTGGCAAGACGCTCCTCGGGGCGCGTTTTGCTTGGGCCTGTCTCCTGGAGGCGCTCAAACAGACTGAGTAGTGACATGTGGCCTGACGCTCCTCGGGGCGCGTCTTGCTTGGGCCTCTCTCCTGGAGGCGCTCAGTCAGACCCAGTGGTGACATGTGGCAAGACACTCCTCGGGGCGCGTCTTGCTTGGGCCTCTCTCCTGGAGGCCCTCTGTCAGACCCAGTGTTGACATGTGTCAAGACGCTCCTCGGGGTGCGTCTTGCTTGGGCTTCTCTCCTGGAGGCCCTCAGTCAGACCCATTGTTGACATGCGGCAAGACGCACCTCGGGGCGCGTCTTGCTTGGGCTTGTCTCCTGGAGGCGCTCAGACAGACCCAGTGTTGACATGTGGCAAGTCGCTCCTCCGGGCGCATCTTGCTTGGGCCTCTCTCCTGGAGGCCCTCAGTCAGACCCATTGTTGACATGTGGCAAGACGCTCCTCGGGGCGCGTCTTGCTTGGGCCTCTCTCCTGGAGGCGCTCAGTCAGACCGATTGCTGACATAAGGCAAGACACTCCTCGGGGCGCGTCTTGCTTGGGCCTCTCTCATGGAGGCCCTCTGTCAGACCCAGTGTTGACATGTGTCAAGACGCTCCTCGGGGCGCGTCTTGCTTTGGCCTCTCTCCTGGAGGAGCTCAGTCAGACCGAGTGCTGACATGTGGCAAGAAGCTCCTCGGGGCGTGTCTTGCTTGGGCTTCTCTCCTGGAGGCCCTCAGTAAGACCCATTGTTGACATGTGGCAAGACACTCCTCGGGGCGCGTCTTGCTTGGGCCTCTCTCCAGAAGGCCCTCAATCAGACCCAGTGTTGACACGTGGCAAGACGCTCCTCGGGGCGCGTCTTGCTTGGGCCTCTCTCCTGGAGGCGCTCAGTCAGACTGAGTAGTGCCATATGGCCTGACGCTCCTCGGGGCGCGTGTTGCTTGGGCCTCTCTCCTGGAGGCGCTCAGTCAGACCAAGTGGTGGCATGTGTCAAGACACTCCTCGGGGCGCGTCTTGCTTGGGCCTCTCTCCTAGAGGCCCTCTGTCAGACCCAGTGTTGACATGTGTCAAGATGCTCCTCGGGGCGCGTCTTGCTTGGGCTTCTCTCCTGGAGGCCCTCAGTCAGACCCATTGTTGACATAAGGCAAGAAGCTCCTCGGGGCGCGTCTTGCTTGGGCTTCTCTCATGGAGGCCCTCAGTCAGACCCAGTGTTGACATGTGTCAAGACGCTCCGCGGGGCGTGTCTTGCTTGGGCCTCTCTCCTGGAGGCGCTCAGTCAGACCCAGTGTTGACATGTGGCAAGATGCTCCTCGGGGAGCGTCTTGCTTGGGATTCTCTCCTGGAGGCCCTCAGTCAGACCCATTGTTGACATGTGGCAAGACGCTCCTCGGGGCACGTCTTGCTTGGGCCTCTCTCCTGAGGCGCTCAGTCAGATCGAGTAGTGACATGTGGCAAGACGCTCCTCGGGGCGCGTCTTGCTGGGGCTTCTCTCATGGAGGCACTCAGTCAGACCCAGTGTTGCCATGTGGCAAGACGCTCCTCGGGGCGCGTCTTGCTTGGGCCTCTCTCCTGGAGGCGCTCAAACAGACTGTGTAGTGACATGTGGCCTGACGCTCCTCGGGGCGCGTCTTGCTTGGGCCTCTCTCCTGGAGGCGCTCAGTCAGACCCAGTGGTGACATGTGGCAAGACACTCCTCGGGGCGCGTCTTGCTTGGGCCTCTCTCCTGGAGGCCCTCTGTCAGACCCAGTGTTGACATGTGTCAAGACGCTCCTCGGGGCGCGTCTTGCTTGGGCTTCTCTCCTGGAGGCCCTCAGTCAGACCCATTGTTGACATGCGGCAAGACGCTCCTCGGGGCGCGTCTTGCTTGGGCTTCTCTCCTGGTGGCGCTCAGACAGACCCAGTGTTGACATGTGACAAGACGCTCCTCGGGGCGTGTCTTGCTTGGGCCTCTCTCCTGGAGGCGCTCAGTCAGAACCAGAGGTGACATGTGGCAAAACGCTCCTCGGGGCGTGTCTTGCTTGGGCCTCTCTCCTGGAGGCCCTCTGTCAGACCCAGTGTTGACATGTGGCAAGATGCTCCTCCGGGCGCATCTTGCTTGGGCCTCTCTCCTGGAGGCCCTCAGTCAGACCCATTGTTGACATGTGGCAAGACGCTCCTCGGGGCGCGTCTTGCTTGGGCCTCTCTCCTGGAGGCGCTCAGTCAGACCGAGTGCTGACATAAGGCAAGACACTCCTCGGGGCGCGTCTTGCTTGGGCCTCTCTCATGGAGGCCCTCTGTCAGACCCAGTGTTGACATGTGTCAAGACGCTCCTCGGGGCGCGTCTTGCTTTGGCCTCTCTCCTGGAGGCACCCAGTCAGACCGAGTGCTGACCTGTGGCAAGAAACTCCTCGGGGCGCGTCTTGCTTGGGCTTCTCTCCTGGAGGCCCTCAGTAAGACCCATTGTTGACATGTGGCAAGACCCTCCTCGGGGCGCGTCTTGCTTGGGCCTCTCTCCAGAAGGCCCTCAATCAGACCCAGTGTTGACACGTGGCAAGACGCTCCTCGGGGCGCGTCTTGCTTGGGCCTCTCTCCTGGAGGCGCTCAGTCAGACTGAGTAGTGCCATGTGGCCAGACGCTCCTCGGGGCGCGTGTTGCTTGGGCCTCTCTCCTGGAGGCGCTCAGTCAGACCAAGTGGTGACATGTGGCAAGACACTCCTCGGGGCGCGTCTTGCTTGGGCCTCTCTCCTGGAGGCCCTCTGTCAGACCCAGTGTTGACATGTGTCAAGATGCTCCTCGGGGCGCATCTTGCTTGGGCTTCTCTCCTGGAGGCCCTCAGTCAGACCCATTGTTGACATAAGGCAAGACGCTCCTCGGGGCGCGTCTTGCTTGGGCCTCTCTCCTGGAGGCGCTCAGTCAGACCGAGTGCTGACATGTGGCAAGACGCTCCTCGGGGCGCGTCTTGCTTGCGCTTCTCTCCTGGAGGTGCTAAGAAAGACCCAGTGTTGACATGTGACAAGACGCTCCTCGGGGCGCGTCTTGCTTGGGCCTCTCTCCTGGAGGTGCTCAGTCAGACCCAGTGGTGAAATGTGGCAAGACACTCCTCGGGGCGCGTCTTGCTTGGGCCTCTCTCCTGGACTCCCTCTGTCAGACCCAGTGTTGGCATGTGGCAAGACGCTCCTCAGGGCGCGTCTTGGTTGGGCCTCTCTCCAGGAGGCGCTCAGTCAGACCCAGTGGTGACATGTGGCAAGACGCTCCTCGGGGCGCGTATTGCTTGGGCCTCTCTCCTGGATGCCCTCTGTCAGACCGAGTGTTGACATGTGGCAAGACTCTCCTCGGGGCGCATCTTGCTTGGGCTTCTCTCATGGAGGCCCTCAGGTAGACCCAGTGTTGACATGTGTCAAGACGCTCCTCTTGCGTGTCTTGCTTGGGCCTCTCTCCTGGAGGCGCTCAGTCAGACCAAGTGTTGACATGTGGCAAGACGCTCCTCGGGGCGCGTCTTGCTTGGGCTTCTCTCCTGGAGGCCCTCAGTCAGACCCATTGTTGACATGTGGCAAGACGCTCCTCGGGGCGCGTCTTGCTTGGGCCTCTCTCCTGGAGGCGCTCAGTCAGATCGAGTAGTGACATGTGGCAAGACGCTCCTCGGGGCGCGTCTTGCTGGGGCTTCTCTCATGGAGGCACTCAGTCAGACCCAGTGTTGCCATGTGGCAATACGCTCCTCGGGGCGCGTCTTGCTTGGGCCTCTCTCCTGGAGGCGCTCAGTCAGACCCAGTGTTGACACGTGGCAAGATGCTCCTCGGGGCGCGTCTTGCTTGGGCCTCTCTCCTGGAGGCGCTCAGTCAGACCCAGTGTTGACATGTGGCAAGACGCTCCTCGGGGCTCGTCTTGCTTGGGCCTCTCTCCTGGAGGCGCTCAGACAGACCCAGTGTTGACATGTGGCAAGTCGCTCCTCCGGGCGCGTCTTGCTTGGGCCTCTCTCCTGGAGGCGCTCAGTCAGACCCAGTGTTGACACGTGACAAGATGCTCCTCGGGGCGCGTCTTGCTTGGGCCTCTGTCCTGGAGGCGCTCAGACAGACCCAGTGTTGACATGTGGCAAGTCGCTCCTCCGGGCGCATCTTGCTTGGGCCTCTCTCCTGGAGGCCCTCAGTCAGACCCATTGTTGACATGTGGCAAGACGCTCCTCGGGGCGCGTCTTGCTTGGGCCTCTCTCCTGGAGGCGCTCAGTCAGACAGATTGCTGACATAAGGCAAGACACTCCTCGGGGCGCGTCTTGCTTGGGCCTCTCTCATGGAGGCCCTCTGTCAGACCCAGTGTTGACATGTGTCAAGATGCTCCTCGGGGCGCGTCTTGCTTTGGCCTCTCTTCTGGAGGCGCTCAGTCAGACCCAGTGCTGACATGTGGCAAGACGCTCCTCGGGGCGCGTTTTGCTTGGGCCTGTCTCCTGGAGGCGCTCAAACAGACTGAGTAGTGACATGTGGCCTGACGCTCCTCGGGGCGCGTCTTGCTTGGGCCTCTCTCCTGGAGGCGCTCAGTCAGACCCAGTGGTGACATGTGGCAAGACACTCCTCGGGGCGCGTCTTGCTTGGGCCTCTCTCCTGGAGGCCCTCTGTCAGACCCAGTGTTGACATGTGTCAAGACGCTCCTCGGGGTGCGTCTTGCTTGGGCTTCTCTCCTGGAGGCCCTCAGTCAGACCCATTGTTGACATGCGGCAAGACGCACCTCGGGGCGCGTCTTGCTTGGGCTTGTCTCCTGGAGGCGCTCAGACAGACCCAGTGTTGACATGTGGCAAGTCGCTCCTCCGGGCGCATCTTGCTTGGGCCTCTCTCCTGGAGGCCCTCAGTCAGACCCATTGTTGACATGTGGCAAGACGCTCCTCGGGGCGCGTCTTGCTTGGGCCTCTCTCCTGGAGGCGCTCAGTCAGACCGATTGCTGACATAAGGCAAGACACTCCTCGGGGCGCGTCTTGCTTGGGCCTCTCTCATGGAGGCCCTCTGTCAGACCCAGTGTTGACATGTGTCAAGACGCTCCTCGGGGCGCGTCTTGCTTTGGCCTCTCTCCTGGAGGAGCTCAGTCAGACCGAGTGCTGACATGTGGCAAGAAGCTCCTCGGGGCGTGTCTTGCTTGGGCTTCTCTCCTGGAGGCCCTCAGTAAGACCCATTGTTGACATGTGGCAAGACACTCCTCGGGGCGCGTCTTGCTTGGGCCTCTCTCCAGAAGGCCCTCAATCAGACCCAGTGTTGACACGTGGCAAGACGCTCCTCGGGGCGCGTCTTGCTTGGGCCTCTCTCCTGGAGGCGCTCAGTCAGACTGAGTAGTGCCATATGGCCTGACGCTCCTCGGGGCGCGTGTTGCTTGGGCCTCTCTCCTGGAGGCGCTCAGTCAGACCAAGTGGTGGCATGTGTCAAGACACTCCTCGGGGCGCGTCTTGCTTGGGCCTCTCTCCTAGAGGCCCTCTGTCAGACCCAGTGTTGACATGTGTCAAGATGCTCCTCGGGGCGCGTCTTGCTTGGGCTTCTCTCCTGGAGGCCCTCAGTCAGACCCATTGTTGACATAAGGCAAGAAGCTCCTCGGGGCGCGTCTTGCTTGGGCTTCTCTCATGGAGGCCCTCAGTCAGACCCAGTGTTGACATGTGTCAAGACGCTCCGCGGGGCGTGTCTTGCTTGGGCCTCTCTCCTGGAGGCGCTCAGTCAGACCCAGTGTTGACATGTGGCAAGATGCTCCTCGGGGAGCGTCTTGCTTGGGATTCTCTCCTGGAGGCCCTCAGTCAGACCCATTGTTGACATGTGGCAAGACGCTCCTCGGGGCACGTCTTGCTTGGGCCTCTCTCCTGAGGCGCTCAGTCAGATCGAGTAGTGACATGTGGCAAGACGCTCCTCGGGGCGCGTCTTGCTGGGGCTTCTCTCATGGAGGCACTCAGTCAGACCCAGTGTTGCCATGTGGCAAGACGCTCCTCGGGGCGCGTCTTGCTTGGGCCTCTCTCCTGGAGGCGCTCAAACAGACTGTGTAGTGACATGTGGCCTGACGCTCCTCGGGGCGCGTCTTGCTTGGGCCTCTCTCCTGGAGGCGCTCAGTCAGACCCAGTGGTGACATGTGGCAAGACACTCCTCGGGGCGCGTCTTGCTTGGGCCTCTCTCCTGGAGGCCCTCTGTCAGACCCAGTGTTGACATGTGTCAAGACGCTCCTCGGGGCGCGTCTTGCTTGGGCTTCTCTCCTGGAGGCCCTCAGTCAGACCCATTGTTGACATGCGGCAAGACGCTCCTCGGGGCGCGTCTTGCTTGGGCTTCTCTCCTGGTGGCGCTCAGACAGACCCAGTGTTGACATGTGACAAGACGCTCCTCGGGGCGTGTCTTGCTTGGGCCTCTCTCCTGGAGGCGCTCAGTCAGAACCAGAGGTGACATGTGGCAAAACGCTCCTCGGGGCGTGTCTTGCTTGGGCCTCTCTCCTGGAGGCCCTCTGTCAGACCCAGTGTTGACATGTGGCAAGATGCTCCTCCGGGCGCATCTTGCTTGGGCCTCTCTCCTGGAGGCCCTCAGTCAGACCCATTGTTGACATGTGGCAAGACGCTCCTCGGTGCGCGTCTTGCTTGGGCCTCTCTCCTGGAGGCGCTCAGTCAGACCGAGTGCTGACATAAGGCAAGACACTCCTCGGGGCGCGTCTTGCTTGGGCCTCTCTCATGGAGGCCCTCTGTCAGACCCAGTGTTGACATGTGTCAAGACGCTCCTCGGGGCGCGTCTTGCTTTGGCCTCTCTCCTGGAGGCACCCAGTCAGACCGAGTGCTGACATGTGGCAAGAAACTCCTCGGGGCGCGTCTTGCTTGGGCTTCTCTCCTGGAGGCCCTCAGTAAGACCCATTGTTGACATGTGGCAAGACCCTCCTCGGGGCGCGTCTTGCTTGGGCCTCTCTCCAGAAGGCCCTCAATCAGACCCAGTGTTGACACGTGGCAAGACGCTCCTCGGGGCGCGTCTTGCTTGGGCCTCTCTCCTGGAGGCGCTCAGTCAGACTGAGTAGTGCCATGTGGCCAGACGCTCCTCGGGGCGCGTGTTGCTTGGGCCTCTCTCCTGGAGGCGCTCAGTCAGACCAAGTGGTGACATGTGGCAAGACACTCCTCGGGGCGCGTCTTGCTTGGGCCTCTCTCCTGGAGGCCCTCTGTCAGACCCAGTGTTGACATGTGTCAAGATGCTCTTCGGGGCGCATCTTGCTTGGGCTTCTCTCCTGGAGGCCCTCAGTCAGACCCATTGTTGACATAAGGCAAGACGCTCCTCGGGGCGCGTCTTGCTTGGGCCTCTCTCCTGGAGGCGCTCAGTCAGACCGAGTGCTGACATGTGGCAAGACGCTCCTCGGGGCGCGTCTTGCTTGCGCTTCTCTCCTGGAGGTGCTAAGAAAGACCCAGTGTTGACATGTGACAAGACGCTCCTCGGGGCGCGTCTTGCTTGGGCCTCTCTCCTGGAGGTGCTCAGTCAGACCCAGTGGTGAAATGTGGCAAGACACTCCTCGGGGCGCGTCTTGCTTGGGCCTCTCTCCTGGACTCCCTCTGTCAGACCCAGTGTTGGCATGTGGCAAGACGCTCCTCAGGGCGCGTCTTGGTTGGGCCTCTCTCCAGGAGGCGCTCAGTCAGACCCAGTGGTGACATGTGGCAAGACGCTCCTCGGGGCGCGTATTGCTTGGGCCTCTCTCCTGGATGCCCTCTGTCAGACCGAGTGTTGACATGTGGCAAGACTCTCCTCGGGGCGCATCTTGCTTGGGCTTCTCTCATGGAGGCCCTCAGGTAGACCCAGTGTTGACATGTGTCAAGACGCTCCTCTTGCGTGTCTTGCTTGGGCCTCTCTCCTGGAGGCGCTCAGTCAGACCAAGTGTTGACATGTGGCAAGACGCTCCTCGGGGCGCGTCTTGCTTGGGCTTCTCTCCTGGAGGCCCTCAGTCAGACCCATTGTTGACATGTGGCAAGACGCTCCTCGGGGCGCGTCTTGCTTGGGCCTCTCTCCTGGAGGCGCTCAGTCAGATCGAGTAGTGACATGTGGCAAGACGCTCCTCGGGGCGCGTCTTGCTGGGGCTTCTCTCATGGAGGCACTCAGTCAGACCCAGTGTTGCCATGTGGCAATACGCTCCTCGGGGCGCGTCTTGCTTGGGCCTCTCTCCTGGAGGCGCTCAGTCAGACCCAGTGTTGACACGTGGCAAGATGCTCCTCGGGGCGCGTCTTGCTTGGGCCTCTCTCCTGGAGGCGCTCAGTCAGACCCAGTGTTGACATGTGGCAAGACGCTCCTCGGGGCTCGTCTTGCTTGGGCCTCTCTCCTGGAGGCGCTCAGACAGACCCAGTGTTGACATGTGGCAAGTCGCTCCTCCGGGCGCGTCTTGCTTGGGCCTCTCTCCTGGAGGCGCTCAGTCAGACCCAGTGTTGACACGTGACAAGATGCTCCTCGGGGCGCGTCTTGCTTGGGCCTCTGTCCTGGAGGCGCTCAGACAGACCCAGTGTTGACATGTGGCAAGTCGCTCCTCCGGGCGCATCTTGCTTGGGCCTCTCTCCTGGAGGCCCTCAGTCAGACCCATTGTTGACATGTGGCAAGACGCTCCTCGGGGCGCGTCTTGCTTGGGCCTCTCTCCTGGAGGCGCTCAGTCAGACCGATTGCTGACATAAGGCAAGACACTCCTCGGGGCGCGTCTTGCTTGGGCCTCTCTCATGGAGGCCCTCTGTCAGACCCAGTGTTGACATGTGTCAAGATGCTCCTCGGGG
Organism: Nothobranchius furzeri; assembly: GCF_043380555.1. Taxonomy (NCBI): domain Eukaryota; kingdom Metazoa; phylum Chordata; class Actinopteri; order Cyprinodontiformes; family Nothobranchiidae; genus Nothobranchius; species Nothobranchius furzeri. The sequence goes on from NC_091750.1 coordinate 1,561,159, forward strand.
CGCGTCTTGCTTTGGCCTCTCTCCTGGAGGCGCTCAGTCAGACCGAGTGCTGACATGTGGCAAGAAGCTCCTCGGGGCGTGTCTTGCTTGGGCTTCTCTCCTGGAGGCCCTCAGTAAGACCCATTGTTGACATGTGGCAAGACGCTCCTCAGGGCGCGTCTTGCTTGGGCCTCTCTCCAGAAGGCCCTCAATCAGACCCAGTGTTGACACGTGGCAAGACGCTCCTCGGGGCGCGTCTTGCTTGGGCCTCTCTCCTGGAGGCGCTCAGTCAGACTGAGTAGTTCCATGTGGCCTGACGCTCCTCGGGGCGCGTGTTGCTTGGGCCTCTCTCCTGGAGGCGCTCAGTCAGACCAAGTGGTGACATGTGTCAAGACACTCCTCGGGGCGCGTCTTGCTTGTGCCTCTCTCCTGGAGGCCCTCTGTCAGACCCAGTGTTGACATGTGTCAAGATGCTCCTCGGGGCGCGTCTTGCTTGGGCTTCTCTCCTGGAGGCCCTCAGTCAGTCCCATTGTTGACATAAGGCAAGACGCTCCTCGGGGCGCGTCTTGCTTGGGCCTCTCTCCTGGAGGCGCTCAGTCAGACCGAGTGCTGACATGTGGCAAGACGCTCCTCGGGGCGCGTCTTGCTTGCGCTTCTCTCCTGGATGCGCTCAGAAAGACCCAGTGTTGACATGTGACAAGACGCTCCTCAGGGCGCGTCTTGCTTGGGCCTCTCTCCTGGAGGCGCTCAGTCAGACTGAGTAGTGCCATGTGGCCAGACGCTCCTCGGGGCGCGTCTTGCTTGGGCCTCTCTCCAGAAGGCCCTCAATCAGACCCAGTGTTGACACGTGGCAAGACGCTCCTCGGGGCGCGTCTTGCTTGGGCCTCTCTCCTGGAGGCGCTCAGTCAGACTGAGTAGTGCCATGTGGCCAGACGCTCCTCGGGGCGCGTGTTGCTTGGGCCTCTCTCCAGAAGGCCCTCAATCAGACCCAGTGCTGACATGTGGCAAGACGCTCCTCGGGGCGCGTCTTGCTTGCGCTTCTCTCCTGGAGGCGCTCAGTCAGACCCAATGTTGACATGTGTCAAGACGCTCCGCGGGGCGTGTCTTGCTTGGGCCTCTCTCCTGGAGGCGCTCAGTCAGACCCAGTGTTGACATGTGGCAAGATGCTCCTCGGGGAGCGTCTTGCTTGAGATTCTCTCCTGGAGGCCCTCAGTCAGACCCATTGTTGACATGTGGCAAGACGCTCCTCGGGGCACGTCTTGCTTGGGCCTCTCTCCTGAGGCGCTCACTCAGATCGCGTAGTGACATGTGGCAAGACGCTCCTTGGGGCGCGTCTTGCTGGGGCTTCTCTCATGGAGGCACTCAGTCAGACCCAGTATTGCCATGTGGCAAGACGCTCCTCGGGGCGCGTCTTGCTTGGGCCTCTCTCCTGGAGGCGCTCAAACAGACTGTGTAGTGACATGTGGCCTGACGCTCCTCGGGGCGCGTCTTGCTTGGGCCTCTCTCCTGGAGGCGCTCAGTCAGACCCAGTGGTGACATGTGGCAAGACACTCCTCGGGGCGCGTCTTGCTTGGGCCTCTCTCCTGGAGGCCCTCTGTCAGACCCAGTGTTGACATGTGTCAAGAGGCTCCTCGGGGCGCGTCTTGCTTGGGCTTCTCTCCTGGAGGCCCTCTGTCAGACCCATTGTTGACATGCGGCAAGACGCTCCTCGGGGCGCGTCTTGCTTGGGCTTCTCTCCTGGTGGCGCTCAGACAGACCCAGTGTTGACATGTGACAAGATGCTCCTCGGGGCGTGTCTTGCTTGGGCCTCTCTCCTGGAGGCGCTCAGTCAGAACCAGAGGTGACATGTGGCAAAACGCTCCTCGGGGCGTGTCTTGCTTGGGCCTCTCTCCTGGAGGCCCTCTGTCAGACCCAGTGTTGACATGTGGCAAGATGCTCCTCCGGGCGCATCTTGCTTGGGCCTCTCTCCTGGAGGCCCTCAGTCAGACCCATTGTTGACATGTGGCAAGACGCTCCTCGGGGTGCTTCTTGCTTGGGCCTCTCTCCTGGAGGTGCTCAGTCAGACCGAGTGCTGACATAAGGCAAGACACTCCTCGGGGCGCGTCTTGCTTGGGCCTCTCTCATGGAGGCCCTCTGTCAGACCCAGTGTTGACATGTGTCAAGACGCTCCTCGGGGCGCGTCTTGCTTTGGCCTCTCTCCTGGAGGCACCCAGTCAGACCGAGTGCTGACATGTGGCAAGAAGCTCCTCGGGGCGCGTCTTGCTTGGGCTTCCCTCCTGGAGGGCCTCAGTAAGACCCATTGTTGACATGTGGCAAGACGCTCCTCGGGGCGCGTCTTGCTTGGGCCTCTCTCCAGAAGGCCCTCAATCAGACCCAGTGTTGACACATGGCAAGACGCTCCTCGGGGCGCGTCTTGCTTGGGCCTCTCTCCAGAAGGCCCTCAATCAGACCCATTGTTGACATAAGGCAAGACGCTCCTCGGGGCGCGTCTTGCTTGGGCCTCTCTCCTGGAGGCGCTCAGTCAGACCGAGTGCTGACATGTGGCAAGACGCTCCTCGGGGCGCGTCTTGCTTGCGCTTCTCTCCTGGAGGTGCTCAGTCAGACCCAGTGGTGAAATGTGGCAAGACACTCCTCGGGGCGCGTCTTGCTTGGGCCTCTCTCCTGGACGCCCTCTGTCAGACCCAGTGTTGGCATGTGGCAAGACGCTCCTCAGGGCGCGTCTTGGTTGGGCCTCTCTCCAGGAGGCGCTCAGTCAGACCCAGTGGTGACATGTGGCAAGACGCTCCTCGGGGCGCGTATTGCTTGGGCCTCTCTCCTGGATGCCCTCTGTCAGACCGAGTGTTGACATGTGGCAAGACTCTCCTCGGGGCGCATCTTGCTTGGGCTTCTCTCATGGAGGCCCTCAGGTAGACCCAGTGTTGACATGTGTCAAGACGCTCCTCGGGGCGTGTCTTGCTTGGGCCTCTCTCCTGGAGGCGCTCAGTCAGACCCAGTGTTGACATGTGGCAAGACGCTCCTCGGGGCGCGTCTTGCTTGGGCTTCTCTCCTGGAGGCCCTCAGTCAGACCCATTGTTGACATGTGGCAAGACGCTCCTCGGGGCGCGTCTTGCTGGGGCTTCTCTCATGGAGGCACTCAGTCAGACCCAGTGTTGCCATGTGGCAATACGCTCCTCGGGGCGCGTCTTGCTTGGGCCTCTCTCCTGGAGGCGCTCAGTCAGACCCAGTGTTGACACGTGGCAAGATGCTCGTCGGGGCGCGTCTTGCTTGGGCCTCTCTCCTGGAGGCGCTCAGTCAGACCCAGTGTTGACATGTGGCAAGACGCTCCTCGGGGCTCGTCTTGCTTGGGCCTCTCTACTGGAGGCCCTCAGTCAGACCCATTGTTGACATGTGGCAGGACGCTCCTCAGGGTGCGTTTGCTTGGGCCTCTCTCCTGGAGGCGCTCAGTCAGACCCAGTGTTGACATGTGGCAAGACGCTCCTCGGGGCGCGTCTTGCTTGGGCGTCTCTCCTGGAGGCCCTCAGTCAGACCCATTGTTGACATGTGGCAAGATGCTCCTCGGGGCGCGTCTTGCTTGGGCCTCTCTCCTGGAGGCGCTCAGTCAGACCGAGTGCTGACATGTGGCAAGACGCTCCTCGGGGCGCGTCTTGCTGGGGCTTCTCTCATGGAGGCACTCAGTCAGACCCAATGTTGACATGTGGCAAGACGCTCCTCGGGGCTCGTCTTGCTTGGGCCTCTCTCCTGGAGGCGCTCAGTCAGACCCAGTGGTGACACGTGGCAAGACGCTCCTCGGGGCGCGTCTTGCTTGGGCCTCTCTCCTGGAGGCGCTCAGTCAGACCCAGTGTTGACATGTGTCAAGACGCTCCTCGGGGCGCGTCTTGCTTTGGCCTCTCTCCTGGAGGCCCTCAGTAAGACCCATTGTTGACATGTGGCAAGACGCTCCTCGGGGCGCGTCTTGCTTGGGCCTCGCTCCAGAAGGCCCTCAATCAGACCCAGGTTTGACACATGGCAAGACGTTCCTCGGGGCGCGTCTTGCTTGGGCCTCTCTCCTGGAGGCGCTGAGTCAGACTGAGTAGTGACACATGGCAAGACGCTCCTCGGGGCGCGTCTTGCTTGGGCCTCTCTCCTGGAGGCGCTCAGTCAGAACCAGAGGTGACATGTGGCAAAACGCTCCTCGGGGCGTGTCTTGCTTTGGCCTCTCTCCTGGAGGCCCTCTATCAGACCCAGTGTTGACATGTGGCAAGATGCTCCTCCGGGCGCATCTTGCTTGGGCCTCTCTCCTGGAGGCCCTCAGTCAGACCCATTGTTGACATGTGGCAAGACGCTCCTCGGGGTGCGTCTTGCTTGGGCCTCTCTCCTGGAGGCGCTCAGTCAGACCGAGTGCTGACATAAGGCAAGACACTCCTCGGGGCGCGTCTTGCTTGGGCCTCTCTCCTGGAGGCCCTCTGTCAGACCCAGTGTTGACATGTGTCAAGACGCTCCTCGGGGCGCGTCTTGCTTTGGCCTCTCTCCTGGAGGCACCCAGTCAGACCGAGTGCTGACATGTGGCAAGAAGCTCCTCGGGGCGCGTCTTGCTTGGGCTTCCCTCCTGGAGGCCCTCAGTAAGACCCATTGTTGACATGTGGCAAGACGCTCCTCGGGGCGCGTCTTGCTTGGGCCTCTCTCCAGAAGGCCCTCAATCAGACCCAGTTTTGACACGTGGCAAGACGCTCCTCGGGGTGCGTCTTGCTTGGGCCTCTCTCCTGGAGGCGCTCAGTCAGACTGAGTAGTGCCATGTGGCCAGACGCTCCTCGGGGCGTGTGTTGCTTGGGCCTCTCTCCTGGAGGCGCTCAGTCAGACCAAGTGGTGACATGTGGCAAGACACTCCTCGGGGCGCGTCTTGCTTGGGCCTCTCTCCTGGAGGCCCTCTGTCAGACCCAGTGTTGACATGTGTCAAGACGCTCCTCGGGGCGCATCTTGCTTGGGCTTCTCTCCTGGAGGCCCTCAGTCAGACCCATTGTTGACATAAGGCAAGACGCTCCTCGGGGCGCGTCTTGCTTGGGCCTCTCTCCTGGAGGCGCTCAGTCAGACCGAGTGCTGACATGTGGCAAGACGCTCCTCGGGGCGCGTCTTGCTTGCGCTTCTCTCCTGGAGGTGCTAAGAAAGACCCAGTGTTGACATGTGACAAGACGCTCCTCGGGGCGCGTCTTGCTTGGGCCTCTCTCCTGGAGGCGCTCAGTCAGACCCAGTGTTGAAATGTGGCAAGACACTCCTCGGGGCGCGTCTTGCTTGGGCCTCTCTCCTGGACGCCCTCTGTCAGACCCAGTGTTGGCATGTGGCAAGACGCTCCTCAGGGCGCGTCTTGGTTGGGCCTCTCTCCAGGAGGCGCTCAGTCAGACCCAGTGGTGACATGTGGCAAGACGCTCCTCGGGGCGCGTATTGCTTGGGCCTCTCTCCTGGATGCCCTCTGTCAGACCGAGTGTTGACATGTGGCAAGACTCTCCTCGGGGCGCATCTTGCTTGGGCTTCTCTCATGGAGGCCCTCAGGTAGACCCAGTGTTGACATGTGTCAAGACGCTCCTCGGGGCGCGTCTTGCTGGGGCTTCTCTCATGGAGGCACTCAGTCAGACCCAATGTTGACATGTGGCAAGACGCTCCTCGGGGCTCGTCTTGCTTGGGCCTCTCTCCTGGAGGCGCTCAGTCAGACCCAGTGGTGACACGTGGCAAGACGCTCCTCGGGGCGCGTCTTGCTTGGGCCTCTCTCCTGGAGGCGCTCAGTCAGACCCAGTGTTGACATGTGTCAAGACGCTCCTCGGGGCGCGTCTTGCTTTGGCCTCTCTCCTGGAGGCCCTCAGTAAGACCCATTGTTGACATGTGGCAAGACGCTCCTCGGGGCGCGTCTTGCTTGGGCCTCGCTCCAGAAGGCCCTCAATCAGACCCAGGTTTGACACATGGCAAGACGTTCCTCGGGGCGCGTCTTGCTTGGGCCTCTCTCCTGGAGGCGCTGAGTCAGACTGAGTAGTGACACATGGCAAGACGCTCCTCGGGGCGCGTCTTGCTTGGGCCTCTCTCCTGGAGGCGCTCAGTCAGAACCAGAGGTGACATGTGGCAAAACGCTCCTCGGGGCGTGTCTTGCTTGGGCCTCTCTCCTGGAGGCCCTCTATCAGACCCAGTGTTGACATGTGGCAAGATGCTCCTCCGGGCGCATCTTGCTTGGGCCTCTCTCCTGGAGGCCCTCAGTCAGACCCATTGTTGACATGTGGCAAGACGCTCCTCGGGGTGCGTCTTGCTTGGGCCTCTCTCCTGGAGGCGCTCAGTCAGACCGAGTGCTGACATAAGGCAAGACACTCCTCGGGGCGCGTCTTGCTTGGGCCTCTCTCCTGGAGGCCCTCTGTCAGACCCAGTGTTGACATGTGTCAAGACGCTCCTCGGGGCGCGTCTTGCTTTGGCCTCTCTCCTGGAGGCACCCAGTCAGACCGAGTGCTGACATGTGGCAAGAAGCTCCTCGGGGCGCGTCTTGCTTGGGCTTCCCTCCTGGAGGCCCTCAGTAAGACCCATTGTTGACATGTGGCAAGACGCTCCTCGGGGCGCGTCTTGCTTGGGCCTCTCTCCAGAAGGCCCTCAATCAGACCCAGTTTTGACACGTGGCAAGACGCTCCTCGGGGTGCGTCTTGCTTGGGCCTCTCTCCTGGAGGCGCTCAGTCAGACTGAGTAGTGCCATGTGGCCAGACGCTCCTCGGGGCGTGTGTTGCTTGGGCCTCTCTCCTGGAGGCGCTCAGTCAGACCAAGTGGTGACATGTGGCAAGACACTCCTCGGGGCGCGTCTTGCTTGGGCCTCTCTCCTGGAGGCCCTCTGTCAGACCCAGTGTTGACATGTGTCAAGACGCTCCTCGGGGCGCATCTTGCTTGGGCTTCTCTCCTGGAGGCCCTCAGTCAGACCCATTGTTGACATAAGGCAAGACGCTCCTCGGGGCGCGTCTTGCTTGGGCCTCTCTCCTGGAGGCGCTCAGTCAGACCGAGTGCTGACATGTGGCAAGACGCTCCTCGGGGCGCGTCTTGCTTGCGCTTCTCTCCTGGAGGTGCTAAGAAAGACCCAGTGTTGACATGTGACAAGACGCTCCTCGGGGCGCGTCTTGCTTGGGCCTCTCTCCTGGAGGCGCTCAGTCAGACCCAGTGTTGAAATGTGGCAAGACACTCCTCGGGGCGCGTCTTGCTTGGGCCTCTCTCCTGGACGCCCTCTGTCAGACCCAGTGTTGGCATGTGGCAAGACGCTCCTCAGGGCGCGTCTTGGTTGGGCCTCTCTCCAGGAGGCGCTCAGTCAGACCCAGTGGTGACATGTGGCAAGACGCTCCTCGGGGCGCGTATTGCTTGGGCCTCTCTCCTGGATGCCCTCTGTCAGACCGAGTGTTGACATGTGGCAAGACTCTCCTCGGGGCGCATCTTGCTTGGGCTTCTCTCATGGAGGCCCTCAGGTAGACCCAGTGTTGACATGTGTCAAGACGCTCCTCGGGGCGTGTCTTGCTTGGGCCTCTCTCCTGGAGGCGCTCAGTCAGACCCAGTGTTGACATGTGGCAAGACGCTCCTCGGGGCGCGTCTTGCTTGGGCTTCTCTCCTGGAGGCCCTCAGTCAGACCCATTGTTGACATGTGGCAAGACGCTCCTCGGGGCGCGTCTTGCTGGGGCTTCTCTCATGGAGGCACTCAGTCAGACCCAGTGTTGCCATGTGGCAATACGCTCCTCGGGGCGCGTCTTGCTTGGGCCTCTCTCCTGGAGGCGCTCAGTCAGACCCAGTGTTGACACGTGGCAAGATGCTCCTCGGGGCGCGTCTTGCTTGGGCCTCTCTCCTGGAGGCGCTCAGTCAGACCCAGTGTTGACATGTGGCAAGACGCTCCTCGGGGCTCGTCTTGCTTGGGCCTCTCTACTGGAGGCCCTCAGTCAGACCCATTGTTGACATGTGGCAGGACGCTCCTCAGGGTGCGTTTGCTTGGGCCTCTCTCCTGGAGGCGCTCAGTCAGACCCAGTGTTGACATGTGGCAAGACGCTCCTCGGGGCGCGTCTTGCTTGGGCGTCTCTCCTGGAGGCCCTCAGTCAGACCCATTGTTGACATGTGGCAAGATGCTCCTCGGGGCGCGTCTTGCTTGGGCCTCTCTCCTGGAGGCGCTCAGTCAGACCGAGTGCTGACATGTAGCAAGACGCTCCTCGGGGCGCGTCTTGCTGGGGCTTCTCTCATGGAGGCACTCAGTCAGACCCAATGTTGACATGTGGCAAGACGCTCCTCGGGGCTCGTCTTGCTTGGGCCTCTCTCCTGGAGGCGCTCAGTCAGACCCAGTGGTGACACGTGGCAAGACGCTCCTCGGGGCGCGTCTTGCTTGGGCCTCTCTCCTGGAGGCGCTCAGTCAGACCCAGTGTTGACATGTGTCAAGACGCTCCTCGGGGCGCGTCTTGCTTTGGCCTCTCTCCTGGAGGCCCTCAGTAAGACCCATTGTTGACATGTGGCAAGACGCTCCTCGGGGCGCGTCTTGCTTGGGCCTCGCTCCAGAAGGCCCTCAATCAGACCCAGGTTTGACACATGGCAAGACGCTCCTCGGGGCGCGTCTTGCTTGGGCCTCTCTCCTGGAGGCGCTGAGTCAGACTGAGTAGTGACACATGGCAAGACGCTCCTCGGGGCGCGTCTTGCTTGGGCCTCTCTCCTGGAGGCGCTCAGTCAGAACCAGAGGTGACATGTGGCAAAACGCTCCTCGGGGCGTGTCTTGCTTGGGCCTCTCTCCTGGAGGCCCTCTATCAGACCCAGTGTTGACATGTGGCAAGATGCTCCTCCGGGCGCATCTTGCTTGGGCCTCTCTCCTGGAGGCCCTCAGTCAGACCCATTGTTGACATGTGGCAAGACGCTCCTCGGGGTGCGTCTTGCTTGGGCCTCTCTCCTGGAGGCGCTCAGTCAGACAGAGTGCTGACATAAGGCAAGACACTCCTCGGGGCGCGTCTTGCTTGGGCCTCTCTCATGGAGGCCCTCTGTCAGACCCAGTGTTGACATGTGTCAAGACGCTCCTCGGGGCGCGTCTTGCTTTGGCCTCTCTGCTGGAGGCACCCAGTCAGACCGAGTGCTGACATGTGGCAAGAAGCTCCTCGGGGCGCGTCTTGCTTGGGCTTCCCTCCTGGAGGCCCTCAGTAAGACCCATTGTTGACATGTGGCAAGACGCTCCTCGGGGCGCGTCTTGCTTGGGCCTCTCTCCAGAAGGCCCTCAATCAGACCCAGTTTTGACACGTGGCAAGACGCTCCTCGGGGCGCGTCTTGCTTGGGCCTCTCTCCTGGAGGCGCTCAGTCAGACTGAGTAGTGCCATGTGGCCAGACGCTCCTCGGGGCGTGTGTTGCTTGGGCCTCTCTCCTGGAGGCGCTCAGTCAGACCAAGTGGTGACATGTGGCAAGACACTCCTCGGGGCGCGTCTTGCTTGGGCCTCTCTCCTGGAGGCCCTCTGTCAGACCCAGTGTTGACATGTGTCAAGACGCTCCTCGGGGCGCATCTTGCTTGGGCTTCTCTCCTGGAGGCCCTCAGTCAGACCCATTGTTGACATAAGGCAAGACGCTCCTCGGGGCGCGTCTTGCTTGCGCTTCTCTCCTGGAGGTGCTAAGAAAGACCCAGTGTTGACATGTGACAAGACGCTCCTCGGGGCGCGTCTTGCTTGGGCCTCTCTCCTGGAGGCGCTCAGTCAGACCCAGTGTTGAAATGTGGCAAGACACTCCTCGGGGCGCGTCTTGCTTGGGCCTCTCTCCTGGACGCCCTCTGTCAGACCCAGTGTTGGCATGTGGCAAGACGCTCCTCAGGGCGCGTCTTGGTTGGGCCTCTCTCCAGGAGGCGCTCAGTCAGACCCAGTGGTGACATGTGGCAAGACGCTCCTCGGGGCGCGTATTGCTTGGGCCTCTCTCCTGGATGCCCTCTGTCAGACCGAGTGTTGACATGTGGCAAGACTCTCCTCGGGGCGCATCTTGCTTGGGCTTCTCTCATGGAGGCCCTCAGGTAGACCCAGTGTTGACATGTGGCAAGATGCTCCTCCGGGCGCATCTTGCTTGGGCCTCTCTCCTGGAGGCCCTCAGTCAGACCCATTGTTGACATGTGGCAAGACGCTCCTCGGGGTGCGTCTTGCTTGGGCCTCTCTCCTGGAGGCGCTCAGTCAGACAGAGTGCTGACATAAGGCAAGACACTCCTCGGGGCGCGTCTTGCTTGGGCCTCTCTCATGGAGGCCCTCTGTCAGACCCAGTGTTGACATGTGTCAAGACGCTCCTCGGGGCGCGTCTTGCTTTGGCCTCTCTGCTGGAGGCACCCAGTCAGACCGAGTGCTGACATGTGGCAAGAAGCTCCTCGGGGCGCGTCTTGCTTGGGCTTCCCTCCTGGAGGCCCTCAGTAAGACCCATTGTTGACATGTGGCAAGACGCTCCTCGGGGCGCGTCTTGCTTGGGCCTCTCTCCAGAAGGCCCTCAATCAGACCCAGTTTTGACACGTGGCAAGACGCTCCTCGGGGCGCGTCTTGCTTGGGCCTCTCTCCTGGAGGCGCTCAGTCAGACTGAGTAGTGCCATGTGGCCAGACGCTCCTCGGGGCGTGTGTTGCTTGGGCCTCTCTCCTGGAGGCGCTCAGTCAGACCAAGTGGTGACATGTGGCAAGACACTCCTCGGGGCGCGTCTTGCTTGGGCCTCTCTCCTGGAGGCCCTCTGTCAGACCCAGTGTTGACATGTGTCAAGACGCTCCTCGGGGCGCATCTTGCTTGGGCTTCTCTCCTGGAGGCCCTCAGTCAGACCCATTGTTGACATAAGGCAAGACGCTCCTCGGGGCGCGTCTTGCTTGCGCTTCTCTCCTGGAGGTGCTAAGAAAGACCCAGTGTTGACATGTGACAAGACGCTCCTCGGGGCGCGTCTTGCTTGGGCCTCTCTCCTGGAGGCGCTCAGTCAGACCCAGTGTTGAAATGTGGCAAGACACTCCTCGGGGCGCGTCTTGCTTGGGCCTCTCTCCTGGACGCCCTCTGTCAGACCCAGTGTTGGCATGTGGCAAGACGCTCCTCAGGGCGCGTCTTGGTTGGGCCTCTCTCCAGGAGGCGCTCAGTCAGACCCAGTGGTGACATGTGGCAAGACGCTCCTCGGGGCGCGTATTGCTTGGGCCTCTCTCCTGGATGCCCTCTGTCAGACCGAGTGTTGACATGTGGCAAGACTCTCCTCGGGGCGCATCTTGCTTGGGCTTCTCTCATGGAGGCCCTCAGGTAGACCCAGTGTTGACATGTGTCAAGACGCTCCTCGGGGCGTGTCTTGCTTGGGCCTCTCTCCTGGAGGCGCTCAGTCAGACCCAGTGTTGACATGTGGCAAGACGCTCCTCGGGGCGCGTCTTGCTTGGGCTTCTCTCCTGGAGGCCCTCAGTCAGACCCATTGTTGACATGTGGCAAGACGCTCCTCGGGGCGCGTCTTGCTGGGGCTTCTCTCATGGAGGCACTCAGTCAGACCCAGTGTTGCCATGTGGCAATACGCTCCTCGGGGCGCGTCTTGCTTGGGCCTCTCTCCTGGAGGCGCTCAGTCAGACCCAGTGTTGACACGTGGCAAGATGCTCCTCGGGGCGCGTCTCTCTTGGGCCTCTCTCCTGGAGGCGCTCAGTCAGACCCAGTGTTGACATGTGGCAAGACGCTCCTCGGGGCTCGTCTTGCTTGGGCCTCTCTACTGGAGGCCCTCAGTCAGACCCATTGTTGACATGTGGCAAGACGCTCCTCAGGGTGCGTTTGCTTGGGCCTCTCTCCTGGAGGCGCTCAGTCAGACCCAGTGTTGACATGTGGCAAGACGCTCCTCGGGGCGCGTCTTGCTTGGGCGTCTCTCCTGGAGGCCCTCAGTCAGACCCATTGTTGACATGTGGCAAGATGCTCCTCGGGGAGCGTCTTGCTTGGGCCTCTCTCCTGGAGGCGCTCAGTCAGACCGAGTGCTGACATGTGGCAAGACGCTCCTCGGGGCGCGTCTTGCTGGGGCTTCTCTCATGGAGGCACTCAGTCAGACCCAGTGTTGACATGTGGCAAGACGCTCCTCGGGGCTCGTCTTGCTTGGGCCTCTCTCCTGGAGGCGCTCAGTCAGACCCAGTGGTGACACGTGGCAAGACGCTCCTCGGGGCGCGTCTTGCTTGGGCCTCTCTCCTGGAGGCGCTCAGTCAGACCCAGTGTTGACATGTGTCAAGACGCTCCTCGGGGCGCGTCTTGCTTTGGCCTCTCTCCTGGAGGCCCTCAGTAAGACCCATTGTTGACATGTGGCAAGACGCTCCTCGGGGCGCGTCTTGCTTGGGCCTCGCTCCAGAAGGCCCTCAATCAGACCCAGGTTTGACACATGGCAAGACGCTCCTCGGGGCGCGTCTTGCTTGGGCCTCTCTCCTGGAGGCGCTGAGTCAGACTGAGTAGAGACATGTGGCCTGACGCTCCTCGGGGCGCGTCTTGCTTGGGCCTCTCTCCTGGAGGCGCTCAGTCAGACCCAGTGGTGACATGTGGCAAGACACTCCTCGGGGCGCGTCTTGCTTGGGCCTCTCTCCTGGAGGCGCTCAGTCAGATCCATTGTTGACATGTGGCAAGACGCTCCTCGGGGCTCGTCTTGCTTGGGCCTCTCTCCTGGAGGCCCTCAGTCAGATCCATTGTTGACATGTGGCAAGACGCTCCTCGGGGTGCGTTTGCTTGGGCCTCTCTCCTGGAGGCGCTCAGTCAGACCCAGTGTTGACATGTGGCAAGACGCTCCTCGGGGCGCGTCTTGCTTGGGCTTCTCTCCTGGAGGCCCTCAGTCAGACCCATTGTTGACATGTGGCAAGATGCTCCTCGGGGCGCGTCTTGCTTTGGCCTCTCTCCTGGAGGCGCTCAGTCAGACCGAGTGCTGACATGTGGCAAGACGCTCCTCGGGGCGCGTCTTGCTGGGGCTTCTCTCATGGAGGCACTCAGTCAGACCCATTGTTTACATGTGGCAAGACCCTCCTCGGGGCGCGTCTTGCTTGGGCCTCGCTCCAGGAGGCCCTCAATCAGACCCAGTCTTGACACGTGGCAAGACGCTCCTCGGGGCGCGTCTTGCTTGGGCCTCTCTCCTGCAGGCGCTTAGTCAGACTGAGTAGTGACATGTGGCCTGACGCTCCTCGAGGCGCGTCTTGCTTGGGCCTCTCTCCTGGAGGCGCTCAGTCAGACCCAGTGGTGACATGTGTCAAGACACTCCTCGGGGCACGTCTTGCTTGGGCCTCTCTCCTGGAGGCCCTCTGTCAGACCCAGTGTTAACATGTGGCAAGACGCTCCTCCGAGCGCATCTTGCTTTGGCCTCTCTCCTGGAGGCGCTGAGTCAGACTGAGTAGTGACATGTGGCCTGACGCTCCTCGGGGCGCTTCTTGCTTGGGCCTCTCTCCTGGAGGCGCTCAGTCAGACCGAGTGCTGACATGTGGCAAGACGCTCCTCGGGGCGCGTCTTGCTGGGGCCTCTCTCCAGAAGGCCCTCATTCAGACCCTGCGTTGACACGTGGCAAGACGTTCATCGGGGCGCGTCTTGCTTGGGCCTCTCTCCTGGAGGCGCTCAGTCAGACTGACTAGTGACATGTGGCCTGACGCTCCTCGGGGCCCGTCTTGCTTGGGCCTCTCTCCTGGAAGCGCTCAGTCAGACCCAGTGTTGACATGTGGCAAGACGCTCCTCGGGGCGCGTCTTGCATGGGCTTCTCTCCTGGAGGCCCTCAGTCAGACCCATTGTTGACATGTGGCAAGACGCTCCTCGGGGCGCTTCTTGCTTGGGCCTCTCTCCTGGAGGCGCTCAGTCAGACCGAGTGCTGACATGTGGCAAGACGCTCCTCGGGGCGCGTCTTGCTGGGGCCTCTCTCCTGGAGGTGCTCAGTCAGACCAAGTGGTGACATGTGGCAAGACACTCCTCGGGGCGCGTCTTGCTTGGGCCTCTCTCCTGGAGGCCCTCTGTCAGACCCAGTGTTGACATGTGTCAAGACGCTCCTCGGGGCAAGACTTGCTTGGGCTTCTCTCCTGGAGGCCCTCAGTCAAACCCATTGTTGACATGTGGCAAGACGCTCCTCGGGGAGCGTATTGCTTGGGCCTCTCTCCTGGATGCCCTCTGTCAGACCGAGTGTTGACATGTGGCAAGACTCTCCTCGGTGCGCGTCTTGCTTGGGCTTCTCTCATGGAGGCCCTCAGTCAGACCCAGTCTTGACATGTGGCAAGACGCTCCTCTGGGCGCGTCTTGCTTGGGCTTCTCTCCTGGAGGCCCTCAGTCAGACCCATTGTTCACATGTGGCAAGGCGCTCCTCGGCGCACGTCTTGCTTGGGCCTCTCTCCTGGAGGCGCTCAGTCAGACCGAGTAGTGACATGTGGCAAGACGCTCCTCGGGGCGCGTCTTTCTTGGACCTCCCTCCTGGAGGCCCTCTGTCAGACCCAGTGGTGACACGTGGCAAGTCGCTCCTCGGGGCGCGTCTTGCTTGGGCCTCTCTCCTGGAGGAGCTCAGTCAGACCCAGTGGTGACACGTGGCAAGACGCTCCTCGGGGCGCATCTTGCTTGGGCCTCTCTCCTGGAGGCGATAAGTCAGACCCAGTGTTGACATGTGGCAAGACTCTCCTCGGGGCGCGTCTTGCTTGGGCTTCTCTCATGGAGGCCCTCAGTCAGACCCAGTGTTGACATGTCTCAAGACGCTCCTCGGGGCGTGTCTTGCTTGGGCCTCTCTCCTGGAGGCGCTCAGTCAGACCCAGTGTTGACATGTGGCAAGACGCTCCTCGGGGCGCTTCTTGCTTGGGCTTCTCTCCTGGAGGCCCTTAGTCAGACCCATTGTTGACATGTGGCAAGACGCTTCTCGGGGCACGTCTAGCTTGGGCCTCTCTCCTGGAGGCGCTCAGTCAGACCGAGTAGTGACATGTGGCAAGACGCTCCTTGGGGCACGTCTTGCTGGGGCTTCTCTCATGGAGGCACTCAGTCAGACCCAGTGTTGACATGTGGCAAGACGCTCCTCGGGGCGTGTCTTGCTTGGGCCTCTCTCCTGGAGGCGCTCAGTCAGACCCAGTGTTGACATGTGGCAAGACGCTCCTCGGGGCACTTCTTGCTTGGGCTTCTTTCCTGGAGGCCCTCATTCAGACCCATTGTTGACATGTGGCAAGACGCTCCTCGGGGCACGTCTTGCTTGGGCCTCTCTCCTGGAGGCGCTCAGTCAGAATGAGTAGTGACATGTGACAAGACGCTCCTCGGGGCGCGTCTTGCTGGGGCTTCTCTCATGGAGGCACTCAGTCAGACCCAGTGTTGACATGTGGCAAGACGCTCCTCGGGGCGCGTGTTGCTTGAACCTCTCTCCTGGAGGCGCTCAGTCAGACCGAGTAGTGACATGTGGCAAGACGCTCCTCGGGGCGCGTCTTGCTTGGGCCTCTCTCCTGGAGGCGCTCAGTCAGACCCAGTGCTGACATGTGGCAAGACGCTCCTCGGGGCGCGTTTTGCTGGGGCCTCTCTCCTGGGGGCGCTCAGTCAGACCCAGTGTTGACATGTGTCAAGACGCTCCTCGGGCGTTTCTTTCTTGGGCCTCTCTCCTGGAGGCGCTCAGTCAGACCCAGTGTTGACATGTGACAAGACGCTCCTCGGGGCGCGTCTTGCTTGGGCCTCTCTCCTGGAGGCGCTCAGTCAGACCCAGAGGTGACATGTGGCAAGACGCTCCTCTGGCCTCTTTCCTGGAGGCGCTCAGTCAGACCCAGTGTTGACATGTGGCAAGACGCTCCTCGGGGCACGTCTTGCTTGGGCCTCTCTCCTGGAGGTGCTAAGTCAGACCCAGTGTTGACATGTGGCAAGACGCTCCTCGGGGCACGTCTTGCTTGGGCCTCTCTCCTGGAGGCGCTCAGTCAGACCCAGAGGAGACATGTGTCAAGACGCTCCTCTGGGCGCGTCTTGTTTGGGCCTCTCTCCTGGAGGCGCTCAGTCAGACCGAGTGCTGACGTGTGGCAAGACGCTCCTCCGGGCGCGTCTTGCTTGGGCCTCTCTCCTGGAGGCGCTCAGTCAGACCCAGTGTTGACATGTGGCAAGACGCTCCTCGGGGCGCGTCTTGCTGGGGCTTCTCTCATGGAGGCACTCAGTCAGACCCAGTGTTGACATGTGGCAAGACGCTCCTCGGGGCACTTCTTGCTTGGGCCTTTCTCCTGGAGGCGCTCAGTTAGACCCAGAGGAGACATGTGTCAAGACGCTCCTCGGGGCGCGTCTTGCTTGGGCCTCTCTCCTGGAGGCGCTCAGTCAGACCGAGTGCTGACATGTGGCAAGACGCTCCTCGAGGCGCTTCTTGCTTGGGCCTCTCTCCTGGAGGCGCTCAGTCAGACCGAGTGCTGACATGTGGTAAGAAGCTCCTCGGGGCGTGTTTTGCTGGGGCCTCTCTCCTGGAGGGGCTCAGTCAGACCCAGTGTTGACATGTGTCAAGACGCTCCTCGGGGCGCGTCTTGCTTGGGCCTCTCTCCTGGAGGCGCTCAGTCAGACCCAGTGCTGACATGTGGCAAGACGCTCCTCGGGGCGCGTCTTACTTGGGCCTCTCTCCTGGAGGTGCTCAGTCAGACCCAGTGTTGACATGTGGCAAGACGCTCCTCGGGGCGCGTCTTGCTTGGGCCTCTCTCCTGGAGGCGCTCAGTCAGACCCAGTGGTGACACGTGGAAAGACGCTCCTCGGGGCGCGTCTTGCTTGGGCCTCTCTCCTGGAGGCGCTCAGTCAGACCCAGTGTTGACACGTGGCAAGACGCTCCTCGGGGCGCGTCTTGCTTGGGCCTCTCTCCTGGAGGCGCTCAGTCAGACCCAGTGCTGACATGTGGCAAGACGCTCCTCGGGGAGCGTATTGCTTGGGCCTCTCTCCTGGATGCCCTCTGTCAGACCGAGTGTTGACATGTGGCAAGACTCTCCTCGGTGCGCGTCTTGCTTGGGCTTCTCTCATGGAGGCCCTCAGTCAGACCCAGTCTTGACATGTGTCAAGACGCTCCTCGGGGCGTGTCTTGCTTGGGCCTCTTTCCTGGAGGCGCTCAGTCAGACCCAGTGTTGACATGTGGCAAGACGCTCCTCTGGGCGCGTCTTGCTTGGGCTTCTCTCCTGGAGGCCCTCAGTCAGACCCATTGTTCACATGTGGCAAGGCGCTCCTCGGCGCACGTCTTGCTTGGGCCTCTCTCCTGGAGGCGCTCAGTCAGACCGAGTAGTGACATGTGGCAAGACGCTCCTCGGGGCGCGTCTTTCTTGGACCTCCCTCCTGGAGGCCCTCTGTCAGACCCAGTGGTGACACGTGGCAAGTCGCTCCTCGGGGCGCGTCTTGCTTGGGCCTCTCTCCTGGAGGAGCTCAGTCAGACCCAGTGGTGACACGTGGCAAGACGCTCCTCGGGGCGCATCTTGCTTGGGCCTCTCTCCTGGAGGCGATAAGTCAGACCCAGTGTTGACATGTGGCAAGACTCTCCTCGGGGCGCGTCTTGCTTGGGCTTCTCTCATGGAGGCCCTCAGTCAGACCCAGTGTTGACATGTCTCAAGACGCTCCTCGGGGCGTGTCTTGCTGGGGCTTCTCTCATGGAGGCACTCAGTCAGACCCAGTGTTGACATGTGGCAAGACGCTCCTCGGGGCGTGTCTTGCTTGGGCCTCTCTCCTGGAGGCGCTCAGTCAGACCCAGTGTTGACATGTGGCAAGACGCTCCTCGGGGCGCTTCTTGCTTGGGCTTCTTTCCTGGAGGCCCTCATTCAGACCCATTGTTGACATGTGGCAAGACGCTCCTCGGGGCACGTCTTGCTTGGGCCTCTCTCCTGGAGGCGCTCAGTCAGACTGAGTAGTGACATGTGACAAGACGCTCCTCGGGGCGCGTCTTGCTGGGGCTTCTCTCATGGAGGCACTCAGTCAGACCCAGTGTTGACATGTGGCAAGACGCTCCTCGGGGCGCGTGTTGCTTGAACCTCTCTCCTGGAGGCGCTCAGTCAGACCGAGTAGTGACATGTGGCAAGACGCTCCTCGGGGCGCGTCTTGCTTGGGCCTCTCTCCTGGAGGCGCTCAGTCAGACCCAGTGCTGACATGTGGCAAGACGCTCCTCGGGGCGCGTTTTGCTGGGGCCTCTCTCCTGGGGGCGCTCAGTCAGACCCAGTGTTGACATGTGTCAAGACGCTCCTCGGGCGTTTCTTTCTTGGGCCTCTCTCCTGGAGGCGCTCAGTCAGACCCAGTGTTGACATGTGACAAGACGCTCCTCGGGGCGCGTCTTGCTTGGGCCTCTCTCCTGGAGGCGCTCAGTCAGACCCAGAGGTGACATGTGGCAAGACGCTCCTCTGGCCTCTTTCCTGGAGGCGCTCAGTCAGACCCAGTGTTGACATGTGGCAAGACGCTCCTCGGGGCACGTCTTGCCTGGGCCTCTCTCCTGGAGGTGCTAAGTCAGACCCAGTGTTGACATGTGGCAAGACGCTCCTCGGGGCACGTCTTGCTTGGGCCTCTCTCCTGGAGGCGCTCAGTCAGACCCAGAGGAGACATGTGTCAAGACGCTCCTCTGGGCGCGTCTTGTTTGGGCCTCTCTCCTGGAGGCGCTCAGTCAGACCGAGTGCTGACGTGTGGCAAGACGCTCCTCGGGGCGCGTCTTGCTGGGGCTTCTCTCATGGAGGCACTCAGTCAGACCCAGTGTTGACATGTGGCAAGACGCTCCTCGGGGCACTTCTTGCTTGGGCCTTTCTCCTGGAGGCGCTCAGTTAGACCCAGAGGAGACATGTGTCAAGACGCTCCTCGGGGCGCGTCTTGCTTGGGCCTCTCTCCTGGAGGCGCTCAGTCAGAACGAGTGCTGACATGTGGCAAGACGCTCCTCGAGGCGCTTCTTGCTTGGGCCTCTCTCCTGGAGGCGCTCAGTCAGACCGAGTGCTGACATGTGGTAAGAAGCTCCTCGGGGCGTGTTTTGCTGGGGCCTCTCTCCTGGAGGGGCTCAGTCAGACCCAGTGTTGACATGTGTCAAGACGCTCCTCGGGGCGCGTCTTGCTTGGGCCTCTCTCCTGGAGGCGCTCAGTCAGACCCAGTGCTGACATGTGGCAAGACGCTCCTCGGGGCGCGTCTTACTTGGGCCTCTCTCCTGGAGGTGCTCAGTCAGACCCAGTGTTGACATGTGGCAAGACGCTCCTCGGGGCGCGTCTTGCTTGGGCCTCTCTCCTGGAGGCGCTCAGTCAGACCCAGTGGTGACACGTGGAAAGACGCTCCTCGGGGCGCGTCTTGCTTGGGCCTCTCTCCTGGAGGCGCTCAGTCAGACCCAGTGTTGACACGTGGCAAGACGCTCCTCGGGGCGCGTCTTGCTTGGGCCTCTCTCCTGGAGGCGCTCAGTCAGACCCAGTGCTGACATGTGGCAAGACGCTCCTCGGGGAGCGTATTGCTTGGGCCTCTCTCCTGGATGCCCTCTGTCAGACCGAGTGTTGACATGTGGCAAGACTCTCCTCGGTGCGCGTCTTGCTTGGGCTTCTCTCATGGAGGCCCTCAGTCAGACCCAGTCTTGACATGTGTCAAGACGCTCCTCGGGGCGTGTCTTGCTTGGGCCTCTTTCCTGGAGGCGCTCAGTCAGACCCAGTGTTGACATGTGGCAAGACGCTCCTCTGGGCGCGTCTTGCTTGGGCTTCTCTCCTGGAGGCCCTCAGTCAGACCCATTGTTCACATGTGGCAAGGCGCTCCTCGGCGCACGTCTTGCTTGGGCCTCTCTCCTGGAGGCGCTCAGTCAGACCGAGTAGTGACATGTGGCAAGACGCTCCTCGGGGCGCGTCTTTCTTGGACCTCCCTCCTGGAGGCCCTCTGTCAGACCCAGTGGTGACACGTGGCAAGTCGCTCCTCGGGGCGCGTCTTGCTTGGGCCTCTCTCCTGGAGGAGCTCAGTCAGACCCAGTGGTGACACGTGGCAAGACGCTCCTCGGGGCGCATCTTGCTTGGGCCTCTCTCCTGGAGGCGATAAGTCAGACCCAGTGTTGACATGTGGCAAGACTCTCCTCGGGGCGCGTCTTGCTTGGGCTTCTCTCATGGAGGCCCTCAGTCAGACCCAGTGTTGACATGTCTCAAGACGCTCCTCGGGGCGTGTCTTGCTTGGGCCTCTCTCCTGGAGGCGCTCAGTCAGACCCAGTGTTGACATGTGGCAAGACGCTCCTCGGGGCGCTTCTTGCTTGGGCTTCTCTCCTGGAGGCCCTTAGTCAGACCCAGCGTTGACATGTGGCAAGACGCTTCTCGGGGCACGTCTAGCTTGGGCCTCTCTCCTGGAGGCGCTCAGTCAGACCGAGTAGTGACATGTGGCAAGACGCTCCTCGGGGCGTGTCTTGCTTGGGCCTCTCTCCTGGAGGCGCTCAGTCAGACCCAGTGTTGACATGTGGCAAGACGCTCCTCGGGGCGCTTCATGCTTGGGCTTCTTTCCTGGAGGCCCTCATTCAGACCCATTGTTGACATGTGGCAAGACGCTCCTCGGGGCACGTCTTGCTTGGGCCTCTCTCCTGGAGGCGCTCAGTCAGACTGAGTAGTGACATGTGACAAGACGCTCCTCGGGGCGCGTCTTGCTGGGGCTTCTCTCATGGAGGCACTCAGTCAGACCCAGTGTTGACATGTGTCAAGACGCTCCTCGGGCGTTTCTTTCTTGGGCCTCTCTCCTGGAGGCGCTCAGTCAGACCCAGTGTTGACATGTGACAAGACGCTCCTCGGGGCGCGTCTTGCTTGGGCCTCTCTCCTGGAGGCGCTCAGTCAGACCCAGAGGTGACATGTGGCAAGACGCTCCTCTGGCCTCTTTCCTGGAGGCGCTCAGTCAGACCCAGTGTTGACATGTGGCAAGACGCTCCTCGGGGCACGTCTTGCTTGGGCCTCTCTCCTGGAGGTGCTAAGTCAGACCCAGTGTTGACATGTGGCAAGACGCTCCTCGGGGCACGTCTTGCTTGGGCCTCTCTCCTGGAGGCGCTCAGTCAGACCCAGAGGAGACATGTGTCAAGACGCTCCTCTGGGCGCGTCTTGTTTGGGCCTCTCTCCTGGAGGCGCTCAGTCAGACCGAGTGCTGACATGTGGCAAGACGCTCCTCCGGGCGCGTCTTGCTTGGGCCTCTCTCCTGGAGGTGCTCAGTCAGACCCAGTGTTGACATGTGGCAAGACGCTCCTCGGGGCGCGTCTTGCTGGGGCTTCTCTCATGGAGGCACTCAGTCAGACCCAGTGTTGACATGTGGCAAGACGCTCCTCGGGGCACTTCTTGCTTGGGCCTTTCTCCTGGAGGCGCTCAGTTAGACCCAGAGGAGACATGTGTCAAGACGCTCCTCGGGGCGCGTCTTGCTTGGGCCTCTCTCCTGGAGGCGCTCTTTCAGACGGAGTGCTGACATGTGGCAAGACGCTCCTCGGGGCGCTTCTTGCTTGGGCCTCTCTCCTGGAGGCGCTCAGTCAGACCGAGTGCTGACATGTGGTAAGAAGCTCCTCGGGGCGTGTTTTGCTGGGGCCTCTCTCCTGGAGGGGCTCAGTCAGACCCAGTGTTGACATGTGTCAAGACGCTCCTCGGGGCGCGTCTTGCTTGGGCCTCTCTCCTGGAGGCGCTCAGTCAGACCCAGAGGTGACATGTGGCAAGACGCTCCTCGAGCCTCTCTCCTGGAGGCGCTCAGTCAGACCCAGTGTTGACATGTGGCAAGACGCTCCTCGGGGCACGTCTTGCTTTGGCCTCTCTCCTGGAGATGCTCAATCAGACCCCGTGTTGACATGTGGCAAGACGCTCCTCGGGGTGCGTCTTGCTGGGGCTTCTCTCACGGAGGCACTCAGTCAGACCCAGTGTTGACATGTGGCAAGACGCTCCTCGGGGCACGTCTTGCATCGGCCTCTCTCCTGGAGGCGCTCAGTCAGACCCAGAGGAGACATGTGTCAAGACGCTCCTCGGGGCGCGTCTTGCTTGGGCCTCTCTCCTGGAGGCGCTCAGTCAGACCGAGTGCTGACATGTGGCAAGACGCTCCTCGGGGCGCGTCTTGCTTGGGCCTCTCTCCTGGAGGCGCTCAGTCAGACCCAGTGTTGACATGTGGCAAGACGCTACTTTGGGCACGTCTTGCTTGGGCCTCTCTCCTGGAGGCGCTCAGTCAGACCGAGTGCTGACATGTGGCAAGACGCTCCTCGGGGCGCGTCTTGCTTGGGCTTCTCTCCTGGAGGCCCTCAGTCAGACCCATTGTTGACATGTGGAAAGACGCTCCTCGGGGCGCGTCTTATTTGGGCTTCTCTCCTGGAGGCCCTCAGTCAGACCCATTGTTGACATGTGGCAAGATGCTCCTCGGGGCGCGTCTTGCTTGGGCCTCTCTCCTTGAGGCCCTCTGTCAGACCAAGTGTTGACACGTGGCAAGACGCTGCTCCGGGCGCGTCTTGCTTGGGCCTCTCTCCTGGAGGCGCTCAGTCAGACCCAGTGTTGACATGTGGCAAGACGCTCCTTGGGGCGCATCTTGCTTGGGCCTCTCTCCTGGAGGCGCTCAGTCAGACCGAGAGCTGACATGTGGCAAAACGCTCCTCGGAGCGCATCTTGCTGGGGCTTCTCTCATGGAGGCACTCAGTCATACCCAGTGTTGACATGTGGCAAGACGCTCCTCAGGGCGTTTCTTGCTTGGTTCTCTCTCCTGGAGGCGCTCAGTCAGACCCAGTGTTGACATGTGACAAGACGCTCCTCGGGGCGCGTCTTGCTTGGGCCTCTCTCCTGGAGGTGCTCAGTCAGACCCAGAGGTGACATGTGGCAAGATGCTCCTCGGGGCACGTCTTGCTTGGGCCTTTCTCCTGGAGGCGCTCAGTTAGACCCAGAGGAGACATGTGTCAAGACGCTCCTCGGGGCGCGTCTTGCTTGGACCTCTCTCCTGGAGGCGCTCAGTCAGACCGAGTGCTGACATGTGGCAAGACGCTCCTCGGGGCGCTTCTTGCTTGGGCCTCTCTCCTGGAGGCGCTCAGTCAGACCGAGTGCTGACATGTGGTAAGAAGCTCCTCGGGGCGCGTTTTGCTGGGGCCTCTCTCCTGGAGGCGCTCAGTCAGACCCAGTGTTGACATGTGTCAAGACGCTCCTCGGGCGTTTCTTGCTTGAGCCTCTCTCCTGGAGGCGCTCAGTCAGACCCAGTGTTGACATGTGACAAGACGCTCCTCGGGGCGCGTCTTGCTTGGGCCTCTCTCCTGGAGGCGCTCAGTCAGACCCAGAGGTGACATGTGGCAAGACGCTCCTCGGGCCTCTCTCCTGGAGGCGCTCAGTCAGACCCAGTGTTGACATGTGGCAAGACGCTCCTCGGGGCACGTCTTGCTTGGGCCTCTCTCCTGGAGATGCTCAATCAGACCCATTGTTGACTTGTGGCAAGACGCTCCTCGGGGCGCGTCTTGCTGGGGCTTCTCTCATGGAGGCACTCAGTGAGACCCAGTGTTGACATGTGACAAGACGCTCCTCGGGGCGCGTCTTGCTTGGGCCTCTCTCCTGGAGGCGCTCAGTCAGACCGAGTGCTGACATGTGGCAAGACGCTCCTCCGGGCGCGTCTTGTTTGGGCCTCTCTCCTGGAGGCGCTCAGTCAGACCCAGTGTTCACATGTAGCAAGACGCTCCTTGGGGCACGTCTTGCTTGGGCCTCTCTCCTGGAGGTGCTCAGTCAGACCGAGTGCTGACATGTGGCAAGATGCTCCTCGGGGCGCGTCTTGCTTCGGCTTCTCTCCTGGAGGCCCTCAGTCAGACCCATTGTTGACATGTGGCAAGACGCTCCTCGGGGCGCGTCTTATTTGGGCCTCTCTCCTGGAGGCGCTCAGTAAGACCGAGTGCTGACATGTGGCAAGACGCTCCTCGGGGCGCGTCTTGCTTGGGCTTCTCTCCTGGAGGCCCTCAGTCAGACCCATTGTTGACATGTGGCAAGATGCTCCTCGGGGCGCGTCTTGCTTGGGCCTCTCTCCATGAGGCCCTCTGTCAGACCCAGTGTTGACACGTGGCAAGAGGCTCCTCCGGGCGCGTCTTGCTTGGGCCTCTCTCCTGGAGGCGCTCAGTCAGACCCAGTGTTGACATGTGGCAAGACGCTCCTTGGGGCGCATCTTGCTTGGGCCTCTCTCCTGGAGGCGGCCAGTCAGACCGAGAGCTGACATGTGGCAAGACGCTCCTCGGAGCGCGTCTTGCTGGGGCTTCTCTCATGGAGGCACTCAGTCAGATCCAGTGTTGACATGTGGCAAGACGCTCCTCAGGGCGTTTCTTGCTTGGGTCTCTCTCCTGGAGGCGCTCAGTCAGACCCAGTGTTTACATGTGACAAGACGCTCCTCGGGGCGCGTCTTGCTTGGGCCTCTCTCCTGGAGGTGCTCAGTCAGACCCAGAGGTGACATGTGGCAAGACGCTCCTCGGGGCGCGTCTTGCTTGGGCCTCTCTCCTGGAGAAGCTCAGTCAGACCCAGTGTTGACATGTGGCAAGATGCTCCTCGGGGCGCGTCTTGCTTGGGCCTCTCTCCTGGAGGCGCTCAGTCAGACCGAGTGCTGACCTGTGGCAAGACGCTCCTTGGGGCGCGTCTTGCTTGGGCTTCTCTCCTGGAGGCCCCTTAGTCAGACCCATTGTTGACATGTGGCAAGACGCTCCTCGGGGCGCGTCTTGCTTGGGCCTCTCTCCTGGAGGCGCTCAGTCAGACCGAGTGCTGACATGTGGCAAGAAGCTCCTCGGGGTGCGTCTTGCTTGGGCTTCTCTCCTTTAGGCCCTCAGTCAGACCCATTGTTGACATGTGGCAAGACGCTCCTCGGGGCGCGTCTTGCTTGGGCCTCTCTCCAGAAGGCCCTCAATCAGACCCAGTGTTGACACGTCGCAAGACGCTCCTCGGGGTGCGTCTTGCTTGGGCCTCTCTCCTGGAGGCGCTCAGTCAGACCCAGTGGTGACATGTGGCAAGACACTCCTCGGGGCGCGTCTTGCTGGGGCTTCTCTCATGGAGGCACTCAGTCATACCCAGTGTTGACATGTGGCAAGACGCTGCTCAGGGCGTTTCTTGTTTGGGTCTCTCTCCTGGAGGCGCTCAGTCAGACCCAGTGTTGACATGTGGCAAGACGCTCCTCGGGGCGCGTCTTGCTTGGGCCTCTCTCCTGGAGAAGCTCAGTCAGACCCAGTGTTGACATGTGGCAAGACGCTCCTCGGGGCGCGTCTTGCTTGGGCCTCTCTCCTGGAGGCGCTCAGTCAGATCGAGTGCTGACCTGTGGCAAGACGCTCCTTGGGGCGCGTCTTGCTTGGGCTTCTCTCCTGGAGGCCCCTTAGTCAGACCCATTGTTGACATGTGGCAAGACGCTCCTCGGGGCGCGTCTTGCTGGGGCTTCTCTCATGGAGGCACTCAGTCAGACCCAGTGTTGACATGTGGCAAGATGCTCCTCGGGGCACGTCTTGCTTGGGCCTTTCTCCTGGAGGCGCTCAGTTAGACCCAGAGGAGACATGTGTCAAGACGCTCCTGGGGGCGCGTCTTGCTTGGACCTCTCTCCTGGAGGCGCTCAGTCAGACCGAGTGCTGACATGTGGCAAGACGCTCCTCGGGGCGCTTCTTGCTTGGGCCTCTCTCCTGGAGGCGCTCAGTCAGACCGAGTGCTGACATGTGGTAAGAAGCTCCTCGGGGCGCGTTTTGCTGGGGCCTCTCTCCTGGAGGCGCTCAGTCAGACCCAGTGTTGACATGTGTCAAGACGCTCCTCGGGCGTTTCTTGCTTGGGCCTCTCTCCTGGAGGCGCTCAGTCAGACCCAGTGTTGACATGTGACAAGACGCTCCTCGGGGCGCGTCTTGCTTGGGCCTCTCTCCTGGAGGCGCTCAGTCAGACCCAGAGGTGACATGTGGCAAGACGCTCCTCGGGCCTCTCTCCTGGAGGCGCTCAGTCAGACCCAGTGTTGACATGTGGCAAGACGCTCCTCGGGGCACGTCTTGCTTGGGCCTCTCTCCTGGAGATGCTCAATCAGACCCATTGTTGACATGTGGCAAGACGCTCCTCGGGGCGCGTCTTGCTGGGGCTTCTCTCATGGAGGCACTCAGTCAGACCCAGTGTTGACATGTGACAAGACGCTCCTCGGGGCGCGTCTTGCTTGGGCCTCTCTCCTGGAGGCGCTCAGTCAGACCGAGTGCTGACATGTGGCAAGACGCTCCTCCGGGCGCGTCTTGTTTGGGCCTCTCTCCTGGAGGCGCTCAGTCAGACCCAGTGTTAACATGTAGCAAGACGCTCCTTGGGGCACGTCTTGCTTGGGCCTCTCTCCTGGAGGCGCGCAGTCAGACCCAGTGTTGACATGTGGCAAGATGCTCCTCGGGGCGCGTCTTGCTTGGGCCTCTCTCCTGGAGGCGCTCAGTCAGACCGAGTGCTGACCTGTGGCAAGACGCTCCTTGGGGCGCGTCTTGCTTGGGCTTCTCTCCTGTAGGCCCCTTAGTCAGACCCATTGTTGACATGTGGCAAGACGCTCCTCGGGGCGCGTCTTGCTTGGGCCTCTCTCCTGGAGGCGCTCAGTCAGACCGAGTGCTGACATGTGGCAAGAAGCTCCTCGGGGCGCGTCTTGCTTGGGCTTCTCTCCTTTAGGCCCTCAGTCAGACCCATTGTTGACATGTGGCAAGACGCTCCTCGGGGCGCGTCTTGCTTGGGCCTCTCTCCAGAAGGCCCTCAATCAGACCCAGTGTTGACACGTCGCAAGACGCTCCTCGGGGCGCGTCTTGCTTGGGCCTCTCTCCTGGAGGCGCTCAGTCAGACCCAGTGATGACATGTGGCAAGACGCTCCTCGGGGCGCGTATTGCTTGGGCCTCTCTCCTGGATGCCCTCTGTCAGACCCAGTGTTGACATGTGTCAAGACGCTCCTCGGGGCGTGTCTTGCTTGGGCCTCTCTCCTGGAGGCGCTCAGTCAGACCCAGTGTTGACATGTGGCAAGACACTCCTCGGGGCGCTTCTTGCTTGGGCTTCTTTCCTGGAGGCCCTCCGTCAGACCCATTGTTGACATGTGGCAAGACGCTCCTCGGGGCACGTCTTGCTTGGGCCTCTCTCCTGGAGGCGCGCAGTCAGACCGAGTAGTGACATGTGACAAGACACTCCTCGGGGCGCGTCTTGCTGGGGCTTCTCTCATGGAGGCACTCAGTCAGACCCAGTGTTGACATGTGGCAAGACGCTCCTCGGGGCGCGTGTTGCTTCGACCTCTCTCCTGGAGGCGCTCAGTCAGACCGAGTAGTGACATGTGGCAAGACGCTCCTCGGGGCGCGTCTTGCTTGGGCCTCTCTCCTGGAGGCGCTCAGTCAGACCCAGTGTTGACATGTGGCAAGACGCTCCTCGGGGCACGTCTTGCTTGTGCTTCTCTCCTGGAGGCCCTCAGTCAGTCCCATTGTTGACATGTGGCAAGACGCTCCTCGGGGCGCTTCTTTCTTGGGCCTCTCTCCTGGAGGCGCTCAGTCAGACCGAGTGCTGACATGTGGCAAGACGCTCCTCGGGGCGCGTCTTGCTTGGGCTTCTCTCCTGGAGGCCCTCAGTCAGACCCATTGTTGACATGTGGCAAGATGCTCCTCGGGGCGCGTCTTGCTTGGGCCTCTCTCCTTGAGGCCCTCTGTCAGACCCAGTGTTGACACGTGGCAAGACGCTCCTCCGGGCGCGTCTTGCTTGGGCCTCTCTCCTGGAGGCGCTCAGTCAGACCCAGTGTTGACATGTGGCAAGAAGCTCCTCGGGGTGCGTCTTGCTTGGGCTTCTCTCCTTTAGGCCCTCAGTCAGACCCATTGTTGACATGTGGCAAGACGCTCCTCGGGGCGCGTCTTGCTTGGGCCTCTCTCCAGAAGGCCCTCAATCAGACCCAGTGTTGACACGTCGCAAGACGCTCCTCGGGGTGCGTCTTGCTTGGGCCTCTCTCCTGGAGGCGCTCAGTCAGACCGAGTGCTGACATGTGGCAAGAAGCTCCTCGGGGTGCGTCTTGCTTGGGCTTCTCTCCTTTAGGCCCTCAGTCAGACCCATTGTTGACATGTGGCAAGACGCTCCTCGGGGCGCGTCTTGCTTGGGCCTCTCTCCAGAAGGCCCTCAATCAGACCCAGTGTTGACACGTCGCAAGACGCTCCTCGGGGTGCGTCTTGCTTGGGCCTCTCTCCTGGAGGCGCTCAGTCAGACCCAGTGGTGACATGTGGCAAGACACTCCTCGGGGCGCGTCTTGCTGGGGCTTCTCTCATGGAGGCACTCAGTCATACCCAGTGTTGACATGTGGCAAGACGCTCCTCAGGGCGTTTCTTGTTTGGGTCTCTCTCCTGGAGGCGCTCAGTCAGACCCAGTGTTGACATGTGACAAGACGCTCCTCGGGGCGCGTCTTGCTTGGGCCTCTCTCCTGGAGGTGCTCAGTCAGACCCAGAGGTGACATGTGGCAAGACGCTCCTCGGGGCGCGTCTTGCTTGGGCCTCTCTCCTGGAGAAGCTCAGTCAGACCCAGTGTTGACATGTGGCAAGACGCTCCTCGGGGCGCGTCTTGCTTGGGCCTCTCTCCTGGAGAAGCTCAGTCAGACCCAGTGTTGACATGTGGCAAGACGCTCCTCGGGGCGCGTCTTGCTTGGGCCTCTCTCCTGGAGGCGCTCAGTCAGATCGAGTGCTGACCTGTGGCAAGACGCTCCTTGGGGCGCGTCTTGCTTGGGCTTCTCTCCTGGAGGCCCCTTAGTCAGACCCATTGTTGACATGTGGCAAGACGCTCCTCGGGGCGCGTCTTTCTGGGGCTTCTCTCATGGAGGCACTCAGTCAGACCCAGTGTTGACATGTGGCAAGATGCTCCTCGGGGCACGTCTTGCTTGGGCCTTTCTCCTGGAGGCGCTCAGTTAGACCCAGAGGAGACATGTGTCAAGACGCTCCTGGGGGCGCGTCTTGCTTGGACCTCTCTCCTGGAGGCGCTCAGTCAGACCGAGTGCTGACATGTGGCAAGACGCTCCTCGGGGCGCTTCTTGCTTGGGCCTCTCTCCTGGAGGCGCTCAGTCAGACCGAGTGCTGACATGTGGTAAGAAGCTCCTCGGGGCGCGTTTTGCTGGGGCCTCTCTCCTGGAGGCGCTCAGTCAGACCCAGTGTTGACATGTGTCAAGACGCTCCTCGGGCGTTTCTTGCTTGGGCCTCTCTCCTGGAGGCGCTCAGTCAGACCCAGTGTTGACATGTGACAAGACGCTCCTCGGGGCGCGTCTTGCTTGGGCCTCTCTCCTGGAGGCGCTCAGTCAGACCCAGAGGTGACATGTGGCAAGACGCTCCTCGGGGCACGTCTTGCTTGGGCCTCTCTCCTGGAGATGCTCAATCAGACCCATTGTTGACATGTGGCAAGACGCTCCTCGGGGCGCGTCTTGCTGGGGCTTCTCTCATGGAGGCACTCAGTCAGACCCAGTGTTGACATGTGACAAGACGCTCCTCGGGGCGCGTCTTGCTTGGGCCTCTCTCCTGGAGGCGCTCAGTCAGACCGAGTGCTGACATGTGGCAAGACGCTCCTCCGGGCGCGTCTTGTTTGGGCCTCTCTCCTGGAGGCGCTCAGTCAGACCCAGTGTTAACATGTAGCAAGACGCTCCTCGGGGCGCGTATTGCTTGGGCCTCTCTCCTGGATGCCCTCTGTCAGACCCAGTGTTGACATGTGTCAAGACGCTCCTCGGGGCGTGTCTTGCTTGGGCCTCTCTCCTGGAGGCGCTCAGTCAGACCCAGTGTTGACATGTGGCAAGACACTCCTCGGGGCGCTTCTTGCTTGGGCTTCTTTCCTGGAGGCCCTCCGTCAGACCCATTGTTGACATGTGGCAAGACGCTCCTCGGGGCACGTCTTGCTTGGGCCTCTCTCCTGGAGGCGCGCAGTCAGACCGAGTAGTGACATGTGACAAGACACTCCTCGGGGCGCGTCTTGCTGGGGCTTCTCTCATGGAGGCACTCAGTCAGACCCAGTGTTGACATGTGGCAAGACGCTCCTCGGGGCGCGTGTTGCTTCGACCTCTCTCCTGGAGGCGCTCAGTCAGACCGAGTAGTGACATGTGGCAAGACGCTCCTCGGGGCGCGTCTTGCTTGGGCCTCTCTCCTGGAGGCGCTCAGTCAGACCCAGTGTTGACATGTGGCAAGACGCTCCTCGGGGCACGTCTTGCTTGTGCTTCTCTCCTGGAGGCCCTCAGTCAGTCCCATTGTTGACATGTGGCAAGACGCTCCTCGGGGCGCTTCTTTCTTGGGCCTCTCTCCTGGAGGCGCTCAGTCAGACCGAGTGCTGACATGTGGCAAGACGCTCCTCGGGGCGCGTCTTGCTTGGGCTTCTCTCCTGGAGGCCCTCAGTCAGACCCATTGTTGACATGTGGCAAGATGCTCCTCGGGGCGCGTCTTGCTTGGGCCTCTCTCCTTGAGGCCCTCTGTCAGACCCAGTGTTGACACGTGGCAAGACGCTCCTCCGGGCGCGTCTTGCTTGGGCCTCTCTCCTGGAGGCGCTCAGTCAGACCCAGTGTTGACATGTGGCAAGACGCTCCTTGGGGCGCATCTTGCTTGGGCCTCTCTCCTGGAGGCGCTCAGTCAGACCGAGAGCTGACATGTGGCAAGACGCTCCTCGGAGCGCGTCTTGCTGGGGCTTCTCTCATGGAGGCACTCAGTCAGACCCAGTGTTGACATGTGGCAAGACGCTCCTCAGGGCGTTTCTTGCTTGGGTCTCTCTCCTGGAGGCGCTCAGTCAGACCCAGTGTTGACATGTGACAAGACGCTCCTCGGGGCTCGTCTTGCTTGGGCCTCTCTCCTGGAGGTGCTCAGTCAGACCCAGAGGTGACATGTGGCAAGACGCTCCTCGGGGTGCGTCTTGCTTGGGCCTCTCTCCTGGAGGCGCTCAGTCAGACCGAGTGCTGACCTGTGGCAAGACGCTCCTTGGGGCGCGTCTTGCTTGGGCTTCTCTCCTGGAGGCCCCTTAGTCAGACCCATTGTTGACATGTGGCAAGACGCTCCTCGGGGTGCGTCTTGCTTGGGCCTCTCTCCTGGAGGCGCTCAGTCAGACCGAGTGCTGACATGTGGCAAGAAGCTCCTCGGGGCGCGTCTTGCTTGGGCTTCTCTCCTTTAGGCCCTCAGTCAGACCCATTGTTGACATGTGGCAAGACGCTCCTCGGGGCGCGTCTTGCTTTGGCCTCTCTCCAGAAGGCCCTCAATCAGACCCAGTGTTGACACGTGGCAAGACGCTCCTCGGGGCGCGTCTTGCTTGGGCCTCTCTCCTGGAGGCGCTCAGTGAGACCCAGTGGTGACATGTGGCAAGACGCTCCTCGGGGCGCGTATTGCTTGGGCCTCTCTCCTGGATGCCCTCTGTCAGACCCTGTGTTGACATGTGGCAAGACTCTCCTCGGGGCGCGTCTTGCTTGGGCTTCTCTCATGGAGGCGCTCAGTGAGACCCAGTGGTGACATGTGGCAAGACGCTCCTCGGGGCGCGTATTGCTTGGGCCTCTCTCCTGGATGCCCTCAGTCAGACCCATTGTTGACATGTGGCAAGATGCTCCTCGGGGCGCGTCTTGCTTGGGCCTCTCTCCTTGAGGCCCTCTGTCAGACCCAGTGTTGACACGTGGCAAGACGCTCCTCCGGGCGCGTCTTGCTTGGGCCTCTCTCCTGGAGGCGCTCAGTCAGACCCAGTGTTGACATGTGGCAAGACGCTCCTTGGGGCGCATCTTGCTTGGGCCTCTCTCCTGGAGGCGCTCAGTCAGACCGAGAGCTGACATGTGGCAAGACGCTCCTCGGAGCGCGTCTTGCTGGGGCTTCTCTCATGGAGGCACTCAGTCAGACCCAGTGTTGACATGTGGCAAGACGCTCCTCGGGGCTCGTCTTGCTTGGGCCTCTCTCCTGGAGGTGCTCAGTCAGACCCAGAGGTGACATGTGGCAAGACGCTCCTCGGGGTGCGTCTTGCTTGGGCCTCTCTCCTGGAGGCGCTCAGTCAGACCGAGTGCTGACCTGTGGCAAGACGCTCCTTGGGGCGCGTCTTGCTTGGGCTTCTCTCCTGGAGGCCCCTTAGTCAGACCCATTGTTGACATGTGGCAAGACGCTCCTCGGGGTGCGTCTTGCTTGGGCCTCTCTCCTGGAGGCGCTCAGTCAGACCGAGTGCTGACATGTGGCAAGAAGCTCCTCGGGGCGCGTCTTGCTTGGGCTTCTCTCCTTTAGGCCCTCAGTCAGACCCATTGTTGACATGTGGCAAGACGCTCCTCGGGGCGCGTCTTGCTTTGGCCTCTCTCCAGAAGGCCCTCAATCAGACCCAGTGTTGACACGTGGCAAGACGCTCCTCGGGGCGCGTCTTGCTTGGGCCTCTCTCCTGGAGGCGCTCAGTGAGACCCAGTGGTGACATGTGGCAAGACGCTCCTCGGGGCGCGTATTGCTTGGGCCTCTCTCCTGGATGCCCTCTGTCAGACCCTGTGTTGACATGTGGCAAGACTCTCCTCGGGGCGCGTCTTGCTTGGGCTTCTCTCATGGAGGCCCTCAGTCAGACCCAGTGTTCACATGTGTCAAGACGCTCCTCAGGGCATGTCTTGCTTGGGCCTCTCTCCTGGAGGGTGCTCAGTCAGACCCAGTGTTGACATGTGGCAAGACGCTCCTCGGGGCGCTTCTTGCTTGGGCTTCTTTCCTGGAGGCCCTCAGTCAGACCCAGTGTTGACATGTGGCAAGACGCTCCTCGGGGCGCGTGTTGCTTGGACCTCTCTCCTGGAGGCGCTCAGTCAGACCGAGTAGTGACATGTGGCAAGACGCTCCTCGGGGCGCGTCTTGCTTGTGCTTCTCTCCTGGAGGCCCTCAGTCAGACCCATTGTTTACATGTGGCAAGACGCTCCTCAGGGCGCTTCTTGCCTGGGCCTCTCTCCTGGAGGCGCTCAGTCAGACCGAGTAGTGACATGTGGCAAGACGCTCCTCGGGGCGCGTCTTGCTTGGGCCTCTCTCCTGGAGGCGCTCAGTCAGACCCAGTGTTGACATGTGGCAAGATGCTCCTCGGGGCGCGTCTTGCTTGTGCTTCTCTCCTGGAGGCCCTCAGTCAGACCCATTGTTGACATGTGGCAAGACGCTCCTCGGGGCGCTTCTTGCTTGGGCCTCTCTCCTGGAGGCGCTCAGTCAGACCGAGTGCTGACATGTGGCAAGACGCTCCTCGGGGCGCGTCTTGCTTGGGCTTCTCTCCTGGAGGCCCTCAGTCAGACCCATTGTTGACATGTGGCAAGATGCTCCTCGGGGCGCGTCTTGCTTGGGCCTCTCTCCTTGAGGCCCTCTGTCAGACCCAGTGTTGACACGTGGCAAGACGCTCCTCCGGGCGCGTCTTGCTTGGGCCTCTCTCCTGGAGGCGCTCAGTCAGACCCAGTGTTGACATGTGGCAAGACGCTCCTTGGGGCGCATCTTGCTTGGGCCTCTCTCCTGGAGGCGCTCAGTCCGACCGAGAGCTGACATGTGGCAAGACGCTCCTCGGAGCTCGTCTTGCTGGGGCTTCTCTCATGGAGGCACTCAGTCAGACCCAGTGTTGACATGTGGCAAGACGCTCCTCCGGGCGTTTCTTGCCTGGGTCTCTCTCCTGGAGGCGCTCAGTCAGACCCAGTGTTGACATGTGACAAGACGCTCCTCGGGGCGCGTCTTGCTTGGGCCTCTCTCCTAGAGGTGCTCAGTCAGACCCAGAGGTGACATGTGGCAAGACGCTCCTTGGGGCGCGTCTTGCTTGGGCTTCTCTCCTGGAGGCCCTCAGTCAGACCCATTGTTGACATGTGGCAAGATGCTCCTCGGGACGCGTCTTGCTTGGGCCTCTCTCCTTGAGGCCCTCTGTCAGACCCAGTGTTGACACGTGGCAAGACGCTCCTCCGGGCGCGTCTTGCTTGGGCCTCTCTCCTGGAGGTGCTCAGTCAGACCCAGTGTTGACATGTGGCAAGACGCTCCTTGGGGCGCATCTTGCTTGGGCCTCTCTCCTGGAGGCGCTCAGTCAGACCGAGAGCTGACATGTGGCAAGACGCTCCTCGGAGCGCGTCTTGCTGGGGCTTCTCTCATGGAGGCACTCAGTCAGACCCAGTGTTGACATGTGGTAAGACGCTCCTCAGGGCGTTTCTTGCTTGGGTCTCTCTCCTGGAGGCGCTCAGTCAGACCCAGTGTTGACATGTGACAAGACGCTCCTCGGGGCGCGTCTTACTTGGGCCTCTCTCCTGGAGGTGCTCAGTCAGACCCAGAGGTGACATGTGGCAAGACGCTCCTCGGGGCGCGTCTTGCTTGGCCCTCTCTCCTGGAGAAGCTCAGTCAGACCCAGTGTTGTCATGTGGCAAGACGCTCCTCGGGGCGCGTCTTGCTTGGGCCTCTCTCCTGGAGGCGCTCAGTCAGACCGAGTGCTGACCTGTGGCAAGACGCTCCTTGGGGCGCGGCTTGCTTGAGCTTCTCTCCTGGAGGCCCCTTAGTCAGACCCATTGTTGACATGTGGCAAGACGCTCCTCGGGGCGCGTCTTGCTTGGGCCTCTCTCCTGGAGGCGCTCAGTCAGACCGAGTGCTGACATGTGGCAAGAAGCTCCTCGGGGCGCGTCTTGCTTGGGCTTCTCTCCATTAGGCCCTCAGTCAGACCCATTGTTGACATGTGGCAAGACGCTCCTCGGGGCGCGTCTTGCTTGGGCCTCTCTCCAGAAGGCCCTCAATCAGACCCAGTGTTGACATAAGGCAAGACGCTCCTCGGGGCGCGTCTTGCTTGGGCCTCTCTCCTGGAGGCGCTCAGTCAGACCCAGTGGTGACATGTGGCAAGACGCTCCTCGGGGCGCATATTGCTTGGGCCTCTCTCCTGGATGCCCTCTGTCAGACCCAGTGTTGACATGTGGCAAGACTCTCCTCGTGGCGCATCTTGCTTGGGCTTCTCTCATGGATGCCCTCAGTCAGACCCAGTGTTGACATGTGTCAAGACGCTCCTCGGGGCGTGTCTTGCTTGGGCCTTTCTCTTGGAGGCGCTCAGTCAGACCCAGTGTTGACATGTGGCAAGACGCTCCTTGGGGCACGTCTTACTTGGGCCTCTCTCCTGGAGGCGCTCAGTCAGACCGAGTAGTGACATGTGGCAAGACGCTCCTCGGGGCGCGTCTTGCTTGTGCTTCTCTCCTGGAGGCCCTCAGTCAGACCCATTGTTGACATGTGGCAAGACGCTCCTCGGGGCGCTTCTTGCTTGGGCCTCTCTCCTGGAGGCGCTCAGTCAGACCGAGTGCTGACATGTAGCAAGACGCTCCTCGGGGCGCGTTTTGCTGGGGCCTTTCTCCTGGAGGCGCTCAGTCAGACCCAGTGTTGACATGTGTCAAGACGCTCCTTTGGCGTTTCTTGCTTGGGCCTCTCTCCTGGAGGTACTCAGTCAGACCCAGTGTTGACATGTGACAAGACGCTCCTCGGGGCGCGTCTTGCTTGGGCCTCTCTCCTGGAGGCACTCAGTCAGACCCAGAGGTGACATGTGGCAAGACGCTCCTCTGGCCTCTCTCCTGGAGGCGCTCAATCAGACCCAGTGTTGACATGTTGGAAGACGCTCCTCGGGGCACGTCTTGCTTGGGCCTCTCTCCTGGAGGTGCTCAGTCAGACCCAGTGTTGACATGTGGCAAGACGCTCCTCGGGGCACGTCTTGCTTGGGCCTCTCTCCTGGAGGCGCTCAGTCAGACCCAGAGGAGACATGTGTCAAGACGCTCCTCGGGGCGCATCTTGTTTGGACCTCTCTCCTGGAGGCGCTCAGTCAGACCCAGTGTTGACAGGTGGCAAGACTCTCCTCGGGGCGCGTCTTGCTTGGGCTTCTCTCATGGAGGCCCTCAGTCAGACCCAGTGTTGACATGTGTCAAGACGCTCCTCGGGGCGTGTCTTGCTTGGGCCTCTCTCCTGGAGGCGCTCAGTCAGACCCTGTGTTGACATGTGGCAAGACATTCCTCGGGGCGCTTCTTGCTTGGGCTTCTTTCCTGGAGGCCCTCAGTCAGACCCATTGTTGACATGTGGCAAGACGCTCCTCGGGGCACGTCTTGCTTGGGCCTCTCTCCTGGAGGTGCGCAGTCAGACCGAGTAGTGACATGTGACAAGACGCTCCTCGGGGCGCGTCTTGCTGGGGCTTCTCTCCTGGAGGCCCTCAGTCAGACCCATTGTTGACATGTGGCAAGACGCTCCTCGGGGCGCGTCTTGCTTGGGCCTCTCTCCTGGAGGCGCTCAGTCAGACCGAGTGCTGACATGTGGCAAGAAGCTCCTCGGGGCGCGTCTTGCTTGGGCTTCTCTCCTTTAGGCCCTCAGTCAGACCCATTGTTGACATGTGGCAAGACGCTCCTCGGGGCGCGTCTTGCTTGGGCCTCTCTCCAGAAGGCCCTCAATCAGACCCAGTGTTGACACGTCGCAAGACGCTCCTCGGGGCGCGTCTTGCTTGGGCCTCTCTCCTGGAGGCGCTCAGTCAGACCCAGTGATGACATGTGGCAAGACGCTCCTCGGGGCGCGTATTGCTTGGGCCTCTCTCCTGGATGCCCTCTGTCAGACCCAGTGTTGACATGTGTCAAGACGCTCCTCGGGGCGTGTCTTGCTTGGGCCTCTCTCCTGGAGGCGCTCAGTCAGACCCAGTGTTGACATGTGGCAAGACACTCCTCGGGGCGCTTCTTGCTTGGGCTTCTTTCCTGGAGGCCCTCAGTCAGACCCATTGTTGACATGTGGCAAGACGCTCCTCGGGGCACGTCTTGCTTGGGCCTCTCTCCTGGAGGCGCGCAGTCAGACCGAGTAGTGACATGTGACAAGACACTCCTCGGGGCGCGTCTTGCTGGGGCTTCTCTCATGGAGGCACTCAGTCAGACCCAGTGTTGACATGTGGCAAGACGCTCCTCGGGGCGCGTGTTGCTTCGACCTCTCTCCTGGAGGCGCTCAGTCAGACCGAGTAGTGACATGTGGCAAGACGCTCCTCGGGGCGCGTCTTGCTTGGGCCTCTCTCCTGGAGGCGCTCAGTCAGACCCAGTGTTGACATGTGGCAAGACGCTCCTCGGGGCACGTCTTGCTTGTGCTTCTCTCCTGGAGGCCCTCAGTCAGTCCCATTGTTGACATGTGGCAAGACGCTCCTCGGGGCGCTTCTTTCTTGGGCCTCTCTCCTGGAGGCGCTCAGTCAGACCGAGTGCTGACATGTGGCAAGACGCTCCTCGGGGCGCGTCTTGCTTGGGCTTCTCTCCTGGAGGCCCTCAGTCAGACCCATTGTTGACATGTGGCAAGATGCTCCTCGGGGCGCGTCTTGCTTGGGCCTCTCTCCTTGAGGCCCTCTGTCAGACCCAGTGTTGACACGTGGCAAGACGCTCCTCCGGGCGCGTCTTGCTTGGGCCTCTCTCCTGGAGGCGCTCAGTCAGACCCAGTGTTGACATGTGGCAAGACGCTCCTTGGGGCGCATCTTGCTTGGGCCTCTCTCCTGGAGGCGCTCAGTCAGACCGAGAGCTGACATGTGGCAAGACGCTCCTCGGAGCGCGTCTTGCTGGGGCTTCTCTCATGGAGGCACTCAGTCAGACCCAGTGTTGACATGTGGCAAGACGCTCCTCAGGGCGTTTCTTGCTTGGGTCTCTCTCCTGGAGGCGCTCAGTCAGACCCAGTGTTGACATGTGACAAGACGCTCCTCGGGGCTCGTCTTGCTTGGGCCTCTCTCCTGGAGGTGCTCAGTCAGACCCAGAGGTGACATGTGGCAAGACGCTCCTCGGGGTGCGTCTTGCTTGGGCCTCTCTCCTGGAGAAGCTCAGTCAGACCCAGTGTTGACATGTGGCAAGACGCTCCTCGGGGCGCGTCTTGCTTGGGCCTCTCTCCTGGAGGCGCTCAGTCAGACCGAGTGCTGACCTGTGGCAAGACGCTCCTTGGGGCGCGTCTTGCTTGGGCCTCTCTCCTGGAGAAGCTCAGTCAGACCCAGTGTTGACATGTGGCAAGACGCTCCTCGGGGTGCGTCTTGCTTGGGCCTCTCTCCTGGAGGCGCTCAGTCAGACCGAGTGCTGACATGTGGCAAGAAGCTCCTCGGGGCGCGTCTTGCTTGGGCTTCTCTCCTTTAGGCCCTCAGTCAGACCCATTGTTGACATGTGGCAAGACGCTCCTCGGGGCGCGTCTTGCTTTGGCCTCTCTCCAGAAGGCCCTCAATCAGACCCAGTGTTGACACGTGGCAAGACGCTCCTCGGGGCGCGTCTTGCTTGGGCCTCTCTCCTGGAGGCGCTCAGTGAGACCCAGTGGTGACATGTGGCAAGACGCTCCTCGGGGCGCGTATTGCTTGGGCCTCTCTCCTGGATGCCCTCTGTCAGACCCTGTGTTGACATGTGGCAAGACTCTCCTCGGGGCGCGTCTTGCTTGGGCTTCTCTCATGGAGGCCCTCAGTCAGACCCAGTGTTCACATGTGTCAAGACGCTCCTCAGGGCATGTCTTGCTTGGGCCTCTCTCCTGGAGGGTGCACAGTCAGACCCAGTGTTGACATGTGGCAAGACGCTCCTCGGGGCGCTTCTTGCTTGGGCTTCTTTCCTGGAGGCCCTCAGTCAGACCCATTGTTGACATGTGGCAAGACGCTCCTCGGGGCACGTCTTGCTTGGGCCTCTCTCCTGGAGGCGCGCAGTCAGACCGAGTAGTGACATGTGACAAGACGCTCCTCGGGGCGCGTCTTGCTGGGGCTTCTCTCATGGAGGCACTCAGTCAGACCCAGTGTTGACATGTGGCAAGACGCTCCTCGGGGCGCGTGTTGCTTGGACCTCTCTCCTGGAGGCGCTCAGTCAGACCGAGTAGTGACATGTGGCAAGACGCTCCTCGGGGCGCGTCTTGCTTGTGCTTCTCTCCTGGAGGCCCTCAGTCAGACCCATTGTTTACATGTGGCAAGACGCTCCTCAGGGCGCTTCTTGCCTGGGCCTCTCTCCTGGAGGCGCTCAGTCAGACCGAGTAGTGACATGTGGCAAGACGCTCCTCGGGGCGCGTCTTGCTTGGGCCTCTCTCCTGGAGGCGCTCAGTCAGACCCAGTGTTGACATGTGGCAAGATGCTCCTCGGGGCGCGTCTTGCTTGTGCTTCTCTCCTGGAGGCCCTCAGTCAGACCCATTGTTGACATGTGGCAAGACGCTCCTCGGGGCGCTTCTTGCTTGGGCCTCTCTCCTGGAGGCGCTCAGTCAGACCGAGTGCTGACATGTGGCAAGACGCTCCTCGGGGCGCGTCTTGCTTGGGCTTCTCTCCTGGAGGCCCTCAGTCAGACCCATTGTTGACATGTGGCAAGATGCTCCTCGGGGCGCGTCTTGCTTGGGCCTCTCTCCTTGAGGCCCTCTGTCAGACCCAGTGTTGACACGTGGCAAGACGCTCCTCCGGGCGCGTCTTGCTTGGGCCTCTCTCCTGGAGGCGCTCAGTCAGACCCAGTGTTGACATGTGGCAAGACGCTCCTTGGGGCGCATCTTGCTTGGGCCTCTCTCCTGGAGGCGCTCAGTCCGACCGAGAGCTGACATGTGGCAAGACGCTCCTCGGAGCGCGTCTTGCTGGGGCTTCTCTCATGGAGGCACTCAGTCAGACCCAGTGTTGACATGTGGCAAGACGCTCCTCCGGGCGTTTCTTGCCTGGGTCTCTCTCCTGGAGGCGCTCAGTCAGACCCAGTGTTGACATGTGACAAGACGCTCCTCGGGGCGCGTCTTGCTTGGGCCTCTCTCCTAGAGGTGCTCAGTCAGACCCAGAGGTGACATGTGGCAAGACGCTCCTTTGGCGTTTCTTGCTTGGGCCTCTCTCCTGGAGGTACTCAGTCAGACCCAGTGTTGACATGTGACAAGACGCTCCTCGGGGCGCGTCTTGCTTGGGCCTCTCTCCTGGAGGCACTCAGTCAGACCCAGAGGTGACATGTGGCAAGACGCTCCTCTGGCCTCTCTCCTGGAGGCGCTCAATCAGACCCAGTGTTGACATGTTGGAAGACGCTCCTCGGGGCACGTCTTGCTTGGGCCTCTCTCCTGGAGGTGCTCAGTCAGACCCAGTGTTGACATGTGGCAAGACGCTCCTCGGGGCACGTCTTGCTTGGGCCTCTCTCCTGGAGGCGCTCAGTCAGACCCAGAGGAGACATGTGTCAAGCCGCTCCTCGGGGCGCATCTTGTTTGGACCTCTCTCCTGGAGGCGCTCAGTCAGACCCAGTGTTGACAGGTGGCAAGACTCTCCTCGGGGCGCGTCTTGCTTGGGCTTCTCTCATGGAGGCCCTCAGTCAGACCCAGTGTTGACATGTGTCAAGACGCTCCTCGGGGCGTGTCTTGCTTGGGCCTCTCTCCTGGAGGCGCTCAGTCAGACCCTGTGTTGACATGTGGCAAGACATTCCTCGGGGCGCTTCTTGCTTGGGCTTCTTTCCTGGAGGCCCTCAGTCAGACCCATTGTTGACATGTGGCAAGACGCTCCTCGGGGCACGTCTTGCTTGGGCCTCTCTCCTGGAGGTGCGCAGTCAGACCGAGTAGTGACATGTGACAAGACGCTCCTCGGGGCGCGTCTTGCTGGGGCTTCTCTCCTGGAGGCCCTCAGTCAGACCCATTGTTGACATGTGGCAAGACGCTCCTCGGGGCGCGTCTTGCTTGGGCCTCTCTCCTGGAGGCGCTCAGTCAGACCGAGTGCTGACATGTGGCAAGAAGCTCCTCGGGGCGCGTCTTGCTTGGGCTTCTCTCCTTTAGGCCCTCAGTCAGACCCATTGTTGACATGTGGCAAGACGCTCCTCGGGGCGCGTCTTGCTTGGGCCTCTCTCCAGAAGGCCCTCAATCAGACCCAGTGTTGACACGTCGCAAGACGCTCCTCGGGGCGCGTCTTGCTTGGGCCTCTCTCCTGGAGGCGCTCAGTCAGACCCAGTGATGACATGTGGCAAGACGCTCCTCGGGGCGCGTATTGCTTGGGCCTCTCTCCTGGATGCCCTCTGTCAGACCCAGTGTTGACATGTGTCAAGACGCTCCTCGGGGCGTGTCTTGCTTGGGCCTCTCTCCTGGAGGCGCTCAGTCAGACCCAGTGTTGACATGTGGCAAGACACTCCTCGGGGCGCTTCTTGCTTGGGCTTCTTTCCTGGAGGCCCTCAGTCAGACCCATTGTTGACATGTGGCAAGACGCTCCTCGGGGCACGTCTTGCTTGGGCCTCTCTCCTGGAGGCGCGCAGTCAGACCGAGTAGTGACATGTGACAAGACACTCCTCGGGGCGCGTCTTGCTGGGGCTTCTCTCATGGAGGCACTCAGTCAGACCCAGTGTTGACATGTGGCAAGACGCTC
This sequence comes from Nothobranchius furzeri, assembly GCF_043380555.1. NCBI lineage: Eukaryota > Metazoa > Chordata > Actinopteri > Cyprinodontiformes > Nothobranchiidae > Nothobranchius > Nothobranchius furzeri. Next base: position 1,602,138 of record NC_091750.1, read on the forward strand.
CTCGGGGCGCGTGTTGCTTCGACCTCTCTCCTGGAGGCGCTCAGTCAGACCGAGTAGTGACATGTGGCAAGACGCTCCTCGGGGCGCGTCTTGCTTGGGCCTCTCTCCTGGAGGCGCTCAGTCAGACCCAGTGTTGACATGTGGCAAGACGCTCCTCGGGGCACGTCTTGCTTGTGCTTCTCTCCTGGAGGCCCTCAGTCAGTCCCATTGTTGACATGTGGCAAGACGCTCCTCGGGGCGCTTCTTTCTTGGGCCTCTCTCCTGGAGGCGCTCAGTCAGACCGAGTGCTGACATGTGGCAAGACGCTCCTCGGGGCGCGTCTTGCTTGGGCTTCTCTCCTGGAGGCCCTCAGTCAGACCCATTGTTGACATGTGGCAAGATGCTCCTCGGGGCGCGTCTTGCTTGGGCCTCTCTCCTTGAGGCCCTCTGTCAGACCCAGTGTTGACACGTGGCAAGACGCTCCTCCGGGCGCGTCTTGCTTGGGCCTCTCTCCTGGAGGCGCTCAGTCAGACCCAGTGTTGACATGTGGCAAGACGCTCCTTGGGGCGCATCTTGCTTGGGCCTCTCTCCTGGAGGCGCTCAGTCAGACCGAGAGCTGACATGTGGCAAGACGCTCCTCGGAGCGCGTCTTGCTGGGGCTTCTCTCATGGAGGCACTCAGTCAGACCCAGTGTTGACATGTGGCAAGACGCTCCTCAGGGCGTTTCTTGCTTGGGTCTCTCTCCTGGAGGCGCTCAGTCAGACCCAGTGTTGACATGTGACAAGACGCTCCTCGGGGCTCGTCTTGCTTGGGCCTCTCTCCTGGAGGTGCTCAGTCAGACCCAGAGGTGACATGTGGCAAGACGCTCCTCGGGGTGCGTCTTGCTTGGGCCTCTCTCCTGGAGAAGCTCAGTCAGACCCAGTGTTGACATGTGGCAAGACGCTCCTCGGGGCGCGTCTTGCTTGGGCCTCTCTCCTGGAGGCGCTCAGTCAGACCGAGTGCTGACCTGTGGCAAGACGCTCCTTGGGGCGCGTCTTGCTTGGGCTTCTCTCCTGGAGGCCCCTTAGTCAGACCCATTGTTGACATGTGGCAAGACGCTCCTCGGGGTGCGTCTTGCTTGGGCCTCTCTCCTGGAGGCGCTCAGTCAGACCGAGTGCTGACATGTGGCAAGAAGCTCCTCGGGGCGCGTCTTGCTTGGGCTTCTCTCCTTTAGGCCCTCAGTCAGACCCATTGTTGACATGTGGCAAGACGCTCCTCGGGGCGCGTCTTGCTTTGGCCTCTCTCCAGAAGGCCCTCAATCAGACCCAGTGTTGACACGTGGCAAGACGCTCCTCGGGGCGCGTCTTGCTTGGGCCTCTCTCCTGGAGGCGCTCAGTGAGACCCAGTGGTGACATGTGGCAAGACGCTCCTCGGGGCGCGTATTGCTTGGGCCTCTCTCCTGGATGCCCTCTGTCAGACCCTGTGTTGACATGTGGCAAGACTCTCCTCGGGGCGCGTCTTGCTTGGGCTTCTCTCATGGAGGCCCTCAGTCAGACCCAGTGTTCACATGTGTCAAGACGCTCCTCAGGGCATGTCTTGCTTGGGCCTCTCTCCTGGAGGGTGCACAGTCAGACCCAGTGTTGACATGTGGCAAGACGCTCCTCGGGGCGCTTCTTGCTTGGGCTTCTTTCCTGGAGGCCCTCAGTCAGACCCATTGTTGACATGTGGCAAGACGCTCCTCGGGGCACGTCTTGCTTCGGCCTCTCTCCTGGAGGCGCGCAGTCAGACCGAGTAGTGACATGTGACAAGACGCTCCTCGGGGCGCGTCTTGCTGGGGCTTCTCTCATGGAGGCACTCAGTCAGACCCAGTGTTGACATGTGGCAAGACGCTCCTCGGGGCGCGTGTTGCTTGGACCTCTCTCCTGGAGGCGCTCAGTCAGACCGAGTAGTGACATGTGGCAAGACGCTCCTCGGGGCGCGTCTTGCTTGTGCTTCTCTCCTGGAGGCCCTCAGTCAGACCCATTGTTTACATGTGGCAAGACGCTCCTCAGGGCGCTTCTTGCCTGGGCCTCTCTCCTGGAGGCGCTCAGTCAGACCGAGTAGTGACATGTGGCAAGACGCTCCTCGGGGCGCGTCTTGCTTGGGCCTCTCTCCTGGAGGCGCTCAGTCAGACCCAGTGTTGACATGTGGCAAGATGCTCCTCGGGGCGCGTCTTGCTTGTGCTTCTCTCCTGGAGGCCCTCAGTCAGACCCATTGTTGACATGTGGCAAGACGCTCCTCGGGGCGCTTCTTGCTTGGGCCTCTCTCCTGGAGGCGCTCAGTCAGACCGAGTGCTGACATGTGGCAAGACGCTCCTCGGGGCGCGTCTTGCTTGGGCTTCTCTCCTGGAGGCCCTCAGTCAGACCCATTGTTGACATGTGGCAAGATGCTCCTCGGGGCGCGTCTTGCTTGGGCCTCTCTCCTTGAGGCCCTCTGTCAGACCCAGTGTTGACACGTGGCAAGACGCTCCTCCGGGCGCGTCTTGCTTGGGCCTCTCTCCTGGAGGCGCTCAGTCAGACCCAGTGTTGACATGTGGCAAGACGCTCCTTGGGGCGCATCTTGCTTGGGCCTCTCTCCTGGAGGCGCTCAGTCCGACCGAGAGCTGACATGTGGCAAGACGCTCCTCGGAGCGCGTCTTGCTGGGGCTTCTCTCATGGAGGCACTCAGTCAGACCCAGTGTTGACATGTGGCAAGACGCTCCTCCGGGCGTTTCTTGCCTGGGTCTCTCTCCTGGAGGCGCTCAGTCAGACCCAGTGTTGACATGTGACAAGACGCTCCTCGGGGCGCGTCTTGCTTGGGCCTCTCTCCTAGAGGTGCTCAGTCAGACCCAGAGGTGACATGTGGCAAGACGCTCCTTTGGCGTTTCTTGCTTGGGCCTCTCTCCTGGAGGTACTCAGTCAGACCCAGTGTTGACATGTGACAAGACGCTCCTCGGGGCGCGTCTTGCTTGGGCCTCTCTCCTGGAGGCACTCAGTCAGACCCAGAGGTGACATGTGGCAAGACGCTCCTCTGGCCTCTCTCCTGGAGGCGCTCAATCAGACCCAGTGTTGACATGTTGGAAGACGCTCCTCGGGGCACGTCTTGCTTGGGCCTCTCTCCTGGAGGTGCTCAGTCAGACCCAGTGTTGACATGTGGCAAGACGCTCCTCGGGGCACGTCTTGCTTGGGCCTCTCTCCTGGAGGCGCTCAGTCAGACCCAGAGGAGACATGTGTCAAGCCGCTCCTCGGGGCGCATCTTGTTTGGACCTCTCTCCTGGAGGCGCTCAGTCAGACCCAGTGTTGACAGGTGGCAAGACTCTCCTCGGGGCGCGTCTTGCTTGGGCTTCTCTCATGGAGGCCCTCAGTCAGACCCAGTGTTGACATGTGTCAAGACGCTCCTCGGGGCGTGTCTTGCTTGGGCCTCTCTCCTGGAGGCGCTCAGTCAGACCCTGTGTTGACATGTGGCAAGACATTCCTCGGGGCGCTTCTTGCTTGGGCTTCTTTCCTGGAGGCCCTCAGTCAGACCCATTGTTGACATGTGGCAAGACGCTCCTCGGGGCACGTCTTGCTTGGGCCTCTCTCCTGGAGGTGCGCAGTCAGACCGAGTAGTGACATGTGACAAGACGCTCCTCGGGGCGCGTCTTGCTGGGGCTTCTCTCCTGGAGGCCCTCAGTCAGACCCATTGTTGACATGTGGCAAGACGCTCCTCGGGGCGCGTCTTGCTTGGGCCTCTCTCCTGGAGGCGCTCAGTCAGACCGAGTGCTGACATGTGGCAAGAAGCTCCTCGGGGCGCGTCTTGCTTGGGCTTCTCTCCTTTAGGCCCTCAGTCAGACCCATTGTTGACATGTGGCAAGACGCTCCTCGGGGCGCGTCTTGCTTGGGCCTCTCTCCAGAAGGCCCTCAATCAGACCCAGTGTTGACACGTCGCAAGACGCTCCTCGGGGCGCGTCTTGCTTGGGCCTCTCTCCTGGAGGCGCTCAGTCAGACCCAGTGATGACATGTGGCAAGACGCTCCTCGGGGCGCGTATTGCTTGGGCCTCTCTCCTGGATGCCCTCTGTCAGACCCAGTGTTGACATGTGTCAAGACGCTCCTCGGGGCGTGTCTTGCTTGGGCCTCTCTCCTGGAGGCGCTCAGTCAGACCCAGTGTTGACATGTGGCAAGACACTCCTCGGGGCGCTTCTTGCTTGGGCTTCTTTCCTGGAGGCCCTCAGTCAGACCCATTGTTGACATGTGGCAAGACGCTCCTCGGGGCACGTCTTGCTTGGGCCTCTCTCCTGGAGGCGCGCAGTCAGACCGAGTAGTGACATGTGACAAGACACTCCTCGGGGCGCGTCTTGCTGGGGCTTCTCTCATGGAGGCACTCAGTCAGACCCAGTGTTGACATGTGGCAAGACGCTCCTCGGGGCGCGTGTTGCTTCGACCTCTCTCCTGGAGGCGCTCAGTCAGACCGAGTAGTGACATGTGGCAAGACGCTCCTCGGGGCGCGTCTTGCTTGGGCCTCTCTCCTGGAGGCGCTCAGTCAGACCCAGTGTTGACATGTGGCAAGACGCTCCTCGGGGCACGTCTTGCTTGTGCTTCTCTCCTGGAGGCCCTCAGTCAGTCCCATTGTTGACATGTGGCAAGACGCTCCTCGGGGCGCTTCTTTCTTGGGCCTCTCTCCTGGAGGCGCTCAGTCAGACCGAGTGCTGACATGTGGCAAGACGCTCCTCGGGGCGCGTCTTGCTTGGGCTTCTCTCCTGGAGGCCCTCAGTCAGACCCATTGTTGACATGTGGCAAGATGCTCCTCGGGGCGCGTCTTGCTTGGGCCTCTCTCCTTGAGGCCCTCTGTCAGACCCAGTGTTGACACGTGGCAAGACGCTCCTCCGGGCGCGTCTTGCTTGGGCCTCTCTCCTGGAGGCGCTCAGTCAGACCCAGTGTTGACATGTGGCAAGACGCTCCTTGGGGCGCATCTTGCTTGGGCCTCTCTCCTGGAGGCGCTCAGTCAGACCGAGAGCTGACATGTGGCAAGACGCTCCTCGGAGCGCGTCTTGCTGGGGCTTCTCTCATGGAGGCACTCAGTCAGACCCAGTGTTGACATGTGGCAAGACGCTCCTCAGGGCGTTTCTTGCTTGGGTCTCTCTCCTGGAGGCGCTCAGTCAGACCCAGTGTTGACATGTGACAAGACGCTCCTCGGGGCTCGTCTTGCTTGGGCCTCTCTCCTGGAGGTGCTCAGTCAGACCCAGAGGTGACATGTGGCAAGACGCTCCTCGGGGTGCGTCTTGCTTGGGCCTCTCTCCTGGAGAAGCTCAGTCAGACCCAGTGTTGACATGTGGCAAGACGCTCCTCGGGGCGCGTCTTGCTTGGGCCTCTCTCCTGGAGGCGCTCAGTCAGACCGAGTGCTGACCTGTGGCAAGACGCTCCTTGGGGCGCGTCTTGCTTGGGCTTCTCTCCTGGAGGCCCCTTAGTCAGACCCAGTGTTGACATGTGGCAAGACACTCCTCGGGGCGCTTCTTGCTTGGGCTTCTTTCCTGGAGGCCCTCAGTCAGACCCATTGTTGACATGTGGCAAGACGCTCCTCGGGGCACGTCTTGCTTGGGCCTCTCTCCTGGAGGCGCGCAGTCAGACCGAGTAGTGACATGTGACAAGACACTCCTCGGGGCGCGTCTTGCTGGGGCTTCTCTCATGGAGGCACTCAGTCAGACCCAGTGTTGACATGTGGCAAGACGCTCCTCGGGGCGCGTGTTGCTTCGACCTCTCTCCTGGAGGCGCTCAGTCAGACCGAGTAGTGACATGTGGCAAGACGCTCCTCGGGGCGCGTCTTGCTTGGGCCTCTCTCCTGGAGGCGCTCAGTCAGACCCAGTGTTGACATGTGGCAAGACGCTCCTCGGGGCACGTCTTGCTTGTGCTTCTCTCCTGGAGGCCCTCAGTCAGTCCCATTGTTGACATGTGGCAAGACGCTCCTCGGGGCGCTTCTTTCTTGGGCCTCTCTCCTGGAGGCGCTCAGTCAGACCGAGTGCTGACATGTGGCAAGACGCTCCTCGGGGCGCGTCTTGCTTGGGCTTCTCTCCTGGAGGCCCTCAGTCAGACCCATTGTTGACATGTGGCAAGATGCTCCTCGGGGCGCGTCTTGCTTGGGCCTCTCTCCTTGAGGCCCTCTGTCAGACCCAGTGTTGACACGTGGCAAGACGCTCCTCCGGGCGCGTCTTGCTTGGGCCTCTCTCCTGGAGGCGCTCAGTCAGACCCAGTGTTGACATGTGGCAAGACGCTCCTTGGGGCGCATCTTGCTTGGGCCTCTCTCCTGGAGGCGCTCAGTCAGACCGAGAGCTGACATGTGGCAAGACGCTCCTCGGAGCGCGTCTTGCTGGGGCTTCTCTCATGGAGGCACTCAGTCAGACCCAGTGTTGACATGTGGCAAGACGCTCCTCAGGGCGTTTCTTGCTTGGGTCTCTCTCCTGGAGGCGCTCAGTCAGACCCAGTGTTGACATGTGACAAGACGCTCCTCGGGGCTCGTCTTGCTTGGGCCTCTCTCCTGGAGGTGCTCAGTCAGACCCAGAGGTGACATGTGGCAAGACGCTCCTCGGGGTGCGTCTTGCTTGGGCCTCTCTCCTGGAGAAGCTCAGTCAGACCCAGTGTTGACATGTGGCAAGACGCTCCTCGGGGCGCGTCTTGCTTGGGCCTCTCTCCTGGAGGCGCTCAGTCAGACCGAGTGCTGACCTGTGGCAAGACGCTCCTTGGGGCGCGTCTTGCTTGGGCTTCTCTCCTGGAGGCCCCTTAGTCAGACCCATTGTTGACATGTGGCAAGACGCTCCTCGGGGTGCGTCTTGCTTGGGCCTCTCTCCTGGAGGCGCTCAGTCAGACCGAGTGCTGACATGTGGCAAGAAGCTCCTCGGGGCGCGTCTTGCTTGGGCTTCTCTCCTTTAGGCCCTCAGTCAGACCCATTGTTGACATGTGGCAAGACGCTCCTCGGGGCGCGTCTTGCTTTGGCCTCTCTCCAGAAGGCCCTCAATCAGACCCAGTGTTGACACGTGGCAAGACGCTCCTCGGGGCGCGTCTTGCTTGGGCCTCTCTCCTGGAGGCGCTCAGTGAGACCCAGTGGTGACATGTGGCAAGACGCTCCTCGGGGCGCGTATTGCTTGGGCCTCTCTCCTGGATGCCCTCTGTCAGACCCTGTGTTGACATGTGGCAAGACTCTCCTCGGGGCGCGTCTTGCTTGGGCTTCTCTCATGGAGGCCCTCAGTCAGACCCAGTGTTCACATGTGTCAAGACGCTCCTCAGGGCATGTCTTGCTTGGGCCTCTCTCCTGGAGGGTGCACAGTCAGACCCAGTGTTGACATGTGGCAAGACGCTCCTCGGGGCGCTTCTTGCTTGGGCTTCTTTCCTGGAGGCCCTCAGTCAGACCCATTGTTGACATGTGGCAAGACGCTCCTCGGGGCACGTCTTGCTTCGGCCTCTCTCCTGGAGGCGCGCAGTCAGACCGAGTAGTGACATGTGACAAGACGCTCCTCGGGGCGCGTCTTGCTGGGGCTTCTCTCATGGAGGCACTCAGTCAGACCCAGTGTTGACATGTGGCAAGACGCTCCTCGGGGCGCGTGTTGCTTGGACCTCTCTCCTGGAGGCGCTCAGTCAGACCGAGTAGTGACATGTGGCAAGACGCTCCTCGGGGCGCGTCTTGCTTGTGCTTCTCTCCTGGAGGCCCTCAGTCAGACCCATTGTTTACATGTGGCAAGACGCTCCTCAGGGCGCTTCTTGCCTGGGCCTCTCTCCTGGAGGCGCTCAGTCAGACCGAGTAGTGACATGTGGCAAGACGCTCCTCGGGGCGCGTCTTGCTTGGGCCTCTCTCCTGGAGGCGCTCAGTCAGACCCAGTGTTGACATGTGGCAAGATGCTCCTCGGGGCGCGTCTTGCTTGTGCTTCTCTCCTGGAGGCCCTCAGTCAGACCCATTGTTGACATGTGGCAAGACGCTCCTCGGGGCGCTTCTTGCTTGGGCCTCTCTCCTGGAGGCGCTCAGTCAGACCGAGTGCTGACATGTGGCAAGACGCTCCTCGGGGCGCGTCTTGCTTGGGCTTCTCTCCTGGAGGCCCTCAGTCAGACCCATTGTTGACATGTGGCAAGATGCTCCTCGGGGCGCGTCTTGCTTGGGCCTCTCTCCTTGAGGCCCTCTGTCAGACCCAGTGTTGACACGTGGCAAGACGCTCCTCCGGGCGCGTCTTGCTTGGGCCTCTCTCCTGGAGGCGCTCAGTCAGACCCAGTGTTGACATGTGGCAAGACGCTCCTTGGGGCGCATCTTGCTTGGGCCTCTCTCCTGGAGGCGCTCAGTCCGACCGAGAGCTGACATGTGGCAAGACGCTCCTCGGAGCGCGTCTTGCTGGGGCTTCTCTCATGGAGGCACTCAGTCAGACCCAGTGTTGACATGTGGCAAGACGCTCCTCCGGGCGTTTCTTGCCTGGGTCTCTCTCCTGGAGGCGCTCAGTCAGACCCAGTGTTGACATGTGACAAGACGCTCCTCGGGGCGCGTCTTGCTTGGGCCTCTCTCCTAGAGGTGCTCAGTCAGACCCAGAGGTGACATGTGGCAAGACGCTCCTTGGGGCGCGTCTTGCTTGGGCTTCTCTCCTGGAGGCCCTCAGTCAGACCCATTGTTGACATGTGGCAAGATGCTCCTCGGGACGCGTCTTGCTTGGGCCTCTCTCCTTGAGGCCCTCTGTCAGACCCAGTGTTGACACGTGGCAAGACGCTCCTCCGGGCACGTCTTGCTTGGGCCTCTCTCCTGGAGGTGCTCAGTCAGACCCAGTGTTGACATGTGGCAAGACGCTCCTTGGGGCGCATCTTGCTTGGGCCTCTCTCCTGGAGGCGCTCAGTCAGACCGAGAGCTGACATGTGGCAAGACGCTCCTCGGAGCGCGTCTTGCTGGGGCTTCTCTCATGGAGGCACTCAGTCAGACCCAGTGTTGACATGTGGTAAGACGCTCCTCAGGGCGTTTCTTGCTTGGGTCTCTCTCCTGGAGGCGCTCAGTCAGACCCAGTGTTGACATGTGACAAGACGCTCCTCGGGGCGCATCTTGCTTGGGCCTCTCTCCTGGAGGTGCTCAGTCAGACCCAGAGGTGACATGTGGCAAGACGCTCCTCGGGGCGCGTCTTGCTTGGGCTTCTCTCCTGGAGAAGCTCAGTCAGACCCAGTGTTGACATGTGGCAAGACGCTCCTCGGGGCGCGTCTTGCTTGGGCCTCTCTCCTGGAGGCGCTCAGTCAGACCGAGTGCTGACCTGTGGCAAGACGCTCCTTGGGGCGCGGCTTGCTTGAGCTTCTCTCCTGGAGGCCCCTTAGTCAGACCCATTGTTGACATGTGGCAAGACGCTCCTCGGGGCGCGTCTTGCTTGGGCCTCTCTCCTGGAGGCGCTCAGTCAGACCGAGTGCTGACATGTGGCAAGAAGCTCCTTGGGGCGCGTCTTGCTTGGGCTTCTCTCCATTAGGCCCTCAGTCAGACCCATTGTTGACATGTGGCAAGACGCTCCTCGGGGCGCGTCTTGCTTGGGCCTCTCTCCAGAAGGCCCTCAATCAGACCCAGTGTTGACATAAGGCAAGACGCTCCTCGGGGCGCGTCTTGCTTGGGCCTCTCTCCTGGAGGCGCTCAGTCAGACCCAGTGGTGACATGTGGCAAGACGCTCCTCGGGGCGCATATTGCTTGGGCCTCTCTCCTGGATGCCCTCTGTCAGACCCAGTGTTGACATGTGGCAAGACTCTCCTCGTGGCGCATCTTGCTTGGGCTTCTCTCATGGATGCCCTCAGTCAGACCCAGTGTTGACATGTGTCAAGACGCTCCTCGGGGCGTGTCTTTCTTGGGCCTTTCTCTTGGAGGCGCTCAGTCAGACCCAGTGTTGACATGTGGCAAGACGCTCCTTGGGGCACGTCTTACTTGGGCCTCTCTCCTGGAGGCGCTCAGTCAGACCGAGTAGTGACATGTGGCAAGACGCTCCTCGGGGCGCGTCTTGCTTGTGCTTCTCTCCTGGAGGCCCTCAGTCAGACCCATTGTTGACATGTGGCAAGACGCTCCTCGGGGCGCTTCTTGCTTGGGCCTCTCTCCTGGAGGCGCTCAGTCAGACCGAGTGCTGACATGTAGCAAGACGCTCCTCGGGGCGCGTTTTGCTGGGGCCTTTCTCCTGGAGGCGCTCAGTCAGACCCAGTGTTGACATGTGTCAAGACGCTCCTTGGGCGTTTCTTGCTTGGGCCTCTCTCCTGGAGGTACTCAGTCAGACCCAGTGTTGACATGTGACAAGACGCTCCTCGGGGCGCGTCTTGCTTGGGCCTCTCTCCTGGAGGCACTCAGTCAGACCCAGAGGTGACATGTGGCAAGACGCTCCTCTGGCCTCTCTCCTGGAGGCGCTCAGTCAGACCCAGTGTTGACATGTGGCAAGACGCTCCTCGGGGCACGTCTTGCTTGGGCCTCTCTCCTGGAGGTGCTCAGTCAGACCCAGTGTTGACATGTGGCAAGACGCTCCTCGGGGCACGTCTTGCTTGGGCCTCTCTCCTGGAGGCGCTCAGTCAGACCCAGAGGAGACATGTGTCAAGACGCTCCTCGGGGCGCATCTTGTTTGGACCTCTCTCCTGGAGGCGCTCAGTCAGACCCAGTGTTGACAGGTGGCAAGACTCTCCTCGGGGCGCGTCTTGCTTGGGCTTCTCTCATGGAGGCCCTCAGTCAGACCCAGTGTTGACATGTGTCAAGACGCTCCTCGGGGCGTGTCTTGCTTGGGCCTCTCTCCTGGAGGCGCTCAGTCAGACCCTGTGTTGACATGTGGCAAGACATTCCTCGGGGCTTTTCTTGCTTGGGCTTCTTTCCTGGAGGCCCTCAGTCAGACCCATTGTTGACATGTGGCAAGACGCTCCTCGGGGCACGTCTTGCTTGGGCCTCTCTCCTGGAGGTGCGCAGTCAGACCGAGTAGTGACATGTGACAAGACGCTCCTCGGGGCGCGTCTTGCTGGGGCTTCTCTCCTGGAGGCCCTCAGTCAGACCCATTGTTGACATGTGGCAAGACGCTCCTCGGGGCGCTTCTTGCTTGGGCCTCTCTCCTGGAGGCGCTCAGTCAAAGCGAGTGCTGACATGTAGCAAGACGCTCCTCGTGGCGCGTTTTGCTGGGGCCTTTCTCCTGGAGGCGCTCAGTCAGACCTATTGTTGACATGTGGCAAGACGCTCCTCGGGGCGCTTCTTGCTTGGGCCTCTCTCCTGGAGGCGCTCAGTCAGACCGAGTGCTGACATGTAGCAAGACGCTCCTTGGGGCACGTCTTACTTGGTCCTCTCTCCTGGAGGCGCTCAGTCAGACCGAGTAGTGACATGTGGCAAGACGCTCCTCGGGGCGCGTTTTGCTGGGGCCTTTCTCCTGGAGGCGCTCAGTCAGACCCAGTGTTGACATGTGTCAAGACGCTCCTCGGGCGTTTCTTGCTTGGGCCTCTCTCCTGGAGGCGCTCAGTCAGACCCATTGTTGACATGTGGCAAGACGCTCCTCGGGGCGCGTCTTGCTTGGGCTTCTCTCCTTGAGGCCCTCAGTCAGATCCATTGTTGACATGTGGCAAGACGCTCCTCGGGGCGCTTCTTGCTTGGGCCTCTCTCCTGGAGGCGCTCAGTCAGACCCAGTGTTGACATGTGGCAAGACGCTCCTCGGGGCATGTCTTGCTTGGGCCTCTCTCCTGGAAGCGCTCAGTCAGACCCAGTGTTGACATGTGGCAAGACGCTCCTCGGGGCGCGTCTTGCTTGGGCCTCTCTCCTGGAGGCGCTCAGTCAGAGCGAGTGCTGACATGTGGCAAGACGCTCCTCGGGGCGCGTCTTGCTTGGGCCTCTCTCCTGGAGGCGCTCAGTCAGACCCAGTGGTGACATGTGGCAAGACGCTCCTCGGAGCGCGTCTTGCTGGGGCTTCTCTCATGGAGGCACTCAGTCAGACCCAGTGTTGACATGTGGCAAGACGCTCCTCCGGGCGTTTCTTGCCTGGGTCTCTCTCCTGGAGGCGCTCAGTCAGACCCAGTGTTGACATGTGACAAGACGCTCCTCGGGGCGCGTCTTGCTTGGGCCTCTCTCCTAGAGGTGCTCAGTCAGACCCAGAGGTGACATGTGGCAAGACGCTCCTTGGGGCGCGTCTTGCTTGGGCTTCTCTCCTGGAGGCCCTCAGTCAGACCCATTGTTGACATGTGGCAAGATGCTCCTCGGGACGCGTCTTGCTTGGGCCTCTCTCCTTGAGGCCCTCTGTCAGACCCAGTGTTGACACGTGGCAAGACGCTCCTCCGGGCACGTCTTGCTTGGGCCTCTCTCCTGGAGGTGCTCAGTCAGACCCAGTGTTGACATGTGGCAAGACGCTCCTTGGGGCGCATCTTGCTTGGGCCTCTCTCCTGGAGGCGCTCAGTCAGACCCAGTGTTGACATGTGGCAAGACGCTCCTCGGGGCACGTCTTGCTTGGGCCTCTCTCCTGGAGGCGCTCAGTCAGACCCAGAGGAGACATGTGTCAAGACGCTCCTCGGGGCGCATCTTGTTTGGACCTCTCTCCTGGAGGCGCTCAGTCAGACCCAGTGTTGACAGGTGGCAAGACTCTCCTCGGGGCGCGTCTTGCTTGGGCTTCTCTCCTGGAGGCGCTCAGTCAGACCCTGTGTTGACATGTGGCAAGACATTCCTCGGGGCTTTTCTTGCTTGGGCTTCTTTCCTGGAGGCCCTCAGTCAGACCCATTGTTGACATGTGGCAAGACGCTCCTCGGGGCACGTCTTGCTTGGGCCTCTCTCCTGGAGGTGCGCAGTCAGACCGAGTAGTGACATGTGACAAGACGCTCCTCGGGGCGCGTCTTGCTGGGGCTTCTCTCCTGGAGGCCCTCAGTCAGACCCATTGTTGACATGTGGCAAGACGCTCCTCGGGGCGCTTCTTGCTTGGGCCTCTCTCCTGGAGGCGCTCAGTCAAAGCGAGTGCTGACATGTAGCAAGACGCTCCTCGTGGCGCGTTTTGCTGGGGCCTTTCTCCTGGAGGCGCTCAGTCAGACCTATTGTTGACATGTGGCAAGACGCTCCTCGGGGCGCTTCTTGCTTGGGCCTCTCTCCTGGAGGCGCTCAGTCAGACCGAGTGCTGACATGTAGCAAGACGCTCCTTGGGGCACGTCTTACTTGGTCCTCTCTCCTGGAGGCGCTCAGTCAGACCGAGTAGTGACATGTGGCAAGACGCTCCTCGGGGCGCGTTTTGCTGGGGCCTTTCTCCTGGAGGCGCTCAGTCAGACCCAGTGTTGACATGTGTCAAGACGCTCCTCGGGCGTTTCTTGCTTGGGCCTCTCTCCTGGAGGCGCTCAGTCAGACCCATTGTTGACATGTGGCAAGACGCTCCTCGGGGCGCGTCTTGCTTGGGCTTCTCTCCTTGAGGCCCTCAGTCAGATCCATTGTTGACATGTGGCAAGACGCTCCTCGGGGCGCTTCTTGCTTGGGCCTCTCTCCTGGAGGCGCTCAGTCAGACCCAGTGTTGACATGTGGCAAGACGCTCCTCGGGGCATGTCTTGCTTGGGCCTCTCTCCTGGAAGCGCTCAGTCAGACCCAGTGTTGACATGTGGCAAGACGCTCCTCGGGGCGCGTCTTGCTTGGGCCTCTCTCCTGGAGGCGCTCAGTCAGAGCGAGTGCTGACATGTGGCAAGACGCTCCTCGGGGCGCGTCTTGCTTGGGCCTCTCTCCTGGAGGCGCTCAGTCAGACCCAGTGGTGACATGTGGCAAGACGCTCCTCGGGGCGCGTCTTGCTTGGGCCTCTCTCCTGGAGACGCTCAGTCAGGCCCAGTGGTGACATGTGGCAAGACGCTCCTCGGGGCACGTATTGCTAGGGCCTCTCTCCTGGAGGCCCTCTGTCAGACCCAGTGTTGACATGTGGCAAGACACTCCTCGGGGCGCGTCTTGCTTGGGCCTCTCTCCTGGAGGCCCTCTGTCAGACCCAGTGTTGACATGTGGCAGGACGCTCCTAGGGGAGCGTCTTGCTTGGGTCTCTCTCCTTGAGGCCCTCAGTCAGACCCATTGTTGACATGTGGCAAGACGCTCCTCGTGGCGCTTCTTGCTTGGGCCTCTCTCCTGGAGGCGCTCAGTCAGACCCAGTGTTGACATGTGGCAAGACGCTCCTCGGGGCACGTCTTGCTTGGGCCTCTCTCCTGGAGGCGCTCAGTCAGACCCAGTGATGACATGTGGCAAGACGCTCCTCCGGGCACGTATTGCTTGGGCCTCTCTCCTGGAGGCCCTCTGTCAGACCCAGTGTTGACATGTGGCAAGACGCTCCTCGGGGCGCGTCTTGCTTGTGCCTTTCTCCTGGAGGCCCTCAATCAGACCCAGTGTTGACACGTGGCAAGACGCTCCGAGGGGCGCGTCTTGCTTGGGCCTCTCTCCTGGAGGCGCTCAGTCAGACCGAGTGCTGACATGTGGCAAGACGCTCCTCGGTGCGCGTCTTGCTTGGGCCTCTCTCCTGGAGGCGCTCAGTCAGACCCAGTGGTGACATATGGCAAGACGCTCCTCGGGGCGCGTGTTGCGTGGGCCTCTCTCCTGGAGGCCCTCTGTCAGACCCAGTGTTGACATGTGGCAAGACACTCCTCGGGGCGCGTCTTGCTTGGGCTTCTCTCCTGGAGGCCCTCAGTCAGACCCAGTGTTGACAAGTGTCAAGACGCTCCTCGGGGCACGTCTTGCTTGGGCCTCTCTCCTGGAGGCGCTCAGTCAGACCCATTGTTGACCTGTGGTAAGACGCTCCTCGGGGCGCGTCTTGCTTGGGCTTCTCTCCTGGAGGCCCTCAGTCAGACCCATTGTTGACATGTAGCAAGACGCTCCTCGGGGCGCTTCTTGCTTGGGCCTCTCTCCTGGAGGCGCTCAGTCAGACCCAGCGTTGACATTTGGCAAGACGCTCCTCGGGGCGCGTCTTGCTTGGGCCTCTCTCCTGGAGGCGCTCAGTCAGACCCAGTGGTGACTTATGGCAAGACGCTCCTCGGGGCGCGTATTGCTTGGGCCTCTCTCCTGGAGGCCCTCTGTCAGACCCAGTGTTGACATGTGGCAAGACACTCCTCGGGGAGCGTCTTGCTTGGGCTTCTCTCATGGAGGCCCTCAGTCAGACCCAGTGTTGACAAGTGTCAAGACACTCCTCGGGGCGCGTCTTGCTTGGGCCTCTCTCCTGGAGGCGCTCAGTCAGACCCATTGTTGACAGGTGGCAAGACGCTCCTCGGGGCGCGTCTTGCTTGGGCTTCTCTCCTGGAGGCCCTCAGTCAGATCCATTGTTGACATGTGGCAAGACGCTCCTCGGGGCGCTTCTTGCTTGGGCCTCTCTCCTGGAGGCGCTCAGTCAGACCCAGTGTTGACATGTGGCAAGACGCTCCTCGGGGCATGTCTTGCTTGGGCCTCTCTCCTGGAAGCGCTCAGTCAGACCCAGTGTTGACATGTGGCAAGACGCTCCTCGGGGCGCGTCTTGCTTGGGCCTCTCTCCTGGAGGCGCTCAGTCAGACCCAGTGGTGACATGTGGCAAGACGCTCCTCGGGGCGCGTCTTGCTTGGGCCTCTCTCCTGGAGGCCCTCAATCAGACCCAGTGTTGACACGTGGCAAGACGCTCCTCGGGGCGCGTCTTGCTTGGGCCTCTCTCCTGGAGGCGCTCAGTCAGACCCAGTGTTGACATGTGGCAAGACGCTCCTCGGGGCGCGTCTTACTTGGGCCTCTCTCCATGAGGCGCTTAGTCAGACCCATTGTTGACATGTGGCAAGACGGTCCTCGGGGCGCGACTTGCTTGGGCTTCTCTCCTGGAGGAACTCAGTCAGACCCATTGTTGACATGTGGCAAGACGCTCCTCGGGGCGCTTCTTGCTTGGGCCTCTCTCCTGGAGGCGCTCAGTCAGACCCAGTGTTGACATGTGGCAAGACGCTCCTCGGGGCACGTCTTGCTTGGGCCTCTCTCCTGGAGGAGCTCAGTCAGACCCAGTACTGACATGTGGCAAGACGCTCCTCGGGGCGCGTCCGGCTTGGGCCTCTCTCCTGGAGGCGCTCAGTCAGACCCAGTGTTGACATGTGGCAAGATGCTCCACGGGAAGCGTCTTACTTGGGCCTCTCTCCTGGAGACGCTCAGTCAGACCCAGTGGTGACATGTGGCAAGACGCTCCTCGGGGCACGTATTGCTTGGGCCTCTCTCCTGGAGGCCCTCTGTCAGACCCAGTGTTGACATGTGGCAAGACACTCCTCGGGGCGCGTCTTGCTTGGGCCTCTCTCCTGGAGGCCCTCTGTCAGACCCAGTGTTGACATGTGGCAGGACGCTCCTAGGGGCGCGTCTTGCTTGGGCCTCTCTCCTGGAGGCGCTCAGTCAGACCCAGTGGTTACATATGGCAAGACGCTCCTCAGGGCGCCTATTGCTTGGGCCTCTCTCCTGGAGGCCCTCCGTCAGACCCAGTGTTGACATGTGGCAAGACACTCCTCGGGGCGCGTCTTGCTTGGGCTTCTCTCATGGAGGCCCTCAGTCAGACCCAGTGTTGACAAGTGTTAAGTCACTCCTCGGGGCGCGTCTTGCTTGGGCCTCTCTCCTGGAGGCGCTCAGTCAGACCCAGTGTTGACATGTGGCAAGACGCTCCTCGGGGCTTGTCTTGCTTGGGCCTCTCTCCTGGAGGCGCTCAGTCAGAGCGAGTGCTGACATGTGGCAAGACGCTCCTCGGGGCGCGTCTTGCTTGGGCCTCTCTCCTGGAGGCGCTCAGTCAGACCCAGTGGTGACATGTGGCAAGACGCTCCTCGGGGCGCGTCTTGCTTGGGCCTCTCTCCTGGAGGCGCTCAGTCAGACCCAGTGGTGACATATGGCAAGACGGTCCTCGGGGCGCGTATTGCTTGGGCCCCTCTCCTGGAGGCCCTCTGTCAGACCCAGTGTTGACATGTGGCAAGACGCTCCTCGGGGCGCTACTTGCTTGGGCCTCTCTCCTGGAGGCGCTCAGTCAGACCCAGTGTTGACATGTGGCAAGACGCTCCTCGGGGCACGTCTTGCTTGGGCCTCTCTCCTGGAGGCGCTCAGTCAGACCCAGTGTTGACATGTGGCAAGACGCTCCTCGGGGCGCGTCTTGCTTGGGCCTCTCTCCTGGAGGCTCTCAGTCAGACCCAGTGGTGACATGTGGCAAGACGCTCCTCGGGGCGCGTCTTGCTTGGGCCTCTCTCCTTGAGGCCCTCAGTCAGACCCATTGTTGACATGTGGCAAGACGCTCCTCGTGGCGCTTCTTGCTTGGGCCTCTCTCCTGGAGGCGCTCAGTCAGACCCAGTGTTGACATGTGGCAAGACGCTCCTCGGGGCACGTCTTGCTTGGGCCTCTCTCCTGGAGGCGCTCAGTCAGACCCAGTGATGACATGTGGCAAGACGCTCCTCCGGGCACGTATTGCTTGGGCCTCTCTCCTGGAGGCCCTCTGTCAGACCCAGTGTTGACATGTGGCAAGACGCTCCTCGGGGCGCGTATTGCTTGTGCCTTTCTCCTGGAGGCCCTCAATCAGACCCAGTGTTGACACGTGGCAAGACGCTCCTCGGGGCGCGTCTTGCTTGGGCCTCTCTCCTGGAGGCGCTCAGTCAGACCGAGTAGTGACATGTGGCATGGCGCTCCTCGGGGCGCGTCTTGCTTGGGCCTCTCTCCTGGAGGCGCTCAGTCAGACCCAGTGGTGACATGTGGCAAGACACTCCTCGGGGCGCGTCTTGCTTGGGCCTCTCTCCTGGAGGCCCTCTGTCAGACCCAGTGTTGACATGTGGCAAGACGCTCCGAGGGGCGCGTCTTGCTTGGGCCTCTCTCCTGGAGGCGCTCAGTCAGACCGAGTGCTGACATGTGGCAAGACGCTCCTCGGTGCGCGTCTTGCTTGGGCCTCTCTCGTGGAGGCGCTCAGTCAGACCCAGTGGTGACATATGGCAAGACGCTCCTCGGGGCGCGTGTTGCGTGGGCCTCTCTCCTGGAGGCCCTCTGTCAGACCCAGTGTTGACATGTGGCAAGACACTCCTCGGGGCGCGTCTTGCTTGGGCTTCTCTCCTGGAGGCCCTCAGTCAGACCCAGTGTTGACAAGTGTCAAGACGCTCCTCGGGGCACGTCTTGCTTGGGCCTCTCTCCTGGAGGCGCTCAGTCAGACCCATTGTTGACCTGTGGCAAGATGCTCCTCGGGGCGCGTCTTGCTTGGGCTTCTCTCCTGGAGGCCCTCAGTCAGACCCATTGTTGACATGTAGCAAGACGCTCCTCGGGGCGCTTCTTGCTTGGGCCTCTCTCCTGGAGGCGCTCAGTCAGACCCAGCGTTGACATTTGGCAAGACGCTCCTCGGGGCGCGTCTTGCTTGGGCCTCTCTCCTGGAGGCGCTCAGTCAGACCCAGTGGTGACTTATGGCAAGACGCTCCTCGGGGCGCGTATTGCTTGGGCCTCTCTCCTGGAAGCCCTCTGTCAGACCCAGTGTTGACATGTGGCAAGACACTCCTCGGGGAGCGTCTTGCTTGGGCTTCTCTCATGGAGGCCCTCAGTCAGACCCAGTGTTGACAAGTGTCAAGACACTCCTCGGGGCGCGTCTTGCTTGGGCCTCTCTCCTGGAGGCGCTCAGTCAGACCCATTGTTGACAGGTGGCAAGACGCTCCTCGGGGCGCGTCTTGCTTGGGCTTCTCTCCTGGAGGCCCTCAGTCAGATCCATTGTTGACATGTGGCAAGACGCTCCTCGGGGCGCTTCTTGCTTGGGCCTCTCTCCTGGAGGCGCTCAGTCAGACCCAGTGTTGACATGTGGCAAGACGCTCCTCGGGGCATGTCTTGCTTGGGCCTCTCTCCTGGAAGCGCTCAGTCAGACCCAGTGTTGACATGTGGCAAGACGCTCCTCGGGGCGCGTCTTGCTTGGGCCTCTCTCCTGGAGGCGCTCAGTCAGACCCAGTGGTGACATGTGGCAAGACGCTCCTCGGGGCGCGTCTTGCTTGGGCCTCTCTCCTGGAGGCCCTCAATCAGACCCAGTGTTGACACGTGGCAAGACGCTCCTCGGGGCGCGTCTTGCTTGGGCCTCTCTCCTGGAGGCGCTCAGTCAGACCCAGTGTTGACATGTGGCAAGACGCTCCTCGGGGCGCGTCTTACTTGGGCCTCTCTCCATGAGGCGCTTAGTCAGACCCATTGTTGACATGTGGCAAGACGGTCCTCGGGGCGCGACTTGCTTGGGCTTCTCTCCTGGAGGAACTCAGTCAGACCCATTGTTGACATGTGGCAAGACGCTCCTCGGGGCGCTTCTTGCTTGAGCCTCTCTCCTGGAGGCGCTCAGTCAGACCCAGTGTTGACATGTGGCAAGACGCTCCTCGGGGCACGTCTTGCTTGGGCCTCTCTCCTGGAGGAGCTCAGTCAGACCCAGTACTGACATGTGGCAAGACGCTCCTCGGGGCGCGTCCGGCTTGGGCCTCTCTCCTGGAGGCGCTCAGTCAGACCCAGTGTTGACATGTGGCAAGATGCTCCACGGGAAGCGTCTTACTTGGGCCTCTCTCCTGGAGACGCTCAGTCAGACCCAGTGGTGACATGTGGCAAGACGCTCCTCGGGGCACGTATTGCTTGGGCCTCTCTCCTGGAGGCCCTCTGTCAGACCCAGTGTTGACATGTGGCAAGACACTCCTCGGGGCGCGTCTTGCTTGGGCCTCTCTCCTGGAGGCCCTCTGTCAGACCCAGTGTTGACATGTGGCAGGACGCTCCTAGGGGCGCGTCTTGCTTGGGCCTCTCTCCTGGAGGCGCTCAGTCAGACCCAGTGGTTACATATGGCAAGACGCTCCTCAGGGCGCCTATTGCTTGGGCCTCTCTCCTGGAGGCCCTCCGTCAGACCCAGTGTTGACATGTGGCAAGACACTCCTCGGGGCGCGTCTTGCTTGGGCTTCTCTCATGGAGGCCCTCAGTCAGACCCAGTGTTGACAAGTGTTAAGTCACTCCTCGGGGCGCGTCTTGCTTGGGCCTCTCTCCTGGAGGCGCTCAGTCAGACCCAGTGTTGACATGTGGCAAGACGCTCCTCGGGGCTTGTCTTGCTTGGGCCTCTCTCCTGGAGGCGCTCAGTCAGAGCGAGTGCTGACATGTGGCAAGACGCTCCTCGGGGCGCGTCTTGCTTGGGCCTCTCTCCTGGAGGCGCTCAGTCAGACCCAGTGGTGACATGTGGCAAGACGCTCCTCGGGGCGCGTCTTGCTTGGGCCTCTCTCCTGGAGGCGCTCAGTCAGACCCAGTGGTGACATATGGCAAGACGGTCCTCGGGGCGCGTATTGCTTGGGCCCCTCTCCTGGAGGCCCTCTGTCAGACCCAGTGTTGACATGTGGCAAGACACTCCTCGGGGCGCGTCTTGCTTGGGCTTCTCTCATGGAGGCCCTCAGTCAGACCCAGTGTTGACAAGTGTCAAGACGCTCCTCGGGGCGCGTCTTGCTTGGGCGTCTCTCCTGGAGGCGCTCAGTCAGACCCAGTGTTGACATGTGGCAAGACACTCCTCGGGGAGCGTCTTGCTTGGGCTTCTCTCATGGAGGCCCTCAGTCAGACCCAGTGTTGACAAGTGTCAAGACACTCCTCGGGGCGCGTCTTGCTTGGGCCTCTCTCCTGGAGGCGCTCAGTCAGACCCATTGTTGACAGGTGGCAAGACGCTCCTCGGGGCGCGTCTTGCTTGGGCTTCTCTCCTGGAGGCCCTCAGTCAGATCCATTGTTGACATGTGGCAAGACGCTCCTCGGGGCGCTTCTTGCTTGGGCCTCTCTCCTGGAGGCGCTCAGTCAGACCCAGTGTTGACATGTGGCAAGACGCTCCTCGGGGCATGTCTTGCTTGGGCCTCTCTCCTGGAAGCGCTCAGTCAGACCCAGTGTTGACATGTGGCAAGACGCTCCTCGGGGCGCGTCTTGCTTGGGCCTCTCTCCTGGAGGCGCTCAGTCAGACCCAGTGGTGACATGTGGCAAGACGCTCCTCGGGGCGCGTCTTGCTTGGGCCTCTCTCCTGGAGGCCCTCAATCAGACCCAGTGTTGACACGTGGCAAGACGCTCCTCGGGGCGCGTCTTGCTTGGGCCTCTCTCCTGGAGGCGCTCAGTCAGACCCAGTGTTGACATGTGGCAAGACGCTCCTCGGGGCGCGTCTTACTTGGGCCTCTCTCCATGAGGCGCTTAGTCAGACCCATTGTTGACATGTGGCAAGACGGTCCTCGGGGCGCGACTTGCTTGGGCTTCTCTCCTGGAGGAACTCAGTCAGACCCATTGTTGACATGTGGCAAGACGCTCCTCGGGGCGCTTCTTGCTTGGGCCTCTCTCCTGGAGGCGCTCAGTCAGACCCAGTGTTGACATGTGGCAAGACGCTCCTCGGGGCACGTCTTGCTTGG
This sequence comes from Nothobranchius furzeri, assembly GCF_043380555.1. Taxonomy (NCBI): domain Eukaryota; kingdom Metazoa; phylum Chordata; class Actinopteri; order Cyprinodontiformes; family Nothobranchiidae; genus Nothobranchius; species Nothobranchius furzeri. Next base: position 1,623,381 of record NC_091750.1, read on the forward strand.
GCCTCTCTCCTGGAGGAGCTCAGTCAGACCCAGTACTGACATGTGGCAAGACGCTCCTCGGGGCGCGTCCGGCTTGGGCCTCTCTCCTGGAGGCGCTCAGTCAGACCCAGTGTTGACATGTGGCAAGATGCTCCACGGGAAGCGTCTTACTTGGGCCTCTCTCCTGGAGACGCTCAGTCAGACCCAGTGGTGACATGTGGCAAGACCTTCCTCGGGGCACGTATTGCTTGGGCCTCTCTCCTGGAGGCCCTCTGTCAGACCCAGTGTTGACATGTGGCAAGACACTCCTCGGGGCGCGTCTTGCTTGGGCCTCTCTCCTGGAGGCCCTCTGTCAGACCCAGTGTTGACATGTGGCAGGACGCTCCTAGGGGCGCGTCTTGCTTGGGCCTCTCTCCTGGAGGCGCTCAGTCAGACCCAGTGGTTACATATGGCAAGACGCTCCTCAGGGCGCCTATTGCTTGGGCCTCTCTCCTGGAGGCCCTCCGTCAGACCCAGTGTTGACATGTGGCAAGACACTCCTCGGGGCGCGTCTTGCTTGGGCTTCTCTCATGGAGGCCCTCAGTCAGACCCAGTGTTGACAAGTGTTAAGTCACTCCTCGGGGCGCGTCTTGCTTGGGCCTCTCTCCTGGAGGCGCTCAGTCAGACCCAGTGTTGACATGTGGCAAGACGCTCCTCGGGGCTTGTCTTGCTTGGGCCTCTCTCCTGGAGGCGCTCAGTCAGAGCGAGTGCTGACATGTGGCAAGACGCTCCTCGGGGCGCGTCTTGCTTGGGCCTCTCTCCTGGAGGCGCTCAGTCAGACCCAGTGGTGACATGTGGCAAGACGCTCCTCGGGGCGCGTCTTGCTTGGGCCTCTCTCCTGGAGGCGCTCAGTCAGACCCAGTGGTGACATATGGCAAGACGGTCCTCGGGGCGCGTATTGCTTGGGCCCCTCTCCTGGAGGCCCTCTGTCAGACCCAGTGTTGACATGTGGCAAGACGCTCCTCGGGGCGCTACTTGCTTGGGCCTCTCTCCTGGAGGCGCTCAGTCAGACCCAGTGTTGACATGTGGCAAGACGCTCCTCGGGGCACGTCTTGCTTGGGCCTCTCTCCTGGAGGCGCTCAGTCAGACCCAGTGTTGACATGTGGCAAGACGCTCCTCGGGGCGCGTCTTGCTTGGGCCTCTCTCCTGGAGGCTCTCAGTCAGACCCAGTGGTGACATGTGGCAAGACGCTCCTCGGGGCGCGTCTTGCTTGGGCCTCTCTCCTTGAGGCCCTCAGTCAGACCCATTGTTGACATGTGGCAAGACGCTCCTCGTGGCGCTTCTTGCTTGGGCCTCTCTCCTGGAGGCGCTCAGTCAGACCCAGTGTTGACATGTGGCAAGACGCTCCTCGGGGCACGTCTTGCTTGGGCCTCTCTCCTGGAGGCGCTCAGTCAGACCCAGTGATGACATGTGGCAAGACGCTCCTCCGGGCACGTATTGCTTGGGCCTCTCTCCTGGAGGCCCTCTGTCAGACCCAGTGTTGACATGTGGCAAGACGCTCCTCGGGGCGCGTATTGCTTGTGCCTTTCTCCTGGAGGCCCTCAATCAGACCCAGTGTTGACACGTGGCAAGACGCTCCTCGGGGCGCGTCTTGCTTGGGCCTCTCTCCTGGAGGCGCTCAGTCAGACCGAGTAGTGACATGTGGCATGGCGCTCCTCGGGGCGCGTCTTGCTTGGGCCTCTCTCCTGGAGGCGCTCAGTCAGACCCAGTGGTGACATGTGGCAAGACACTCCTCGGGGCGCGTCTTGCTTGGGCCTCTCTCCTGGAGGCCCTCTGTCAGACCCAGTGTTGACATGTGGCAAGACGCTCCGAGGGGCGCGTCTTGCTTGGGCCTCTCTCCTGGAGGCGCTCAGTCAGACCGAGTGCTGACATGTGGCAAGACGCTCCTCGGTGCGCGTCTTGCTTGGGCCTCTCTCGTGGAGGCGCTCAGTCAGACCCAGTGGTGACATATGGCAAGACGCTCCTCGGGGCGCGTGTTGCGTGGGCCTCTCTCCTGGAGGCCCTCTGTCAGACCCAGTGTTGACATGTGGCAAGACACTCCTCGGGGCGCGTCTTGCTTGGGCTTCTCTCCTGGAGGCCCTCAGTCAGACCCAGTGTTGACAAGTGTCAAGACGCTCCTCGGGGCACGTCTTGCTTGGGCCTCTCTCCTGGAGGCGCTCAGTCAGACCCATTGTTGACCTGTGGCAAGATGCTCCTCGGGGCGCGTCTTGCTTGGGCTTCTCTCCTGGAGGCCCTCAGTCAGACCCATTGTTGACATGTAGCAAGACGCTCCTCGGGGCGCTTCTTGCTTGGGCCTCTCTCCTGGAGGCGCTCAGTCAGACCCAGCGTTGACATTTGGCAAGACGCTCCTCGGGGCGCGTCTTGCTTGGGCCTCTCTCCTGGAGGCGCTCAGTCAGACCCAGTGGTGACTTATGGCAAGACGCTCCTCGGGGCGCGTATTGCTTGGGCCTCTCTCCTGGAGGCCCTCTGTCAGACCCAGTGTTGACATGTGGCAAGACACTCCTCGGGGAGCGTCTTGCTTGGGCTTCTCTCATGGAGGCCCTCAGTCAGACCCAGTGTTGACAAGTGTCAAGACACTCCTCGGGGCGCGTCTTGCTTGGGCCTCTCTCCTGGAGGCGCTCAGTCAGACCCATTGTTGACAGGTGGCAAGACGCTCCTCGGGGCGCGTCTTGCTTGGGCTTCTCTCCTGGAGGCCCTCAGTCAGATCCATTGTTGACATGTGGCAAGACGCTCCTCGGGGCGCTTCTTGCTTGGGCCTCTCTCCTGGAGGCGCTCAGTCAGACCCAGTGTTGACATGTGGCAAGACGCTCCTCGGGGCATGTCTTGCTTGGGCCTCTCTCCTGGAAGCGCTCAGTCAGACCCAGTGTTGACATGTGGCAAGACGCTCCTCGGGGCGCGTCTTGCTTGGGCCTCTCTCCTGGAGGCGCTCAGTCAGACCCAGTGGTGACATGTGGCAAGACGCTCCTCGGGGCGCGTCTTGCTTGGGCCTCTCTCCTGGAGGCCCTCAATCAGACCCAGTGTTGACACGTGGCAAGACGCTCCTCGGGGCGCGTCTTGCTTGGGCCTCTCTCCTGGAGGCGCTCAGTCAGACCCAGTGTTGACATGTGGCAAGACGCTCCTCGGGGCGCGTCTTACTTGGGCCTCTCTCCATGAGGCGCTTAGTCAGACCCATTGTTGACATGTGGCAAGACGGTCCTCGGGGCGCGACTTGCTTGGGCTTCTCTCCTGGAGGAACTCAGTCAGACCCATTGTTGACATGTGGCAAGACGCTCCTCGGGGCGCTTCTTGCTTGGGCCTCTCTCCTGGAGGCGCTCAGTCAGACCCAGTGTTGACATGTGGCAAGACGCTCCTCGGGGCACGTCTTGCTTGGGCCTCTCTCCTGGAGGAGCTCAGTCAGACCCAGTACTGACATGTGGCAAGACGCTCCTCGGGGCGCGTCCGGCTTGGGCCTCTCTCCTGGAGGCGCTCAGTCAGACCCAGTGTTGACATGTGGCAAGATGCTCCACGGGAAGCGTCTTACTTGGGCCTCTCTCCTGGAGACGCTCAGTCAGACCCAGTGGTGACATGTGGCAAGACGCTCCTCGGGGCACGTATTGCTTGGGCCTCTCTCCTGGAGGCCCTCTGTCAGACCCAGTGTTGACATGTGGCAAGACACTCCTCGGGGCGCGTCTTGCTTGGGCCTCTCTCCTGGAGGCCCTCTGTCAGACCCAGTGTTGACATGTGGCAGGACGCTCCTAGGGGCGCGTCTTGCTTGGGCCTCTCTCCTGGAGGCGCTCAGTCAGACCCAGTGGTTACATATGGCAAGACGCTCCTCAGGGCGCCTATTGCTTGGGCCTCTCTCCTGGAGGCCCTCCGTCAGACCCAGTGTTGACATGTGGCAAGACACTCCTCGGGGCGCGTCTTGCTTGGGCTTCTCTCATGGAGGCCCTCAGTCAGACCCAGTGTTGACAAGTGTTAAGTCACTCCTCGGGGCGCGTCTTGCTTGGGCCTCTCTCCTGGAGGCGCTCAGTCAGACCCAGTGTTGACATGTGGCAAGACACTCCTCGGGGCTTGTCTTGCTTGGGCCTCTCTCCTGGAGGCGCTCAGTCAGAGCGAGTGCTGACATGTGGCAAGACGCTCCTCGGGGCGCGTCTTGCTTGGGCCTCTCTCCTGGAGGCGCTCAGTCAGACCCAGTGGTGACATGTGGCAAGACGCTCCTCGGGGCGCGTCTTGCTTGGGCCTCTCTCCTGGAGGCGCTCAGTCAGACCCAGTGGTGACATATGGCAAGACGGTCCTCGGGGCGCGTATTGCTTGGGCCCCTCTCCTGGAGGCCCTCTGTCAGACCCAGTGTTGACATGTGGCAAGACACTCCTCGGGGCGCGTCTTGCTTGGGCTTCTCTCATGGAGGCCCTCAGTCAGACCCAGTGTTGACAAGTGTCAAGACGCTCCTCGGGGCGCGTCTTGCTTGGGCGTCTCTCCTGGAGGCGCTCAGTCAGACCCATTGTTGACATGTGGCAAGACGCTCCTTGGGGCGCGTCTTGCTTGGGCCTCTCTCCTGGAGGCCCTCAGTCAGACCCATTGTTGACATGTGGCAAGACGCTCCTCGGGGCGCTACTTGCTTGGGCCTCTCTCCTGGAGGCGCTCAGTCAGACCCAGTGTTGACATGTGGCAAGACGCTCCTCGGGGCACGTCTTGCTTGGGCCTCTCTCCTGGAGGCGCTCAGTCAGACCCAGTGTTGACTTGTGGCAAGACGCTCCTCGGGGCGCGTCTTGCTTGGGCCTCTCTCCTGGAGGCTCTCAGTCAGACCCAGTGGTGACATGTGGCAAGACGCTCCTCGGGGCGCGTCTTGCTTGGGCCTCTCTCCTGGAGGCGCTCAGTCACACCGAGTGCTGACATGTGGGAAGACGCTCCTCGGGGCGCGTCTTGCTTGGGCCTCTCTCCTGGAGAAGCTCAGTCAGACCCAGTGGTGACATGTGGCTAGACGCTCCTCGGGGCACGTATTGCTTGGGCCTCTCTCCTGGAGGCCCTCTGTCAGACCCAGTGTTGACATGTGGCAAGACGCTCCTCGGGGCGCGTCTTGCTTGGGCCTCTCTCCTGGAGGGCCTCAATCAGACTCAGTGTTGACACGTGGCAAGACGCTCCTCAGGGCGCGTCTTGCTTGGGCCTCTCTCCTGGAGGCGCTCAGTCAGACCCAGTGTTGACATGTGGCAAGACGCTCCTCGGGGCTTGTCTTGCTTGGGCCTCTCTCCTGGAGGCGCTCAGTCAGAGCGAGTGCTGACATGTGGCAAGACGCTCCTCGGGGCGCGTCTTGCTTGGGCCTCTCTCCTGGAGGCGCTCAGTCAGACCCAGTGGTGACATGTGGCAAGACGCTCCTCGGGGCGCGTCTTGCTTGGGCTTCTCTCATGGAGGCCCTCAGTCAGACCCAGTGTTGACAAGTGTCAAGACGCTCCTCGGGGCGCGTCTTGCTTGGGCCTCTCTCCTGGAGGCGCTCAGTCAGACCCATTGTTGACATGTGGCAAGACGCTCCTTGGGGCGCGTCTTGCTTGGGCCTCTCTCCTCGAGGCCCTCAGTCAGACCCATTGTTGACATGTGGCAAGACGCTCCTCGGGGCGCTACTTGCTTGGGCCTCTCTCCTGGAGGCGCTCAGTCAGACCCAGTGTTGACATGTGGCAAGACGCTCCTCGGGGCACGTCTTGCTTGGGCCTCTCTCCTGGAGGCGCTCAGTCAGACCCAGTGTTGACATGTGGCAAGACGCTCCTTGGGGCGCGTCTTGCTTGGGCCTCTCTCCTGGAGGCTCTCAGTCAGACCCAGTGGTGACATGTGGCAAGACGCTCCTCGGGGCGCGTCTTGCTTGGGCCTCTCTCCTGGAGGCGCTCAGTCACACCGAGTGCTGACATGTGGGAAGACGCTCCTCGGGGCGCGTCTTGCTTGGGCCTCTCTCCTGGAGAAGCTCAGTCAGACCCAGTGGTGACATGTGGCTAGACGCTCCTCGGGGCACGTATTGCTTGGGCGTCTCTCCTGGAGGCCCTCTGTCAGACCCAGTGTTGACATGTGGCAAGACGCTCCTCGTGGCGCGTCTTGCTTGGGCCTCTCTCCTGGAGGGCCTCAGTCAGACCCAGTGTTGACACCTGGCAAGACGCTCCTCAGGGCGCGTCTTGCTTGGGCCTCTCTCCTGGAGGCGCTCAGTCAGACCGAGTAGTGACAAGTGTCAAGACACTCCTCGGGGCGCGTCTTGCTTGGGCTTCTCTCCTGGAGGCCCTCAGTCAGATCCATTGTTGACATGTGGCAAGACGCTCCTCGGGGCGCTTCTTGCTTGGGCCTCTCTCCTGGAGGCGCTCAGTCAGACCCAGTGTTGACATGTGGCAAGACGCTCCTCGGGGCATGTCTTGCTTGGGCCTCTCTCCTGGAAGCGCTCAGTCAGACCCAGTGTTGACATGAGGCAAGACGCTCCTCGGGGCGCGTCTTGCTTGGGCCTCTCTCCTGGAGGCGCTCAGTCAGAGCGAGTGCTGACATGTGGCAAGACGCTCCTCGGGGCGCGTCTTGCTTGGGCCTCTCTCCTGGAGGCGCTCAGTCAGACCCAGTGTTGACATGTGGCAAGACGCTCCTCGGGGCGCGTCTTGCTTGGGCCTCTCTCCTGGAGACGCTCAGTCAGACCCAGTGGTGACATGTGGCAAGACGCTCCTCGGGGCACGTATTGCTTGGGCCTCTCTCCTTGAGGCCCTCAGTCAGACCCATTGTTGACATGTGGCAAGACGCTCCTCGTGGCGCTTCTTGCTTGGGCCTCTCTCCTGGAGGCGCTCAGTCAGACCCAGTGTTGACATGTGGCAAGACGCTCCTCGGGGCACGTCTTGCTTGGGCCTCTCTCCTGGAGGCGCTCAGTCAGACCCAGTGTTGACATGTGGCAAGACGCTCCTCCGGGTACGTATTGCTTGGGCCTCTCTCCTGGAGGCCCTCTGTCAGACCCAGTGTTGACATGTGGCAAGACGCTCCTCGGGGCGCGTCTTGCTTGTGCCTTTCTCCTGGAGGCCCTCAATCAGACCCAGTGTTGACACGTGGCAAGACGCTCCTCGGGGCGCGTCTTGCTTGGGCCTCTCTCCTGGAGGCGCTCAGTCAGACCGAGTAGTGACATGTGGCATGGCGCTCCTCGGGGCGCGTCTTGCTTGGGCCTCTCTCCTGGAGGCGCTCAGTCAGACCCAGTGGTGACATGTGGCAAGACACTCCTCGGGGCGCGTCTTGCTTGGGCCTCTCTCCTGGAGGCCCTCTGTCAGACCCAGTGTTGACATGTGGCAAGACGCTCCGAGGGGCGCGTCTTGCTTGGGCCTCTCTCCTGGAGGCGCTCAGTCAGACCGAGTGCTGACATGTGGCAAGACGCTCCTCGGTGCACGTCTTGCTTGGGCCTCTCTCCTGGAGGCGCTCAGTCAGACCCAGTGGTGACATATGGCAAGACGCTCCTCGGGGCGCGTGTTGCGTGGGCCTCTCTCCTGGAGGCCCTCTGTCAGACCCAGTGTTGACATGTGGCAAGACACTCCTCGGGGCGCGTCTTGCTTGGGCTTCTCTCCTGGAGGCCCTCAGTCAGACACAGTGTTGACAAGTGTCAAGACGCTCCTCGGGGCACGTCTTGCTTGGGCCTCTCTCCTGGAGGCGCTCAGTCAGACCCATTGTTGACCTGTGGCAAGACGCTCCTCGGGGCGCGTCTTGCTTGGGCTTCTCTCCTGGAGGCCCTCAGTCAGACCCATTGTTGACATGTGGCAAGATGCTCCTCGGGGCGCTTCTTGCTTGGGCCTCTCTCCTGGAGGCGCTCAGTCAGACCCAGCGTTGACATTTGGCAAGACGCTCCTCGGGGCGCGTCTTGCTTGGGCCTCTCTCCTGGAGGCGCTCAGTCAGACCCAGTGGTGACTTATGGCAAGACGCTCCTCGGGGCGCGTATTGCTTGGGCCTCTCTCCTGGAGGCCGTCTGTCAGACCCAGTGTTGACATGTGGCAAGACACTCCTCGGGGAGCGTCTTGCTTGGGCTTCTCTCATGGAGGCCCTCAGTCAGACCCAGTGTTGACAAGTGTCAAGACACTCCTCGGGGCGCGTCTTGCTTGGGCCTCTCTCCTGGAGGCGCTCAGTCAGACCCATTGTTGACATGTGGCAAGACGCTCCTCGGGGCGCGTCTTGCTTGGGCTTCTCTCCTGGAGGCCCTCAGTCAGATCCATTGTTGACATGTGGCAAGACGCTCCTCGGGGCGCTTCTTGCTTGGGCCTCTCTCCTGGAGGCGCTCAGTCAGACCCAGTGTTGACATGTGGCAAGACGCTCCTCGGGGCATGTCTTGCTTGGGCCTCTCTCCTGGAAGCGCTCAGTCAGACCCAGTGTTGACATGTGGCAAGACGCTCCTCGGGGCGCGTCTTGCTTGGGCCTCTCTCCTGGAGGCGCTCAGTCAGAGCGAGTGCTGACATGTGGCAAGACGCTCCTCGGGGCGCGTCTTGCTTGGGCCTCTCTCCTGGAGGCGCTCAGTCAGACCCAGTGGTGACATGTGGCAAGACGCTCCTCGGGGCGCGTCTTGCTTGGGCCTCTCTCCTGGAGGCCCTCAATCAGACCCAGTGTTGACACGTGGCAAGACGCTCCTCGGGGCGCGTCTTGCTTGGGCCTCTCTCCTGGAGGCGCTCAGTCAGACCCAGTGTTGACATGTGGCAAGATGCTCCTCGGGGCGCGTCTTACTTGGGCCTCTCTCCTGGAGGCGCTTAGTCAGACCCATTGTTGACATGTGGCAAGACGGTCCTCGGGGCGCGACTTGCTTGGGCTTCTCTCCTGGAGGCCCTCAGTCAGACCCATTGTTGACATGTGGCAAGACGCTCCTCGGGGCGCTTCTTGCTTGGGCCTCTCTCCTGGAGGCGCTCAGTCAGACCCAGTGTTGACATGTGGCAAGACGCTCCTCGGGAAACGTCTTGCTTGGGCCTCTTTCCTGGAGGAGCTCAGTCAGACCCAGTACTGACATGTGGCAAGACGCTCCTTGGGGCGCGTCCGGCTTGGGCCTCTCTCCTGGAGGCGCTCAGTCAGACCCAGTGTTGACATGTGGCAAGATGCTCCACGGGGCGCGTCTTACTTGGGCCTCTCTCCTGGAGACGCTCAGTCAGACCCAGTGGTGACATGTGGCAAGACGCTCCTCGGGGCACGTATTGCTTGGGCCTCTCTCCTGGAGGCCCTCTGTCAGACCCAGTGTTGACATGTGGCAAGACACTCCTCGGGGCGCGTCTTGCTTGGGCCTCTCTCCTGGAGGCCCTCTGTCAGACCCAGTGTTGACATGTGGCAGGACGCTCCTAGGGGCGCGTCTTGCTTGGGCCTCTCTCCTGGAGGCGCTCAGTCAGACCCAGTGGTTACATATGGCAAGACGCTCCTCGGGGCGCCTATTGCTTGGGCCTCTCTCCTGGAGGCCCTCTGTCAGACCCAGTGTTGACATGTGGCAAGACACTCCTCGGGGCGCGTCTTGCTTGGGCCTCTCTCCTGGAGGCGCTCAGTCAGACCCAGTGTTGACATGTGGCAAGACGCTCCTCGGGGCTTGTCTTGCTTGGGCCTCTCTCCTGGAGGCGCTCAGTCAGAGCGAGTGCTGACATGTGGCAAGACGCTCCTCGGGGCGCGTCTTGCTTGGGCCTCTCTCCTGGAGGCGCTCAGTCAGACCCAGTGGTGACATGTGGCAAGACGCTCCTCGGGGCGCGTCTTGCTTGGGCCTCTCTCCTGGAGGCCCTCAATCAGACCCAGTGTTGACACGTGGCAAGACGCTCCTCGGGGCGCGTCTTGCTTGGGCCTCTCTCCTGGAGGCGCTCAGTCAGACCCAGTGTTGACATGTGGCAAGACGCTCCTCGGGGCGCGTCTTACTTGGGCCTCTCTCCTGGAGGCGCTTAGTCAAACCCATTGTTGACATGTGGCAAGACGGTCCTCGGGGCGCGACTTGCTTGGGCTTCTCTCCTGGAGGCCCTCAGTCAGACCCATTGTTGACATGTGGCAAGACGCTCCTCGGGGCGCTTCTTGCTTGGGCCTCTCTCCTGGAGGCGCTCAGTCAGACCCAGTGTTGACATGTGGCAAGACGCTCGTCGGGGCACGTCTTGCTTGGGCCTCTCTTCTGGAGGCGCTCATTCAGACCCAGTGTTGACGTGTGGCAAGACGCTCCTCGGGGCGCGTCCGGCTTGGGCCTCTCTCCTGGAGGCGCTCAGTCAGACCCAGTGTTGACATGTGGCAAGATGCTCCTCGGGGCGCGTCTTACTTGGGCCTCTCTCCTGGAGACGCTCAGTCAGACCCAGTGGTGACATGTGGCAAGACGCTCCTCGGGGCACGTATTGCTTGGGCCTCTCTCCTGGAGGCCCTCTGTCAGACCCAGTGTTGACATGTGGCAAGACACTCCTCGGGGCGCGTCTTGCTTGGGCCTCTCTCCTGGAGGCCCTCTGTCAGACCCAGTGTTGACATGTGGCAGGACGCTCCTAGGGGCGAGTCTTGCTTGGGCCTCTCTCCTGGAGGCGCTCAGTCAGACCCAGTGGTTACATATGGCAAGACGCTCCTCGGGGCGCCTATTGCTTGGGCCTCTCTCCTGGAGGCCCTCTGTCAGACCCAGTGTTGACATGTGGCAAGACACTCCTCGGGGCGCGTCTTGCTTGGGCTTCTCTCATGGAGGCCCTCAGTCAGACCCAGTGTTGACAAGTGTTAAGACACTCCTCGGGGCGCGTCTTGCTTGGGCCTCTCTCCTGGAGGCGCTCAGTCAGACCCATTGTTGACATGTGGCAAGACGCTCCTCGGGGCGCGTCTTGCTTGGGCTTCTCTCCTGGAGGCCCTCTGTCAGACCCATTGTTGACATGTGGCAAGACGCTTCTCGGGGCGCTTCTTGCTTGGGCCTCTCTCCTGGAGGCGCTCAGTCAGACCCAGTGTTGACATGTGGCAAGACTCTCCTCGGGGCGCTTCTTGCTTGGGCCTCTCTCCTGGAGGCGCTCAGTCAGACCCAGTGTTGACATGTGGCAAGACGCTCCTCGGGGCACGTCTTGCTTGGGCCTCTCTCCTGGAGGCGCTCAGTCAGACCCAGTGTTGACATGTGGCAAGACGCTCCTCGGGGCACGTCTTGCTTGGGCCTCTCTCCTGAAGGCGCTCAGTCAGACCCAGTGTTGACATGTGGCAAGACGCTCCTCGGGGCGCGTCTTACTTGGGCCTCTCTCCTGGAGGCGCTCAGTCAGACCCAGTGTTGACATGTGGCAAGACGCTCCTCGGGGCGCGTCTTGCTTGGGCCTCTCTCCTGGAGGCTCTCAGTCAGAGCCAGTGGTGACATGTGGCAAGACGCTCCACGGGGCGCGTCTTGCTTGGGCCTCTCTCCTGGAGGCGCTCAGTCATACCCAGTGGTGACATGTGGCTAGACGTTCCTCGGGGCACGTTTTGCTTGGGCCTCTCTCCTGGAGGCCCTCTGTCAGACCCAGTGTTGACATGTGGCAAGACGCTCCTCGGGGCGCGTCTTGCTTGGGCCTCTCTCCTGGAGGCCCTCAATCAGACCCAGTGTTGACACGTGGCAAGATGCTCCTCGGGGCGCGTCTTGCTTGGGCCTCTCTCCTGGAGGCGCTCAGTCAGACCGAGTGCTGACATGTGGCAAGACGCTCCTCGGGGCGCGTCTTGCTTGGGCCTCTTTCCTGGAGGCGCTCAGTCAGACCCAGTGGTGACATATGGCAAGACGCTCCTCGGGGCGCATGTTGCTTGGGCCTCTCTCTTGGAGGCCCTCTGTCAGACCCAGTGTTGACATGTGGCAAGACACTCCTTAGGGCGCATCTTGCTTGGGCCTCTCTCCTGGAGGCGCTCAGTCAGACCGAGTGCTGACATGTGGCAAGACGCTCCTCGAGGCGTGTCTTGCTTGTGCCTCTCTCCTGGAGGCGCTCAGTCAGACCCAGTGGTGACATATGCCAAGACACTCCTCGGGGCGCGTATTGCTTGGGCCTCTCTCCTGGAGGCCCTCTGTCAGACCCAGTGTTGACATGTGGCAAGACACTCCTCGGGGCGCGTCTTGCTTGGGCCTCTCTCCTGGAGGCGCTCAGTCAGACCGAGTGCTGACATGTGGCAAGACGCTCCTGGGGGCACATCTTGCTTGGGCCTCTCTCCGGGAGGTGCTCAGTCAGACCCAGTGGTGACATATGGCAAGACGCTCCTCGGGGCGCGTGTTGCTTGGGCTCTCTCCTGGAGGCCCTCTGTCAGACCCAGTGTTGACATGTGGCAAGACACTCCTCGGGGCGCGTCTTGCTTGGGCCTCTCTCCTGGAGGCGCTCAGTCAGACCCAGTGTTGACATGTGGCAAGACGCTCCTAGGGGCGCGTCTTGCTTGGGCCTCTCTCCTGGAGGCGCTCAGTCAGACCGAGTGCTGACATATGGCAAGACGCTCCTCGGGGCGCGTCTTGCTTGGGCCTCTCTCCTGGAGGCGCTCAGTCAGACCCAGTGGTGACATATGGCAAGACGCTCCTCGGGGCGCGTATTGCTTGGGCCCCTCTCCTGGAGGCCCTCTGTCAGACCCAGTGTTGACATGTGGCAAGACACTCCTCGGGGCGCATCTTGCTTGGGCTTCTCTCATGGAGGCCCTCAGTCAGACCCAGTGTTGACAAGTGTCAAGACGCTCCTCGGGGCGCGTCTTGCTTGGGCCTCTCTCCTGGAGGCGCTCAGTCAGACCCATTGTTGACATGTGGCAAGACGCTCCTTGGGGCGCGTCTTGCTTGGGCCTCTCTCCTGGAGGCCCTCAGTCAGACCCATTGTTGACATGTGGCAAGACGCTCCTCGGGGCGCTACTTGCTTTGGCCTCTCTCCTGGAGGCGCTCAGTCAGACCCAGTGTTGACATGTGGCAAGACGCTCCTCGGGGCATGTCTTGCTTGGGCCTCTCTCCTGGAGGCGCTCAGTCAGACCCAGTGTTGACATGTGGCAAGACGCTCCTCGGGGCGCGTCTTGCTTGGGCCTCTCTCCTGGAGGCTCTCAGTCAGACCCAGTGGTGACATGTGGCAAGACGCTCCTCGGGGCGCGTCTTGCTTGGGCCTCTCTCCTGGAGGCGCTCAGTCACACCGAGTGCTGACATGTGGGAAGATGCTCCTCGGGGCGCGTCTTGCTTGGGCCTCTCTCCTGGAGGCGCTCAGTCAGACCCAGTGGTGACATGTGGCTAGACGCTCCTCGGGGCACGTATTGCTTGGGCCTCTCTCCTGGAGGCCCTCTGTCAGACCCAGTGTTGACATGTGGCAAGACGCTCCTCGGGGCGCGTCTTGCTTGGGCCTCTCTCCTGGAGGGCCTCAATCAGACCCAGTGTTGACACGTGGCAAGACGCTCCTCAGGGTGCGTCTTGCTTGGGCCTCTCTCCTGGAGGCGCTCAGTCAGACCGAGTTGTGACAAGTGTCAAGACACTCCTCGGGGCGCTTCTTGCTTGGGCCTCTCTCCTGGAGGCGCTCAGTCAGACCCAGTGTTGACATGTGGCAAGACTCTCCTCGGGGCGCTTCTTGCTTGGGCCTCTCTCCTGGAGGCGCTCAGTCAGACCCAGTGTTGACATGTGGCAAGACGCTCCTCGGGGCACGTCTTGCTTGGGCCTCTCTCCTGGAGGCGCTCAGTCAGACCCAGTGTTGACATGTGGCAAGACGCTCCTCGGGGCGCGTCTTACTTGGGCCTCTCTCCTGGAGGCGCTCAGTCAGACCCAGTGTTGACATGTGGCAAGACGCTCCTCGGGGCGCGTCTTGCTTGGCTCTCTCTCCTGGAGGCTCTCAGTCAGAGCCAGTGGTGACATGTGGCAAGACGCTCCTCGGGGCGCGTCTTGCTTGGGCCTCTCTCCTGGAGGCCCTCTGTCAGACCCAGTGTTGACATGTGGCAAGACGCTCCTCGGGGCGCGTCTTGCTTGGGCCTCTCTCCTGGAGGCCCTCTGTCAGACCCAGTGTTGACATGTGGCAAGACGCTCCTCGGGGCGCGTCTTGCTTGGGCCTCTCTCCTGGAGGCCCTCAATCAGACCCATTGTTGACACGTGGCAAGATGCTCCTCGGGGCGCGTCTTGCTTGGGCCTCTCTCCTGGAGGCGCTCAGTCAGACCGAGTGATGACATGTGGCTAGACGCTCCTCGGGGCGCTTCTTGCTTGGGCCTCTTTCCTGGAGGCGCTCAGTCCGACCCAGTGGTGACATATGGCAAGACGCTCCTCGGGGCGCGTGTTGCTTGGGCCTCTCTCTTGGAGGCCCTCTGTCAGACCCAGTGTTGACATTAGGCAAGACGCTCCTAGGGGCGCGTCTTGCTTGGGCCTCTCTCTTGGAGGCGCTCAGTCAGACCGAGTGCTGACATGTGGCAAGACGCTCCTCGAGGCGTGTCTTTCTTGGGCCTCTCTCCTGGAGGCGCTCAGTCAGACCCAGTGGTGACATATGGCAAGACACTCCTCGGGGCGCGTATTGCTTGGGCATCTCTCCTGGAGGCCCTCTGTCAGACCCAGTGTTGACATGTGGCAAGACACTCCTCGGGGCGCGTCTTGCTTGGGCCTCTCTCCTGGAGGCCCTCTGTCAGACCCAGTGTTGACATGTTTCAAGACGCTCCTAGGGGCGCGTCTTTCTTGGCTCTCTCTCCTGGAGGCGCTCAGTCAGACTGAGTGCTGACATGTGGCAAGACGCTCCTCGGGGCGCGTCTTGCTTGGGCCTCTCTCCTGGAGGCGCTCAGTCAGACCCATTGGTGACATGTGGCAAGACACTCCTCGGGGCGCGTCTTGCTTGGGCCTCTCTCCTGGAGGCCCGCTGTCAGACCCAGTGTTGACATGTGGCAAGACGCTCCTAGGGGCGCATCTTGCTTGGGCCTCTCTCCTGGAGGCGCTCAGTCAGACCGAGTGCTGACATGTGGCAAGACGCTCCTCGGGGCGCGTCTTGCTTGGGCCTCTCTCCTGGTGGCGCTCAGTCAGACCCAGTGGTGACATATGGCAAGACGCTCCTCAGGGCGCGTCTTGCTTGGGCCTCTCTCCTGGAGGCGCTCAGTCAGACCCAGTGTTGACATGTGGCAAGACGCTCCTCGGGGCGCTTCTTGCTTGGGCCTCTCTCCTGGAGGCGCTCAGTCAGACCCAGTGTTGACATGTGGCAAGACGCTCCTCGGGGCACGTCTTGCTTGGGCCTCTCTCCTGGAGGCGCTCAGTCAGACCCAGTGTTGACATGTGGCAAGACGCTCCTCGGGGCGCGTCTTGCTTGGGCCTCTCTCCTGGAGGCTCTCAGTCAGACCCAGCGGTGACATGTGGCAAGACGCTCCTCGGGGCGCGTCTTGCTTGGGCCTCTCTCCTGGAGGCGCTCAGTCACACCGAGTGCTGACATGTGGGAAGACGCTCCTCGGGGCGCGTCTTGCTTGGGCCTCTCTCCTGGAGGCGCTCAGTCAGACCCAGTGGTGACATGTGGCTAGACGCTCCTCGGGGCACGTATTGCTTGGGCCTCTCTCCTGGAAGCCCTCTGTCACACCCAGTGTTGACATGTGGCAAGATGCTCCTCGGGGCGCGTCTTGCTTGGGCCTCTCTCCTGGAGGCCCTCAATCAGACCCAGTGTTGACACGTGGCAAGACGCTCCTCGGGGCACGTCTTGCTTGGGCCTCTCTCCTGGAGGCGCTCAGTCAGACCGAGTAGTGACATGTGGCATGACGCTCCTCGGGGCGCGTCTTGCCTGGGCCTCTCTCCTGGAGGCGCTCAGTCAGACCCAGTGGTGACATGTGGCAAGACACTCCTCGGGGCGTGTCTTGCTTGGGCCTCTCTCCTGGAGGCCCTCTGTCAGACCCAGTGTTGACCTGTGGCAAGACGCTTCTAGGGGCGCGTCTTGCTTGGGCCTCTCTCCTGGAGGCGCTCAGTCAGACCGAGTGCTGACATGTGGCAAGACGCTCCTCGGTGCGCGTCTTGCTTGGGCCTCTCTCCTGGAGGCGCTCAGTCAGACCCAGTGGTGACATATGGCAAGACGCTCCTTGGGGCGCGTGTTGCTTGGGCCTCTCTCCTGGAGGCCCTCTGACAGACCCAGTGTTGACATGTGGCAAGACACTCCTCGGGGCGCTTCTTGCTTGGGCTTCTCTCCTGGAGGCCCTCAGTCAGACCCAGTGTTGACAAGTGTCAAGACGCTCCTCGGGGCACGTCTTGCTTGGGCCTCTCTCCTGGAGGCGCTCAGTCAGACCCATTGTTGACATGTGGCAAGACGCTCCTCGGGGCGCGTCTTGCTTGGGCTTCTCTCCTGGAGGCCCTCAGTCAGACCCATTTTTGACATGTGGCAAGACGCTCCTCGGGGCGCGTCTTGCTTGGGCCTCTCTCCTGGAGGCCCTCTGTCAGACCCAGTGTTGACATATTTCAAGACGCTCCTAGGGGCGCGTCTTTCTTGGCTCTCTCTCCTGGAGGCGCTCAGTCAGACTGAGTGCTGACATGTGGCAAGACGCTCCTCGGGGCGCGTCTTGCTTGGGCCTCTCTCCTGGAGGCGCTCAGTCAGACCCAGTAGTGACATGTGGCAAGACGCTCCTCGGGGCGCGTCTTGCTTGGGCCTCTCTCCTGGAGGCGCTCAGTCAGACCCAGTGGTGACATGTGGCAAGACACTCCTCGGGGCGCGTCTTGCTTGGGCCTCTCTCCTGGAGGCCCGCTGTCAGACCCAGTGTTGACATGTGGCAAGACGCTCCTAGGGGCGCATCTTGCTTGGGCCTCTCTCCTGGAGGCGCTCAGTCAGACCCAGTGGTGACATATGGCAAGACGCTCCTCAGGGCGCGTCTTGCTTGGGCCTCTCTCCTGGAGGCGCTCAGTCAGACCCAGTGTTGACATGTGGCAAGACGCTCCTCGGGGCGCTTCTTGCTTGGGCCTCTCTCCTGGAGGCGCTCAGTCAGACCCAGTGTTGACATGTGGCAAGACGCTCCTCGGGGCACGTCTTGCTTGGGCCTCTCTCCTGGAGGCGCTCAGTCAGACCCAGTGTTGACATGTGGCAAGACGCTCCTCGGGGCGCGTCTTGCTTGGGCCTCTCTCCTGGAGGCTCTCAGTCAGACCCAGTGGTGACATGTGGCAAGACGCTCCTCGGGGCGCGTCTTGCTTGGGCCTCTCTCCTGGAGGCGCTCAGTCACACCGAGTGCTGACATGTGGGAAGACGCTCCTCGGGGCGCGTCTTGCTTGGGCCTCTCTCCTGGAGGCGCTCAGTCAGACCCAGTGGTGACATGTGGCTAGACGTTCCTCGGGGCACGTATTGCTTGGGCCTCTCTCCTGGAAGCCCTCTGTCACACCCAGTGTTGACATGTGGCAAGACGCTCCTCGGGGCGCGTCTTGCTTGGGCCTCTCTCCTGGAGGCGCTCAGTCAGACCCAGTGGTGACATATGGCAAGACGCTCCTCAGGGCGCGTCTTGCTTGGGCCTCTCTCCTGGAGGCGCTCAGTCAGACCCAGTGTTGACATGTGGCAAGACGCTCCTCGGGGCGCTTCTTGCTTGGGCCTCTCTCCTGGAGGCGCTCAGTCAGACCCAGTGTTGACATGTGGCAAGACGCTCCTCGGGGCACGTCTTGCTTGGGCCTCTCTCCTGGAGGCCCTCAGTCAGACCCAGTGTTGACATGTGGCAAGACGCTCCTCGGGGCGCGTCTTGCTTGGGCCTCTCTCCTGGAGGCTCTCAGTCAGACCCAGTGGTGACATGTGGCAAGACGCTCCTCGGGGCGCGTCTTGCTTGGGCCTCTCTCCTGGAGGCGCTCAGTCACACCGAGTGCTGACATGTGGGAAGACGCTCCTCGGGGCGCGTCTTGCTTGGGCCTCTCTCCTGGAGGCGCTCAGTCAGACCCAGTGGTGACATGTGGCTAGACGCTCCTCGGGGCACGTATTGCTTGGGCCTCTCTCCTGGAAGCCCTCTGTCACACCCAGTGTTGACATGTGGCAAGACGCTCCTCGGGGCGCGTCTTGCTTGGGCCTCTCTCCTGGAGGCCCTCAATCAGACCCAGTGTTGACACGTGGCAAGACGCTCCTCGGGGCACGTCTTGCTTGGGCCTCTCTCCTGGAGGCGCTCAGTCAGACCGAGTAGTGACATGTGGCATGACGCTCCTCGGGGCGCGTCTTGCTTGGGCCTCTCTCCTGGAGGCGCTCAGTCAGACCCAGTGGTGACATGTGGCAAGACACTCCTCGGGGCGTGTCTTGCTTGGGCCTCTCTCCTGGAGGCCCTCTGTCAGACCCAGTGTTGACCTGTGGCAAGACGCTTCTAGGGGCGCGTCTTGCTTGGGCCTCTCTCCTGGAGGCGCTCAGTCAGACAGAGTGCTGACATGTGGCAAGACGCTCCTCGGTGCCCGTCTTGCTTGGGCCTCTCTCCTGGAGGCGCTCAGTCAGACCCAGTGGTGACATATGGCAAGACGCTCCTTGGGGCGCGTGTTGCTTGGGCCTCTCTCCTGGAGGCCCTCTGACAGACCCAGTGTTGACATGTGGCAAGACACTCCTCGGGGCGCTTCTTGCTTGGGCTTCTCTCCTGGAGGCCCTCAGTCAGACCCAGTGTTGACAAGTGTCAAGACGCTCCTTCGGGCACGTCTTGCTTGGGCCTCTCTCCGGGAGGCGCTCAGTCAGACCCATTGTTGACATGTGGCAAGACGCTCCTCGGGGCGCGTCTTGCTTGGGCTTCTCTCCTGGAGGCCCTCAGTCAGACCCATTGTTGACATGTGGCAAGACGCTCCTCGGGGCGCTTCTTGCTTGGGCCTCTCTCCTGGAGGCGCTCAGTCAGACCCAGGGTTGACATGTGGCAAGACGCTCCTCGGGGCACGTCTTTCTTGGGTCTCTCTCCTGGAGGCGCTCAGTCAGACCGAGTGCTGACATGTGGCAAGACGCTCCTCGGGGCGCGTCTTGCTTGGGCCTCTCTCCTGGAGGCGCTCAGTCAGACCCAGTGGTGACATGTGGCAAGACGCTCCTCGGGGCGCGTCTTGCTTGGGCTTCTCTCCTGGAGGCCCTCAGTCAGACCCAGTGTTGACATGTGGCAAGACGCTCCTCGGGGCGCGTCTTGCTTGGGCCTCTCTCCTGGAGGCGCTCAGTCAGACCCAGTGGTGACATGTGGCAAGACGCTCCTCGGGGCGCGTATTGCTTGGGCCTCTCTCCTGGAGGCCCTCTGTTAGACCCAGTGTTGACATGTTGCAAGACGCTCCTCGGGGCGCGTCTTGCTTGGGCTTCTCTCATGGATGCCCTCAGTCAGACCCAGTGTTGACATGTGTCAAGATGCTCCTCGGGGCGCGTCTTGCTTGGGCCTCTCTCCTGGAGGCGCTCAGTCAGACCCAGTGTTGACATGTGGCAAGACGCTCCTCGGGGCGCGTCTTGGTTGGGCCTCTCTACTGGAGGCCCTCAATCAGACCCAGTGTTGACACGTTGCAAGACGCTCCTCGGGGCGCGTCTTCCTTGGGCCTCTCTCCTGGAGGCTCTCAGTCAGACCGAGTAGTGACATGTGGCATGATGCTCCTCGGGGCGCGTCTTGCTTGGGCCTATCTCATGGAGGCGCTCAGTCAGACCCAGTGGTGACATGTGGCAAGACACTCCTCGGGGCGCGTCTTGCTTGGGCCTCTCTCCTGGAGGCGCTCAGTCAGACCGAGTGCTGACATAAGGCAAGACGCTCCTCGGGGCGCGTCTTGCTTGGGCCTCTCTCCTGGAGGCGCTCAGTCAGACCGAGTGCTGACATAAGGCAAGACGCTCCTCGGGGCGCGTCTTGCTGGGGACTCTCTCCTGGAGGCGCTCAGTCAGACCCCGTGTTGACATGTGGCAAGACGCTCCTCGGGGCGCTTCTTGCTTGGGCTTCTCTCCTGGAGGCACTCAGTCAGACCCAGTGTTGACCTTTGGCAAGACGCTCCTCGGGGCTCGTCTTGCTTGGGCCTCTCTCCTGGAGGCGCTCAGTCAGACCCAGTGGTGACACGTGGCAAGACGCTCCTCGGGGCGCGTCTTGCTTGGGCCTCTCTCCTGGAGGCGCTCAGTCAGACCCAGTGTTGACACGTGGCAAGACGCTCCTCGGGGCGCGTCTTGCTTGGGCCTCTCTCATGGAGGCGCTCAGTTAGACCCAGTGGTGACATGTGGCAAGACACTCCTCGGGGCGCGTCTTGCTTGGGCCTCTCTCATGGAGGCGCTCAGTTAGACCCAGTGGTGACATGTGGCAAGACACTCCTCGGGGCACGTATTGCTTGGGCCTCTCTCCTGGAGGCCCTCTGTCAGACCCAGTGTTGACATGTGGCAAGACGCTCCTCGGGGCGCGTCTTGCTTGGGCCTCTCTCCTGGAGGGCCTCAATCAGACCCAGTGTTGACACGTGGCAAGACGCTCCTCAGGGTGCGTCTTGCTTGGGCCTCTCTCCTGGAGGCGCTCAGTCAGACCGAGTAGTGACAAGTGTCAAGACACTCCTCGGGGCGCGTCTTGCTTGGGCCTCTCTCCTGGAGGCGCTCAGTCAGACCCATTGTTGACATGTGGCAAGACGCTCCTCGGGGCGCGTCTTGCTTGGGCTTCTCTCCTGGAGGCCCTCAGTCAGACCCATTGTTGACATGTGGCAAGACGCTCCTCGGGGCGCTTCTTGCTTGGGCCTCTCTCCTGGAGGCGCTCAGTCAGACCCAGTGTTGACATGTGGCAAGATGCTCCTCGGGGCACGTCTTGCTTGGGCCTCTCTCCTGGAGGCGCTCAGTCAGACCCAGTGTTGACATGTGGCAAGACGCTCCTCGGGGCGCGTCTTGCTTGGGCCTCTCTCCTGGAGGCGCTCAGTCAGACCCAGTGTTGACATGTGGCAAGATGCTCCTCGGGGCGCGTCTTGCTTGGGCCTCTCTCCTGGAGGCTCTCAGTCAGCGCCAGTGGAGACATGTGGCAAGACGCTCCTCGGGGCGCGTCTTGCTTGGGCCTCTCTCCTGGAGGCGCTCAGTCAGACCCAGTGGTGACATGTGGCTAGACGTTCCTCGGGGCACGTATTGCTTGGGCCTCTCTCCTGGAGGCCCTCTGTCAGACCCAGTGTTGACATGTGGCAAGACGCTCCTCGGGGCGCGTCTTGCTTGGGCCTCTCTCCTGGAGGCCCTCAATCAGACCCATTGTTGACACGTGGCAAGATGCTCCTCGGGGCGCGTCTTGCTTGGGCCTCTCTCCTGGAGGCGCTCAGTCAGACCGAGTGATGACATGTGGCAAGACGCTCCTCGGGGCGCGTCTTGCTTGGGCCTCTTTCCTGGAGGCGCTCAGTCCGACCCAGTGGTGACATATGGCAAGACGCTCCTCGGGGCGCGTGTTGCTTGGGCCTCTCTCTTGGAGGCCCTCTGTCAGACCCAGTGTTGACATTAGGCAAGACACTCCTTAGGGCGCGTCTTGCTTCGGCCTCTCTCCTGGAGGCGCTCAGTCAGACCCAGTGTTGACATGTGGCAAGACGCTCCTCGAGGCGTGTCTTGCTTGGGCGTCTCTCCTGGAGGCGCTCAGTCAGACCCAGGGGTGACATATGGCAAGACACTCCTCGGGGCGCGTATTGCTTGGGCCTCTCTCCTGGAGGTCCTCTGTCAGACCCAGTGTTGACATGTGGCAAGACACTTCTCGGGGCGCGTCTTGCTTGGGCCTCTCTCCTGGAGGCCCTCTGTCAGACCCAGTGTTGACATGTTTCAAGACGCTCCTAGGGGCGCGTCTTTCTTGGCTCTCTCTCCTGGAGGCGCTCAGTCAGACCGAGTGCTGACATGTGGCAAGACGCTCCTCGGGGCGCGTCTTGCTTGGGCCTCTCTCCTGGAGGCGCTCAGTCAGACCCAGTTGTGACATGTGGCAAGACACTCCTCGGGGCGCGTCTTGCTTCGGCCTCTCTCCTGGAGGCCCGCTGTCAGACCCAGTGTTGACATGTGGCAAGACGCTCCTAGGGGCGCATCTTGCTTGGGCCTCTCTCCTGGAGGCGCTCAGTCAGACCGAGTGCTGACATGTGGCAAGACGCTCCTCGGGGCGCGTCTTGATTGGGCCTCTCTCCTGGAGGCGCTCAGTCAGACCCAGTGGTGACATATGGCAAGACGCTCCTCGGGGCGCGTCTTGCTTGGGCCTCTCTCCTGGAGGCGCTCAGTCAGACCCAGTTGTGACATGTGGCAAGACACTCCTCGGGGCGCGTCTTGCTTGGGCCTCTCTCCTGGAGGCCCGCTGTCAGACCCAGTGTTGACATGTGGCAAGACGCTCCTAGGGGCGCATCTTGCTTGGGCCTCTCTCCTGGAGGCGCTCAGTCAGACCGAGTGCTGACATGTGGCAAGACGCTCCTCGGGGCGCGTCTTGATTGGGCCTCTCTCCTGGAGGCGCTCAGTCAGACCCAGTGGTGACATATGGCAAGACGCTCCTCGGGGCGCGTCTTGCTTGGGCCTCTCTCCTGGAGGCGCTCAGTCAGACCCAGTGTTGACATGTGGCAAGACGCTCCTAGGGGCGCGTCTTGCTTGGGCCTCTCTCCTGGAGGCGCTCAGTCAGACCGAGTGCTGACATATGGCAAGACGCTCCTCGGGGCGCGTCTTGCTTGGGCCTCTCTCCTGGAGGCGCTCAGTCAGACCCAGTGGTGACATATGGCAAGACGCTCCTCGGGGCGCGTATTGCTTGGGCCCCTCTCCTGGAGGCCCTCTGTCAGACCCAGTGTTGACATGTGGCAAGACACTCCTCGGGGCGCGTCTTGCTTGGGCTTCTCTCATGGAGGCCCTCAGTCAGACCCAGTGTTGACAAGTGTCAAGACGCTCCTCGGGGCGCGTGTGCTTGGGCCTCTCTCCTGGAGGCGCTCAGTCAGACCCATTGTTGACATGTGGCAAGACGCTCCTTGGGGCGCGTCTTGCTTGGGCCTCTCTCCTGGAGGCCCTCAGTCAGACCCATTGTTGACATGTGGCAAGACGCTCCTCGGGGCGCTTCTTGCTTGGGCCTCTCTCCTGGAGGCGCTCAGTCAGACCCAGTGTTGACATGTGGCAAGACGCTCCTCGGGGCACGTCTTGCTTGGGCCTCTCTCCTGGAGGCGCTCAGTCAGACCCAGTGTTGACATGTGGCAAGACGCTCCTCGGGGCGTGTCTTGCTTGGGCCTCTCTCCTGGAGGCTCTCAGTCAGACCCAGTGGTGACATGTGGCAAGACGCTCCTCGGGGCGCGTCTTGCTTGGGCCTCTCTCCTGGAGGCGCTCAGTCACACCGAGTGCTGACATGTGGGAAGACGCTCCTCGGGGCGCGTCTTGCTTGGGCCTCTCTCCTGGAGGCGCTCAGTCAGACCCAGTGGTGACATGTGGCTAGACGCTCCTCGGGGCACGTATTGCTTGGGCCTCTCTCCTGGAGGCCCTCTGTCAGACCCAGTGTTGACATGTGGCAAGATGCTCCTCGGGGCGCGTCTTGCTTGGGCCTCTCTCCTGGAGGCCCTCAATCAGACCCAGTGTTGACACGTGGCAAGACGCTCCTCGGGGCGCGTCTTGCTTGGGCCTCTCTCCTGGAGGCGCTCAGTCAGACCGAGTAGTGACATGTGGCATGACGCTCCTCGGGGCGAGTCTTGCTTGGGCCTCTCTCCTGGAGGCGCTCAGTCAGACCCAGTGGTGACATGTGGCAAGACACTCCTCGGGGCGCGTCTTGCTTGGGCCTCTCTCCTGGAGGCCCTCTGTCAGACCCAGTGTTGACATGTGGCAAGACGCTTCTAGGGGCGCGTCTTGCTTGGGCCTCTCTCCTGGAGGCGCTCAGTCAGACCGAGTGCTGACATGTGGCAAGACGCTCCTCGGTGCGCGTCTTGCTTGGGCCTCTCTCCTGGAGGCGCTCAGTCAGACCCAGTGTTGACATGTGGCAAGACGCTCCTCGGGGCACGTCTTGCTTGGGCCTCTCTCCTGGAGGCGCTCAGTCAGACCCAGTGTTGACATGTGGCAAGACGCTCCTCGGGGCGCGTCTTACTTGGGCCTCTCTCCTGGAGGCGCTCAGTCAGACCCAGTGTTGACATGTGGCAAGACGCTCCTCGGGGCGCGTGTTGCTTGAGCCTCTCTCTTGGAGGCCCTCTGTCAGACCCAGTGTTGACATTAGGCAAGACACTCCTTAGGGCGCGTCTTGCTTCGGCCTCTCTCCTGGAGGTGCTCAGTCAGACCCAGTGTTGACATGTGGCAAGACGCTCCTAGGGGCGCGTCTTGCTTGGGCCTCTCTCCTGGAGGCGCTCAGTCAGACCGAGTGCTGACATGTGGCAAGACGCTCCTCGAGGCGTGTCTTGCTTGGGCCTCTCTCCTGTAGGCGCTCAGTCAGACCCAGTGGTGACATATGGCAAGACACTCCTCGGGGCGCGTATTGCTTGGGCCTCTCTCCTGGAGGCCCTCTGTCAGACCCAGTGTTGACATGTGGCAAGACACTCCTCGGGGCGCGTCTTGCTTGGGCCTCTCTCCTGGAGGCCCTCTGTCAGACCCAGTGTTGACATGTTTCAAGACGCTCCTAGGGGCACGTCTTTCTTGGCTCTCTCTCCTGGAGGCGCTCAGTCAGACCGAGTGCTGACATGTGGCAAGACGCTCCTCGGGGCGCGTCTTGCTTGGGCCTCTCTCCTGGAGGCGCTCAGTCAGACCCAGTGGTGACATGTGGCAAGACACTCCTCGGGGCGCGTCTTGCTTGGGCCTCTCTCCTGGAGGCCCGCTGTCAGACCCAGTGTTGACATGTGGCAAGACGCTCCTAGGGGCGCATCTTGCTTGGGCCTCTCTCCTGGAGGCGCTCAGTCAGACCGAGTGCTGACATGTGGCAAGACGCTCCTCGGGGCGCGTCTTGCTTGGGCCTCTCTCCTGGAGGCGCTCAGTCAGACCCAGTGGTGACATATGGCAAGACGCTCCTCGGGGCGCGTCTTGCTTGGGCCTCTCTCCTGGAGGCGCTCAGTCGGACCCAGTGTTGACATGTGGCAAGACGCTCCTAGGGGCGCGTCTTGCTTGGGCCTCTCTCCTGGAGGCGCTCAGTCAGACCCAGTGGTGACTTATGGCAAGACGCTCCTCGGGGCGCGTCTTGCTTGGGCCTCTCTCCTGGAGGCGCTCAGTCGGACCCAGTGTTGACATGTGGCAAGACGCTCCTAGGGGCGCGTCTTGCTTGGGCCTCTCTCCTGGAGGCGCTCAGTCAGACCGAGTGCTGACATATGGCAAGACGCTCCTCGGGGCGCGTCTTGCTTGGGCCTCTCTCCTGGAGGCGCTCAGTCAGACCCAGTGGTGACATATGGCAAGACGCTCCTCGGGGCGCGTATTGCTTGGGCCCTTCTCCTGGAGGCCCTCTGTCAGACCCAGTGTTGACATGTGGCAAGACACTCCTCGGGGCGCGTCTTGCTTGGGCTTCTCTCATGGAGGCCCTCAGTCAGACCCAGTGTTGACAAGTGTCAAGACGCTCCTCGGGGCGCGTCTTGCTTGGGCCTCTCTCCTGGAGGCGCTCAGTCAGACCCATTGTTGACATGTGGCAAGACGCTCCTTGGGGCGCGTCTTGCTTGGGCCTCTCTCCTGGAGGCCCTCAGTCAGACCCATTGTTGACATGTGGCAAGACGCTCCTCGGGGCGCTTCTTGCTTGGGCCTCTCTCCTGGAGGCGCTCAGTCAGACCCAGTGTTGACATGTGGCAAGACGCTCCTCGGGGCACGTCTTGCTTGGGCCTCTCTCCTGGAGGCGCTCAGTCACACCGAGTGCTGACATGTGGGAAGACGCTCCTCGGGGCGCGTCTTGCTGGGGCTTCTCTCATGGAGGCGCTCAGTCAGACCCAGTGGTGACATGTGGCAAGACGCTCCTCGGGGCGCGTATTGCTTGGGCCTCTCTCCTGGAGGCCCTCTGTCAGACCCAGTGTTGACATGTGGCAAGACGCTCCTCGGGGCGCGTCTTGCTTGGGCCTCTCTCCTGGAGGCCCTCAATCAGACCCAGTGTTGACACGTGGCAAGACGCTCCTCGGGGCGCGTCTTGCTTGGGCCTCTCTCCTGGAGGCGCTCAGTCAGACCGAGTAGTGACATGTGGCATGACGCTCCTCGGGGCGCGTCTTGCTTGGGCCTCTCTCCTGGAGGCGCTCAGTCAGACCCAGTGGTGACATGTGGCAAGACACTCCTCGGGGCGCGTCTTGCTTGGGCCTCTCTCCTGGAGGCCCTCTGACAGACGCAGTGTTGACATGTGGCAAGACACTCCTCGGGGCGCGTCTTGCTTGGGCTTCTCTCCTGGAGGCCCTCAGTCAGACCCAGTGTTGACAAGTGTCAAGACGCTCCTCGGGGCACGTCTTGCTTGGGCCTCTCTCCTGGAGGCGCTCAGTCAGACCCATTGTTGACATGTGGCAAGACGCTCCTCGGGGCGCGTCTTGCTTGGGCTTCTCTCCTGGAGGCCCTCAGTCAGACCCATTGTTGACATGTGGCAAGACGCTCCTCGGGGCGCTTCTTGCTTGGGCCTCTCTCCTGGAGGCGCTCAGTGAGACCCAGTGTTGACATGTGGCAAGACGCTCCTCGGGGCGCGTCTTGCTTGGGCTTCTCTCCTGGAGGCCCTCAGTCAGACCCATTGTTGACATGTGGCAAGACGCTCCTCGGGGCGCGTCTTGCTTGGGCCTCTCTCCTGGAGGCCCGCTGTCAGACCCAGTGTTGACATGTGGCAAGACGCTCCTAGGGGCGCGTCTTGCTTGGGCCTCTCTCCTGGAGGCCCGCTGTCAGACCCAGTGTTGACATGTGGCAAGACGCTCCTAGGGGCGCATCTTGCTTGGGCCTCTCTCCTGGAGGCGCTCAGTCAGACCGAGTGCTGACTTGTGGCAAGACGCTCCTCGGGGCGCGTCTTGCTTGGGCCTCTCTCCTGGAGGCGCTCAGACAGACCCAGTGGTTACATATGGCAAGACGCTCCTCGGGGCGCGTCTTGCTTGGGCCTCTCTCCTGGAGGCGCTCAGTCGGACCCAGTGTTGACATGTGGCAAGACGCTCCTAGGGGCACGTCTTGCTTGGGCCTCTCTCCTGGAGGCGCTCAGTCAGACCCAGTGGTGACATATGGCAAGACGCTCCTCGGGGCGCGTCTTGCTTGGGCCTCTCTCCTGGAGGCGCTCAGTCGGACCCAGTGTTGACATGTGGCAAGACGCTCCTAGGGGCGCGTCTTGCTTGGGCCTCTCTCCTGGAGGCGCTCAGTCAGACCGAGTGCTGACATATGGCAAGACGCTCCTCGGGGCACGTCTTGCTTGGGCCTCTCTCCTGGAGGCGCTCAGTCAGACCCAGTGGTGACATATGGCAAGACGCTCCTCGGGGCGCGTATTGCTTGGGCCCTTCTCCTGGAGGCCCTCTGTCAGACCCAGTGTTGACATGTGGCAAGACACTCCTCGGGGCGCGTCTTGCTTGGGCTTCTCTCATGGAGGCCCTCAGTCAGACCCAGTGTTGACAAGTGTCAAGACGCTCCTCGGGGCGCGTCTTGCTTTGGCCTCTCTCCTGGAGGCGCTCAGTCAGACCCATTGTTGACATGTGGCAAGACGCTCCTTGGGGCGCGTCTTGCTTGGGCCTCTCTCCTGGAGGCCCTCAGTCAGACCCATTGTTGACATGTGGCAAGACGCTCCTCGGGGCGCTTCTTGCTTGGGCCTCTCTCCTGGAGGCGCTCAGTCAGACCCAGTGTTGACATGTGGCAAGACGCTCCTCGGGGCACCTCTTGCTTGGGACTCTCTCCTGGAGGCGCTCAGTCACACCGTGTGCTGACATGTGGGAAGACGCTCCTCGGGGCGCGTCTTGCTGGGGCTTCTCTCATGGAGGCACTCAGTCAGACCCAGTGGTGACATGTGGCAAGACGCTCCTTGGGGCGCGTATTGCTTGGGCCTCTCTCCTGGAGGCCCTCTGTCAGACCCAGTGTTGACATGTGGCAAGACGCTCCTCGGGGCGCGTCTTGCTTGGGCCTCTCTCCTGGAGGCCCTCAATCAGACCCAGTGTTGACACGTGGCAAGACGCTCCTCGGGGCGCGTCTTGCTTGGGCCTCTCTCCTGGAGGCGCTCAGTCAGACCGAGTAGTGACATGTGGCATGACGCTCCTCGGGGCGCGTCTTGCTTGGGCCTCTCTCCTGGAGGCGCTCAGTCAGACCCAGTGTTGACATGTGGCAAGACACTCCTCGGGGCGCGTCTTGCTTGGGCTTCTCTCCTGGAGGCCCTCAGTCAGACCCAGTGTTGACAAGTGTCAAGACGCTCCTCGGGGCACGTCTTGCTTGGGCCTCTCTCCTGGAGGCGCTCAGTCAGACCCATTGTTGACATGTGGCAAGACGCTCCTCGGGGCGCGTCTTGCTTGGGCTTCTCTCCTGGAGGCCCTCAGTCAGACCCATTGTTGACATGTGGCAAGACGCTCCTCGGGGCGCTTCTTGCTTGGGCCTCTCTCCTGGAGGCGCTCAGTGAGACCCAGTGTTGACATGTGGCAAGACGCTCCTCGGGGCGCGTCTTGCTTGGGCTTCTCTCCTGGAGGCCCTCAGTCAGACCCATTGTTGACATGTGGCAAGACGCTCCTCGGGGCGCGTCTTGCTTGGGCCTCTCTCCTGGAGGCCCGCTGTCAGACCCAGTGTTGACATGTGGCAAGACGCTCCTAGGGGCGCGTCTTGCTTGGGCCTCTCTCCTGGAGGCCCGCTGTCAGACCCAGTGTTGACATGTGGCAAGACGCTCCTAGGGGCGCATCTTGCTTGGGCCTCTCTCCTGGAGGCGCTCAGTCAGACCGAGTGCTGACATGTGGCAAGACGCTCCTCGGGGCGCGTCTTGCTTGGGCCTCTCTCCTGGAGGCGCTCAGACAGACCCAGTGGTGACATATGGCAAGACGCTCCTCGGGGCGCGTCTTGCTTGGGCCTCTCTCCTGGAGGCGCTCAGTCGGACCCAGTGTTGACATGTGGCAAGACGCTCCTAGGGGCACGCCTTGCTTGGGCCTCTCTCCTGGAGGCGCTCAGTCAGACCCAGTGGTGACATATGGCAAGACGCTCCTCGGGGCGCGTCTTGCTTGGGCCTCTCTCCTGGAGGCGCTCAGTCGGACCCAGTGTTGACATGTGGCAAGACGCTCCTAGGGGCGCGTCTTGCTTGGGCCTCTCTCCTGGAGGCGCTCAGTCAGACCGAGTGCTGACATATGGCAAGACGCTCCTCGGGGCGCGTCTTGCTTGGGCCTCTCTCCTGGAGGCGCTCAGTCAGACCCAGTGGTGACATATGGCAAGACGCTCCTCGGGGCGCGTATTGCTTGGGCCCTTCTCCTGGAGGCCCTCTGTCAGACCCAGTGTTGACATGTGGCAAGACACTCCTCGGGGCGCGTCTTGCTTGGGCTTCTCTCATGGAGGCCCTCAGTCAGACCCAGTGTTGACAAGTGTCAAGACGCTCCTCGGGGCGCGTCTTGCTTGGGCCTCTCTCCTGGAGGCGCTCAGTCAGACCCATTGTTGACATGTGGCAAGACGCTCCTTGGGGCGCGTCTTGCTTGGGCCTCTCTCCTGGAGGCCCTCAGTCAGACCCATTGTTGACATGTGGCAAGACGCTCCTCGGGGCGCTTCTTGCTTGGGCCTCTCTCCTGGAGGCGCTCATTCAGACCCAGTGTTGACATGTGGCAAGACGCTCCTCGGGGCACCTCTTGCTTGGGACTCTCTCCTGGAGGCGCTCAGTCACACCGAGTGCTGACATGTGGGAAGACGCTCCTCGGGGCGCGTCTTGCTGGGGCTTCTCTCATGGAGGCACTCAGTCAGACCCAGTGGTGACATGTGGCAAGACGCTCCTCGGGGCGCGTATTGCTTGGGCCTCTCTCCTGGAGGCCCTCTGTCAGACCCAGTGTTGACATGTGGCAAGACGCTCCTCGGGGCGCGTCTTGCTTGGGCCTCTCTCCTGGAGGCCCTCAATCAGACCCAGTGTTGACACGTGGCAAGACGCTCCTCGGGGCGCGTCTTGCTTGGGCCTCTCTCCTGGAGGCGCTCAGTCAGACCGAGTAGTGACATGTGGCATGACGCTCCTCGGGGCGCGTCTTGCTTGGGCCT
This sequence comes from Nothobranchius furzeri, assembly GCF_043380555.1. Lineage (NCBI taxonomy): Eukaryota > Metazoa > Chordata > Actinopteri > Cyprinodontiformes > Nothobranchiidae > Nothobranchius > Nothobranchius furzeri. The sequence goes on from NC_091750.1 coordinate 1,653,182, forward strand.
CTCTCCTGGAGGCGCTCAGTCAGACCCAGTGGTGACATGTGGCAAGACACTCCTCGGGGCGCGTCTTGCTTGGGCCTCTCTCCTGGAGGCCCTCTGACAGACCCAGTGTTGACATGTGGCAAGACACTCCTCGGGGCGCGTCCTGCTTGGGCTTCTCTCCTGGAGGCCCTCAGTCAGACCCAGTGTTGACAAGTGTCAAGACGCTCCTCGGGGCACGTCTTGCTTGGGCCTCTCTCCTGGAGGCGCTCAGTCAGACCCATTGTTGACATGTGGCAAGACGCTCCTCGGGGCGCGTCTTGCTTGGGCTTCTCTCCTGGAGGCCCTCAGTCAGACCCATTGTTGACATGTGGCAAGACGCTCCTCGGGGCGCTTCTTGCCTGGGCCTCTCTCCTGGAGGCACTCAGTGAGACCCAGTGTTGACATGTGGCAAGACGCTCCTCGGGGCACTTCTTGCTTGGGTCTCTCTCCTGGAGGCGCTCAGTCAGACCGAGTGCTGACATGTGGCAAGACGCTCCTCGGGGCGCGTCTTGCTTGGGCCTCTCTCCTGGAGGCGCTCAGTCAGACCCAGTGGTGACATGTGGCAAGACGCTCCTCGGGGCGCGTCTTGCTTGGGCTTCTCTCCTGGAGGCCCTCAGTCAGACCCAGTGTTGACATGTGGCAAGACGCTCCTCGGGGCGCGTCTTGCTTGGGCCTCTCTCCTGGAGGCGCTCAGTCAGACCAAGTGGTGACATGTGGCAAGACGCTCCTCGGGGCGCGTATTGCTTGGGCCTCTCTCCTGGAGGCCCTCTGTTAGACCCAGTGTTGACATGTTGCAAGACGCTCCTCGGGGCGCGTCTTGCTTGGGCTTCTCTCATGGATGCCCTCAGTCAGACCCAGTGTTGACATGTGTCAAGATGCTCCTCGGGGCGCGTCATGCTTGGGCCTCTCTCCTGGAGGCGCTCAGTCAGACCCAGTGTTGACATGTGGCAAGACGCTCCTCGGGGCGCGTCTTGGTTGGGCCTCTCTACTGGAGGCCCTCAATCAGACCCAGTGTTGTCACGTTGCAAGACGCTCCTCGGGGCGCGTCTTCCTTGGGCCTCTCTCCTGGAGGCTCTCAGTCAGACCGAGTAGTGACATGTGGCATGATGCTCCTCGGGGCGCGTCTTGCTTGGCCCTATCTCCTGGAGGCGCTCAGTCAGACCCAGTGGTGACATGTGGCAAGACACTCCTCGGGGCGCGTCTTGCTTGGGCCTCTCTCCTGGAGGCGCTCAGTCAGACCGAGTGCTGACATAAGGCAAGACGCTCCTCGGGGCGCGTCTTGCTTGGGCCTCTCTCCTGGAGGCGCTCAGTCAGACCGAGTGCTGACATAAGGCAAGACGCTCCTCGGGGCGCGTCTTGCTGGGGACTCTCTCCTGGAGGCGCTCAGTCAGACCCAGTGTTGACATGTGGCAAGACGCTCCTCGGGGCGCTTCTTGCTTGGGCCTCTCGCCTGGAGGCGCTCAGTCAGACCCAGTGTTGACATGTGGCAAGACGCTCCTCGGGGCGCGTCTTGCTTGGGCCTCTCTCCTGGAGGCGCTCAGTCAGATTCAGTGTTGACTTGTGGCAAGACGCGCCTCGGGGCGCGTCTTGCTTGGGCTTCTCTCCTGGAGAACCTCAGTCAGACCCATTGTTGACATGTGGCAAGACGCTCCTCGGGGTGCGTCTTGCTGGGGCTTCTCTCATGGAGGCACTCAGTCAGACCCAGTGTTGACCTGTGGCAAGACGCTCCTCGGGGCTCGTCTTGCTTGGGCCTCTCTCCTGGAGGCGCTCAGTCAGACCCAGTGGTGACACGTGGCAAGACGCTCCTCGGGGCGCGTCTTGCTTGGGCCTCTCTCCTGGAGGCGCTCAGTGAGACCCTTTGGTGACATGTGGCAAGACGCTCCTCGGGGCGCGTCTTGCTTGGGCCTCTCTCCTGGAGGCGCTCAGTCAGACCCAGTGTTGACACGTGGCAAGACGCTACTCGGGGCGCGTCTTGCTTGGGCCTCTCTCATGGAGGCGCTCAGTCAGACCCAGTGGTGACATGTGGCAAGACACTCCTCGGGGCACGTCTTGCTTGGGCCTCTCTCCTGCAGGCGCTCAGTCAGACCCAGTGGTGACATGTGGCAAGACACTCCTCGGGGCGCGTCTTGCTTGGGCCTCTCTCCTGGAGGCCCGCTGTCAGACCCAGTGTTGACATGTGGCAAGACGCTCCTAGGTTTCGTCTTGCTTGGGCCTCTCTCCTGGAGGCGCTCAGTCAGACCCAGTGGTGACATATGGCAAGACGCTCCTCGGGGCGCGTTTTGCTTGGGCCTCTCTCCTGGAGGCCCTCTGTCAGACCCAGTGTTGACATGTGGCAAGACACTCCTCAGGGCGCGTCTTGCTTGGGCCTCTCTCCTGGAGGCACTCAGTCAGACCCAGTGTTGACATGTGGCAAGACGCTCCTAGGGGCGCGTCTTGCTTGGGCCTCTCTCCTGGAGGCGCTCAGTCAGACCGAGTGCTGACATGTGGCAAGACGCTCCTCGAGGCGTGTCTTGCTTGGGCCTCTATCCTGGAGGCGCTCAGTCAGACCCAGTGGTGACATATGGCAAGACACTCCTCGGGGCGCGTATTGCTTGGGCCTCTCTCCTGGAGGCCCTCTGTCAGACCCAGTGTTGACATGTGGCAAGACACTCCTCGGGGCGCGTCTTGCTTGGGCCTCTCTCCTGGAGGCCCTCTGTCAGACCCAGTGTTGACATGTTTCAAGACGCTCCTAGGGGCGCGTCTTTCTTGGCTCTCTCTCCTGGAGGCGCTCAGTCAGACCGAGTGCTGACATGTGGCAAGACGCTCCTCGGGGCGCGTCTTGCTTGGGCCTCTCTCCTGGAGGCGCTCAGTCAGACCCAGTGGTGACATGTGGCAAGACACTCCTCGGGGCGCGTCTTGCTTGGGCCTCTCTCCTGGAGGCCCGCTGTCAGACCCAGTGTTGACATGTGGCAAGACGCTCCTAGGGGCGCATCTTGCTTGGGCCTCTCTCCTGGAGGCGCTCAGTCAGACCGAGTGCTGACATGTGGCAAGACGCTCCTCGGGGCGCGTCTTGCTTGGGCCTCTCTCCTGGAGGCGCTCAGTCAGACCCAGTGGTGACATATGGCAAGACGCTCCTCGGGGCGCGTCTTGCTTGGGCCTCTCTCCTGGAGGCGCTCAGTCGGACCCAGTGTTGACATGTGGCAAGACGCTCCTAGGGGCGCGTCTTGCTTGGGCCTCTCTCCTGGAGGCGCTCAGTCAGACCCAGTGGTGACATATGGCAAGACGCTCCTCGGGGCGCGTCTTGCTTGGGCCTCTCTCCTGGAGGCGCTCAGTCGGACCCAGTGTTGACATGTGGCAAGACGCTCCTAGGGGCGCGTCTTGCTTGGGCCTCTCTCCTGGAGGCGCTCAGTCAGACCCATTGTTGACATGTGGCAAGACGCTCCTTGGGGCGCGTCTTGCTTGGGCCTCTCTCCTGGAGGCCCTCAGTCAGACCCATTGTTGACATGTGGCAAGACGCTCCTCGGGGCGCTTCTTGCTTGGGCCTCTCTCCTGGAGGCGCTCAGTCAGACCCAGTGTTGACATGTGGCAAGACGCTCCTCGGGGCACGTCTTGCTTGGGCCTCTCTCCTGGAGGCGCTCAGTCACACCGAGTGCTGACATGTGGGAAGACCCTCCTCGGGGCGCGTCTTGCTGGGGCTTCTCTCATGGAGGCGCTCAGTCAGACCCATTGTTGACATGTGGCAAGACGCTCCTTGGGGCGCGTCTTGCTTGGGCCTCTCTCCTGGAGGCCCTCAGTCAGACCCATTGTTGACATGTGGCAAGACGCTCCTCGGGGCGCTTCTTGCTTGGGCCTCTCTCCTGGAGGCGCTCAGTCAGACCCAGTGTTGACATGTGGCAAGACGCTCCTCGGGGCACGTCTTGCTTGGGCCTCTCTCCTGGAGGCGCTCAGTCACACCGAGTGCTGACATGTGGGAAGACCCTCCTCGGGGCGCGTCTTGCTGGGGCTTCTCTCATGGAGGCGCTCAGTCAGACCCAGTGGTGACATGTGGCAAGACGCTCCTCGGGGCGCGTATTGCTTGGGCCTCTCTCCTGGAGGCCCTCTGTCAGACCCAGTGTTGACATGTGGCAAGACGCTCCTCGGGGCGCGTCTTGCTTGGGCCTCTCTCCTGGAGGCGCTCAGTCAGACCGAGTAGTGACATGTGGCATGACGCTCCTCGGGGCGCGTCTTGCTTGGGCCTCTCTCCTGGAGGCGCTCAGTCAGACCCAGTGGTGACATGTGGCAAGACACTCCTCGGGGCGCGTCTTGCTTGGGCCTCTCTCCTGGAGGCCCTCTGTCAGACCCAGTGTTGACATGTGGCAAGACACTCCTCGGGGCGCGTCTTGCTTGGGCTTCTCTCCTGGAGGCCCTCAGTCAGACCCAGTGTTGACAAGTGTCAAGACGCTCCTCGGGGCACGTCTTGCTTGGGCCTCTCTCCTGGAGGCGCTCAGTCAGACCCATTGTTGACATGTGGCAAGACGCTCCTCGGGGCGCGTCTTGCTTGGGCTTCTCTCCTGGAGGCCCTCAGTCAGACCCATTGTTGACATGTGGCAAGACGCTCCTCGGGGCGCTTCTTGCTTGGGCCTCTCTCCTGGAGGCGCTCAGTGAGACCCAGTGTTGACATGTGGCAAGACGCTCCTCGGGGCACTTCTTGCTTGGGTCTCTCTCCTGGAGGCGCTCAGTCAGACCGAGTGCTGACATGTGGCAAGACGCTCCTCGGGGCGCGTCTTGCTTGGGCCTCTCTCCTGGAGGCGCTCAGTCAGACCCAGTGGTGACATGTGGCAAGACGCTCCTCGGGGCGCGTCTTGCTTGGGCTTCTCTCCTGGAGGCCCTCAGTCAGACCCAGTGTTGACATGTGGCAAGACGCTCCTCGGGGCGCGTCTTGCTTGGGCCTCTCTCCTGGAGGCGCTCAGTCAGACCAAGTGGTGACATGTGGCAAGACGCTCCTCGGGGCGCGTATTGCTTGGGCCTCTCTCCTGGAGGCCCTCTGTTAGACCCAGTGTTGACATGTTGCAAGACGCTCCTCGGGGCGCGTCTTGCTTGGGCTTCTCTCATGGATGCCCTCAGTCAGACCCAGTGTTGACATGTGTCAAGATGCTCCTCGGGGCGCGTCTTGCTTGGGCCTCTCTCCTGGAGGCGCTCAGTCAGACCCAGTGTTGACATGTGGCAAGACGCTCCTCGGGGCGCGTCTTGGTTGGGCCTCTCTACTGGAGGCCCTCAATCAGACCCAGTGTTGACACGTTGCAAGACGCTCCTCGGGGCGCGTCTTCCTTGGGCCTCTCTCCTGGAGGCTCTCAGTCAGACCGAGTAGTGACATGTGGCATGATGCTCCTCGGGGCGCGTCTTGCTTGGGCCTATCTCCTGGAGGCGCTCAGTCAGACCCAGTGGTGACATGTGGCAAGACACTCCTCGGGGCGCGTCTTGCTTGGGCCTCTCTCCTGGAGGCGCTCAGTCAGACCGAGTGCTGACATAAGGCAAGACGCTCCTCGGGGCGCGTCTTGCTTGGGCCTCTCTCCTGGAGGCGCTCAGTCAGACCGAGTGCTGACATAAGGCAAGACGCTCCTCGGGGCGCGTCTTGCTGGGGACTCTCTCCTGGAGGCGCTCAGTCAGACCCAGTGTTGACATGTGGCAAGACGCTCCTCGGGGCGCTTCTTGCTTGGGCCTCTCGCCTGGAGGCGCTCAGTCAGACCCAGTGTTGACATGTGGCAGGGCCTCTCTCCTGGAGGCGCTCAGTCAGATTCAGTGTTGACTTGTGGCAAGACGCTCCTCTGGGCGCGTCTTGCTTGGGCTTCTCTCCTGGAGAACCTCAGTCAGACCCATTGTTGACATGTGGCAAGACGCTCCTCGGGGTGCGTCTTGCTGGGGCTTCTCTCATGGAGGCACTCAGTCAGACCCAGTGTTGACCTGTGGCAAGACGCTCCTCGGGGCTCGTCTTGCATGGGCCTCTCTCCTGGAGGCGCTCAGTCAGACCCAGTGGTGACACGTGGCAAGACGCTCCTCGGGGCGCGTCTTGCTTGGGCCTCTCTCCTGGAGGCGCTCAGTGAGACCCTTTGGTGACATGTGGCAAGACGCTCCTCGGGGCGCGTCTTGCTTGGGCCTCTCTCCTGGAGGCGCTCAGTCAGACCCAGTGTTGACACGTGGCAAGACGCTACTCGGGGCGCGTCTTGCTTGGGCCTCTCTCATGGAGGCGCTCAGTCAGACCCAGTGGTGACATGTGGCAAGACACTCCTCGGGGCACGTCTTGCTTGGGCCTCTCTCCTGCAGGCGCTCAGTCAGACCCAGTGGTGACATGTGGCAAGACACTCCTCGGGGCGCGTCTTGCTTGGGCCTCTCTCCTGGAGGCCCGCTGTCAGACCCAGTGTTGACATGTGGCAAGACGCTCCTAGGTTTCGTCTTGCTTGGGCCTCTCTCCTGGAGGCGCTCAGTCAGACCCAGTGGTGACATATGGCAAGACGCTCCTCGGGGCGCGTGTTGCTTGGGCCTCTCTCCTGGAGGTCCTCTGTCAGACCCAGTGTTGACATGTGGCAAGACACTCCTCAGGGCGCGTCTTGCTTGGGCCTCTCTCCTGGAGGCACTCAGTCAGACCCAGTGTTGACATGTGGCAAGACGCTCCTAGGGGCGCGTCTTGCTTGGGTCCCTCTCCTGGAGGCGCTCAGTCAGACCGAGTGCTGACATGTGGCAAGACGCTCCTCGGGGCGTGTCTTGCTTGGGCCTCTCTCCTGGAGGCGCTCAGTCAGACCCAGTGGTGACATATAGCAAGACACTCCTCGGGGCGCGTATTGCTTGGGCCTCTCTCCTGGAGGCCCTCTGTGAGACCCAGTGTTGACATGTGGCAAGACACTCCTCGGGGCGCGTCTTGCTTGGGACTCTGTCCTGGAGGCCCTCTGTCAGACCCAGTGTTGACTTGTGGCAAGACGCTCCTAGGGGCACTTCTTGCTTGGCTCTCTCTCCTGGAGGCGCTCAGTCAGACCGAGTGCTGACATGTGGCAAGACGCTCCTCGGGGCGCGTCTTGCTTGGGCCTCTCTCCTGGAGGCGCTCATTCAGACCCAGTGGTGACATGTGGCAAGACACTCCTCGGGGCGCGTCTTGCTTGGGCCTCTCTCCTGGAGGCCCGCTGTCAGACCCAGTGTTGACATGTGGCAAGACGCTCCTAGGGGCGCATCTTGCTTGGGCGTCTCTCCTGGATGCGCTCAGTCAGACTGAGTGCTGACATGTGGCAAGATGCTCCTCGGGGCGTGTCTTGCTTGGGCCTCTCTCCTGGAGGCGCTCAGTCAGACCCAGTGGTGACATATGGCAAGACGCTCCTCGGGGCGCGTGTTGCTTGGGCCTCTCTTCTGGAGGCCCTCTGTCAGACCCAGTGTTGACATATGGCAAGACACTCCTCGGGGCGCGTCTTGCTTGGGCCTCTCTCCTAGAGGCGCTCAGTCAGACCCAGTGTTGACATGTGGCAAGACGCTCCTAGGGGCGCGTCTTGCTCGGGCCTCTCTCCTGGAGGCGCTCAGTCAGACCGAGTGCTGACATATTGCAAGACGCTCCTCGGGGCGCGTCTTGCTTGGGCCTCTCTCCTGGAGGCGCTCAGTCAGACCCAGTGGTGACATATGGCAAGACGCTCCTCGGGGCGCGTCTTGCTTGGGATTCTCTCATGGAGGCCCTCTGTCAGACCCAGTGTTGACAAGTGTCAAGACGCTCCTCGGGGCGCGTCTTGCTTGGGCCTCTCTCCTGGAGGCGCTCAGTCAGACCCATTGCTGACTTGTGGCAAGACGCTCCTTGGGGCGCGTCTTGCTTGGACCTCTCTCCTGGAGGCCCTCAGTCAGACCCATTGTTGACATGTGGCAAGACGCTCCTCGGGGCGCTTCTTGCTTGGGCCTCTCTCCTGGAGGCGCTCAGTCAGACCCAGTGTTGACATGTGGCAAGACGCTCCCCGGGGCACGTCTTGCTTGGGCCTCTCTCCTGGAGGCGCTCAGTCAGACCAAGTGTTGACATGTGGCAAGACGCTCCTCGGGGCGCGTCTTGCTTGGGCCTCTCTCCTGGAGGCTCTCAGTCAGACCCATTGTTGACATGTGGCAAGACGCTCCTCGGGGCGCATCTTGCTTGGGCTTCTCTCTTGGAGGCCCTCAGTCAGACCCATTGTTGCCATGTGGCAAGACGCTCCTCGGGGCGCTTCTTGCTTGGGCCTCTCTCCTGGAGGCGCTCAGTCAGACCCAGTGTTGACATGTGGCAAGACGCTCCTCGGGGCACGTCTTGCTTGGGTCTCTCTCCTTGAGGCGCTCAGTTAGACCGAGAGCTGACATGTGGCAAGACGCTCCTCGGGGTGTGTCTTGCTTGGGCCTCTCTCCTGGAGGCGCTCAGTCAGACCCAGTGGTGACATGTGGCAAGACGCTCCTCGGGCGCGTATTGCTTGGGCCTCTCTCCTGGAGGCCCTCTGTTAGACCCAGTGTTGACATGTTGCAAGACGCTCCTCGGGGCGCGTCTTGCTTGGGCTTCTCTCATGGAGGCCCTCAGTCAGACCCAGTGTTGACATGTGTCAAGACGCTCCTCGGGGCGCGTCTTGCTTTGGCCTCTCTCCTGGAGGCCCTCTGTTAGACCCAGTGTTGACATGTTGCAAGACGCTCCTCGGGGCGCGTTTTGCTTGGGCTTCTCTCATGGAGGCCCTCAGTCTGACCCAGTGGTGACATGTGGCAAGACGCTCCTCGGGCGCGTATTGCTTGGGCCTCTCTCCTGGAGGCGCTCAGTTAGACCGAGTGCTGACATGTGGCAAGACGCTCCTCGGGGCGTGTCTTGCTTGGGCCTCTCTCCTGGAGGCGCTCAGTCAGACCCAGTGGTGACATGTGGCAAGACGCTCCTCGGGCGCGTATTGCTTGGGCCTCTGTCCTGGAGGCCCTCTGTTAGACCCAGTGTTGACATGTTGCAAGACGCTCCTCGGGGCGTGTCTTGCTTGGGCTTCTCTCATGGAGGCCCTCAGTCAGACCCAGTGTTGACATGTGTCAAGACGCTCCTCGGGGCGCGTCTTGCTTGGGCCTCTCTCCTGGAGGCGCTCAGTCAGACCCAGTGGTGACATGTGGCAAGATGCTCCTTCGGGCGCGTATTGCTTGGGCCTCTCTCCTGGAGGCCCTCTGTTACACCCAGTGTTGACATGTTGCAAGACGCTCCTCGGGGCGCGTCTTGCTTGGGCTTCTCTCATGGAGGCCCTCAGTCAGACCCAGTGTTGACATGTGTCAAGACGCTCCTCGGGGTGCGTCTTGCTTGGGCCTCTCTCCTGGAGGCGCTCAGTCAGACCCAGTGTTGACATGTGGCAAAACGCTCCTCAGGGCGCGTCTTGCTGGGGCTTCTCTCATGGAGGCGCTCAGTCAGACCCAGTGATGACATGTGGCAAGACGCTCCTCGGGGCGCGTATTGCTTGGGCCTCTCTCCTGGAGGCCCTCTGTCAGACCCAGTGTTGACATGTGGCAAGACGCTCCTCGGGGCGCGTCTTGGTTGGGCCTCTCTACTGGAGGCCCTCAATAAGACCCAGTGTTGACACGTTGCAAGACGCTCCTCGGGGCGCGTCTTCCTTGGGCCTCTCTCCTGGAGGCTCTCAGTGAGACCGAGTAGTGATATGTGGCATGACGCTCCTCGGGGCGCGTCTTGCTTGGGCCTCTCTCCTGGAGGCGCTCAGTCAGACCCAGTGGTGACATGTGGCAAGACACTCCTCGGGGCGCGTCTTGCTTGGGCCTCTCTCCCGGAGGCCCTCTGTCAGACCCAGTGTTGACATGTGTCAAGACGCTCCTCGGGGCGCGTCTTGCTTGGGCCTCTCTCCTGGAGGCCCTCAATCAGACCCAGTGTTGACACGTGGCAAGACGCTCCTCGGGGCACCTCTTGCTTGGGCCTCTCTCCTGGAGGCGCTCAGTCAGAACCAGAGGTGACATGTGGCAAGACGCTCCTCGGGGCGCGTCTTGCTTGGGCCTCTCTCCTGGAGGCGCTCAGTCAGACCCAGTGTTGACATGTGGCAAGACGCTCCTCGGGGTGCGTCTTGATTGGGCTTCTCTCCTGGAGGCCCTCAGTCAGACCCATTGTTGACATGTGGCAAGACGCTCCTCGGGGCGCGTCTTGCTTGGGCCACTCTCCTGGAGGCGCTCAGTCAGACCGAGTGCTGACATAAGGCAAGACGCTCCTCGGGGCGCGTCTTGCTGGGGACTCTCTCCTGGAGGCCCTCAGTCAGACCAAGTGCTGACATGTGGCAAGACGCTCCTCGGGGCGCGTCTTGCTTGGGCCTCTCTCCTGGAGGCCCTCTGTCAGACCCAGTGTTGACATGTGGCAAGACGCTCCTCGGGGCGCGTCTTGATTGGGCTTCTCTCCTGGAGGCCCTCAGTCAGACCCATTGTTGACATGTGGCAAGACGCTCCTCGGGGCGCTTCTTGCTTGGGCCTCTCGCCTGGAGGCGCTCAGTCAGACCCAGTGTTGACATGTGGCAAGACGCTCCTCGGGGCGCGTCTTGCTGGGGCTTCTCTCATGGAGGCACTCAGTCAGACCCAGTGTTGACCTGTGGCAAGACGCTCCTCGGGGCTCGTCTTGCTTGGGCCTCTCTCCTGGAGGCGCTCAGTCAGACCCAGTGCTGACACGTGGCAAGACGCTCCTCGGGGTGCGTCTTGCTTGGGCTTCTCTCCTGGAGGCCCTCAGTGAGACCCATTGTTGACATGTGGCATGACGCTCCTCGGGGCGCGTCTTGCTTGGGCATCTCTCCAGAAGGCCCTCAATCAGACCCAGTGTTGACATGTGGCAAGACACTCCTCGGGGCGCGTCTTGCTTGGGCCTCTCTCCTGGAGGCGCTCAGTCAGAACCAGAGGTGACATGTGGCAAGACGCTCCTCGGGGCGCATCTTGCTTGGGCCTCTCTCCTGGAGGCGCTCAGTCAGACCCAGTGTTGACATGTGGCAAGACGCTCCTCGGGGCGCGTCTTGATTGGGCTTCTCTCCTGGAGGCCCTCAGTCAGACTCATTGTTGACATGTGGCAAGACGCTCCTCGGGGCGCGTCTTGCTTGGGCCACTCTCCTGGAGGTGCTCAGTCAGAACGAGTGCTGACATAAGGCAAGACGCTCCTCGGGGCGCGTCTTGCTGGGGACTCTCTCCTGGAGGCCCTCAGTCAGACCAAGTGCTGACATGTGGCAAGACGCTCCTCGGGGCGCGTCTTGCTTGGGCCTCTCTCCTGGAGGCGCTCAGTCAGACTGAGTAGTGACATGTGGCCTGACGCTCCTCGGGGCGCGTCTTGCTTGGGCCTCTCTCCTGGAGGCCCTCTGTCAGACCCAGTGTTGACATGTGGCAAGAAGCTCCTCGGGGCGCGTCTTGCTTGGGCCTCTCTCCTGGAGGCGCTCAGTCAGAACCAGAGGTGACATGTGGCAAGACGCTCCTCGGGGCGCGTCTTGCTTGGGCCTCTCTCCTGGAGGCCCTCTGTCAGACCCAGTGTTGACATTTGCAAGACGTTCCTCCGGGCGAGTCTTGCTGGGGCCTCTCTCCTGGAGGCGCTCAGTCAGACCCAGTGCTGACATGTGGTAAGAAGCTCCTCGGGGCGCGTCTTGCTGGGGCCTCTCTCCTGGAGGCCCTCAATCAGACCCAGTGTTGACACGTGGCAAGACGCTCCTCGGGGCGTGTCTTGCTTGGGCCTCTCTCCTGGAGGCACTCAGTCAGAACCTGAGGTGACATGTGGCAAGACGCTCCTCGGGGCGCGTCTTGCTTGGGCCTCTCTCCTGGAGGCCCTCTGTCAGACCCAGTGTTGACATGTGGCAAGACGCTCCTCGGGGCGCGTCTTGCTTGGGCCTTTCTCCTGGAGGCGCTCAGTCAGACCCAGTGTTGACATGTGGCAAGACGGTCCTCGGGGCGCTTCTTGCTTGGGCCTCTCGCCTGGAGGTGCTCAGTCAGACCCATTGATGACATGTGGCAAGACGCTCCTCGGGGCGCGTCTTGCTTGGGCTTCTCTCCTGGAGGCCCTCAGTCAGACCCATTGATGACATGTGGCAAGACGCTCCTCGGGGCGCGTCTTGCTTGGGCCTCTCTCCTGGATGCGCTCAGTCAGACCCAGTGTTGACATGTGTCAAGACGCTCCTCGGGGCGCGTCTTGCTTGGGCCTCTCTCCTGGAGGCGCTCAGTCAGACCCAGTGTTGACATGTGGCAAGACGCTCCTCGGGGCGCGTCTTGCTGGGGCTTCTCTCATGGAGGCGCTCAGTCAGACCCAGTGGTGACATGTGGCAAGACGCTCCTCGGTGCGCGTATTGCTTGGGCATCTCTCCTGGAGGCCCTCTGTCAGACCCAGGGTTGACAAGTGGCAAGACGCTCCTCGGGGCGCGTCTTGGTTGGGCCTCTCTACTGGAGGCCCTCAATCAGACCCAGTGTTGACACGTTGCAAGACGCTCCTCGGGGCGCGTCTTCCTTGGGCCTCTCTCCTGGAGGCTCTCAGTGAGACCGAGTAGTGACATGTGGCAAGACGCTCCTCGGGGCTCGTCTTGCTTGGGCCTCTCTCCTGGAGGCGCTCAGTCAGACCCAGTGCTGACACGTGGCAAGACGCTCCTCGGGGTGCGTCTTGCTTGGGCTTCTCTACTGGAGGCCCTCAGTGAGACCCATTGTTGACATGTGGCATGACGCTCCTCGGGGCGCGTCTTGCTTGGGCATCTCTCCAGAAGGCCCTCAATCAGACCCAGTGTTGACATGTGGCAAGACACTCCTCGGGGTGCGTCTTGCTTGGGCCTTTCTCCTGGAGGCGCTCAGTCAGACTGAGTAGTGACATGTGGCCTGACGCTCCTCGGGGCGCGTCTTGCTTGGGCCTCTCTCCTGGAGGCGCTCAGTCAGACCCAGTGTTGACATGTGGCAAGACACTCCTCGGGGCGCGTCTTGCTTGGATCTCTCTCCTGGAGGCGCTCAGTCAGAACCAGAGGTGACATGTGGCAAGACGCTCCTCGGGGCGCGTCTTGCTTGGGCCTCTCTCCTGGAGGCCCTCTGTCAGACCCAGTGTTGACATTTGCAAGACGCTCCTCCGGGCGCGTCTTGCTTGGGCCTCTCTCCTGGAGGCGCTCAGTCAGACCGAGTGCTGACATAAGGCAATACGCTCCTCGGGGCGCGTCTTGCTGGGGCCTCTCTCCTGGAGGCGCTCAGTCAGACCCAGTGCTGACATGTGGTAAGACGCTCCTCGGGGCGCGTCTTGCTGGGGCCTCTCTCCTGGAGGCCCTCAATCAGACCCAGTGTTGACACGTGGCAAGACGCTCCTCGGGGCGTGTCTTGCTTGGGCCTCTCTCCTGGAGGCACTCAGTCAGAACCTGAGGTGACATGTGGCAAGACGCTCCTCGGGGCGCGTCTTGCTTGGGCCTCTCTCCTGGAGGCGCTCAGTCAGACCCAGTGTTGACATGTGGCAAGACGCTCCACGGGGCACGTCTTGATTGGGCTTCTCTCCTGGAGGCCCTCAGTCAGACCCATTGTTGACATGTGGCAAGACGCTCCTCGGGGCGCGTCTTGCGTGGGCCTCTCTCCTGGAGGCGCTCAGTCAGACCGAGTGCTGACATAAGGCAAGACGCTCCTCGGGGCGCGTCTTGCTGGGGACTCTCTCCTGGAGGCGCTCAGTCAGACCCAGTGCTGACATGTGGCAAGACGCTCCTCGGGGCGCGTCTTGCTTGGGCCTTTCTCCTGGAGGCGCTCAGTCAGACCCAGTGTTGACATGTGGCAAGACGGTCCTCGGGGCGCTTCTTGCTTGGGCCTCTCGCCTGGAGGTGCTCAGTCAGACCCATTGATGACATGTGGCAAGACGCTCCTCGGGGCGCGTCTTGCTTGGGCTTCTCTCCTGGAAGCCCTCAGTCAGACCCATTGTTGACATGTGGCAAGACGCTCCTCGGGGCGCGTCTTGCTTGGGCCTCTCTCCTGGAGGCGCTCAGTCAGACCCAGTGTTGACATGTGTCAAGACGCTCCTCGGGGCGCGTCTTGCTTGGGCCTCTCTCCTGGAGGCGCTCAGTCAGACCCAGTGTTGACATGTGGCAAGACGCTCCTCGGGGCGCGTCTTGCTGGGGCTTCTCTCATGGAGGCGCTCAGTCAGACCCAGTGGTGACATGTGGCAAGACGCTCCTCGGGGCGCGTATTGCTTGGGCCTCTCTCCTGGAGGCCCTCTGTCAGACCCAGTGTTGACATGTGGCAAGACGCTCCTCGGGGCGCGTCTTGGTTGGGCCTCTCTACTGGAGGCCCTCAATCAGACCCAGTGTTGACACGTTGCAAGACGCTCCTCGGGGCGCGTCTTCCTTGGGCCTCTCTCCTGGAGGCTCTCAGTGAGACCGAGTAGTGACATGTGGCATGACGCTCCTCGGGGCGCGTCTTGCTTGGGCCTCTCTCCTGGAGGCGCTCAGTCAGACCCAGTGGTGACATGTGGCAAGACACTCCTCGGGGCGCGTCTTGCTTGGGCCTCTCTCCCGGAGGCGCTCAGTCAGACCCAGTGCTGACATGTGGCAAGACGCTCCTCGGGGTGTGTCTTGCTTGGGCTTCTCTCCTGGAGGCCCTCAGTGAGACCCATTGTTGACATGTGGCATGACGCTCCTCGGGACGCGTCTTGCTTGGGCATCTCTCCAGAAGGCCCTCTATCAGACCCAGTGTTGACATGTGGCAAGACACTCCTCGGGGCGCGTCTTGCTTGGGCCTCTCTCCTGGAGGCGCTCAGTGAGACCGAGTAGTGACATGTGGCAAGACGCTCCTCGGGGCTCGTCTTGCTTGGGCCTCTCTCCTGGAGGCGCTCAGTCAGACCCAGTGCTGACACGTGGCAAGACGCTCCTCGGGGTGCGTCTTGCTTGGGCTTCTCTACTGGAGGCCCTCAGTGAGACCCATTGTTGACATGTGGCATGACGCTCCTCGGGGCGCGTCTTGCTTGGGCATCTCTCCAGAAGGCCCTCAATCAGACCCAGTGTTGACATGTGGCAAGACACTCCTCGGGGTGCGTCTTGCTTGGGCCTCTCTCCTGGAGGCGCTCAGTCAGACTGAGTAGTGACATGTGGCCTGACGCTCCTCGGGGCGCGTCTTGCTTGGGCCTCTCTCCTGGAGGCGCTCAGTCAGACCCAGTGTTGACATGTGGCAAGACGCTCCTCGGGGCGCGTCTTGCTTGGGCCTCTCTCCTGGAGGCGCTCAGTCAGAACCAGAGGTGACATGTGGCAAGACGCTCCTCGGGGCGCGTCTTGCTTGGGCCTCTCTCCTGGAGGCCCTCTGTCAGACCCAGTGTTGACATTTGCAAGACGCTCCTCCGGGCGCGTCTTGCTTGGGCCTCTCTCCTGGAGGCGCTCAGTCAGACCGAGTGCTGACATAAGGCAATACGCTCCTCGGGGCGCGTCTTGCTGGGGCCTCTCTCCTGGAGGCGCTCAGTCAGACCCAGTGCTGACATGTGGTAAGACGCTCCTCGGGGCGCGTCTTGCTGGGGCCTCTCTCCTGGAGGCCCTCAATCAGACCCAGTGTTGACACGTGGCAAGACGCTCCTCGGGGCGTGTCTTGCTTGGGCCTCTCTCCTGGAGGCACTCAGTCAGAACCTGAGGTGACATGTGGCAAGACGCTCCTCGGGGCGCGTCTTGCTTGGGCCTCTCTCCTGGAGGCGCTCAGTCAGACCCAGTGTTGACATGTGGCAAGACGCTCCACGGGGCACGTCTTGATTGGGCTTCTCTCCTGGAGGCCCTCAGTCAGACCCATTGTTGACATGTGGCAAGACGCTCCTCGGGGCGCGTCTTGCGTGGGCCTCTCTCCTGGAGGCGCTCAGTCAGACCGAGTGCTGACATAAGGCAAGACGCTCCTCGGGGCGCGTCTTGCTGGGGACTCTCTCCTGGAGGCGCTCAGTCAGACCCAGTGCTGACATGTGGCAAGACGCTCCTCGGGGCGCGTCTTGCTTGGGCCTTTCTCCTGGAGGCGCTCAGTCAGACCCAGTGTTGACATGTGGCAAGACGGTCCTCGGGGCGCTTCTTGCTTGGGCCTCTCGCCTGGAGGTGCTCAGTCAGACCCATTGATGACATGTGGCAAGACGCTCCTCGGGGCGCGTCTTGCTTGGGCTTCTCTCCTGGAAGCCCTCAGTCAGACCCATTGTTGACATGTGGCAAGACGCTCCTCGGGGCGCGTCTTGCTTGGGCCTCTCTCCTGGAGGCGCTCAGTCAGACCCAGTGTTGACATGTGTCAAGACGCTCCTCGGGGCGCGTCTTGCTTGGGCCTCTCTCCTGGAGGCGCTCAGTCAGACCCAGTGTTGACATGTGGCAAGACGCTCCTCGGGGCGCGTCTTGCTGGGGCTTCTCTCATGGAGGCGCTCAGTCAGACCCAGTGGTGACATGTGGCAAGACGCTCCTCGGGGCGCGTATTGCTTGGGCCTCTCTCCTGGAGGCCCTCTGTCAGACCCAGTGTTGACATGTGGCAAGACGCTCCTCGGGGCGCGTCTTGGTTGGGCCTCTCTACTGGAGGCCCTCAATCAGACCCAGTGTTGACACGTTGCAAGACGCTCCTCGGGGCGTGTCTTCCTTGGGCCTCTCTCCTGGAGGCTCTCAGTGAGACCGAGTAGTGACATGTGGCATGACGCTCCTCGGGGCGCGTCTTGCTTGGGCCTCTCTCCTGGAGGCGCTCAGTCAGACCCAGTGGTGACATGTGGCAAGACACTCCTCGGGGCGCGTCTTGCTTGGGCCTCTCTCCCGGAGGCGCTCAGTCAGACCCAGTGCTGACATGTGGCAAGACGCTCCTCGGGGTGTGTCTTGCTTGGGCTTCTCTCCTGGAGGCCCTCAGTGAGACCCATTGTTGACATGTGGCATGACGCTCCTCGGGACGCGTCTTGCTTGGGCATCTCTCCAGAAGGCCCTCTATCAGACCCAGTGTTGACATGTGGCAAGACACTCCTCGGGGCGCGTCTTGCTTGGGCCTCTCTCCTGGAGGCGCTCAGTCAGACTGAGTAGTGACATGTGGCCTGACGCTCCTCGGGGCGCGTCTTGCTTGGGCCTCTCTCCTGGAGGCCCTCTGTCAGACCCAGTGTTGACATGTGGCAAGACGCTCCTCGGGGCGCGTCTTGCTTGGGCCTCTCTCCTGGAGGCGCTCAGTCAGAACCAGAGGTGACATGTGGCAAGACGCTCCTCGGGGCGCGTCTTGCTTGGGCCTCTCTCCTGGAGGCCCTCTGTCAGACCCAGTGTTGACATTTGCAAGACGCTCCTCCGGGCGCGTCTTGCTTGGGCCTCTCTCCTGGAGGCGCTCAGTCAGACCGAGTGCTGACATAAGGCAATACGCTCCTCGGGGCGCGTCTTGCTGGGGCCTCTCTCCTGGAGGCGCTCAGTCAGACCCAGTGCTGACATGTGGCAAGACGCTCCTCGGGGCGCGTCTTGCTGGGGCCTCTCTCCTGGAGGCCCTCAATCAGACCCAGTGTTGACACGTGGCAAGACGCTCCTCGGGATGTGTCTTGCTTGGGACTCTCTCCTGGAGGCACTCAGTCAGACCCAGTGTTGACATGTGGCAAGCACTCCTCGGGGCGCGTCTTGCGTGGGCCTCTCTCCCGGAGGCGCTCAGTCAGACCGAGTGCTGACATAAGGCAAGACGCTCCTCGGGGCGCGTCTTGCTGGGGACTCTCTCCTGGAGGCGCTCAGTCAGACCCAGTGCTGACATGTGGCAAGACGCTCCTCGGGGCGCGTCTTGCTTGGGCCTTTCTCCTGGAGGCACTCAGTCAGACCCAGTGTTGACATGTGGCAAGACGGTCCTCGGGGCGCTTCTTGCTTGGGCCTCTCGCCTGGAGGTGCTCAGTCAGACCCATTGATGACATGTGGCAAGACGCTCATCGGGGCGCGTCTTGCTTGGGCTTCTCTCCTGGAAGCCCTCAGTCAGACCCATTGTTGACATGTGGCAAGACGCTCCTCGGGGCGCGTCTTGCTTGGGCCTCTCTCCTGGAGGCGCTCAGTCAGACCCAGTGTTGACATGTGTCAAGACGCTCCTCGGGGCGCGTCCTGCTTGGGCCTCTCTCCTGGAGGCGCTCAGTCTGACCCAGTGTTGACATGAGGCAAGAAGCTCCTCGGGGCGCTTCTTGCTGGGGCTTCTCTCATGGAGGCGCTCAGTCAGACCCAGTGGTGACATGTGGCAAGACGCTCCTCGGGGCGCGTATTGCTTGGGCCTCTCTCCTGGAGGCCCTCTGTCAGACCCAGCGTTGACATGTGGCAAGACGCTCCTCGGGGCGCGTCTTGGTTGGGCCTCTCTACTGGAGGCCCTCAATCAGACCCAGTGTTGACACGTTGCAAGACGCTCCTCGGGGCGCGTCTTCCTTGGGCCTCTCTCCTCGAGGCTCTCAGTGAGACCGAGTAGTGACATGTGGCATGACGCTCCTCGGGGCGCGTCTTGCTTGGGCCTCTCTCCAGGAGGCGCTCAGTCAGACCCAGTGGTGACATGTGGCAAGACGCTCCTCGGGGCGTGTCTTGCTTGGGCCTCTCTCCTGGAGGCACTCAGTCAGACCCAGTGTTGACATGTGGCAAGACGCTCCACGGGGCGCGTCTTGATTGGGCTTCTCTCCTGGAGGCCCTCTGTCAGACCCAGTGTTGACATGTGGCAAGACGCTCCTCGGGGCGCGTCTTGCTTGGGCCTCTCTACTGGAGGCCCTCAATCAGACCCAGTGTTGACACGTGGCAAGACGCTCCTCGGGGCGCGTCTTGCTTGGGCCTCTCTCCTGGAGGCGCTCAGTCAGAACCAGAGGTGACACGTGGCAAGACGCTCCTCGGGGCGCGTCTTGCTTGGGTCTCTCTCCTGGAGGCGCTCAGTCAGACCCAGTGTTGACATGTGGCAAGATGCTCCTCGGGGTGCACCTTGATTGGGCTTCTCTCCTGGAGGCCCTCAGTCAGACCCATTGTTGACATGTGGCAAGACGCTCCTCGGGGCGCGTCTTGCTTGGGCTTCTCTCCTGGAGGCCCTCAGTCAGACCCATTGTTGACATGTGGCATGACGCTCCTCGGGGCGCGTCATGCTTGGGCATCTCTCCAGAAGGCCCTCAATCAAACCCAGTGTTGACATGTGGCAAGACACTCCTCGGGGCGCGTCTTGCTTGGGCCTCTCTCCTGGGGGCGCTCAGTCAGACTGAGTAGTGACATGTGGCCTGACGCTCCTCGGGGCGCGTCTTGCTTGGGCCTCTCTCCTGGAGGCGCTCAGTCAGACCCAGTGGTGACATGTGGCAAGACACTCCTCGGGGCGCGTCTTGCTTGGGCTTCTCTCCTGGAGGCCCTCAGTCAGACCCATTGTTGACATGTGGCAAGACGCTCCTCGGGGCGCGTCTTGCTTGGGC
Source organism: Nothobranchius furzeri (assembly GCF_043380555.1). NCBI lineage: Eukaryota > Metazoa > Chordata > Actinopteri > Cyprinodontiformes > Nothobranchiidae > Nothobranchius > Nothobranchius furzeri. The sequence goes on from NC_091750.1 coordinate 1,672,470, forward strand.
CTCTCTCCTGGAGGCGCTCAGTCAGAACCAGAGGTGACATGTGGCAAGACGCTCCTCGGGGCGCGTCTTGCTTGGGCCTCTCTCCTGGAGGCCCTCTGTCAGAGCCAGTGTTGACATTTGCAAGACGGTCCTCCGGGCGCATCTTGCTTGGGCCTCTCTCCTGGAGGCGCTCAGTCAGACCGAGTGCTGACATAAGGCAATACGCTCCTCGGGGCGCGTCTTGCTTGGGCCTCTCTCCTGGAGGCCCTCTGTCAGACCCAGTGTTGACATTTGCAAGACGGTCCTCCGGGCGCATCTTGCTTGGGCCTCTCTCCTGGAGGCGCTCAGTCAGACCGAGTGCTGACATAAGGCAATACGCTCCTCGGGGCGCGTCTTGCTTGGGCCTCTCTCCTGGGGGCGCTCAGTCAGACTGAGTAGTGACATGTGGCCTGACGCTCCTCGGGGCGCGTCTTGCTTGGGCCTCTCTCCTGGAGGCGCTCAGTCAGACCCAGTGGTGACATGTGGCAAGACACTCCTCGGGGTGTGTCTTGCTTGGGCTTCTCTCCTGGAGGCCCTCAGTGAGACCCATTGTTGACATGTGGCATGACGCTCCTCGGGACGCGTCTTGCTTGGGCATCTCTCCAGAAGGCCCTCTATCAGACCCAGTGTTGACATGTGGCAAGACACTCCTCGGGGCGCGTCTTGCTTGGGCCTCTCTCCTGGAGGCGCTCAGTGAGACCGAGTAGTGACATGTGGCAAGACGCTCCTCGGGGCTCGTCTTGCTTGGGCCTCTCTCCTGGAGGCGCTCAGTCAGACCCAGTGCTGACACGTGGCAAGACGCTCCTCGGGGTGCGTCTTGCTTGGGCTTCTCTACTGGAGGCCCTCAGTGAGACCCATTGTTGACATGTGGCATGACGCTCCTCGGGGCGCGTCTTGCTTGGGCATCTCTCCAGAAGGCCCTCAATCAGACCCAGTGTTGACATGTGGCAAGACACTCCTCGGGGTGCGTCTTGCTTGGGCCTCTCTCCTGGAGGCGCTCAGTCAGACTGAGTAGTGACATGTGGCCTGACGCTCCTCGGGGCGCGTCTTGCTTGGGCCTCTCTCCTGGAGGCGCTCAGTCAGACCCAGTGTTGACATGTGGCAAGACGCTCCTCGGGGCGCGTCTTGCTTGGGCCTCTCTCCTGGAGGCGCTCAGTCAGAACCAGAGGTGACATGTGGCAAGACGCTCCTCGGGGCGCGTCTTGCTTGGGCCTCTCTCCTGGAGGCCCTCTGTCAGACCCAGTGTTGACATTTGCAAGACGCTCCTCCGGGCGCGTCTTGCTTGGGCCTCTCTCCTGGAGGCGCTCAGTCAGACCGAGTGCTGACATAAGGCAATACGCTCCTCGGGGCGCGTCTTGCTGGGGCCTCTCTCCTGGAGGCGCTCAGTCAGACCCAGTGCTGACATGTGGTAAGACGCTCCTCGGGGCGCGTCTTGCTGGGGCCTCTCTCCTGGAGGCCCTCAATCAGACCCAGTGTTGACACGTGGCAAGACGCTCCTCGGGGCGTGTCTTGCTTGGGCCTCTCTCCTGGAGGCACTCAGTCAGAACCTGAGGTGACATGTGGCAAGACGCTCCTCGGGGCGCGTCTTGCTTGGGCCTCTCTCCTGGAGGCGCTCAGTCAGACCCAGTGTTGACATGTGGCAAGACGCTCCACGGGGCACGTCTTGATTGGGCTTCTCTCCTGGAGGCCCTCAGTCAGACCCATTGTTGACATGTGGCAAGACGCTCCTCGGGGCGCGTCTTGCGTGGGCCTCTCTCCTGGAGGCGCTCAGTCAGACCGAGTGCTGACATAAGGCAAGACGCTCCTCGGGGCGCGTCTTGCTGGGGACTCTCTCCTGGAGGCGCTCAGTCAGACCCAGTGCTGACATGTGGCAAGACGCTCCTCGGGGCGCGTCTTGCTTGGGCCTTTCTCCTGGAGGCGCTCAGTCAGACCCAGTGTTGACATGTGGCAAGACGGTCCTCGGGGCGCTTCTTGCTTGGGCCTCTCGCCTGGAGGTGCTCAGTCAGACCCATTGATGACATGTGGCAAGACGCTCCTCGGGGCGCGTCTTGCTTGGGCTTCTCTCCTGGAAGCCCTCAGTCAGACCCATTGTTGACATGTGGCAAGACGCTCCTCGGGGCGCGTCTTGCTTGGGCCTCTCTCCTGGAGGCGCTCAGTCAGACCCAGTGTTGACATGTGTCAAGACGCTCCTCGGGGCGCGTCTTGCTTGGGCCTCTCTCCTGGAGGCGCTCAGTCAGACCCAGTGTTGACATGTGGCAAGACGCTCCTCGGGGCGCGTCTTGCTGGGGCTTCTCTCATGGAGGCGCTCAGTCAGACCCAGTGGTGACATGTGGCAAGACGCTCCTCGGGGCGCGTATTGCTTGGGCCTCTCTCCTGGAGGCCCTCTGTCAGACCCAGTGTTGACATGTGGCAAGACGCTCCTCGGGGCGCGTCTTGGTTGGGCCTCTCTACTGGAGGCCCTCAATCAGACCCAGTGTTGACACGTTGCAAGACGCTCCTCGGGGCGCGTCTTCCTTGGGCCTCTCTCCTGGAGGCTCTCAGTGAGACCGAGTAGTGACATGTGGCATGACGCTCCTCGGGGCGCGTCTTGCTTGGGCCTCTCTCCTGGAGGCGCTCAGTCAGACCCAGTGGTGACATGTGGCAAGACACTCCTCGGGGCGCGTCTTGCTTGGGCCTCTCTCCCGGAGGCGCTCAGTCAGACCCAGTGCTGACATGTGGCAAGACGCTCCTCGGGGTGTGTCTTGCTTGGGCTTCTCTCCTGGAGGCCCTCAGTGAGACCCATTGTTGACATGTGGCATGACGCTCCTCGGGACGCGTCTTGCTTGGGCATCTCTCCAGAAGGCCCTCTATCAGACCCAGTGTTGACATGTGGCAAGACACTCCTCGGGGCGCGTCTTGCTTGGGCCTCTCTCCTGGAGGCGCTCAGTCAGACTGAGTAGTGACATGTGGCCTGACGCTCCTCGGGGCGCGTCTTGTTTGGGCCTCTCTCCTGGAGGCCCTCTGTCAGACCCAGTGTTGACATGTGGCAAGACGCTCCTCGGGGCGCGTCTTGCTTGGGCCTCTCTCCTGGAGGCGCTCAGTCAGAACCAGAGGTGACATGTGGCAAGACGCTCCTCGGGGCGCGTCTTGCTTGGGCCTCTCTCCTGGAGGCCCTCTGTCAGACCCAGTGTTGACATTTGCAAGACGCTCCTCCGGGCGCGTCTTGCTTGGGCCTCTCTCCTGGAGGCGCTCAGTCAGACCGAGTGCTGACATAAGGCAATACGCTCCTCGGGGCGCGTCTTGCTGGGGCCTCTCTCCTGGAGGCGCTCAGTCAGACCCAGTGCTGACATGTGGCAAGACGCTCCTCGGGGCGCGTCTTGCTGGGGCCTCTCTCCTGGAGGCCCTCAATCAGACCCAGTGTTGACACGTGGCAAGACGCTCCTCGGGATGTGTCTTGCTTGGGACTCTCTCCTGGAGGCACTCAGTCAGACCCAGTGTTGACATGTGGCAAGCACTTCTCGGGGCGCGTCTTGCGTGGGCCTCTCTCCTGGAGGCGCTCAGTCAGACCGAGTGCTGACATAAGGCAAGACGCTCCTCGGGGCGCGTCTTGCTGGGGACTCTCTCCTGGAGGCGCTCAGTCAGACCCAGTGCTGACATGTGGCAAGACGCTCCTCGGGGCGCGTCTTGCTTGGGCCTTTCTCCTGGAGGCACTCAGTCAGACCCAGTGTTGACATGTGGCAAGACGGTCCTCGGGGCGCTTCTTGCTTGGGCCTCTCGCCTGGAGGTGCTCAGTCAGACCCATTGATGACATGTGGCAAGACGCTCATCGGGGCGCGTCTTGCTTGGGCTTCTCTCCTGGAAGCCCTCAGTCAGACCCATTGTTGACATGTGGCAAGACGCTCCTCGGGGCGCGTCTTGCTTGGGCCTCTCTCCTGGAGGCGCTCAGTCAGACCCAGTGTTGACATGTGTCAAGACGCTCCTCGGGGCGCGTCCTGCTTGGGCCTCTCTCCTGGAGGCGCTCAGTCTGACCCAGTGTTGACATGAGGCAAGAAGCTCCTCGGGGCGCGTCTTGCTGGGGCTAATCTCATGGAGGCGCTCAGTCAGACCCAGTGGTGACATGTGGCAAGACGCTCCTCGGGGCGCGTATTGCTTGGGCCTCTCTCCTGGAGGCCCTCTGTCAGACCCAGCGTTGACATGTGGCAAGACGCTCCTCGGGGCGCGTCTTGGTTGGGCCTCTCTACTGGAGGCCCTCAATCAGACCCAGTGTTGACACGTTGCAAGACGCTCCTCGGGGCGCGTCTTCGTTGGGCCTCTCTCCTCGAGGCTCTCAGTGAGACCGAGTAGTGACATGTGGCATGACGCTCCTCGGGGCGCGTCTTGCTTGGGCCTCTCTCCAGGAGGCGCTCAGTCAGACCCAGTGGTGACATGTGGCAAGACGCTCCTCGGGGCGTGTCTTGCTTGGGCCTCTCTCCTGGAGGCACTCAGTCAGACCCAGTGTTGACATGTGGCAAGACGCTCCACGGGGCGCGTCTTGATTGGGCTTCTCTCCTGGAGGCCCTCTGTCAGACCCAGTGTTGACATGTGGCAAGACGCTCCTCGGGGCGCGTCTTGCTTGGGCCTCTCTACTGGAGGCCCTCAATCAGACCCAGTGTTGACACGTGGCAAGACGCTCCTCGGGGCGCGTCTTGCTTGGGCCTCTCTCCTGGAGGCGCTCAGTCAGAACCAGAGGTGACACGTGGCAAGACGCTCCTCGGGGCGCGTCTTGCTTGGGTCTCTCTCCTGGAGGCGCTCAGTCAGACCCAGTGTTGACATGTGGCAAGATGCTCCTCGGGGTGCACCTTGATTGGGCTTCTCTCCTGGAGGCCCTCAGTCAGACCCATTGTTGACATGTGGCAAGACGCTCCTCGGGGCGCGTCTTGCTTGGGCTTCTCTCCTGGAGGCCCTCAGTCAGACCCATTGTTGACATGTGGCATGACGCTCCTCGGGGCGCGTCATGCTTGGGCATCTCTCCAGAAGGCCCTCAATCAGACCCAGTGTTGACATGTGGCAAGACACTCCTCGGGGCGCGTCTTGCTTGGGCCTCTCTCCTGGGGGCGCTCAGTCAGACTGAGTAGTGACATGTGGCCTGACGCTCCTCGGGGCGCGTCTTGCTTGGGCCTCTCTCCTGGAGGCGCTCAGTCAGACCCAGTGGTGACATGCGGCAAGACACTCCTCGGGGCGCGTCTTGCTTGGGCTTCTCTCCTGGAGGCCCTCAGTCAGACCCATTGTTGACATGTGGCAAGACGCTCCTCGGGGCGCGTCTTGCTTGGGCCTCTCTCCTGGAGGCGCTCAGTCAGAACCAGAGGTGACATGTGGCAAGACGCTCCTCGGGGCGCGTCTTGCTTGGGCCTCTCTCCTGGAGGCCCTCTGTCAGAGCCAGTGTTGACATTTGCAAGACGGTCCTCCGGGCGCGTCTTGCTTGGGCCTCTCTCCTGGAGGCGCTCAGTCAGACCGAGTGCTGACATAAGGCAATACGCTCCTCGGGGCGCGTCTTGCTTGGGCCTCTCTCCTGGAGGCCCTCTGTCAGACCCAGTGTTGACATTTGCAAGACGGTCCTCCGGGCGCATCTTGCTTGGGCCTCTCTCCTGGAGGCGCTCAGTCAGACCGAGTGCTGACATAAGGCAATACGCTCCTCGTGGCGCGTCTTGCTTGGGCCTCTCTCCTGGGGGCGCTCAGTCAGACTGAGTAGTGACATGTGGCCTGACGCTCCTCGGGGCGCGTCTTGCTTGGGCCTCTCTCCTGGAGGCGCTCAGTCAGACCCAGTGGTGACATGTGGCAAGACACTCCTCGGGGCGCGTCTTGCTTGGGCCTCTCTCCTGGAGGCCCTCTGTCAGACCCAGTGTTGACATGTGTCAAGACGCTCCTCGGGGCGCGTCTTGCTTGGGCTTCTCTCCTGGAGGCCCTCAGTCAGACCCATTGTTGACATGTGGCAAGACGCTCCTCGGGGTGCGTCTTGCTTGGGCCTCTCTCCTGGAGGCGCTCAGTCAGAACCAGAGGTGACATGTGGCAAGACGCTCCTCGGGGCGCGTCTTGCTTGGGCCTCTCTCCTGGAGGCCCTCTGTCAGACCCAGTGTTGACATTTGCAAGACGGTCCTCCGGCCGCATCTTGCTTGGGCCTCTCTCCTGGAGGCGCTCAGTCAGACCGAGTGCTGACATAAGGCAATACGCTCCTCGGGGCGCGTCTTGCTGGGGCCTCTCTCCTGGAGGCGCTCAGTCAGACCCAGTGCTGACATGTGGCAAGACGCTCCTCGGGGCGCGTCTTGCTGGGGCCTCTCTCCTGGAGGCCCTCAATCAGACCCATTATTGACACGTGGCAAGACGCTCCTCGGGGCGTGTCTTGCTTGGGCCTCTCTCCTGGAGGCACTCAGTCAGAACCTGAGGTGACATGTGGCAAGACGCTCCTCGGGGCCCGTCTTGCTTGGGCCTCTCTCCTGGAGGCCCTCTGTCAGACCCAGTGTTGACATGTGGCAAGACGCTCCTCCGGGCGCGCCTTGCTTTGGCCTCTCTCCTGGAGGCGCTCAGTCAGACCCAGTGTTGACATAAGGCAAGACGCTCCTCGGGGCGCGTCTTGCTGGGGACTCTCTCCTGGAGGCGCTCAGTCAGACCCAGTGCTGACATGTGGCAAGACGCTCCTCGGGGCGCGTCTTGCTTGGGCCTCTCTCCTGGAGGCGCTCAGTCAGACCCAGTGTTGACATGTGGCAAGACGGTCCTCGGGGCGCTTCTTGCTTGGGCCTCTCACCTGGAGGTGCTCAGTCAGACCCATTGATGACATGTGGCAAGACGCTCCTCGGGGCGCGTCTTGCTTGGGCTTCTCTCCTGGAAGCCCTCAGTCAGACCCATTGTTGACATGTGGCAAGACGCTCCTCGGGGTGCGTCTTGCTTGGGCCTCTCTCCTGGAGGCGCTCAGTCAGACCGAGTAGTGACATGTGGCAAGATGCTCCTCGTGGCGCGTCTTGCTTGGGCCTCTCTCCTGGAGGCGCTCAGTCAGACCGAGTGCTGACATGTGGCAAGACGCTCCTCGGGGCGCGTCTTGCTGGGGCTTCTCTCATGGAGGCACTCAGTCAGACCCAGTGTTGACATGTGTCAAGACGCTCCTCGGGGCGCGTCTTGCTTGGGCTTCTCTCCTGGAGGCCCTCAGTCAGACCCATTGTTGACATGTGGCAAGATGCTCCTCGGGGCAAGTCTTGCTTGGGCCTCTCTCCTGGAGGCGCTCAGTCAGAACCAGAGGTGACATGTGGCAAGACGCTCCTCGGGGCGCGTCTTGCTTGGGCCTCTCTCCTGGAGGCCCTCTGTCAGACCGAGTGCTGACATAAGGCAATACGCTCCTCGGGGCGCGTCTTGCTGGGGCCTCTCTCCTGGAGGCGCTCAGTCAGACCCAGTGCTGACATGTGGCAAGACGCTCCTCGGGGCGCGTCTTGCTGGGGCCTCTCTCCTGGAGGCCCTCAATCAGACCCATTATTGACACGTGGCAAGACGCTCCTCGGGGCGTGTCTTGCTTGGGCCTCTCTCCTGGAGGCGCTCAGTCAGACCCAGTGGTGACATATGGCAAGACGCTCCTCGGGGCGCGTCTTGCTTGGGCCTCTCTCCTGGAGGCGCTCAGTCGGACCCAGTGTTGACATTTGCAAGACGGTCCTCCGGGCGCATCTTGCTTGCGCCTCTCTCCTGGAGGCGCTCAGTCAGACCGAGTGCTGACATAAGGCAATACGCTCCTCGGGGCGCGTCTTGCTGGGGCCTCTCTCCTGGAGGCGCTCAGTCAGACCCAGTGCTGACATGTGGCAAGACGCTCCTCGGGGCGCGTCTTGCTGGGGCCTCTCTCCTGGAGGCCCTCAATCAGACCCATTATTGACACGTGGCAAGACGCTCCTCGGGGCGTGTCTTGCTTGGGCCTCTCTCCTGGAGGCACTCAGTCAGAACCTGAGGTGACATGTGGCAAGACGCTCCTCGGGGCCCGTCTTGCTTGGGCCTCTCTCCTGGAGGCCCTCTGTCAGACCCAGTGTTGACATGTGGCAAGACGCTCCTCCGGGCGCGTCTTGCTTTGGCCTCTCTCCTGGAGGCGCTCAGTCAGACCCAGTGTTGACATAAGGCAAGACGCTCCTCGGGGCGCATCTTGCTGGGGACTCTCTCCTGTAGGCGCTCAGTCAGACCCAGTGCTGACATGTGGCAAGACGCTCCTCGGGGCGCGTCTTGCTTGGGCCTCTCTCCTGGAGGCGCTCAGTCAGACCCAGTGTTGACATGTGGCAAGACGGTCCTCGGGGCGCTTCTTGCTTGGGCCTCTCGCCTGGAGGTGCTCAGTCAGACCCATTGATGACATGTGGCAAGACGCTCCTCGGGGCGCGTCTTGCTTGGGCTTCTCTCCTGGAAGCCCTCAGTCAGACCCATTGTTGACATGTGGCAAGACGCTCCTCGGGGTGCGTCTTGCTTGGGCCTCTCTCCTGGAGGCGCTCAGTCAGACCGAGTAGTGACATGTGGCAAGATGCTCCTCGTGGCGCGTCTTGCTTGGGCCTCTCTCCTGGAGGCGCTCAGTCAGACCGAGTGCTGACATGTGGCAAGACGCTCCTCGGGGTGCGTCTTGCTGGGGCTTCTCTCATGGAGGCACTCAGTCAGACCCAGTGTTGACATGTGGCAAGACGCTCCTCGGGGCTCGTCTTGCTTGGGCCTCTCTCCTGGAGGCGCTCAGTCAGACCCAGTGGTGACATATGGCAAGACGCTCCTCGGGGCGCGTATTGCTTGGGCCTCTCTCCTGGAGGCGCTCAGTCAGACCCAGTGTTGACATGTGGCAAGACGCTCCACGGGGCGCGTCTTGATTGGGCTTCTCTCCTGGAGGCCCTCAGTCAGACCCATTGTTGACATGTGGCAAGACGCTCCTCGGGGCGCGTCTTGCGTGGGCCTCTCTCCTGGAGGCGCTCAGTCAGACCGAGTGCTGACATAAGGCAAGACGCTCCTCGGGGCGCGTCTTGCTGGGGACTCTCTCCTGGAGGCGCTCAGTCAGACCCCGTGCTGACATGTGGCAAGACGCTCCTCGGGGCGTGTCTTGCTTGGGCCTTTCTCCTGGAGGCGCTCAGTCAGACCCAGTGTTGACATGTGGCAAGACGGTCCTCGGGGAGCTTCTTGCTTGGGCCTCTCGCCTGGAGGTGCTCAGTCAGACCCATTGATGACATGTGGCAAGACGCTCATCGGGGCGCGTCTTGCTTGGGCTTCTCTCCTGGAAGCCCTCAGTCAGACCCATTGTTGACATGTGGCAAGACGCTCCTCGGGGCGCGTCTTGCTTGGGCCTCTCTCCTGGAGGCGCTCAGTCAGACCCAGTGTTGACATGTGTCATGACGCTCCTCGGGGCGCGTCTTGCTTGGGCCTCTCTCCTGGAGGCGCTCAGTCAGACCCAGTGGTGACATGTGGCAAGACACTCCTCGGGGCGCGTCTTGCTTGGTCCTCTCTCACGGAGGCCCTCTGTCAGACCCAGTGTTGACATGTGTCATTACGCTCCTCGGGGCGCGTCTTGCTTGGGCCTCTCTCCTGGAGGCCCTCAATCAGACCCAGTGTTGACACGTGGCAAGACGCTCCTCGGGGCGCGTCTTGCTTGGGCCTCTCTCCTGGAGGCGCTCAGTCAGAACCAGAGGTGACATGTGGCAAGACGCTCCTCGGGGCGCGTCTTGCTTGGGCCTCTCTCCTGGAGGCCCTCTGTCAGACCCAGTGTTGACATTTGCAAGACGGTCCTCCGGGCGCATCTTGCTTGGGCCTCTCTCCTGGAGGCGCTCAGTCAGACCGAGTGCTGACATAAGGCAATACGCTCCTCGGGGCGCGTCTTGCTGGGGCCTCTCTCCTGGAGGCGCTCAGTCAGACCCAGTGCTGACATGTGGCAAGACGCTCCTCGGGGCGCGTCTTGCTGGGGCCTCTCTCCTGGAGGCCCTCAATCAGACCCATTATTGACACGTGGCAAGACGCTCCTCGGGGCGTGTCTTGCTTGGGCCTCTCTCCTGGAGGCACTCAGTCAGAACCTGAGGTGACATGTGGCAAGACGCTCCTCGGGGCCCGTCTTGCTTGGGCCTCTCTCCTGGAGGCCCTCTGTCAGACCCAGTGTTGACATGTGGCAAGACGCTCCTCCGGGCGCGTCTTGCTTTGGCCTCTCTCCTGGAGGCGCTCAGTCAGACCCAGTGTTGACATAAGGCAAGACGCTCCTCGGGGCGCGTCTTGCTGGGGACTCTCTCCTGGAGGCGCTCAGTCAGACCCAGTGCTGACATGTGGCAAGACGCTCCTCGGGGCGCGTCTTGCTTGGGCCTCTCTCCTGGAGGCGCTCAGTCAGACCCAGTGTTGACATGTGGCAAGACGGTCCTCGGGGCGCTTCTTGCTTGGGCCTCTCGCCTGGAGGTGCTCAGTCAGACCCATTGATGACATGTGGCAAGACGCTCCTCGGGGCGCGTCTTGCTTGGGCTTCTCTCCTGGAAGCCCTCAGTCAGACCCATTGTTGACATGTGGCAAGACGCTCCTCGGGGTGCGTCTTGCTTGGGCCTCTCTCCTGGAGGCGCTCAGTCAGACCGAGTAGTGACATGTGGCAAGATGCTCCTCGTGGCGCGTCTTGCTTGGGCCTCTCTCCTGGAGGCGCTCAGTCAGACCGAGTGCTGACATGTGGCAAGACGCTCCTCGGGGCGCGTCTTGCTGGGGCTTCTCTCATGGAGGCACTCAGTCAGACCGAGTGTTGACATGTGTCAAGACGCTCCTCGGGGCGTGTCTTGCTTGGGCTTCTCTCCTGGAGGCCCTCAGTCAGACCCATTGTTGACATGTGGCAAGATGCTCCTCGGGGCGCGTCTTGCTTGGGCCTCTCTCCTGGAGGCACTCAGTCAGAACCAGAGGTGACATGTGGCAAGACGCTCCTCGGGGCGCGTCTTGCTTGGGCCTCTCTCTTGGAGGCCCTCTGTCAGACCCAGTGTTGACATTTGCAAGACGGTCCTCCGGGCGCATCTTGCTTGGGCTTCTCTCCTGGAGGCGCTCAGTCAGACCGAGTGCTGACATAAGGCAATACGCTCCTTGGGGCGCGTCTTGCTGGGGCCTCTCTCCTGGAGGCGCTCAGTCAGACCCAGTGCTGACATGTGGCAAGACGCTCCTCGGGGCGCGTCTTGCTGGGGCCTCTCTCCTGGAGGCCCTCAATCAGACCCATTATTGACACGTGGCAAGACGCTCCTCGGGGCGTGTCTTGCTTGGGCCTCTCTCCTGGAGGCACTCAGTCAGAACCTGAGGTGACATGTGGCAAGACGCTCCTCGGGGCCCGTCTTGCTTGGGCCTCTCTCCTGGAGGCCCTCTGTCAGACCCAGTGTTTACATGTGGCAAGACGCTCCTCCGGGCGCGTCTTGCTTTGGCCTCTCTCCTGGAGGCGCTCAGTCAGACCCAGTGTTGACATAAGGCAAGACGCTCCTCGGGGCGCGTCTTGCTGGGGACTCTCTCCTGGAGGCGCTCAGTCAGACCCAGTGGTGACATATGGCAAGACGCTCCTCGGGGCGCGTATTGCTTGGGCCTCTCTCCTGGAGGCGCTCAGTCAGACCCAGTGTTGACATGTGGCAAGACGCTCCACGGGGCGCGTCTTGATTGGGCTTCTCTCCTGGAGGCCCTCAGTCAGACCCATTGTTGACATGTGGCAAGACGCTCCTCGGGGCGCGTCTTGCGTGGGCCTCTCTCCTGGAGGCGCTCAGTCAGACCGAGTGCTGACATAAGGCAAGACGCTCCTCGGGGCGCGTCTTGCTGGGGACTCTCTCCTGGAGGCGCTCAGTCAGACCCAGTGCTGACATGTGGCAAGACGCTCCTCGGGGCGTGTCTTGCTTGGGCCTTTCTCCAGGAGGCGCTCAGTCAGACCCAGTGTTGACATGTGGCAAGACGGTCCTCGGGGCGCTTCTTGCTTGGGCCTCTCGCCTGGAGGTGCTCAGTCAGACCCATTGATGACATGTGGCAAGACGCTCATCGGGGCGCGTCTTGCTTGGGCTTCTCTCCTGGAAGCCCTCAGTCAGACCCATTGTTGACATGTGGCAAGACGCTCCTCGGGGCGCGTCTTGCTTGGGCCTCTCTCCTGGAGGCGCTCAGTCAGACCCAGTGTTGACATGTGTCATGACGCTCCTCGGGGCGCGTCTTGCTTGGGCCTCTCTCCTGGAGGCGCTCAGTCAGACCCAGTGGTGACATGTGGCAAGACACTCCTCGGGGCGCGTCTTGCTTGGTCCTCTCTCCCGGAGGCCCTCTGTCAGACCCAGTGTTGACATGTGTCATTACGCTCCTCGGGGCGCGTCTTGCTTGGGCCTCTCTCCTGGAGGCCCTCTGTCAGACCCAGTGTTGACATGTGGCAAGACGCTCCTCGGGGCGCGTCTTGCTTGGGCCTCTCTACTGGAGGCCCTCAATCAGACCCAGTGTTGACACGTGGCAAGACGCTCCTCGGGGCGCGTCTTGCTTGGGCCTCTCTCCTGGAGGCGCTCAGTCAGAACCAGAGGTGACACGTGGCAAGACGCTCCTCGGGGCGCGTCTTGCTTGGGTCTCTCTCCTGGAGGCGCTCAGTCAGACCTAGTGTTGACATGTGGCAAGACGCTCCTCGGGGTGCGTCTTGATTGGGCTTCTCTCCTGGAAGCCCTCAGTCAGACCCATTGTTGACATGTGGCAAGACGCTCCTCGGGGCGCGTCTTGCTTGGGCCACTCTCCTGGAGGCGCTCAGTCAGACCGAGTGCTGACATAAGGCAAGACGCTCCTCGGGGCGCGTCTTGCTGGGGCTTCTCTCCTGGAGGCCCTCAGTCAGACCCATTGTTGCCATGTGGCATGACGCTCCTCGGGGCGCGTCATGCTTGGGCATCTCTCCAGAAGGCCCTCAATCAGACCCAGTGTTGACATGTGGCAAGACACTCCTCGGGGCGCGTCTTGCTTGGGCCTCTCTCCTGGGGGCGCTCAGTCAGACTGAGTAGTGACATGTGGCCTGACGCTCCTCGGGGCGCGTCTTGCTTGGGCCTCTCTCCTGGAGGCGCTCTGTCAGACCCAGTGGTGACATGTGGCAAGACACTCCTCGGGGCGCGTCTTGCTTGGGCCTCTCTCCTGGAGGCCCTCTGTCAGACCCAGTGTTGACATGTGTCAAGACGCTCCTCGGGGCGCGTCTTGCTTGGGCTTCTCTCCTGGAGGCCCTCAGTCAGACCCATTGTTGACATGTGGCAAGACGCTCCTCGGGGCGCGTCTTGCTTGGGCCTCTCTCCTGGAGGCGCTCAGTCAGAACCAGAGGTGACATGTGGCAAGACGCTCCTCGGGGCGCGTCTTGCTTGGGCCTCTCTCCTGGAGGCCCTCTGTCAGACCCAGTGTTGACATTTGCAAGACGGTCCTCCGGGCGCATCTTGCTTGGGCCTCTCTCCTGGAGGCGCTCAGTCAGACCGAGTGCTGACATAAGAAAATACGCTCCTCGGGGCGCGTCTTGCTGGGGCCTCTCTCCTGGAGGCGCTCAGTCAGACCCAGTGCTGACATGTGGCAAGACGCTCCTCGGGGCGCGTCTTGCTGGGGCCTCTCTCCTGGAGGCCCTCAATCAGACCCATTATTGACACGTGGCAAGACGCTCCTCGGGGCGTGTCTTGCTTGGGCCTCTCTCCTGGAGGCACTCAGTCAGAACCTGAGGTGACATGTGGCAAGACGCTCCTCGGGGCGCGTCTTGCTTGGGCCTCTCTCCTGGAGGCCCTCTGTCAGACCCAGTGTTGACATGTGGCAAGACGCTCCTCCGGGCGCGTCTTGCTTTGGCCTCTCTCCTGGAGGCGCTCAGTCAGAGCCAGTGTTGACATAAGGCAAGACGCTCCTCGGGGCGCGTCTTGCTGGGGATTCTCTCCTGGAGGCGCTCAGTCAGACCCAGTGCTGACATGTGGCAAGACGCTCCTCGGGGCGCGTCTTGCTTGGGCCTCTCGCCTGGAGGTGCTCAGTCAGACCCATTGATGACATGTGGCAAGACGCTCCTCGGGGCGCGTCTTGATTGGGCTTCTCTCCTGGAGGCCCTCAGTCAGACCCATTGTTGACATGTGGCAAGACGCTCCTCGGGGCGCGTCTTGCGTGGGCCTCTCTCCTGGAGGCGCTCAGTCAGACCGAGTGCTGACATAAGGCAAGACGCTCCTCGGGGCGCGTCTTGCTGGGGACTCTCTCCTGGAGGCGCTCAGTCAGACCCCGTGCTGACATGTGGCAAGACGCTCCTCGGGGCGTGTCTTGCTTGGGCCTTTCTCCTGGAGGCGCACAGTCAGACCCAGTGTTGACATGTGGCAAGACGGTCCTCGGGGAGCTTCTTGCTTGGGCCTCTCGCCTGGAGGTGCTCAGTCAGACCCATTGATGACATGTGGCAAGACGCTCATCGGGGCGCGTCTTGCTTGGGCTTCTCTCCTGGAAGCCCTCAGTCAGACCCATTGTTGACATGTGGCAAGACGCTCCTCGGGGCGCGTCTTGCTTGGGCCTCTCTCCTGGAGGCGCTCAGTCAGACCCAGTGTTGACATGTGTCATGACGCTCCTCGGGGCGCGTCTTGCTTGGGCCTCTCTCCTGGAGGCGCTCAGTCAGACCCAGTGGTGACATGTGGCAAGACACTCCTCGGGGCGCGTCTTGCTTGGTCCTCTCTCCCGGAGGCCCTCTGTCAGACCCAGTGTTGACATGTGTCATTACGCTCCTCGGGGCGCGTCTTGCTTGGGCCTCTCTCCTGGAGGCCCTCAATCAGACCCAGTGTTGACACGTGGCAAGACGCTCCTCGGGGCGCGTCTTGCTTGGGCCTCTCTCCTGGAGGCGCTCAGTCAGAACCAGAGGTGACATGTGGCAAGACGCTCCTCGGGGCGCGTCTTGCTTGGGCCTCTCTCCTGGAGGCCCTCTGTCAGACCCAGTGTTGACATTTGCAAGACGGTCCTCCGGGCGCATCTTGCTTGGGCCTCTCTCCTGGAGGCGCTCAGTCAGACCGAGTGCTGACATAAGGCAATACGCTCCTCGGGGCGCGTCTTGCTGGGGCCTCTCTGCTGGAGGCGCTCAGTCAGACCCAGTGCTGACATGTGGCAAGACGCTCCTCGGGGCGCGTCTTGCTGGGGCCTCTCTCCTGGAGGCCCTCAATCAGACCCATTATTGACACGTGGCAAGACGCTCCTCGGGGCGTGTCTTGCTTGGGCCTCTCTCCTGGAGGCACTCAGTCAGAACCTGAGGTGACATGTGGCAAGACGCTCCTCGGGGCCCGTCTTGCTTGGGCCTCTCTCCTGGAGGCCCTCTGTCAGACCCAGTGTTGACATGTGGCAAGACGCTCCTCCGGGCGCGTCTTGCTTTGGCCTCTCTCCTGGAGGCGCTCAGTCAGACCCAGTGTTGACATAAGGCAAGACGCTCCTCGGGGCGCGTCTTGCTGGGGACTCTCTCCTGGAGGCGCTCAGTCAGACCCAGTGCTGACATGTGGCAAGACGCTCCTCGGGGCGCGTCTTGCTTGGGCCTCTCTCCTGGAGGCGCTCAGTCAGACCCAGTGTTGACATGTGGCAAGACGGTCCTCGGGGCGCTTCTTGCTTGGGCCTCTCGCCTGGAGGTGCTCAGTCAGACCCATTGATGACATGTGGCAAGACGCTCCTCGGGGCGCGTCTTGCTTGGGCTTCTCTCCTGGAAGCCCTCAGTCAGACCCATTGTTGACATGTGGCAAGACGCTCCTCGGGGTGCGTCTTGCTTGGGCCTCTCTCCTGGAGGCGCTCAGTCAGACCGAGTAGTGACATGTGGCAAGATGCTCCTCGTGGCGCGTCTTGCTTGGGCCTCTCTCCTGGAGGCGCTCAGTCAGACCGAGTGCTGACATGTGGCAAGACGCTCCTCGGGGCGCGTCTTGCTGGGGCTTCTCTCATGGAGGCACTCAGTCAGACCGAGTGTTGACATGTGTCAAGACGCTCCTCGGGGCGTGTCTTGCTTGGGCTTCTCTCCTGGAGGCCCTCAGTCAGACCCATTGTTGACATGTGGCAAGATGCTCCTCGGGGCGCGTCTTGCTTGGGCCTCTCTCCTGGAGGCACTCAGTCAGAACCAGAGGTGACATGTGGCAAGACGCTCCTCGGGGCGCGTCTTGCTTGGGCCTCTCTCTTGGAGGCCCTCTGTCAGACCCAGTGTTGACATTTGCAAGACGGTCCTCCGGGCGCATCTTGCTTGGGCTTCTCTCCTGGAGGCGCTCAGTCAGACCGAGTGCTGACATAAGGCAATACGCTCCTTGGGGCGCGTCTTGCTGGGGCCTCTCTCCTGGAGGCGCTCAGTCAGACCCAGTGCTGACATGTGGCAAGACGCTCCTCGGGGCGCATCTTGCTGGGGCCTCTCTCCTGGAGGCCCTCAATCAGACCCATTATTGACACGTGGCAAGACGCTCCTCGGGGCGTGTCTTGCTTGGGCCTCTCTCCTGGAGGCACTCAGTCAGAACCTGAGGTGACATGTGGCAAGACGCTCCTCGGGGCCCGTCTTGCTTGGGCCTCTCTCCTGGAGGCCCTCTGTCAGACCCAGTGTTTACATGTGGCAAGACGCTCCTCCGGGCGCGTCTTGCTTTGGCCTCTCTCCTGGAGGCGCTCAGTCAGACCCAGTGTTGACATAAGGCAAGACGCTCCTCGGGGCGCGTCTTGCTGGGGACTCTCTCCTGGAGGCGCTCAGTCAGACCCAGTGGTGACATATGGCAAGACGCTCCTCGGGGCGCGTATTGCTTGGGCCTCTCTCCTGGAGGCGCTCAGTCAGACCCAGTGTTGACATGTGGCAAGACGCTCCACGGGGCGCGTCTTGATTGGGCTTCTCTCCTGGAGGCCCTCAGTCAGACCCATTGTTGACATGTGGCAAGACGCTCCTCGGGGCGCGTCTTGCGTGGGCCTCTCTCCTGGAGGCGCTCAGTCAGACCGAGTGCTGACATAAGGCAAGACGCTCCTCGGGGCGCGTCTTGCTGGGGACTCTCTCCTGCAGGCGCTCAGTCAGACCCAGTGCTGACATGTGGCAAGACGCTCCTCGGGGCGTGTCTTGCTTGGGCCTTTCTCCAGGAGGCGCTCAGTCAGACCCAGTGTTGACATGTGGCAAGACGGTCCTCGGGGCGCTTCTTGCTTGGGCCTCTCGCCTGGAGGTGCTCAGTCAGACCCATTGATGACATGTGGCAAGACGCTCATCGGGGCGCGTCTTGCTTGGGCTTCTCTCCTGGAAGCCCTCAGTCAGACCCATTGTTGACATGTGGCAAGACGCTCCTCGGGGCGCGTCTTGCTTGGGCCTCTCTCCTGGAGGCGCTCAGTCAGACCCAGTGTTGACATGTGTCATGACGCTCCTCGGGGCGCGTCTTGCTTGGGCCTCTCTCCTGGAGGCGCTCAGTCAGACCCAGTGGTGACATGTGGCAAGACACTCCTCGGGGCGCGTCTTGCTTGGTCCTCTCTCCCGGAGGCCCTCTGTCAGACCCAGTGTTGACATGTGTCATTACGCTCCTCGGGGCGCGTCTTGCTTGGGCCTCTCTCCTGGAGGCCCTCTGTCAGACCCAGTGTTGACATGTGGCAAGACGCTCCTCGGGGCGCGTCTTGCTTGGGCCTCTCTACTGGAGGCCCTCAATCAGACCCAGTGTTGACACGTGGCAAGACGCTCCTCGGGGCGCGTCTTGCTTGGGCCTCTCTCCTGGAGGCGCTCAGTCAGAACCAGAGGTGACACGTGGCAAGACGCTCCTCGGGGCGCGTCTTGCTTGGGTCTCTCTCCTGGAGGCGCTCAGTCAGACCTAGTGTTGACATGTGGCAAGACGCTCCTCGGGGTGCGTCTTGATTGGGCTTCTCTCCTGGAAGCCCTCAGTCAGACCCATTGTTGACATGTGGCAAGACGCTCCTCGGGGCGCGTCTTGCTTGGGCCACTCTCCTGGAGGCGCTCAGTCAGACCGAGTGCTGACATAAGGCAAGACGCTCCTCGGGGCGCGTCTTGCTGGGGCTTCTCTCCTGGAGGCCCTCAGTCAGACCCATTGTTGCCATGTGGCATGACGCTCCTCGGGGCGCGTCATGCTTGGGCATCTCTCCAGAAGGCCCTCAATCAGACCCAGTGTTGACATGTGGCAAGACACTCCTCGGGGCGCGTCTTGCTTGGGCCTCTCTCCTGGGGGCGCTCAGTCAGACTGAGTAGTGACATGTGGCCTGACGCTCCTCGGGGCGCGTCTTGCTTGGGCCTCTCTCCTGGAGGCGCTCTGTCAGACCCAGTGGTGACATGTGGCAAGACACTCCTCGGGGCGCGTCTTGCTTGGGCCTCTCTCCTGGAGGCCCTCTGTCAGACCCAGTGTTGACATGTGTCAAGACGCTCCTCGGGGCGCGTCTTGCTTGGGCTTCTCTCCTGGAGGCCCTCAGTCAGACCCATTGTTGACATGTGGCAAGACGCTCCTCGGGGCGCGTCTTGCTTGGGCCTCTCTCCTGGAGGCGCTCAGTCAGAACCAGAGGTGACATGTGGCAAGACGCTCCTCGGGGCGCGTCTTGCTTGGGCCTCTCTCCTGGAGGCCCTCTGTCAGACCCAGTGTTGACATTTGCAAGACGGTCCTCCGGGCGCATCTTGCTTGGGCCTCTCTCCTGGAGGCGCTCAGTCAGACCGAGTGCTGACATAAGAAAATACGCTCCTCGGGGCGCGTCTTGCTGGGGCCTCTCTCCTGGAGGCGCTCAGTCAGACCCAGTGCTGACATGTGGCAAGACGCTCCTCGGGGCGCGTCTTGCTGGGGCCTCTCTCCTGGAGGCCCTCAATCAGACCCATTATTGACACGTGGCAAGACGCTCCTCGGGGCGTGTCTTGCTTGGGCCTCTCTCCTGGAGGCGCTCAGTCAGAGCCAGTGTTGACATAAGGCAAGACGCTCCTCGGGGCGAGTCTTGCTGGGGATTCTCTCCTGGAGGCGCTCAGTCAGACCCAGTGCTGACATGTGGCAAGACGCTCCTCGGGGCGCGTCTTGCTTGGGCCTCTCGCCTGGAGGTGCTCAGTCAGACCCATTGATGACATGTGGCAAGACGCTCCTCGGGGCGCGTCTTGCTTGGGCTTCTCTCCTGGAAGCCCTCAGTCAGACCCATTGTTGACATGTGGCAAGACGCTCCTCGGGGTGCGTCTTGCTTGGGCCTCTCTCCTGGAGGCGCTCAGTCAGACCGTGTAGTGACATGTGGCAAGATCCTCCTCGTGGCGCGTCTTGCTTGGGCCTCTCTCCTGGAGGCGCTCAGTCAGACCGAGTGCTGAAATGTGGCAAGACGCTCCTCGGGGCGCGTCTTGCTGGGGCTTCTCTCATGGAGGCACTCAGTCAGACCCAGTGTTGACATGTGCCAAGACGCTCCTCGGGGCTCGTCTTGCTTGGGCCTCTCTCCTGGAGGCGCTCAGTCAGACCCAGTGGTGACATATGGCAAGACGCTCCTCGGGGCGCGTATTGCTTGGGCCTCTCTCCTGGAGGCGCTCAGTCAGACCCAGTGTTGACACGTGGCAAGACGCTCCTCGGGCGTGTCTTGCTAGGGCTTCTCTCATGGAGGCCCTCAGTCAGACCCAGTGTTGACATGTGGCAAGACACTCCTCGGGGCGCGTCTTGCTTGGGCCTCTCTCATGGACGCCCTCTGTAAGACCCAGTGTTGACATGTGTCAAGACCCTCCTCGGGGCGCGTCTTGCTTGGGCCTCTCTCCTGGAGGCCCTCAGTAAGGCCCATTGTTGACATGTGCAAGACGCTCCTCCGGGCCTGTCTTGCTTAGGCTTCTCTCCTGGAGGCCCTCAGTCAGACCCATTGTTGACATGTGGCAAGACGCTCCTCGGGGCGCGTCTTGCTTGGGCCTCTCTCTAGAAGGCCCTCAATCAGACCCAGTGTTGACACGTGGCAAGACGCTCCTCGGGGCGCGTCTTGCTTGGGCCTCTCTACTGGAAGCGCTCAGTCAGACTGAGTAGTGACATGTGGCCTGACGCTCCTCGGGGCGCGTCTTGCTTGGGCCTCTCTCCTGGAGGCTCTCAGTCAGACCCAGTGGTGACATGTGGCAAGACGCTCCTCGGGGCGCGTCTTGCTTGGGCCTCTCTCCTGGAGGCGCTCAGTCAGACCCAGTGGTGACATGTGGCTAGACGCTCCTCGGGGCACGTATTGCTTGGGCTTCTCTCCTGGAGGCCCTCTGTCAGACCCAGTGTTCACATGTGGCAAGACGCTCCTCGGGGCGCGTCTTGCTTGGGCCTCTCTCCTGGAGGAGCTCAGTCAGACCGAGAAGTGACATGTGGCAAGACGCTTCTAGGGGCGCGTCTTGCTTGGGCCTCTCTCCTGGAGGCGCTCAGTCAGACCGAGTGCTGACATGTGGCAAGACGCTCCTCGGTGCGCGTCTTGCTTGGGCCTCTCTCCTGGAGGCGCTCAGTTAGACCCAGTGGTGACATATGGCAAGACGCTCCTCGGGGCGCGTGTTGCTTGGGCCTCTCTCCTGGAGGCCCTCTGACAGACCCAGTGTTGACATGTGGCAAGACACTCCTCGGGGCGCGTCTTGCTTGGGCTTCTCTCCTGGAGGCCCTCAGTCAGACCCAGTGTTGACAAGTGTCAAGACGCTCCTCGGGGCACGTCTTGCTTGGGCCTCTCTCCTGGAGGCGCTCAGTCAGACCCAGTGGTGACATGTGGCAAGACACTCCTCGGGGCTCGTCTTGCTTGGGCCTCTCTCCTGGAGGCCCTCTGTCAGACCCAGTGTTGACATGTGTCAAGACGCTCCTCGGGGCGCGTCTTGCTTGGGCTTCTCTCCTGGAGGCCCTCAGTCAGACCCATTGTTGACATGTGGCAAGACGCTCCTCGGGGCGCGTCTTGCTTGGGCTTCTCTCCTGGAGGCGCTCAGACAGACCCAGTGTTGACATGTGACAAAACGCTCCTCGGTGCACGTCTTGCTTGGGCCTCTCTCCTGGAGGCGCTCAGTCAGACCGAGTGCTGACATAAGGCAAGACACTCCTCGGGGCGCGTCTTGCTGGGGACTCTCTTCTGGAGGCGCTCAGTCAGACCCAGTTCTGACATGTGGCAAGACGCTCCTCGGGGCGTGTCTTGCTTTGGCCTCTCTCCTGGAGGCGCTCAGTCAGACACAGTTCTGACATGTGGCAAGACGCTCCTCGGGGCGCGTCTTGCTTTGGCCTCTCTCCTGGAGGCGCTCAGTCAGACCCAGTGTTGACATGTGGCAAGACGCTCCTCGGGGCGCGTCTTGCTTGGGCCTCTCTCCTGGAGGCGCTCAGTCAGACCCAGTGGTGACAGGTGGCAAGACGCTCCTCGGGGCGCGTCTTGCTTGGGCCTCTCTCCTGGAGGAGCTCAGTCAGACCCAGTGTTGACACGTGGCAAGACGCTCCTCGGGGCGCATCTTGCTTGGGCCTCTCTGCTGGAGGCGCTCAGTCAGACCCAGTGTTGACATGTGGCAAGACGCTCCTCGGGGCGCGTCTTGCTTTGGCCTCTCTCCTGGAGGCCCTCAGTAAGACCCATTGTTGACATGTGGCAGGACGCTCCTCAGGGCGTGTCTTGCTTGGGCTTCTCTCCTGGAGGCCCTCAATCAGACCCAGTGTTGACACGTGGCAAGACGCTCCTCGGGGCGCGTCTTGCTTGGGCCTCTCTCCTGGAGGCGCTCAGTCAGACTGAGTAGTGACATGTGGCCTGACGCTCCTCGGGGCGCGTCTTGCTTGGGCCTCTCTCATGGAGGCGCTCAGTCAGACCCAGTGGTGACATGTGGCAAGACACTCTTCGGGGCGCGTCTTGCTTGGGCCTCTCTCCTGGAGGCCCTCTGTCAGACCCAGTGTTGACATGTGTCAAGACGCTCCTCGGGGCACGTCTTGCTTGGGCTTCTCTTCTGGAGGCCCTCAGTCAGACCCATTGTACACATGTGGCAAGACGCTCCTCGGGGCGCGTCTTGCTTGGGCTTCTCTCCTGGAGACGCTCAGACAGACCCAGTGTTGACATGTGACAAGACGCTCCTCGGGGCGCGTCTTGCTTGGGCCTCTCTCCTGGAGGCGCTCAGTCAGAACCAGAGGTGACATGTGGCAAGACGCTCCTCGGGGCGCGTCTTGCTTGGGCCTCTCTCCTGGAGGCCCTCTGTCAGACCCAGTGTTAACATGTGGCAAGACGCTCCTCCGAGTGCATCCTGCTTTGGCCTCTCGCCTGGAGGCGCTCAGTCAGACCGAGTGCTGACATGTGGCAAGAAGCTCCTCGGGGTGCGTTTTGCTTGGGCTTCTCTCCTGGAGGCCCTCAGTAAGACCCATTGTTGACATGTGGCAAGACGCTCCTCGGGGCGCGTCTTGCTTGGGCTTCTCTCCTGGAGGCCCTCAGTCAGACCCATTGTTGACATGTGGCAAGACGCTCCTCGGGGCGCATCTTGGTTGGGCCTCTCTCCAGAAGGCCCTAATTCAGACCCAGTGTTGACACGTGGCAAGACGTTCCTCGGGGCGCGTCTTGCTTGGGCCTCTCTTCTGGAGGCGCTCAGTCAGACTGAGTAGTGACACGTGGCCTGACGCTCCTCGGGGCGCGTCTTGCTTGGGCCTCTCTCCTGGAGGAGCTCAGTCAGACCCAGTGGTGACATGTGGCAAGACACTCCTCGGGGCGCGTCTTGCTTGGGCCTCTCTCCTGGAGGCCCTCTGTCAGACCCACTGTTGACATGTGTCAAGACGCTCCTCGGGGCGCGTCTTGCTTGGGCTTCTCTCCTGGAGGCCCTCAGTCAGACCCATTGTTGACATGTGACAAGACGCTCCTCGGGGCGCGTCTTGCTTGGGCCTCTCTCCTGGAGGCGCTCAGTCAGAACCAGAGGTGACATGTGGCAAGACGCTCCTCGGGGCGCGTCTTGCTTGGGCCTCTCTCCTGGTGGCCCTCTGTCAGACCCAGTGTTGACATGTGGCAAGACGCTCCTCCGGGCGCATCTTGCTTGGGCCTCTCTCCTGGAGGCGCTCAGTCAGACCGAGTGCTGACGTAAGGCAAGACGCTCCTCGGGGCGCGTCTTGCTGGGGCCTCTCTCCTGGAGGCGCTCAGTCAGACCCAGTGCTGACATGTGGCAAGACGCTCCTCGGGGCGCGTTTTGCTGGGGCCTCTCTCCTGGAGGCCCTCAATACGACCCAGTGTTGACACGTGGCAAGTCGCTCCTCGGGGCGTGTCTTGCTTGGGCCTCTCTCCTGGAGGCACTCAGTCAGAACCTGAGGTGACATGTGGCAAGACGCTCCTCGGGGCGCGTCTTGCTTGGGCCTCTCTCATGGAGGCCCTCTGTCAGACCCAGTGTTGACATGTGTCAAGACGCTCCTCGGAGCGCGTCTTGCTTTGGCCTCTCTCCTGGAGGCCCTCTGTCAGACCCAGTGTTGACATGTGGCAAGACGCTCCTCGGGGTGCGTCTTGCTTGGGCCTCTCTCCTGGAGGCGCTCAGTCAGACCCAGTGTTGACACGTGGCAAGACGCTCCTCGGGGCGCGTCTTGCTTGGGCCTCTCTGCTGGAGGCGCTCAGTCAGACCCAGTGTTGACATGTGGCAAGACACTCCTCGGGGCGCGTCTTGCTTGGGCCTCTCTCATGGAGGCCCTCTGTCAGACCCAGTGTTGACATGTGTCAAGACGCTCCTCGGAGCGCGTCTTGCTTTGGCCTCTCTCCTGGAGGCCCTCAGTAAGACCCATTGTTGACATGTGGCAAGACGCTCCTCGGGGCGTGTCTTGCTTGGGCTTCTCTCCTGGAGGCCCTCAGTCAGACCCATTGTTGACATGTGGCAAGACGCTCCTCGGGGCGCGTCTTGCTTGGGCCTCTCTCCAGAAGGCCCTCAATCAGACCCAGTGTTGACACGTGGCTAGACGCTCCTCGGGGCGCGTCTTGCTTGGGCTTCTCTCCTGGAGGCCCTCAGTCAGACCCATTGTTGACATGTGGCAAGACGCTCCTCGGGGCGCGTCTTGCTTGGGCTTCTCTCCTGGAGGCGCTCAGACAGACCCAGAGTTGACATGTGACAAGACGCTCCTCGGGGCGCGTCTTGCTTGGGCCTCTCTCCTGGAGGCGCTCAGTCAGAACCAGAGGTGACATGTGGCAAGACGCTCCTCGGGGCGCGTCTTGCTTGGGCCTCTCTCCTGGAGGCCCTCTGTCAGACCCAGTGTTAACATGTGGCAAGACGCTCCTCCGAGCACATCTTGCTTTGGCCTCTCTCCTGGAGGCGCTCAGTCAGACCGAGTGCTGACATGTGGCAAGAAGCTCCTCGGGGTGCGTCTTGCTTGGGCTTCTCTCCTGGAGGCCCTCAGTAAGACCCATTGTTGACATGTGGCAAGACGCTCCTCGGGGCGCATCTTGCTTGGGCTTCTCTCCTGGAGGCCCTCAGTCAGACCCATTGTTGACATGTGGCAAGACGCTCCTCGGGGCGCATCTTGCTTGGGCCTCTCTCCAGAAGGCCCTCAATCAGACCCAGTGTTGACACGTGGCAAGACGTTCCTCGGGGCGCGTCTTGCTTGGGCCTCTCTCATGGAGGCACTCAGTCAGACCCATTTTTGACATGTGGCCTGACGCTCCTCGGGGCACGTCTTGCTTGGGCCTCTCTCCTGGAGGCGCGCTCAGTCAGACCGAGTGCTGACATAAGGCAAGACGCTCCTCGGGGCGCGTCTTGCTGGGGACTCTCTCCTGGAGGCGCTCAGTCAGACCCAGTTCTGACATGTGTCAAGACGCTCCTCGGGGCGCGTCTTGCTTGGGCCTCTCTCCTGGAGGCACTCAGTCAGACCCAGTGTTGACATGTGGCAAGACGGTCCTCGGGGCGCGTCTTGCTTGGGCCTCTCGCCTGGAGGCGCTCAGTCAGACCCAGTGTTGACATGTGGCAAGACGCTCCTCGGGGCGTGTCTTGCTTGGGCCTCTCTCCTGGAGGCGCTCAGTCAGACCCAGTGTTGACATGTGGCAAGACGCTCCTCGGGGCGCGTCTTGCTTGGGCTACTCTCCTGGAGGCCCTCAGTCAGACCCATTGTTGACATGTGGCAAGATGCTCCTCGGGAAGCGTCTTGCTTGGGCCTCTCTCCTGGAGGCGCTCAGTCAGACCGAGTAGTGACATGTGGCAAGATGCTCCTCGGGGCGCGTCTTGCTTGGGCCTTTCTCCTGGAGGCGCTCAGTCAGACCGAGTGCTGACATGTGGCAAGACGCTCCTCGGGGCGCGTCTTGCTGGGGCTTCTCTCATGGAGGCACTCAGTCAGACCCAGTGTTGACATGTGGCAAGACGCTCCTCGGGGCTCGTCTTGCTTGGGCCTCTCTCCTGGAGGCGCTCAGTCAGACCCAGTGGTGAAACGTGGCAAGACGCTCCTCGGGGCGCGTCTTGCTTGGGCCTCTCTCCTGGAGGCGCTCAGTCAGACCCAGTGGTGACATGTGGCAAGACGCTCCTCGGGGCGCGTCTTGCTTGGGCCTCTCTCCTGGAGGCGCTCAGTCAGACCCAGTGTTGACACGTGGCAAGACGCTCCTTGGGGCGAGTCTTGCTTGGGCCTCTCTCCTGGAGGCGCTCAGTCAGACCCATTGTTGACATGTGGCAAGACACTCCTCCGAGCACATCTTGCTTTGGCCTCTCTCCTGGAGGCGCTCAGTCAGACCGAGTGCTTACATGTGGCAAGAAGCTCCTCGGGGCGCGTCTTGCTTGGGCTTCTCTCCTGGAGGCCCTCAGTAAGAGCCATTGTTTACATGTGGCAAGACGCTCCTCGGGGCTTGTCTTGCTTGGGCTTCTCTCCTGGAGGCCCTCAGTCAGACCCATTGTTGACATGTGGCAAGACGCTCCTCGGGGCGCGTCTTGCTTGGGCCTCTCTCCAGAAGGCCCTCAATCAGACCCAGTGTTGGACACGTGGCAAGACGCTCCTCGGGGCGCGTCTTGCTTGGGCCTCTCTCCTGGAGGCGCTCAGTCAGACTGAGTAGTGACATGTGGCCTGACGCTCCTCGGGGCGCGTCTTGCTTGGGCCTCTCTCCTGGAGGCGCTCAGTCAGACCCAGCTGTGACATGTGGCAAGACACTCCTCGGGGCGCGTCTTGCTTGGGCCTCTCTCCTGGAGGCCCTCTGTCAGACCCAGTGTTGACATGTGTCAAGACGCTCCTCGGGGCGCGTCTTGCTTGGGCTTCTCTCCTGGAGGCCCTCAGTCTGACCCATTGTTGACATGTGGCAAGACGCTCCTCGGGGCGCGTCTTGCTTGGGCTTCTCTCCTGGAGGCGCTCAGACAGACCCAGTGTTGACATGTGGCAAGACGCTCCTCGGGGCGCGTCTTGCTTGGGCCTCTCTCCTGGAGAAGCTCAGTCAGACCCAGTGGTGACACGTGGCAAGACGCTCCTCGGGGCGTGTCTTGCTTGGGCCTCTCTCCTGGAGGCGCTCAGTCAGACCCAGTGTTGACACGTGGCAAGACGCTCCTCGGGGCACGTCTTGCTTGGGCCTCTCTCCTGGAGGCGCTCAGTCAGACCGAGTGTTGACATGTGGCAAGACTCTCCTCGGGGCGCGTCTTGCTTGGGCTTCTCTCATGGAGGCCCTCAGTCAGACCCAGTGTTGACATGTGTCAAGACGCTCCTTGGGGCTTGTCTTGCTTGGGCCTCTCTCCTGGAGGCGCTCAGTCAGACCCAGTGTTGACATGTGGCAAGACGCTCCTCGGGGCGCGTCTTGCTTGGGCTTCTCTCCTGGAGGCCCTCAGTCAAACCCATTGTTGACATGTGGCAAGACGCTCCTCGGGGCACGTCTTGCTTGGGCCTCTCTCCTGGAGGTGCTCAGTCAGACCGAGTAGTGACATGTGGCAAGACGCTCCTCGGGGAGCGTCTTGCTTGGACCTCTCTCCTGGAGGTGCTCAGTTAGACCGAGAAGTGACATGTGGCAAGACGCTCCTCGGGGTGCGTCTTGCTTGGGCCTCTCTCCTGGAGGCTCTCAGTCAGACCGAGTGCTGACATAAGGCAAGACGCTCCTCGGGGTGAATCTTGCTTGGGCCTCTCTCCTGGAGGCGCTCACTCAGACCCAGTGTTGACACGTGGCAAGACGCTCGTCGGTGCGCATCTTGCTTGGGCCTCTCTCCTGGAGGCGTTCAGTCAGACCCAGTGTTGACATGTGGCAAGACGCTCCTCGGGGCGCGTCTTGCTTGGGCCTCTCTCCTGGAGGCGCTCAGTCTGACCCAGTGCTGACATAAGGCAAGACGCTCCTCGGGGCGCGTCTTGCTGGGGCCTCTCTCCTGGAGGCGCTGAGTCAGACCCAGTGTTGACATGTGGCAAGACGCTCCTCGAGGCGCGTCTTGGTTGGGCCTCTCTCCTGGAGGCGCTCAGTCAGACCCAGTGGTGACATGTGGCAAGACGCTCCTCGGGGCGTGTATTGGTTGGGCCTCTCTCCTGGATGCCCTCTGTCAGACCGAGTGTTGACATGTGGCAAGACTCTCCTCGGGGCGTGTCTTGCTTGGGCCTCTCTCCTGGAGGCGCTCAGTCAGACCCAGTGTTGACATGTGGCAAGACGCTCCTCAGGGCGCGTCTTGCTTGGGCTTCTCTCCTGGAGGCCCTCAGTCAGACCCATTGTTGACATTTGGCAAGACGCTCCTCGGGGCACGTCTTGCTTGGGCCTCTCTCCTGGAGGCGCTCAATCAGACCGAGTAGTGACATGTGGCAAGACGCTCCTCGGGGCGCGTCTTGCTGGGGCTTCTCTCATGGAGGCACTCAGTCAGACCCAGTGTTGACATGTGGCAAGACGCTCCTCGGGGCGCGTCTTGCTTGGACCTCTCTCCTGGAGGCGCTCAGTCAGACCGAGTAGTGACATGTGGCAAGACGCTCCTCGGGGCGCGTCTTGCTTGGGCCTCTCTCCTGGAGGTGCTCAGTTAGACCGAGAAGTGACATGTGGCAAGACGCTCCTCGGGGCGCGTCTTGCTTGGGGCTCTCTCCTGGAGGCGCTCAGTCAGACCGAGTGCTGACATAAGGCAAGACGCTCCTCGGGGCGCATCTTGCTTGGGCCTCTCTCCTGGGGGCGCTCAGTCACACCCAGTGTTGACACGTGGCAAGACGCTCGTCGGTGCGCGTCTTGCTTGGGCCTCTCTCCTGGAGGCGCTCAGTCTGACCCAGTGTTGACATATGGCAAGACAGTCCTCGGGGCGCGTCTTGCTTGGGCCTCTCTCCAGAAGGCCCTCAATGTGACCCAGTGTTGACACATGGCAAGACGCTCCTCGGGGCGCGTCTTGCTTGGGCCTCTCTCCTGGAGGCGCTCAGTCTGACCCAGTGCTGACATAAGGCAAGACTCTCCTCGGGGCGCGTCTTGCTGGGGCCTCTCTCCTGGAGGCGCTCAGTCAGACCCAGTGCTGACATGTGGCAAGACGCTCCTCGGGGCACGTCTTGCTTGGGCCTCTCTGCTGGAGGCGCTCAGTCAGACCCAGTATTGACATGTGGCAAGACGCTCGTCGGTGCGCGTCCTGCTTGGGCCTCTCTCCTGGAGGCGCTCAGTCTGACCCAGTGTTGACATATGGCAAGACAGTCCTCGGGGCGCGTCTTGCTTGGGCCTCTCTCCAGAAGGCCCTCAATGTGACCCAGTGTTGACACATGGCAAGACGCTCCTCGGGGCACGTCTTGCTTGGGCCTCTCTCCTGGAGGCGCTCAGTCCGACCCAGTGCTGACATAAGGCAAGACGCTCCTCGGGGCGCGTCTTGCTGGGGCCTCTCTCCTGGAGGCGCTCAGTCAGACCCAGTGCTGACATGTGGTAAGACGCTCCTCGGGGCACGTCTTGCTTGGGCCTCTCTCCTGGAGGCGCTCAGTCAGACCCAGTATTGACATGTGGCAAGACGCTCCTCGGGGCGCGTCTTGCTTGGGCCTCTCTCCTGGAGGCGCTCAGTAAGACCCAGTGCTGACATGTGGCATGACGCTCCTCGGGGCGCGTCTTGCTTGGGCCTCTCTCCTGGAGGCGCTCAGTCAGACCCAGTGTTGACACGTGGCAAGACGCTCGTCGGTGCGCGTCTTGCTTGGGCCTCTCTCCTGGAGGCGCTCAGTCTGACCCAGTGTTGACATATGGCTAGACAGTCCTCGGGGCACGTCTTGCTTGGGCCTCTCTCCAGAAGGCCCTCAATGTGACCCAGTGTTGACACATGGCAAGACGCTCCTCGGGGCGCGTCTTGCTGGGGCCTCTCTCCTGGAGGCGCTCAGTCAGACCTAGTGCTGACATGTGGCAAGACGCTCCTCGGGGCGCGTCTTGCTGGGGCTTCTTTCATGGAGGCACTCAGTCAGACCCAGTGTTGACATGTGGCAAGACGCTCCTCGGGGCGCGTCTTGCTTGGACCTCTCTCCTGGAGGCGCTCAGTCAGACCGAGTAGTGACATGTGGCAAGACGCTCCTCGGGGCGCGTCTTGCTTGGGCCTCTCTCTTGGAGGTGCTCAGTTAGACCGAGAAGTCACATGTGGCAAGACGCTCCTCGGGGCGCGTCTTGCTTGGGCCTCTCTCCTGGAGGCGCTCAGTCAGACCGAGTGCTGACATAAGGCAAGACGCTCCTCGGGGCGCATCTTGCTTGGGCCTCTCTCCTGGAGGCGCTCAGTCAGACCCAGTGTTGACACGTGGCAAGACGCTCGTCGGTGCGCGTCTTGCTTGGGCCTCTCTCCTGGAGGCGCTCAGTCTGACCCAGTGTTGACATATGGCAAGACAGTCCTCGGGGCGCGTCTTGCTTGGGCCTCTCTCCAGAAGGCCCTCAATGTGACCCAGTGTTGACACATGGCAAGACGCTCCTCGGGGCGCGTCTTGCTTGGGCCTCTCTCCTGGAGGCGCTCAGTCTGACCCAGTGCTGACATAAGGCAAGACGCTCCTCGGGGCGCGTCTTGCTGGGGCCTCTCTCCTGGAGGCGCTCAGTCAGACCCAGTGCTGACATGTGGCAAGACGCTCCTCTAGGCACGTCTTGCTTGGGCCTCTCTCCTGGAGGCGCTCAGTCAGACCCAGTATTGACATGTGGCAAGACGCTCCTCGGGGCGCGTCTTGCTTGGGCCTCTCTCCTGGAGGCACTCAGTAAGACCCAGTGCTGACATGTGGCATGACGCTCCTCGGGGCGCGTCTTGCTTGGGCCTCTCTCCTGGAGGCGCTCAGTCAGACCCAGTATTGACATGTGGCAAGACGCTCCTCGGGGCGCGTCTTGCTTGGGCCTCTCTCCTGGAGAAGCTCAGTCAGACCCAGTGTTGACACGTGGCAAGACGCTCCTCGGGGCGCGTCTTGCTTGGGCCTCTCTCCTGGAGGCGTTCAGTCAGACCCAGTGTTGGCATGTGGCAAGACGCTCCTCAGGGCGCGTCTTGGTTGGGCCTCTCTCCTGGAGGCGCTCAGTCAGACCCAGTGGTGACATGTAGCAAGACGCTCCTCGGGGCGCGTATTGCTTGGGCCTCTCTCCTGGATGCCCTCTGTCAGACCGGGTGTTGACATGTGGCAAGACGCTCCTCGGGGCGTGTCTTGCTTGGGCCTCTCTCCTGGAGGCGCTCAGTCAGACCGAGTAGTGACATGTGGCAAGATGCTCCTCGGGGCGCATCTTGCTTGGACCTCTCTCCTGGAGGCGCTCAGTTAGACCGAGAAGTGACATGTGGCAAGACGCTCCTCGGGGCGCGTCTTGCTTGGGCCTCTCTCCTGGAGGCGCTCAGTCAGACCGAGTGCTGACATAAGGCAAGACGCTCCTCGGGGCGCGTCTTGCTGGGGCTTCTCTCATGGAGGCCCTCAGTCAGACCCAGTGTTGACATGTGGCAAGACGCTCCTCGGGGCGCGTCTTGCTTGGACCTCTCTCCTGGAGGCGCTCAGTCAGACCGAGTAGTGACATGTGGCAAGACGCTCCTCGGGGCGCGTCTTGCTTGGACCTCTCTCCTGGAGGCGCTCAGTTAGACCGAGAAGTGACATGTGGCAAGACGCTCCTCGGGGAGCGTCTTGCTTGGGCCTCTCTCCTGGAGGCACTCAGTCAGACCGAGTGCTGACATAAGGCAAGACGCTCCTCGGGGCGCGTCTTGCTGGGGCCTCTCTCCTGGAGGCGCTCAATCAGACCCAGTGGTGACACGTGGCAAGACGCTCCTCGGGGCGCGTCTTGCTTGGGCCTCTATCCTGGAGGCGCTCAGTCCGACCCAGTGGTGACACGTGGCAAGACGCTCCTCGGGGCGCATATTGCTTGGGCCTCTCTCCTGGAGGCGCTCAGTCAGACCCAGTGTTGACACGTGGCAAGACGCTTGTCGGGGCGCGTCTTGCCCGGCCTCTCTCCTGGAGGCGCTCAGTCAGACCCAGTGTTGACATGTGGCAAGACACTCCTCGGGGCGCGTCTTGCTTGGGCCTCTCTCATGGAGGCCCTCTGTCAGACCCAGTGTTGACATGTGGCAAGACACTCCTCGGGGCGCGTCTTGCTTGGAACTCTCTCATGGAGGCCCTCAGTCAGACCGAGTGCTGACATGTGGAAAGAAGCTCCTCGGGGCGCGTCTTGCTTGGGCTTCTCTTCTGGAGGCCCTCAGTAAGACCCATTGTTGACATTTGGCAAGACGCTCCTCGGGGTGCGTCTTGCTTGGGCCTCTCTCCAGAAGGCCATCAATCAGACCCAGTGTTGACACGTGGCAAGACGCTCCTCGGGGCGCGTCTTGCTTTTGCCTCTCTCCTGGAGGCGCTCAGTCAGACTGAGTAGTGACATGTGGCCTGACGCTCCTCGGGGCACGTCTTGCTTGGGCCTCTCTCCTGGAGGCGCTCAGTCAGACCCAGTGGAGACATGTGGCAAGACACTCCTCGGGGCGCGTCTTGCTTGGGCCTCTCTCCTGGAGGCGCTCAGTCAGACTGAGTAGTGACATGTGGCCTGACGCTCCTCGGGGCGCGTCTTGCTTGGGCCTCTCTCCTGGAGGCGCTCAGTCAGACCCAGTGTTGACACATGGCAAGACGCTCCTCGGGGCGCGTCTTGCTTGGGCCTCTCTCCTGGAGGCGCTCAGTCAGACTGAGGAGTGACATGTGGCCTGACGCTCCTCGGGGCGCGTCTTGCTTGGGCCTCTCTCCTGGAGGCGCTCAGTCAGACCCAGTGGTGACATGTGGCAAGAAACTCCTCGGGGCACGTCTTGCTTGGGCCTCTCTCCTGGAGGCCCTCTGTCAGACCCAGTGTTGACATGTGTCAAGACGCTCCTCGGGGCGCGTCTTGCTTTGGCCTCTCTCCTGGAGGCGGTCAGTCAGACCGAGTGCTGACATGTGGCAAGAAGCTCCTCGGGGCGCGTCTTGCTTGGGCTTCTCTCCTGGAGGCCCTCAGTAAGACCCATTGTTGACATGTGGCAAGACGCTCCTCGGGGTGCGTCTTGCTTGGGCCTCTCTCCAGAAGGCCCTCATTAAGACCCAGTGTTGACACGGGGCAAGAAGCTCCTCGGGGCGCGTCTTGCTTGGGCCTCTCTCCTGGAGGCGCTCAGTCAGACTGAGTAGTGACATGTGGCCTGACGCTCCTCGGGGCGCGTCTTGCTTGGGCCTCTCTCCTGGAGGCGCTCAGTCAGACCCAGTGGTGACATGTGGCAAGACACTCCTCGGGGCGCTTCTTGCTTGGGCCTCTCTCCTGGAGGCGCTCAGTCAGACCCAGTGGTGACATGTGGCAAGACACTCCTCAGGGCGCGTCTTGCTTGAGCCTCTCTCCTGGAGGCGCTCAGTCAGACCGAGTGCTGACATGTGGCAAGACGCTCCTCGGGGCGCGTCTTGCTTGGGCCTCTCTCCTGGAGGCGCTCAGTCAGAACCAGAGGTGACATGTGGCAAGCCGCTCCTCGGGGCGCGTCTTGCTTGGGCCTCTCTCCTGGAGGCCCTCTGACAGACCCAGTGTTGACATGTGGCAAGACACTCCTCCGGGCGCATCTTGCTTGTGCCTCTCTCCTGGAGGCCCTCAGTAAGACCCATTGTTGACATGTGGCAAGACGCTCCTCAGGGCGCGTCTTGCTTGGGCCTCTCTCCAGAAGGCCCTCAATCAGACCCAGTGTTGACACATGGCAAGACGCTCCTCGGGGCGCGTCTTGCTTGGGCCTCTCTCCTGGAGGCGCTCAGTCAGACTGAGTAGTGACATGTGGCCTGACGCTCCTCGGGGCGCGTCTTGCTTGGGCCTCTCTCCTGGAGGCGCTCAGTCAGACCCAGTGGTTACATGTGGCAAGACACTCCTCGGGGCGCGTCTTGCTTGGGCCTCTCTCCTGGAGGCCCTCTGTCAGACCCAGTGTTGACATGTGTCAAGACGCTCCTCGGGGCGCGTCTTGCTTGGGCTTCTCTCCTGGAGGCCCTCAGTCAGACCCATTGTTGACATGTGGCAAGACGACCCTCGGGGCGCGTCTTGCTTGGGCCTCTCTCCTGGAGGCGCTCAGACAGACCCAGTGCTGACATCTGGCAAGACGCTCCTCGGGGCGCGTCTTGCTTAGGCCTCTCTTCTGGAGGCGCTCAGTCAGACCCAGAGGTGACACGTGGCAAGACGCTCCTCGGGGCGCATCTTGCTTGGGCCTCTCTCCTGGAGGTGCTGAGTCAGACCCAGTGTTGACACGTGGCAAGACGCTCCTTGGGGCGCGTCTTGCTTGGGCCTCTCTCCTGGAGGCGCTCAGTCAGACCCAGTGTTGGCATGTGGCAAGACGCTCCTCAGGGCGCGTCTTGGTTGGGCCTCTCTCCTGGAGGCGCTCAGTCAGACCCAGTGGTGACATGTGGCAAGACGCTCCTCGGGGCGCGTATTGCTTGGGCCTCTCTCCTGGATGCCCTCTGTCAGACCGAGTGTTGACATGTGGCAAGACTCTCCTCGGGGCGCGTCTTGCTTGGGCTTCTCTCATGGAGGCCCTCATTCAGACCCAGTGTTGACATATGTCAAGACGCTCCTCGGGGCGTGTCTTGCTTGGGCCTCTCTCCTGGAGGCGCTCAGTCAGACCCAGTGTTGACATGTGGCAAGACACTCCTCGGGGCGCTTCTTGCTTGGGCCTCTCTCCTGGAGGCGCTCAGTCAGACCCAGTGGTGACATGTGGCAAGACACTCCTCAGGGCGCGTCTTGCTTGAGCCTCTCTCCTGGAGGCGCTCAGTCAGACCGAGTGCTGACATGTGGCAAGACGCTCCTCGGGGCGCGTCTTGCTTGGGCCTCTCTCCTGGAGGCGCTCAGTCAGAACCAGAGGTGACATGTGGCAAGCCGCTCCTCGGGGCGCGTCTTGCTTGGGCCTCTCTCCTGGAGGCCCTCTGACAGACCCAGTGTTGACATGTGGCAAGACACTCCTCCGGGCGCATCTTGCTTGTGCCTCTCTCCTGGAGGCCCTCAGTAAGACCCATTGTTGACATGTGGCAAGACGCTCCTCAGGGCGCGTCTTGCTTGGGCCTCTCTCCAGAAGGCCCTCAATCAGACCCAGTGTTGACACATGGCAAGACGCTCCTCGGGGCGCGTCTTGCTTGGGCCTCTCTCCTGGAGGCGCTCAGTCAGACTGAGTAGTGACATGTGGCCTGACGCTCCTCGGGGCGCGTCTTGCTTGGGCCTCTCTCCTGGAGGCGCTCAGTCAGACCCAGTGGTTACATGTGGCAAGACACTCCTCGGGGCGCGTCTTGCTTGGGCCTCTCTCCTGGAGGCCCTCTGTCAGACCCAGTGTTGACATGTGTCAAGACGCTCCTCGGGGCGCGTCTTGCTTGGGCTTCTCTCCTGGAGGCCCTCAGTCAGACCCATTGTTGACATGTGGCAAGACGACCCTCGGGGCGCGTCTTGCTTGGGCCTCTCTCCTGGAGGCGCTCAGACAGACCCAGTGCTGACATCTGGCAAGACGCTCCTCGGGGCGCGTCTTGCTTAGGCCTCTCTTCTGGAGGCGCTCAGTCAGACCCAGAGGTGACACGTGGCAAGACGCTCCTCGGGGCGCATCTTGCTTGGGCCTCTCTCCTGGAGGTGCTGAGTCAGACCCAGTGTTGACACGTGGCAAGACGCTCCTTGGGGCGCGTCTTGCTTGGGCCTCTCTCCTGGAGGCGCTCAGTCAGACCCAGTGTTGGCATGTGGCAAGACGCTCCTCAGGGCGCGTCTTGGTTGGGCCTCTCTCCTGGAGGCGCTCAGTCAGACCCAGTGGTGACATGTGGCAAGACGCTCCTCGGGGCGCGTATTGCTTGGGCCTCTCTCCTGGATGCCCTCTGTCAGACCGAGTGTTGACATGTGGCAAGACTCTCCTCGGGGCGCGTCTTGCTTGGGCTTCTCTCCTGGAGTCCCTCAGTCAGACCCATTGTTGACATGTGGCAAGACGCTCCTCGGGGCACGTCTTGCTTGGGCCCCTCTCCTGGAGGCACTCAGACAGACCCAGTGTTGACATGTGACAAGACGCTCCTCGGGGCGCGTCTTGCTTGGGCCTCTCTCCTGGAGGCCCTCTGTCAGACCCAGTGTTGACATGTGGCAAGACGCTCCTCCCGGCGCATCTTGCTTGGGTCTCTCTCCTGGAGGCCCTCAGTCAGACCCATTGTTGACATGTGGCAAGACGCTCCTCGGGGCGCGTCTTGCTTTGGCCTCTCTCCTGGAGGCGCTCAGTCAGACCGAGTGCTGACATGTGGCAAGAAGCTCCTCGGGGCGCGTCTTGCTTGGGCTTCTCTCCTGGAGGCCCTCAGTAAGACCCATTGTTGACATGTGGCAAGACGCTCCTCGGGGTGCGTCTTGCTTGGGCCTCTCTCCAGAAGGCCCTCAATAAGACCCAGTGTTGACACGGGGCAAGAAGCTCCTCGGGGCGCGTCTTGCTTGGGCCTCTCTCCTGGAGGCGCTCAGTCAGACTGAGTAGTGACATGTGGCCTGACGCTCCTCGGGGCGCGTCTTGCTTGGGCCTCTCTCCTGGAGGCGCTCAGTCAGACCCAGTGGTGACATGTGGCAAGACACTCCTCGGGGCGCGTCTTGCTTGAGCCTCTCTCCTGGAGGCCCTCTGTCAGACCCAGTGTTGACATGTGTCAAGACGCTCCACGGGGCGCTTCTTGCTTGGGCTTCTCTCCTGGAGGCGCTCAGAAAGACCCAGTTTTGACATGTGACAAGACGCTCCTCGGGGCGCGTCTTGCTTGGGCCTCTCTCCTGGAGGCGCTCAGTCAGAACCAGAGGTGACATGTGGCAAGCCGCTCCTCGGGGCGCGTCTTGCTTGGGCCTCTCTCCTGGAGGCCCTCTGAAAGACCCAGTGTTGACATGTGGCAAGACACTCCTCCGGGCGCATCTTGCTTGGGCCTCTCTCCTGGAGGCCCTCAGTAAGACCCATTGTTGACATGTGGCAAGACGCTCCTCAGGGCGCGTCTTGCTTGGGCCTCTCTCCAGAAGGCCCTCAATCAGACCCAGTGTTGACACATGGCAAGACGCTCCTCGGGGCGCGTCTTGCTTGGGCCTCTCTCCTGGAGGCGCTCAGTCAGACTGAGTAGTGACATGTGGCCTGACGCTCCTCGGGGCGCGTCTTGCTTGGGCCTCTCTCCTGGAGGCGCTCAGTCAGACCCAGTGGTTACATGTGGCAAGACACTCCTCGGGGCGCGTCTTGCTTGGGCCCCTCTCCTGGAGGCCCTCTGTCAGACCCAGTGTTGACATGTGTCAAGACGCTCCTCGGGGCGCGTCTTGCTTGGGCCTCTCTCCTGGAGGCGCTCAGTCAGACCCAGTGGTGACACGTGGCAAGACGCTCCTCGGGGCGCATCTTGCTTGGGCCTCTCTCCTGGAGGCGCTGAGTCAGACCAAGTGTTGACACGTGGCAAGACGCTCCTTGGGGCGCGTCTTGCTTGGGCCTCTCTCCTGGAGGCCCTCAGTCAGACCCAGTGTTGGCATGTGGCAAGACGCTCCTCAGGGCGCGTCTTGGTTGGGCCTCTCTCCTGGAGGCGCTCAGTCAGACCCAGTGGTGACATGTGGCAAGACGCTCCTCGGGGCGCGTATTGCTTGGGCCTCTCTCCTGGATGCCCTCTGTCAGACCGAGTGTTGACATGTGGCAAGACTCTCCTCGGGGCGCGTCTTGCTTGGGCTTCTCTCATGGAGGCCCTCATTCAGACCCAGTGTTGACATATGTCAAGACGCTCCTCGGGGCGTGTCTTGCTTGGGCCTCTCTCCTGGAGGCGCTCAGTCAGACCCAGTGTTGACATGTGGCAAGACGCTCCT
This sequence comes from Nothobranchius furzeri, assembly GCF_043380555.1. Taxonomy (NCBI): domain Eukaryota; kingdom Metazoa; phylum Chordata; class Actinopteri; order Cyprinodontiformes; family Nothobranchiidae; genus Nothobranchius; species Nothobranchius furzeri. The sequence continues at coordinate 1,709,394 of NC_091750.1, forward strand.
CTGGGCGCGTGTTGCTTGGGCTTCTCTCCTGGAGTCCCTCAGTAAGACCCATTGTTGACATGTGGCAAGACGCTCCTCGGGGCACGTCTTGCTTGGGCCCCTCTCCTGGAGGCACTCAGACAGACCCAGTGTTGACATGTGACAAGACGCTCCTCGGGGCGCGTCTTGCTTGGGCCTCTCTCCTGGAGGCCCTCTGTCAGACCCAGTGTTGACATGTGGCAAGACGCTCCTCCCGGCGCATCTTGCTTGGGTCTCTCTCCTGGAGGCCCTCAGTCAGACCCATTGTTGACATGTGGCAAGACGCTCCTCGGGGCGCGTCTTGCTTGGGCCTCTCTCCTGGAGGCGCTCAGTCAGACCGAGTGCTGACATAAGGCAAGACGCTCCTCGGGGCGCATCTTGCTGGGGCCTCTCTCCTTGAGGCGCTCAATCAGACCCAGTGGTGACACGTGGCAAGACGCTCCTTGGGGCGCGTCTTGCTTGGGCCTCTCTCCTGGAGACGCTCAGTCAGACAAAAGTGCTGTCATAAGGCAAGACGCTCCTCGGGGCGCGTCTTGCTGGGGCCTCTCTCCTGGAAGCGCTCAGTCAGACCCAGTGCTGACATCTGGCAAGACGCTCCTCGGGGCGCGTCTTGCTTGGGCCTCTCTCCTGGAGGCGCTCAGTCAGACCCAGTGTTGACATGTGGCAAGACGCTCCTCGGGGCGCGTCTTGCTTGGGCCTCTCTCCTGGAGGCGCTCAGTCAGACCCAGTGGTGACACGTGGCAAGACGCTCCTCAGGGTGCGTCTTGCTTGGGCCTCTCTCCTGGAGGCGCTCAGTCAGACCCAGTGTTGACATGTGGCAAGACGCTCCTCGGGAGGCGTGTTGCTTGGGCTTCTCTCCTGGAGTCCCTCAGTCAGACCCATTGTTGACATGTGGCAAGACGCTCCTCTGGGCACGTCTTGCTTGGGCCCCTCTCCTGGAGGCGCTCAGTCAGACCGAGTAGTGACATGTGGCAAGACGCTCCTCGGGGCGCGTCTTGCTGGGGCTTCTCTCATGGAGGCACTCAGTCAGACCCAGTGTTGACATGTGGCAAGACGCTCCTCGGGGCGCGTCTTGCTTGGACCTCTCTCCCTGAGGCGCTCAGTCAGACCGAGTAGTGACATGTGGCAAGACGCTCCTCGGGGCGCGTCTTGCTTGGACCTCTCTCCTGGAGGCGCTCAGTTAGACCGACTAGTGAAATGTGGCAAGACGCTCCTCGGGAAGCGTCTTGCTTGGGCCTCTCTCCTGGAGGCGCTCAGTCAGACCGAGTGCTGACATAAGGCAAGACGCTCCTCGGAGCGCGTCTTGCTGGGACCTCTCTCCTGGAGGCGCTCAATCAGACCCAGTGGTGACACGTGGCAAAACTCTCCTTGGGGCGCGTCTTGCTTGGGCCTCTCTCCTGGAGGCGCTCAGTCAGACCCAGTGGTGACACGTGGCAAGACGCTCCTCGGGTCGCATCTTGCTTGGGCCTCTCTCCTGGAGTCGCTCAGTCAGACCCAGTGTTGACACGTGGCAAGACACTCCTCGGGGCGCGTCTTGCTTGGGCCTCACTCATGGAGGCCCTCTGTCAGACCCAGTGTTGACATGTGTCAAGACGCTCCTCGGGGCGCGTCTTGCTTTGGCCTCTCTCCTGGAGGCGCTCAGTCAGACCGAGTGCTGACATGTGGCAAGAAGCTCCTCGGGGAGCGTCTTGCTTGGGCTTCTCTCCTGGAGGCCCTCAGTAAGACCCATTGTTGACATGTGGCAAGACGCTCCTCGAGGCGCGTCTTGCTTGGGCCTCTCTCCAGAAGGCCCTAAATCAGACCCAGTGTTGACACGTGGCAAGACGCTCCTCGGGGCGCGTCTTGCTTGGGCCTCTCTCCTGGAGGCGCTCAGTCAGACCGAGTGCTGATATGTGGCAAGACGCTCCTCGGGGCGCGTCTTGCTTGGGCTTCTCTCCTGGAGGCGCTCAGAAAGACCCAGTGTTGACATGTGACAAGACGCTCCTCGGGGCGCGTCTTGCTTGGGCCTCTCTCCTGGAGGCGCTCAGTCAGACCCAGTGGTGACATGTGGCAAGACACTCCTCGGGGCGCGTCTTGCTTGGGCCTCTCTCCTGGAGGCCCTCTGTCAGACCCAGTGTTGGCATGTGGCAAGACGCTCCTCAGGGCGCGTCTTGGTTGGGCCTCCCTCCTGGATGCCCTCTGTCAGACCGAGTGTTGACAAGTGGCAAGACTCTCCACGGGGCGCGTCTTGCTTGGGCTTCTCTCATGGAGGCCCTCAGTCAGACCCAGTGTTGACATGTGTCAAGACGCTCCTCGGGGCATGTCTTGCTTGGGCCTCTCTCCTGGAGGCGCTCAGTCAGACCCAGTGTTGACATGTGGCAAGACGCTCCTTGGGGCGCGTCTTGCTTGGGCTTCTCTCCTGGAGGCCCTCAGTCAGACCCATTGTTTACATGTGTTAAGACGCTCCTCGGGGCACGTCTTGCTTGGGCCTCTCTCCTGGAGGCGCTCAGTCAGACCGAGTAGTGACATGTGGCAAGATGCTCCTCGGGGCGTGTCTTGCTTGGACCTCTCTCCCTGAGGCGCTCAGTCAGACCGAGAAGTGACATGTGGCAAGACGCTCCTCGGGGCGCGTCTTGCTTGGACCTCTCTCCTGGAGGCACTCAGTTAGACCGAGTAGTGACATGTGGCAAGACGCTCCTCGGGGCGCGTCTTGCTTGGGCCTCTCTCCTGGAGGCGCTCAGTCAGACCGAGTGCTGACATAAGGCAAGACGCTCCTCGGGGCGCGTCTTGCTGGGGCCTCTCTCCTGGAGGCGCTCAATCAGACCCAGTGGTGACAAGTGGCAAGACGCTCCTCGGGGCGCATCTTGCTTGGGCTTCTCTCCTGGAGGCGCTCAGTCAGACCCAGTGTTGACACGTGGCAAGACGCTCCTCGGGGCACGTCTTGCTTGGGCCTCTCTCCTGGAGGCGCTCAGTCAGACCCAGTGTTGACATGTGGCAAGACACTCCTCGGGGCGCGTCTTGCTTGGGCCTCGCTCATGGAGGCCCTCTGTCAGACCCAGTTGTTGAGGGTCTGACCTCATGAGGAAATTACTATGCAGTGATTTTCTCCAAAATGACTGTGCTTAAATTGCTCTGAAAAGCAAATAATCACATCAGCGCCAAGAAACTTCATTTCCCATGATGCTTTGCACACGGAAGCATTGTGATGATGTCACCGCCTAATACCAGAAACACGTTCTGCGCATGTGCGGGAAGCCGTGGAGCTTTTCCCGCGAACTAAGACCATAAATCTTCAGCAAAGACAAAGAAACCTCGTTCTTTTGCCCAGGATACCTGGCGGTAAGGACACGCTTGTCGAACGCTCCAACTCCCTTGAGCACGCGGAAGCTCTAAGTGCCCAAGTTGAGCCCACGGAACTGCTGGAAACTACACTCCAACTCCATCAGGACCTGACTGGGATCGAGCGGAGCTCCATCCAGCTCTCAGAGACGCTGTAAGTTTTCAAACCCAGCCCAAAAGAAACTTCGTTCTCTTTGTGTCCAGCCCGTTGGAGAAACACTCGTGGGGCCAAAACAACGGAGAAAGCATCAAACCGACGGACGACGCCAAACTGCGGAGAAACACGGAGAAACACGGAGAACCGTCAAATCAAAACAGCGGGGGACGCCTTGCTGTTCTGGTGATCACAAAACTCATTTCTCTCTCTCCTTTTCTTCTCCCGTTTCCTCTATAGTCCAGAATAAGCAATAAAACCGCGCTATTGCTTAAAAAGTAGCTTTGTGTCTTCCTCTTTCGTTCCCAAACACGTCCGTCGGGTCATTTTGAAAGAATAAACTGCTTATTAATCATTGTTTGGTATCTTTAAATGTTTCGGCCATGGCCAGGCTGATAAACTAAAAGATATTAACTTGTGGTTAATCTTTTGTGTTGTTTCATGATCCTTTGAAATGTTTTGAGTGATTTAAGGTTAAGTTACTACTGATTCTAAGTGCTTTGGAAGTTAAAGTGCAAGTTGCCACCCACACTTTAGCCAGACAAAGGGGTCAGCCATCTTGTATTCAAGACTCCATTTTGAATCCATACACACGCACACACACACACACACACACACACACACACACACACACACACACACACACACACACACACACACACACACACACACACACACACACACTCTACTCCTTTGTGAGAACAACGGACCCCATTCATACATCCTCCGTCACACGCAAACACATCCATCTTCAATCATATCACATGGTTATTATTCATTTATGCCACTGTTTATTCATTTGACAAATTGTTAATTAAACGTTATAAAATTCAGATTTTCGTCTCCAGTAGCTTTGTTGTGTCAAAGAGAAGTCTCTGCTCCAAGGATTCTACGAACTTCAAGAAAGACTGATAAGAGTTTTGGATTCAATTTTTCCCCGGTTAAAGGGGAATGGTGCCCCGTATATCTAAGAATATCTTAATTAATTAATGAATCAGTAAATATTCCCATATTTACAGAATTTATTGAAGAATCCAAAAGTAAGTTAAAGCTTACGAATTGTTCGCTCCTAATAACCCCAGCATTAATTGGTGCCCCGTGTGAGGCTGGGAAACACAGAGATTTCTATCCGGCACAAACAAACAAACAAATAAAGAGCTTGAATTAAAAATAATCAGTTGTTCAGCCTTGAACCAGCAACAGAGTGGTGCTGATTTCGCTGAGCAGGAAGCTGCATCGAACTCTCACCAGTAACTCAGTGCTTCTTTAAAGGTGCAACGTGTAAATTAATTCTGGTTGACCTTTTAGGTTAAAATTCAGTTTTTCCTTAAAGGTGCAACGTGTAATTAATTCTGGCTAACCTTTTAGGTTAAAATTCAGTTCCTAATTAAAGGTGCAGCGTGTAAGTAATTCTGACTAACCCTTTTAGGCTAAAATTAACTGCTAATTTAGCGACTTTAACTCACAGTGGCTATTATAACTAACTGAAACCTTCACTCAAAGACTGATAACACCCTGTTTGCTAATATTCTGAAGGAATAACTAGCATATTTAACACCCAAGTGTTGTAAGACGTTGCTACGGCAACGCACCAGCTTTTGCTAAAATACTGAAAGGAATAGTATTTTAAGCATCAGTCACGGCATTCCGTGCAATCTTAAAACGCTAAAACCTGTGCGCACAAAGGTTAATTTAGTGTTTTTCTGCTACAAAGCTAGCAGTTGCTGCAAAAAGGTGCAGTTTGAGCTATCTGCAGAAGCTCTACTGGGCTATTTTTGGTTCGGTTGTTAAAATGGAGGGACAGAGTAGTGAACTGCCCAACTCCCAGCAACCAGGTGGCGCTGCGGCCCACGACTATGAACCTGGCCTACTTTCTGGAAAAATATTGTCCAAACTGGTCGCGGTTGCTCGAGAACCCGACTACCCTTCTAGGGATTTCACTGAAGAACAGCGTAGCGACGAGCTAGAAGCTGTAATTGATCAAATAGAAAACCCGGATGGTACAAAACCAATCCAGGTTCACTTGGCTAAGTTAGCCCTGATCCTCTATCAGAGAGAACTCCAACATGATCGAGAGATCATGAACCTCCAGAGTATGCTAGCTGAAAAACAGCGAAATGGAAGTCCGAAGGATGAGGAGGACGACGACGCCAACACCGATTCTGGGGAAGATGGGGAGAAGACCCCACCCCCTTCTGCTGATGACAACAGACAGTGGGAAGGGGGGAAACACCGTGACTCTGAGGCTGAGCCAGAGTGCTCTCCCACACCGGTACGAAAGCAAGCCGGCAAAGCCAACCAGGGTCCGCCCAGGACGTTCGCCAAAGAGCAATTGGTTTCCTCCACCCGAGGAAGCTAGGGACAGTCGCATGCAAATTTCTGTAGCTGTTGCTCAGGATGGCCCTGAAAAAAATGCAGCTGGGGGATGGGCAGACACTCTCAGGAGCAGCTTACACTCAGTCATTTTGAACCAACTTATCCCCAACTTTTGAACAAGTTTAAGTTGATTTACAGGTTTTTTTTTTCAATTAGTTTGGCTCATTTCTCGAAACTGAGATGACATTCTCAAAATTCAAGGTGTATTTGGCAAAATCCTCCATATGGTTTAGCGAAGCACCATGGAACAGCAGCAAAATGCCATATCTCTACCAAAACAGTGAAAACTTCTCTTATGTTTTCATGTCTCATGTTTCTAGTCCCCTTACATTTGGCAAAATGACCTGGATAATGCGGCACAACTTCATGTGACTTTTGTGTGAATTCATCTCTCCTCCCCCCTGCTGATTCCTCTGGCAAGGGCCACATTTACAAATGAAGGGATGCTAATTGGAGCTATCAGAGTCATCCGTGTGGACTAAGGGTCTTTTGACCCTGCTTCAGGACTTCAGGGGGGATGTTGAAATTCTTGGGACTTCTAGTGTTAAATTGACACCAGATCCGGTGACCTTTAGGACATGGTTTGACCCCCTTAGGAAAGTGCTATCATCATTAAACGTTCAGATAACTTACAACTCAATAGATTCTACCTTCCTGTAACGTTTCAGCCTGATTGGACCTTGTTTTCACACAAATGGACCCAGAATGATGTGAAATTGTGCTTCGTGCAACATAATTCTGGGTGCCATTTACAAACCATAAGTGCTAATGACTCCATTCCTTTTTGTGGTTGTAGGGGCTGTTGATTGGAGTACACTAAAACAAACCTGATCTCTCTAGGACATTCAGAAGCCAAGTTATAAGCCCACAAATGTGTAACTGGACTACTTCTTTAACGTGACACCAGGCCCGGTGACCTTTGGGACATGGTTTGACCCCCTATAGGAATGTGCGATCATCATGAAACGTTCAGATGACTTACAACTCAATAGATTCTACCTTCTTGTAACGTTTCAGCCTGATTGGACCTTGTTTTCACACAAATAAACCCAGAATTATGTGAAATTGTGCTTCATGCAACATAATTCTGGGTGCCATTTACAAACCATAATTGTAGGGGCTGTTGATTGGAATACACTAAAACAAACCTGACCTCTCCAGGATATTCAGAAGCCAAGTTATAAGCCCACAAAGGTGTAACTGGACTACTTCTTTAAAGTGACACCAGGCCCGGTGACCTTTGGGACATGGTTTGACCCCCTATAGGAATGTGCGATCATCATGAAACGTTCAGATCACTTACAACTCAACAAATTCTACCTTCTTGTAACATTTCAGCCTGATTGGACCTTGTTTTCACACAAATGAACCCAGAATGATGTGAAATTGTGCTTCGTGCAACATAATTCTGGGTGCCATTTACAAACCATAAGTGCTAATGACTCCATTCCTTTTTGTGGTTGTAGGGGCTGTTGATTGGAGTACACTAAAACAAACCTGATCTTTCTAGGACTTTCAGAAGCCAAGTTATAAGCCCACAAATTTGTAACTGGACTACTTCTTTAAAGTGACACCATGCCCTGTGACCTTTGGGACATGGTTTTATCCCCTACAGGAATGTGTGATCATCATGAAACGTTCAGATCACTTACAACTCAATAGATTCTACCTTCTTGTAACGTTTCAGCCTGATTGGACCTTGTTTTCACACAAATGAACCCAGAATGATGTGAAATTGTGCTTCGTGCAACATAATTCTGGGTGCCATTTACAAACCATAAGTGCTAATGACTCCATTCCTTTTTGTGGTTGTAGGGGATGTTGATTGGAGTACACTAAAACAAACCTGATCTCTCTAGGACATTCAGAAGCCAAGTTATAAGCCCACAAATTTGTAACTGGACTACTTCTTTAAATTGACACCAGATCCGGTGACCTTTGGGACATGGTTTGACCCCCTTAGGAAAGTGCTATCATCATGAAACGTTCAGATCACTTACAACTCAATAGATTCTACCTTCCTCTAACGTTTCTGCCTGATTGGACCTTGTTTTCACACAAATGAACCCAGAATGATGTGAAATTGTGCTTCGTGCAACATAATTCTGGGTGCCATTTAAAAACCATAAGTGCTAATGACTCCATTCCTTTTTGGGGTAATGGGGGCTGTTAATTTGAGTACTCTAAAACAAACCTGACCTCTCTAGGATATTCAGAAGCCAAGTTATAAGCCCACAAATGTGTAACTGGACTACTTCTTTAAAGTGACACCAGGCCCGGTGACCTTTGGGACATGGTTTGACCCCCTATAGGAATGTGCGATCATCATGAAACGTTCAGATCACTTACAACTCAATAGATTCTACCTTCTTGTAACGTTTCAGCCTGATTGGACCTTGTTTTCACACAAATGGACCCAGAATGATGTGAAATTGTGCTTCGTGCAACATAATTCTGGGTGCCATTTACAAATCATAAGTGCTAATGACTCCATTCCTTTTTGTGGTAATGGGGGCTGTTAAATGGAGTACTCTAAATCAAACCTGACCTCTCTAGGACATTCAGAAGCCAAGTTATAAGCCCACAAATGTGTAACTGGACTACTTCTTTAAAGTGACACCAGGCCCAGTGACCTTTGGGACATGGTTTGACCCCCTATAGGAATGTGCGATCATCATGAAACGTTCAGATCACTTACAACTCACTAGATTCTACCTTCTTGTAACATTTCAGCCTGATTGGACCTTGTTTTCACACAAATGAACCCAGAATGATGTGAAATTGTGCTTCGTGCAACATAATTCTGGGTGCCATTTACAAACCATAAGTGCTAATGACTCCATTCCTTTTTGTGGTTGTAGGGGCTGTTGATTGGAGTACACTAAAACAAACCTGATCCATTCAGAAGCCAAGTTATAAGCCCACAAATGTGGACCTGGACTATTTCTTTAAATTGACACCAGATCCGGTGACCTTTGGGACATGGTTTGACCCCCTATAGGAATGTGCGATCATCATGAAACGTTCAGATCACTTACAACTCAATAGATTCTACCTTCTTGTAACGTTTCAGCCTGATTGGACCTTGTTTTCACACAAATGGACCCAGAATGATGTGAAATTGTGCTTCGTGCAACATAATTCTGGGTGCCATTTACAAACCATCAGTGCTAATGACTCAGTTCTTTTTTGTGGTTGTAGGGGCTGTTGATTGGAGTACACTAAAACAAACCTGATCTCTCTAGGACATTCAGAAGCCAAGTTATAAGCCCACAAAGGTGTAACTGGACTACTTCTTTAAAGTGACACCAGGCCCGGTGACCTTTGGGACATGGTTTGACCCCCTATAGGAATGTGCGATCATCATGAAACGTTCAGATCACTTACAACTCAATAGATTCTACCTTCTTGTAACGTTTCAGCCTGATTGGACCTTGTTTTCACACAAATGGACCCAGAATGATGTGAAATTGTGCTTCATGCAACATAATTCTGGGTGCCATTTACAAACCATCAGTGCTAATGACTCAGTTCTTTTTTGTGGTTGTAGGGGCTGTTGATTGGAGTACACTAAAACAAACCTGATCTCTCTAGGACATTCAGAAGCCAAGTTATAAGCCCACAAATGTGTAACTGGACTACTTCTTTAAAGTGACACCAGGCCCGGTGACCTTTGGGACATTGTTTTACCCCCTATAGGAATGTGCGAACATCATGAAACGTTCAGATAACTTACAACTCAATAGATTCTACCTTCTTGTAAAGTTTCAGCCTGATTAGACCTTATTTTCACACAAATGGACCCAGAATGATGTGAAATTGTGCTTCGTGCAACATAATTCTGGGTGCCATTTAAAAACCATAAGTGCTAATGACTCCATTCCTTTTTGTGGTAATGGGGGCTTTTAAATGGAGTACTCTAAAACAAACCTGACCTCTCTAGGATATTCAGAAGCCAAGTTATAAGCCCACAAATGTGTAACTGGACTACTTCTTTAAAGTGACACCAGGCCCAGTGACCTTTGGGACATGGTTTGACCCCCTATAGGAATGTGCGATCATCATGAAACGTTCAGATCACTTACAACTCACTAGATTCTACCTTCTTGTAACGTTTCAGCCTGATTGGACCTTGTTTTCGCACAAATGGACCCAGAATGATGTGAAATTGTGCTTCGTGCAACATAATTCTGGGTGCCATTTACAAACCATAAGTGCTAATGTCTCCATTCGTTTTTGTGGTTGTAGGGGCTGTTGATTGGAGTACACTAAAACAAACCTGACCTCTCCAGGACATTCAGAAGCCAAGTTATAATCCCACAAAGGTGTAACTGGACTACTTTTTTAAAGTGACACCAGGCCCGGTGACCTTTGGGACATGGTTTGACCCCCTATAGGAATGTGCGATCATCATGAAACGTTCAGATCACTTACAACTCAAAAGATTCTACCTTCTTGTAACATTTCAGCCTGATTGGACCTTGTTTTCACACAAATGAACCCAGAATGATGTGAAATTGTGCTTCTTGCAACATAATTCTGGGTGCCATTTACAAACCATAAGTGCTAATGACTCCATTCCTTTTTGTGGTTGTAGGGGCTGTTGATTGGAGTACACTAAAACAAACCTGATCTTTCTAGGACTTTCAGAAGCCAAGTTATAAGCCCACAAATGTGTAACTGGACTACTTCTTTAAAGTGACACCAGGCCCTGTGACCTTTGGGACATGGTTTTATCCCCTACAGGAATGTGTGATCATCATGAAACGTTCAGATCACTTACAACTCAATAGATTCTACCTTCTTGTAACGTTTCAGCCTGATTGGACCTTGTTTTCACACAAATGAACCCAGAATGATGTGAAATTGTGCTTCGTGCAACATAATTCTGGGTGCCATTTACAAACCATAAGTGCTAATGTCTCCATTCGTTTTTGTGGTTGTAGGGGCTGTTGATTGGAGTACACTAAAACAAACCTGACCTCTCCAGGACATTCAGAAGCCAAGTTATAATCCCACAAAGGTGTAACTGGACTACTTTTTTAAAGTGACACCAGGCCCGGTGACCTTTGGGACATGGTTTGACCCCCTATAGGAATGTGCGATCATCATGAAACGTTCAGATCACTTACAACTCAAAAGATTCTACCTTCTTGTAACATTTCAGCCTGATTGGACCTTGTTTTCACACAAATGAACCCAGAATGATGTGAAATTGTGCTTCTTGCAACATAATTCTGGGTGCCATTTACAAACCATAAGTGCTAATGACTCCATTCCTTTTTGTGGTTGTAGGGGCTGTTGATTGGAGTACACTAAAACAAACCTGATCTTTCTAGGACTTTCAGAAGCCAAGTTATAAGCCCACAAATGTGTAACTGGACTACTTCTTTAAAGTGACACCAGGACCTGTGACCTTTGGGACATGGTTTTATCCCCTACAGGAATGTGTGATCATCATGAAACGTTCAGATCACTTACAACTCAATAGATTCTACCTTCTTGTAACGTTTCAGCCTGATTGGACCTTGTTTTCACACAAATGAACCCAGAATGATGTGAAATTGTGCTTCGTGCAACATAATTCTGGGTGCCATTTACAAACCATAAGTGCTAATGACTCCATTCCTTTTTGTGGTTGTAGGGGCTGTTGATTGGAGTACACTAAAACAAACCTGATCCATTCAGAAGCCAAGTTATAAGCCCACAAATGTGTAACTGGACTACTTCTTTAAATTGACACCAGACCCGGTGACCTTTGGGACATGGTTTGACCCCCTTAGGAAAGTGCTATCATCATGAAATGTTCAGATCACTTACAACTCAATAGATTCTACCTTCCTGTAACGTTTCTGCCTGATTGGACCTTGTTTTCACACAAATGAACCCAGAATGATGTGAAATTGTGCTTCATGCAACATAATTCTGGGTGCCATTTAAAAACCATAAGTGCTAATGACTCCATTCCTTTTTGGGGTAATGGGGGCTGTTAATTTGAGTTCTCTAAAACAAACCTGACCTCTCTGGGATATTCAGAAGCCAAGTTATAAGCCCACAAATGTGTAACTGGACTACTTCTTTAAAGTGACACCAGGCCCGGTGACCTTTGGGACATGGTTTGACCCCCTATAGGAATGTGCGATCATCATGAAACGTTCAGATCACTTACAACTCAATAGATTCTACCTTCTTGTAACGTTTCAGCCTGATTGAACCTTGTTTTCACACAAATGGACCCAGAATGATGTGAAATTGTGCTTCGTGCAACATAATTCTGGGTGCCATTTACAAACCATAAGTGCTAATGACTCCATTCCTTTTTGTGGTAATGGGGGCTGTTAAACGGAGTACTCTAAAACAAACCTGACCTCTCTAGGACATTCAGAAGCCAAGTTATAAGCCCACAAATGTGTAACTGGACTACTTCTTTAAGGTGACACCAGGCCCAGTGACCTTTGGGACATGGTTTTACCCCCTATAGGAATGTGCGAACATCATGAAACGTTCAGATAACTTACAACTCAATAGATTCTACCTTCTTGTAACATTTCAGCCTGATTAGACCTTATTTTCACACAAATGGACCCAGAATGATGTGAAATTGTGCTTCGTGCAACATAATTCTGGGTGCCATTTACAAACCATAAGTGCTAATGACTCCATTCGTTTTTGTGGTTGTAGGGGCTGTTGATTGGAGTACACTAAAACAAACCTGACCTCTCTAGGAAATTCAGAAGAGAAGTTATTAGCCCACAAATGTGTAACTGGACTACTTCTTTAAATTGACACCAGATCCGGTGACCTTTGGGACATGGTTTGACCCCCTTAGGAAAGTGCTATCATCATGAAACGTTCAGATCACTTACAGCTCAATAGATTCTACCTTCCTGTAACGTTTCAGCCTGATTGGACCTTGTTTTCACACAAATGGACCCAGAATGATGTGAAATTGTGCTTCGTGCAACATAATTCTGGGTGCCATTTACAAATCATAAGTGCTAATGACTCCATTCCTTTTTGTGGTAATGGGGGCTGTTAAATGGAGTACTCTAAAACAAACCTGACCTCTCTAGGACATTCAGAAGCCAAGTTATAAGCCCACAAATGTGTAACTGGACTACTTCTTTAAAGTGACACCAGGCCCAGTGACCTTTGGGACATGGTTTGACCCCCTATAGGAATGTGCGATCATCATGAAACGTTCAGATCACTTACAACTCAATAGATTCTACCTTCTTGTAACATTTCAGCCTGATTGGACCTTGTTTTCACACAAATGAACCCAGAATGATGTGAAATTGTGCTTCGTGCAACATAATTCTGGGTGCCATTTACAAACCATAAGTGCTAATGACTCCATTCCTTTTTGTGGTTGTAGGGGCTGTTGATTGGAGTACACTAAAACAAACCTGATCCATTCAGAAGCCAAGTTATAAGCCCACAAATGTGTAACTGGACTATTTCTTTAAATTGACACCAGATCCGGTGACCTTTGGGACATGTTTTGACCCCCTTAGGAAAGTGCTATCATCATGAAACGTTCAGATCACTTACAACTCAATAGATTCTACCTTCCTGTAACGTTTCTGCCTGATTGGACCTTGTTTTCACACAAATGAACCCAGAATGATGTGAAATTGTGCTTCGTGCAACATAATTCTGGGTGCCATTTAAAAACCATAAGTGCTAATGACTCCATTCCTTTTTGGGGTAATGGGGGCTGTTAATTTGAGTACTCTAAAACAAACCTGACCTCTCTAGGATATTCAGAAGCCAAGTTATAAGCCCACAAATGTGTAACTGGACTACTTCTTTAAAGTGACACCAGGCCCGGTGACCTTTGGGACATGGTTTGACCCCCTATAGGAATGTGCGATCATCATGAAACGTTCAGATCACTTACAACTCAATAGATTCTACCTTCCTGTAACGTTTCAGCCTGATTGGACCTTGTTTTCACACAAATGGACCCAGAATGATGTGAAATTGTGCTTCATGCAACATAATTCTGGGTGCCATTTACAAACCATAAGTGATAATGACTACATTCCTTTTTGTGGTAAAGGGGGCTGTTAAATGGAGTACTCTAAAACAAACCTGACCTCTCTAGGACATTCAGAAGCAAAGTTATAAGCCCACAAATGTGTAACTGGACTACTTCTTTAAAGTGACACCAGGCCCAGTGACCTTTGGGACATGGTTTGACCCCCTATAGGAATGTGCGATCATCATGAAACGTTCAGATCAGTTACAACTCAATAGATTCTACCTTCTTGTAACGTTTCAGCCTGATTAGACCTTATTTTCACACAAATGGACCCAGAATGATGTGAAATTGTGCTTCGTGCAACATAATTCTGGGTGCCATTTACAAATCATAAGTGCTAATGACTCCATTCCTTTTTGTGGTAATGGGGGCTGTTAAATGGAGTACTCTAAAACAAACCTGACCTCTCTAGGACATTCAGAAGCCAAGTTATAAGCCCACAAATGTGTAACTGGACTACTTCTTTAAAGTGACACGAGGCCCAGTGACCTTTGGGACATGGTTTGACCCCCTATAGGAATGTGCGATCATCATGAAACGTTCAGATCACTTACAACTCAATAGATTCTACCTTCTTGTAACATTTCAGCCTGATTGGACCTTGTTTTCACACAAATGAACCCAGAATGATGTGAAATTGTGCTTCGTGCAACATAATTCTGGGTGCCATTTACAAACCATAAGTGCTAATGACTCCATTCCTTTTTGTGGTTGTAGGGGCTGTTGATTGGAGTACACTAAAACAAACCTGATCCATTCAGAAGCCAAGTTATAAGCCCACAAATGTGTAACTGGACTATTTCTTTAAATTGACACCAGATCCGGTGACCTTTGGGACATGTTTTGACCCCCTTAGGAAAGTGCTATCATCATGAAACGTTCAGATCACTTACAACTCAATAGATTCTACCTTCCTGTAACGTTTCTGCCTGATTGGACCTTGTTTTCACACAAATGAACCCAGAATGATGTGAAATTGTGCTTCGTGCAACATAATTCTGGGTGCCATTTAAAAACCATAAGTGCTAATGACTCCATTCCTTTTTGGGGTAATGGGGGCTGTTAATTTGAGTACTCTAAAACAAACCTGACCTCTCTAGGATATTCAGAAGCCAAGTTATAAGCCCACAAATGTGTAACTGGACTACTTCTTTAAAGTGACACCAGGCCCGGTGACCTTTGGGACATGGTTTGACCCCCTATAGGAATGTGCGATCATCATGAAACGTTCAGATCACTTACAACTCAATAGATTCTACCTTCCTGTAACGTTTCAGCCTGATTGGACCTTGTTTTCACACAAATGGACCCAGAATGATGTGAAATTGTGCTTCGTGCAACATAATTCTGGGTGCCATTTACAAATCATAAGTGCTAATGACTCCATTCCTTTTTGTGGTAATGGGGGCTGTTAAATGGAGTACTCTAAAACAAACCTGACCTCTCTAGGACATTCAGAAGCCAAGTTATAAGCCCACAAATGTGTAACTGGACTACTTCTTTAAAGTGACACCAGGCCCAGTGACCTTTGGGACATGGTTTGACCCCCTATAGGAATGTGCGATCATCATGAAACGTTCAGATCACTTACAACTCAATAGATTCTACCTTCTTGTAACATTTCAGCCTGATTGGACCTTGTTTTCACACAAATGAACCCAGAATGATGTGAAATTGTGCTTCGTGCAACATAATTCTGGGTGCCATTTACAAACCATAAGTGCTAATGACTCCATTCCTTTTTGTGGTTGTAGGGGCTGTTGATTGGAGTACACTAAAACAAACCTGATCCATTCAGAAGCCAAGTTATAAGCCCACAAATGTGTAACTGGACTATTTCTTTAAATTGACACCAGATCCGGTGACCTTTGGGACATGTTTTGACCCCCTTAGGAAAGTGCTATCATCATGAAACGTTCAGATCACTTACAACTCAATAGATTCTACCTTCCTGTAACGTTTCTGCCTGATTGGACCTTGTTTTCACACAAATGAACCCAGAATGATGTGAAATTGTGCTTCGTGCAACATAATTCTGGGTGCCATTTAAAAACCATAAGTGCTAATGACTCCATTCCTTTTTGGGGTAATGGGGGCTGTTAATTTGAGTACTCTAAAACAAACCTGACCTCTCTAGGATATTCAGAAGCCAAGTTATAAGCCCACAAATGTGTAACTGGACTACTTCTTTAAAGTGACACCAGGCCCGGTGACCTTTGGGACATGGTTTGACCCCCTATAGGAATGTGCGATCATCATGAAACGTTCAGATCACTTACAACTCAATAGATTCTACCTTCCTGTAACGTTTCAGCCTGATTGGACCTTGTTTTCACACAAATGGACCCAGAATGATGTGAAATTGTGCTTCATGCAACATAATTCTGGGTGCCATTTACAAACCATAAGTGATAATGACTACATTCCTTTTTGTGGTAAAGGGGGCTGTTAAATGGAGTACTCTAAAACAAACCTGACCTCTCTAGGACATTCAGAAGCAAAGTTATAAGCCCACAAATGTGTAACTGGACTACTTCTTTAAAGTGACACCAGGCCCAGTGACCTTTGGGACATGGTTTGACCCCCTATAGGAATGTGCGATCATCATGAAACGTTCAGATCAGTTACAACTCAATAGATTCTACCTTCTTGTAACGTTTCAGCCTGATTAGACCTTATTTTCACACAAATGGACCCAGAATGATGTGAAATTGTGCTTCGTGCAACATAATTCTGGGTGCCATTTACAAATCATAAGTGCTAATGACTCCATTCCTTTTTGTGGTAATGGGGGCTGTTAAATGGAGTACTCTAAAACAAACCTGACCTCTCTAGGACATTCAGAAGCCAAGTTATAAGCCCACAAATGTGTAACTGGACTACTTCTTTAAAGTGACACGAGGCCCAGTGACCTTTGGGACATGGTTTGACCCCCTATAGGAATGTGCGATCATCATGAAACGTTCAGATCACTTACAACTCAATAGATTCTACCTTCTTGTAACATTTCAGCCTGATTGGACCTTGTTTTCACACAAATGAACCCAGAATGATGTGAAATTGTGCTTCGTGCAACATAATTCTGGGTGCCATTTACAAACCATAAGTGCTAATGACTCCATTCCTTTTTGTGGTTGTAGGGGCTGTTGATTGGAGTACACTAAAACAAACCTGATCCATTCAGAAGCCAAGTTATAAGCCCACAAATGTGTAACTGGACTATTTCTTTAAATTGACACCAGATCCGGTGACCTTTGGGACATGTTTTGACCCCCTTAGGAAAGTGCTATCATCATGAAACGTTCAGATCACTTACAACTCAATAGATTCTACCTTCCTGTAACGTTTCTGCCTGATTGGACCTTGTTTTCACACAAATGAACCCAGAATGATGTGAAATTGTGCTTCGTGCAACATAATTCTGGGTGCCATTTAAAAACCATAAGTGCTAATGACTCCATTCCTTTTTGGGGTAATGGGGGCTGTTAATTTGAGTACTCTAAAACAAACCTGACCTCTCTAGGATATTCAGAAGCCAAGTTATAAGCCCACAAATGTGTAACTGGACTACTTCTTTAAAGTGACACCAGGCCCGGTGACCTTTGGGACATGGTTTGACCCCCTATAGGAATGTGCGATCATCATGAAACGTTCAGATCACTTACAACTCAATAGATTCTACCTTCCTGTAACGTTTCAGCCTGATTGGACCTTGTTTTCACACAAATGGACCCAGAATGATGTGAAATTGTGCTTCATGCAACATAATTCTGGGTGCCATTTACAAACCATAAGTGATAATGACTCCATTCCTTTTTGTGGTAAAGGGGGCTGTTAAATGGAGTACTCTAAAACAAACCTGACCTCTCTAGGACATTCAGAAGCCAAGTTATAAGCCCACAAATGTGTAACTGGACTACTTCTTTAAAGTGACACCAGGCCCAGTGACCTTTGGGACATGGTTTGACCCCCTATAGGAATGTGCGATCATCATGAAACGTTCAGATCAGTTACAACTCAATAGATTCTACCTTCTTGTAACGTTTCAGCCTGATTAGACCTTATTTTCACACAAATGGACCCAGAATGATGTGAAATTGTGCTTCGTGCAACATAATTCTGGGTGCCATTTACAAACCATAAGTGCTAATGACTCCATTCCTTTTTGTGGTTGTAGGGGCTGTTGAATGGAGTACACTAAAACAAACCTGATCTCTCTAGGACATTCAGAAGCCAAGTTATAAGCCCACAAATGTGTAACTGGACTACTTCTTTAAAGTGACACCAGGCCCGGTGACCTTTGGGACATGGTTTTACCCCCTATAGGAATGTGCGAACATCATGAAACGTTCAGATAACTTACAACTCAATAGATTCTACCTTCTTGTAAAGTTTCAGCCTGATTAGACCTTATTTTCACACAAATGGACCCAGAATGATGTGAAATTGTGCTTCGTGCAACATAATTCTGGGTGCCATTTAAAAACCATAAGTGCTAATGACTCCATTCCTTTTTGTGGTAATGGGGGCTGTTAAATGGAGTACTCTAAAACAAACCTGACCTCTCTAGGATATTCAGAAGCCAAGTTATAAGCCCACAAATGTGTAACTGGACTACTTCTTTAAAGTGACACCAGGCCCAGTGACCTTTGGGACATGGTTTGACCCCCTATTGGAATGTGCGATCATCATGAAACGTTCAGATCACTTACAACTCAATAGATTCTACCTTCTTGTAACGTTTCAGCCTGATTGGACCTTGTTTTCGCACAAATGGACCCAGAATGATGTGAAATTGTGCTTCGTGCAACATAATTCTGGGTGCCATTTACAAACCATAAGTGCTAATGTCTCCATTCGTTTTTGTGGTTGTAGGGGCTGTTGATTGGAGTACACTAAAACAAACCTGACCTCTCCAGGACATTCAGAAGCCAAGTTATAATCCCACAAAGGTGTAACTGGACTACTTTTTTAAAGTGACACCAGGCCCGGTGACCTTTGGGACATGGTTTGACCCCCTATAGGAATGTGCGATCATCATGAAACGTTCAGATCACTTACAACTCAAAAGATTCTACCTTCTTGTAACATTTCAGCCTGATTGGACCTTGTTTTCACACAAATGAACCCAGAATGATGTGAAATTGTGCTTCTTGCAACATAATTCTGGGTGCCATTTACAAACCATAAGTGCTAATGACTCCATTCCTTTTTGTGGTTGTAGGGGCTGTTGATTGGAGTACACTAAAACAAACCTGATCTTTCTAGGACTTTCAGAAGCCAAGTTATAAGCCCACAAATGTGTAACTGGACTACTTCTTTAAAGTGACACCAGGCCCTGTGACCTTTGGGACATGGTTTTATCCCCTACAGGAATGTGTGATCATCATGAAACGTTCAGATCACTTACAACTCAATAGATTCTACCTTCTTGTAACGTTTCAGCCTGATTGGACCTTGTTTTCACACAAATGAACCCAGAATGATGTGAAATTGTGCTTCGTGCAACATAATTCTGGGTGCCATTTACAAACCATAAGTGCTAATGACTCCATTCCTTTTTGTGGTTGTAGGGGCTGTTGATTGGAGTACACTAAAACAAACCTGATCCATTCAGAAGCCAAGTTATAAGCCCACAAATGTGTAACTGGACTACTTCTTTAAATTGACACCAGACCCGGTGACCTTTGGGACATGGTTTGACCCCCTTAGGAAAGTGCTATCATCATGAAATGTTCAGATCACTTACAACTCAATAGATTCTACCTTCTTGTAACGTTTCTGCCTGATTGGACCTTGTTTTCACACAAATGAACCCAGAATGATGTGAAATTGTGCTTCATGCAACATAATTCTGGGTGCCATTTAAAAACCATAAGTGCTAATGACTCCATTCCTTTTTGGGGTAATGGGGGCTGTTAATTTGAGTTCTCTAAAACAAACCTGACCTCTCTAGGATATTCAGAAGCCAAGTTATAAGCCCACAAATGTGTAACTGGACTACTTCTTTAAAGTGACACCAGGCCCGGTGACCTTTGGGACATGGTTTGACCCCCTATAGGAATGTGCGATCATCATGAAACGTTCAGATCACTTACAACTCAATAGATTCTACCTTCCTGTAACGTTTCAGCCTGATTGGACCTTGTTTTCACACAAATGGACCCAGAATGATGTGAAATTGTGCTTCATGCAACATAATTCTGGGTGCCATTTACAAACCATAAGTGATAATGACTACATTCCTTTTTGTGGTAAAGGGGGCTGTTAAATGGAGTACTCTAAAACAAACCTGACCTCTCTAGGACATTCAGAAGCAAAGTTATAAGCCCACAAATGTGTAACTGGACTACTTCTTTAAAGTGACACCAGGCCCAGTGACCTTTGGGACATGGTTTGACCCCCTATAGGAATGTGCGATCATCATGAAACGTTCAGATCAGTTACAACTCAATAGATTCTACCTTCTTGTAACGTTTCAGCCTGATTAGACCTTATTTTCACACAAATGGACCCAGAATAATGTGAAATTGTGCTTCGTGCAACATAATTCTGGGTGCCATTTACAAATCATAAGTGCTAATGACTCCATTCCTTTTTGTGGTAATGGGGGCTGTTAAATGGAGTACTCTAAAACAAACCTGACCTCTCTAGGACATTCAGAAGCCAAGTTATAAGCCCACAAATGTGTAACTGGACTACTTCTTTAAAGTGACACGAGGCCCAGTGACCTTTGGGACATGGTTTGACCCCCTATAGGAATGTGCGATCATCATGAAACGTTCAGATCACTTACAACTCAATAGATTCTACCTTCTTGTAACATTTCAGCCTGATTGGACCTTGTTTTCACACAAATGAACCCAGAATGATGTGAAATTGTGCTTCGTGCAACATAATTCTGGGTGCCATTTACAAACCATAAGTGCTAATGACTCCATTCCTTTTTGTGGATGTAGGGGCTGTTGATTGGAGTACACTAAAACAAACCTGATCCATTCAGAAGCCAAGTTATAAGCCCACAAATGTGTAACTGGACTATTTCTTTAAATTGACACCAGATCCGGTGACCTTTGGGACATGTTTTGACCCCCTTAGGAAAGTGCTATCATCATGAAACGTTCAGATCACTTACAACTCAATAGATTCTACCTTCCTGTAACGTTTCTGCCTGATTGGACCTTGTTTTCACACAAATGAACCCAGAATGATGTGAAATTGTGCTTCGTGCAACATAATTCTGGGTGCCATTTAAAAACCATAAGTGCTAATGACTCCATTCCTTTTTGGGGTAATGGGGGCTGTTAATTTGAGTACTCTAAAACAAACCTGACCTCTCTAGGATATTCAGAAGCCAAGTTATAAGCCCACAAATGTGTAACTGGACTACTTCTTTAAAGTGACACCAGGCCCGGTGACCTTTGGGACATGGTTTGACCCCCTATAGGAATGTGCGATCATCATGAAACGTTCAGATCACTTACAACTCAATAGATTCTACCTTCCTGTAACGTTTCAGCCTGATTGGACCTTGTTTTCACACAAATGGACCCAGAATGATGTGAAATTGTGCTTCATGCAACATAATTCTGGGTGCCATTTACAAACCATAAGTGATAATGACTCCATTCCTTTTTGTGGTAAAGGGGGCTGTTAAATGGAGTACTCCAAAACAAACCTGACCTCTCTAGGACATTCAGAAGCCAAGTTATAAGCCCACAAATGTGTAACTGGACTACTTCTTTAAAGTGACACCAGGCCCAGTGACCTTTGGGACATGGTTTGACCCCCTATAGGAATGTGCGATCATCATGAAACGTTCAGATCAGTTACAACTCAATAGATTCTACCTTCTTGTAACGTTTCAGCCTGATTAGACCTTATTTTCACACAAATGGACCCAGAATGATGTGAAATTGTGCTTCGTGCAACATAATTCTGGGTGCCATTTACAAACCATAAGTGCTAATGACTCCATTCCTTTTTGTGGTTGTAGGGGCTGTTGAATGGAGTACACTAAAACAAACCTGATCTCTCTAGGACATTCAGAAGCCAAGTTATAAGCCCACAAATGTGTAACTGGACTACTTCTTTAAAGTGACACCAGGCCCGGTGACCTTTGGGACATGGTTTTACCCCCTATAGGAATGTGCGAACATCATGAAACGTTCAGATAACTTACAACTCAATAGATTCTACCTTCTTGTAAAGTTTCAGCCTGATTAGACCTTATTTTCACACAAATGGACCCAGAATGATGTGAAATTGTGCTTCGTGCAACATAATTCTGGGTGCCATTTAAAAACCATAAGTGCTAATGACTCCATTCCTTTTTGTGGTAATGGGGGCTGTTAAATGGAGTACTCTAAAACAAACCTGACCTCTCTAGGATATTCAGAAGCCAAGTTATAAGCCCACAAATGTGTAACTGGACTACTTCTTTAAAGTGACACCAGGCCCAGTGACCTTTGGGACATGGTTTGACCCCCTATAGGAATGTGCGATCATCATGAAACGTTCAGATCACTTACAACTCAATAGATTCTACCTTCTTGTAACGTTTCAGCCTGATTGGACCTTGTTTTCGCACAAATGGACCCAGAATGATGTGAAATTGTGCTTCGTGCAACATAATTCTGGGTGCCATTCACAAACCATAAGTGCTAATGTCTCCATTCGTTTTTGTGGTTGTAGGGGCTGTTGATTGGAGTACACTAAAACAAACCTGACCTCTCCAGGACATTCAGAAGCCAAGTTATAATCCCACAAAGGTGTAACTTGACTACTTTTTTAAAGTGACACCAGGCCCGGTGACCTTTGGGACATGGTTTGACCCCCTATAGGAATGTGCGATCATCATGAAACGTTCAGATCACTTACAACTCAAAAGATTCTACCTTCTTGTAACATTTCAGCCTGATTGGACCTTGTTTTCACACAAATGAACCCAGAATGATGTGAAATTGTGCTTCTTGCAACATAATTCTGGGTGCCATTTACAAACCATAAGTGCTAATGACTCCATTCCTTTTTGTGGTTGTAGGGGCTGTTGATTGGAGTACACTAAAACAAACCTGATCTTTCTAGGACTTTCAGAAGCCAAGTTATAAGCCCACAAATGTGTAACTGGACTACTTCTTTAAAGTGACACCAGGCCCTGTGACCTTTGGGACATGGTTTTATCCCCTACAGGAATGTGTGATCATCATGAAACGTTCAGATCACTTACAACTCAATAGATTCTACCTTCTTGTAACGTTTCAGCCTGATTGGACCTTGTTTTCACACAAATGAACCCAGAATGATGTGAAATTGTGCTTCGTGCAACATAATTCTGGGTGCCATTTACAAACCATAAGTGCTAATGACTCCATTCCTTTTTGTGGTTGTAGGGGCTGTTGATTGGAGTACACTAAAACAAACCTGATCCATTCAGAAGCCAAGTTATAAGCCCACAAATGTGTAACTGGACTACTTCTTTAAATTGACACCAGACCCGGTGACCTTTGGGACATGGTTTGACCCCCTTAGGAAAGTGCTATCATCATGAAATGTTCAGATCACTTACAACTCAATAGATTCTACCTTCTTGTAACGTTTCTGCCTGATTGGACCTTGTTTTCACACAAATGAACCCAGAATGATGTGAAATTGTGCTTCATGCAACATAATTCTGGGTGCCATTTAAAAACCATAAGTGCTAATGACTCCATTCCTTTTTGGGGTAATGGGGGCTGTTAATTTGAGTTCTCTAAAACAAACCTGACCTCTCTAGGATATTCAGAAGCCAAGTTATAAGCCCACAAATGTGTAACTGGACTACTTCTTTAAAGTGACACCAGGCCCGGTGACCTTTGGGACATGGTTTGACCCCCTATAGGAATGTGCGATCATCATGAAACGTTCAGATCACTTACAACTCAATAGCTTACACCTTCTTGTAACTTTCAGCCTGATTGGACCTTGTTTTCACACAAATGGACCCAGAATGATGTGAAATTGTGCTTCGTGCAACATAATTCTGGGTGCCATTTACAAACCATAAGTGCTAATGACTCCATTCCTTTTTGTGGTAATGGGGGCTGTTAAACGGAGTACTCTAAAACAAACCTGACCTCTCTAGGACATTCAGAAGCCAAGTTATAAGCCCACAAATGTGTAACTGGACTACTTCTTTAAAGTGACACCAGGCCCAGTGACCTTTGGGACATGGTTTTACCCCCTATAGGAATGTGCGAACATCATGAAACGTTCAGATAACTTACAACTCAATAGATTCTACCTTCTTGTAACATTTCAGCCTGATTAGACCTTATTTTCACACAAATGGACCCAGAATGATGTGAAATTGTGCTTCGTGCAACATAATTCTGGGTGCTATTTACAAACCATAAGTGCTAATGACTCCATTCGTTTTTGTGGTTGTAGGGGCTGTTGATTGGAGTACACTAAAACAAACCTGATCTCTCTAGGACATTCAGAAGCCAAGTTATAAGCCCACAAATGTGTAACTGGACTACTTCTTTAAAGTGACACCAGGCCCGGTGACCTTTGGGACATGGTTTGACCCCCTATAGGAATGTGCGATCATCATGAAACGTTCAGATCACTTACAACTCAATAGATTCTACCTTCTTGTAACGTTTCAGCCTGATTGGACCTTGTTTTCACACAAATGGACCCAGAATGATGTGAAATTGTGCTTCGTGCAACATAATTCTGGGTGCCATTTACAAACCATCAGTGCTAATGACTCAGATCTTTTTTGTGGTTGTAGGGGCTGTTTATTGGAGTACACTAAAACAAACCTGATCTCTCTAGGACATTCAGAAGCCAAGTTATAAGCCCACAAAGGTGTAACTGGACTACTTCTTTAAAGTGACACCAGGCCCGGTGACCTTTGGGACATGGTTTGACCCCCAATAGGAATGTGCGATTATCATGAAACGTTCAGATCACTTAAAACTCAATAGATTCTACCTTCTTGTAACGTTTCAGCCTGACTGGACCTTGTTTTCACACAAATGGACCCAGAATGATGTGAAATTGTTCTTCGTGCAACATAATTCTGGGTGCCATTTACAAACCATAAGTGCTAATGACTCCATTCATTTTTGTGGTTGTAGGGGCTGTTGATTGGAGTACACTAAAACAAACCTCATCTCTCTAGGACATGCAGAAGCCAAGTTATAAGCCCACAAATGTGTAACTGGACTACTTCTTTAAATTGACACCAGATCCGGTGACCTTTGGGACATGGTTTGACCCTCTTAGGAAAGTGCGATCATCTTGAAACGTTCAGATCACTTACAACTCAATAGATTCTACCTTCTTGTAACGTTTCAGCCTGATTGGACCTTGTTTTCACACAAATGAACCTAGAATGATGTGAAATTGTACTTCGTGCAACATAATTCTGGGTGCCATTTAAAAACCATAAGTGCTAATGACTCCATTCCTTTTTGGGGTAATGGGGGCTGTTAATTGGAGTACTCTAAAACAAACCTGACCTCTCTAGGATATTCAGAAGCCAAGTTATAAGCCCACAAATGTGTAACTGGACTACTTCTTTAAAGTGACACCAGTCCCTGTGACCTTTGGGACCTGGTTTTACCTCCTATAGGAATGTGCGATCATCATGAAACGTTCAGATCACTTACAACTCAATAGATTCTACCTTCTTGTAACGTTTCAGCCTGATTGGACCTTGTTTTCACACAAATGGACCCAGAATGATGTGAAATAGTGCTTCGTGCAACATAATTCTGTGTGCCATTTACAAACCATAAGTGTAAATGACTCCATTCCTTTTGTGGTTGTAGGGGCTGTTGATTGGAGTACACTAAAACAAACCTGATCTCTCTAGGACATTCAGAAGCCAAGTTATAAGCCCACAAATGTGTAACTGGACTACTTCTTTAAAGAGACACCAGGCCCGGTGACCTTTGGGACATGATTTTACCCCCTATAGTAATGTGCGATCATCATGAAACGTTCAGATCACTTACAACTCAGTAAATTCTACCTTCTTGTAACGTTTCAGCCTGATTGGACCTTGTTTTCACACAAATGGACCCAGAATGATGTGAAATTGTGCTTCGTGCAACATAATTCTGGGTGCCATTTACAAACCATAAGTGCTAATGACTCCATTCCTTTTTGTGGTTGTAGGGACTGTTGATTGGAGTACACTAAAACAAACCTGACCTGTCTAGGACATTCAGAAGCCAAGTTATAAGCCCACAAAGGTGTAACTGGACTACTTCTTTGAAGTGACACCAGGCCCGGTGACCTTTGGGACATGGTTTGACCCCCTATAGGAATGTGCGATCATCATGAAACGTTCAGATCACTTACAACTCAATAGATTCTACCTTCTTGTAACGTTTCAGCCTGATTGGACCTTGTTTTCACACAAATGGACCCATAATGATGTGAAATTGTGCTTCGTGCAACATAATTCTGGGTGCCATTTACAAACCATAAGTGCTAATGACTACATTCCTTTTTGTGGTTGTAGGAGCTGTTGATTGGAGTACACTAAAACAAACCAGATCTCTCTAGGAAATTCAGAAGCCAAGTTATAAGCCCACAAATGTGTAACTGGACTACTTCTTTAAATTGACACAGGATCCTTTTGGGGTTATTAGGAGCGAACAATTAGTAAGCTTCAACTTACCTTTGGATTCTTCAATAAATTCTGTAAATATGGGAATATTTACTGATTTATTAATTAATTAAGATATTCTTAGATATACGGGGCACCATTCCCCTTTTACCGGGGAAAAATTGAATCCAAAACTCTTATCAGTCTTTCTTGAAGTTCGTAGAATCCTTGGAGCAGAGACTTCTCTTCGACACAACAAAGCTACTGGACACAAAATCTGAATTGTATAACATTTAATTAACAATTTGTCAAATGAATAAACAGTGGAATAGATGAATAATAACCGTGTGATATGATTGAAGATGGATGTGTTTGCATGTGATGGAGGATGTATGAATGGGGTCCTTTGTTCTCACAAAGGAGTAGTGTGTGTGTGTGTGTGTGTGTGTGTGTGTGCGTGTGTATGGATTCAAAATGGAGTCTTGAATACAAGATGGCTGACCCCTTTGTCTGGCTAAAGTGTGGGTGGCAACTTGCACTTTAACTTCCAAAGCACTTAGAATCAGTAGTAACTTAACCTTAAATCACTCAAAACATTTCAAAAGATCATGAAACAACACAAAAGATTAATCACGAATAATATCTTTTAGTTTAACCACGTGGCCAAGCAGAAAACATTTAAAGATACCAAACAATGATCAATAAGCAGTTTATTCTTTCAAAATGACCCGACTGACGTGTTTGGGACGAAAGAGGAAAGCACGAAGCTACTTTTTAAGCAATAGACGCGGTTTATTGCTTATTCGAGACTATAGAGGAAACGGGAGAAGGAAAGAATGAGAGAAAGAGATGAGTTTCTGATCACCAGAACAGTGAAGCGTCCCTCACTGTTTTGATTTGACGGTTCTCCGTGTTTCTCCGCAGCTTTCGGCGTCGTCCGTCGGTTTGATGCTTTCTCCGTTGTTTGGCGTTCACGAGTGTTTCTCCACGGGCTGGACAGAGACAGCAAAGTTTCTTTCTGTGCTGAGTTATAACTTACAGCGTGCTTGATGGAGTTGTTGCTTTCCTCCGCAGTTCTGTGTCCTCAAACATCAGCTGGAGGGGAGCAGAAACGAGCAGATCTGATGGGCTTGCAGTTTAGTTTCCAGCAGTTCCGTGGGCTCCACTTGTGCACTTAGAGCTTCCGCGTGCTCAAGTTGTCGGAGCGTTGACAAGCGTGTCCTTACCGCCAGGTATCCTGGGCAAAAGAACGAGGTTTCTTTGTCTCTGCTGAAGATTTATGGTCTTAGTTCGCGGGAAAAGCTCCACGGCTTCCCGCACATGCGCAGAACGTGTTTCTGGTACTAGGCGGTAACATCACCCAATGCTTCCGTGTGCAAAGCATCATGGGAAATGAAGTTTCTTGGCGCTGATGTGATTATTTGCTTTTCAGAGCAATTTAAGCACAGTCATTTTGGAGAAAATCACTGCATAGTAATTTCCTCATGAGGTCAGACCCTCAACATTCCCCCTTTTGGTTTCGGGGATCGCGCCCAAAGCTCGATCGTCGGAAGCACAGATGGGTTTGTTCCTCATGAACGTAGGTCGACTTGATTGTCGGAAGCACAGGTGGGTTTGTCCCTTAGGACGTTGGTCTCCTTGGACGCCTTTGTCTTTGGTCTTTGTCTTGGATCCTGGCGCCTTTGGTCTTTGTCTTTGTCAGGCACAAAGAGGATAGGAAACGGGATAGTCCCCAACGCGCATAACGAGAAGAAGCCACTCACGCAGGTGGTACGCAATGTTGATGTCGTCCATGCGAGAGGTAGTAGTGTAGAAGGAGGAAGGTCGGTGGGCGGTTAACTCCATGAGTGGACACAAAGGCATCTCACCGCCGGCCATACAGTTCAGTTTATGGAGCACGCGGTGATGTACGAGGTCCATAGTTCGCAAACGCGCATTGACCTATGTGGTCCCAAGATTCCCCCCTTTTTGGTCCAAAGGGTGGATCAGGACAGTCTTTGGGCTAAAACAAGGACCATAAAACTAAGAGGTACTACAATGTGCTGGTGCGTCAGACAGAGTCATTGACAGACTGAGCTGGGCCGGCACATAACCACTAGTTGATATGTGACCAAGTAAGAAACAAAAATACAGAAAACCCAAAAAAAAAACATGTAACATATAACATCCAAGAAAATTCATAGCAACCTTGAGGTCTCATAAAATACATTCTTAGGTCATACATTCAGTGTGTAGCTTATAAAGAATGTGACATACTGCAACACTCAGATAAATATGTGAGGTAGACTAAAATGAGAACTACTCTTAGGTTTACAGAATAACAAAGAAAATGTTGCTCACCCCCTTTAGACGGGTGTGGTACATTCACGCTTGGAGTCTCCCCGAACGCGGTTACGAGGCACACCGTAGGTGAGCAAGTGCATCTTATCTTGGAGTTTATTAACACGCCTGTAGGCGGAATAAGCTATCACGGCCGTGATGAGCCATTCCATCCCCAGGGCGACCAATGTGCAGATTAAAGTCGTATAATCTGTGTCAATGTAGCGTCTTGGGCGTCAAAGTAAGTTCACGCGGGTTTTGTGTGAACTTAGCAAATTTGGTTCCTTCAATCAGTAATTGTTGGTCAATTTCTAAATCGAAGGCAAAGTTACAACCCCGGAAAGCGTCCATGATCTCAATCTCTGAGTCATGCTGTTCGAGGTTGAGGTGATGGAGTGTCAGGTTTCTAGTTCAAAGTGGAAATGCCTACCGTCCTTTCAAATACCAATGTTCAGCATCGACTTAAACCTATAGATGTGAGGTGTCACAATTATGGGAACATGTAACAGGAAACCGAGTTCTAATTTTCTGCATCAACGTGAATGGGAATTGCACTACCTAGGCTGTACGCTAGGTGGATTTGTGAAAGGTGCACAGTAGAGGGGTAGCAGCTGTCAAGCTAACTTTGAGCAGGTCCAGTGGTACCAAGTACGGGGAAATACGACTTTCAACCAAGCTGTCCAGCGTGGAACTTACTTCCCTGAGCAGGTCCTACATCAAATCTCTCACCACTCGTGTGTACACAATATCCTGAGGTATGGTTTCAGACAAAGTCTTGATTGCACGTAGAGATCCATTAATCAGAGCCTAGTGTAGGTACCAGAGTACCCTGTAAGGTTTTAGTAGGTACATCCTGTTAGCGGTCTAGGAAGGAGTTTCTCTTGGTTAGTGAAAGTGACGGCGGGGGGGGGGGGGGCTGGTTCTTTGTCGGTTAGTACATGTTAGTGGGTTAAACGTGCACTTTCCCCCCTTTTCCATTTCCATGCATAGAACTATGTAGCGACTATGTCTACCTCCTGCGGGGAGTCTGGTCTCTGTACCCGCGGGGATGGTTTGACGTAGGGTTTGATTTGGTTTGCATGCACCCATTTGTAGACAGGCTCCTGTCTCGCTTTGGTGATGCGTAACCTGTATGCAACTGGAGAGAGTTTTGCCACGATCTCAAATGGTCCTGACCAGCAGGGCAGGAACTTCTTAGGTTTGCGTGCCGGTTGGGCGAACCGAAAGTAGAATACTTTGTCACCCACCTCGTATTCGCGGCTGGTTGTCTTTTGGTCGTAGTAGGCTTTAGCGCCTTCTACGTTGGTCTCCAGTTTCTTCTGAGCGTGCGCGAACGTAGCTCTGAGGTGTGTTTTCAAGTCTGCCACATACTGATGGGCGGTATAGGCAGTGGCAACACTGACATCCTCTGGGTGATACAGGAGGTGCAGTGGTAGAGTCATCAGTCTGCCGGTCATCATCTCAAAGGGCGTAACCCCTGTGGATCGCTGGGGAGTGGACCGTATGGCCATCAGGACCAGAGGGAGCTTGACGTCCCAGTCCTTCCCAGTGGAGCAGACGTACTTTTTGAGCATAGAGACGACCGTGCGGTTCATCCGTTCGACCTGTCCGGATGACTGTGGGTGATAGGGGAGGTGGAATCTCACTTCCACCCCCAGAAGTTCAAACAGGGATGTCATTACACTGGATGTGAAATGAGTTCCCCGGTCAGAGTCAATGCAGAGTGGAAGTCCCCATCGACTAAAAACGTGGTTAATCAGCAGTACAGCGGTTGTGACGGCTGTATCGTTTGGCGCTGGAAGGCACTCCACCCACTTCGTGAAACTGCAAGTTACAGTTAGCATATATTTGTTTCCTCTTGCCGATTTGGGAACCGGTCCAACCCAGTCGATCTGCAGGTGGGACCAAGGGAAGGTTATTCCCCTGCGTTGCAGTGGTGCTCTAGCAAGCGGCTGGGAGGGTTGAAACTGGGCACAGATGAGGCAGCCTTGGACATAGCTGTGTACATCCTTGGACATCGATGGCCAATATGCTACTTCTGTCAGTGACGCGAGGGTAGCTTTTGTTCCGCGGTGACCTCCAACCGGAGTGTCGTGGGCGTAGGCAAGCATCACTCCTCTGTGGTCGAGTGGAACAACCCAGCGCGACGGGCTGTGATCGTCACGTATGTAAACTAACAAATCGTTTTGTAGTTTCAGATGCGCGAGTTGACGATGCAGGGTTACCAAATCTCGGCTTGCGCCAGTAGGTGGTGACGGTTGTTTAGACATCGGGCCCTTTTGGAGAAGCTCGCGGATGAGCTTCAGGTCAGGATCTTGTTCCTGCATGGTGACTAGGTCCGCGTCATGTGGTTGTCTGCCTAGAAACACGGGTACCTCAACGGTCCGAGGTTCGTCTGCCTGTTTAGCATGGCGACGAGTAATCGCGCAGACCTCGTGAACGGCCTTGGGTGGAAGCCACTCGTCTTTGAATTCCCAGCAGGTTCCCTGGTCAGCACCGAGCTTAGCAAGGCGGTCAGCTTCGTCATTACCATCTTTCTCTGGACCTAGGGTCCTGGAGTGACCTTTGACCTTTTTCCAGTAGACCATTATGCCTTTCTCAGTGGTGAGCAGATCACACGCTAGGAATAACTCCGAGTGTTTCACGTCTCTGTTCCTGGCGTTTTTCATGTGGTTCTCCTTCCACATGGGGAAGTGAGAGATGAAGCTGTGTCTAGCGTAGTTTGAATCAGAGCAAAGGACGATTTGAGTGATGTCCAAGGCTGCAGCCTGCTGGAGGGTTATCAACACTGCAGCAATTTCGGCGTACTGACTAGACTTTTGGCCCAACCGGTAGTGATTTGGTTGCTTAGTGTCACAGTCCACCCAAACGACTCCAACCCCGGCACGGAGCTGGCCTTCGTGAAGGTAGGCGCATCCATCAGTGTAAACTTTCGGAAGCCCTTGGCAAACATTCTCATCAAAGTAGCGATGATTGGATGCGGTTGGGTAGACTGCGGCAGGTGTGTCCAGGGGGCCCATGACGGAGTCAGAGTCACAGTGCTGGCAGCCTGCTAGCCCTTGTCCTAGTGCTAGCTTGGTGTTCTGACCATACTTGACCTCAATGTTGTATCCTTGGAGCACCATCATCCACGTCGCAATGCGGCTGTTTGACACTCTTCCTTCGCGCAGACGCTGGCTGTTTAGGAAGGTGACGGGCTGATGACACGTTTCAATGATCACTTTCTGTCCACCGATGTAACTACGAAAGTGTTCGACAGCCCAGACTGTACAGAGGAGGGCTCTCTCACAGTCTGAGAACTGGAGTTCCACCTTGCTCAGAGGCTTGCTGGCGTATGCCACAACTCTCATGTCCTGGTCGTGTTTCTGCTTCAAAGCAGCGCTCAGGCAGTGAGAGGAGAAAGTCGCCTCTATGTAGAACTCTTTATCCTTGTCTGGGTAAGCCAGACAGGGTGCGGACGCCAACTTCTGTTTTAGGATCTGGAAGGAGAGTTCTTGGGGTCTGTCCCACACGAAAGGTGTGTCGTTCCGAAGCAGCTCAGTGAGGGGCCTCGCTGTTTCAGCGTACTCCTCAATGAACTGCCTGGAGTAGTTGCAGACTCCGAGGAAGCTCCCGAGTTCAGTCAGATTAGCTGGGGCTTTGATGTCCTGAATGGCTCTAATGCGTCCCGCTTGGGGCTCGACTCCATTAGGGCCAACCAGCAGTCCAACATACTCCACTTTGGTTCGACACCACTGTCCCTTGAGAATCGCCAATTTAGCTCCGGCATCAGCGAGCTGTTGCAGCACGTGACGGAGTTCGGCCAGGTGCTCCTCGAAGGTTCGACTCCTCATCAAGATGTCATCGACATATATGAGGTTCCCTCTGGAAGCAGCATCTGACATGGCTTTGTGGAGGAAGATGTTGAACTCTGCAGGTGAGTTAGAGTAGCCAAAGGGGCAGCGGTTCCAAGTATATTGGCGATTTCCAAAGGAGAAAGCTAGTTTATACTGGTCCGCCGGCTCAACCTTCATGGTCCAGAAGCCGTTGGCTACGTCAACCGTAGAGAAGAAACGAGCATCTCTGACTCCGGCTAGCTCTTGATCTAAATGGATCATAGGCCATCCGGAGAGAGGTACTTGTTTGTTCAGTGCACGATAGTCTATGGTGAGACGCCATTTCCCAGTCGGTTTCAGAACCGGCCAGATGGGAGAGTTGTAAGTGGAGTTACACTCTCTGATGATGTTTTTCTCCTTCAGCTGATCGAGGATCTCCTGGATCGACTCATAAGCAGCGAGGGGAATCTTGTACTGACGTACAAAAGTAGGAGGGGCATTTGGGTTCGTTGGAATGCGAACCGTGTGCAGGTTTGTGAGTCCACAGTCCAGGGAGTCCCTGGATAAGACGGACTGAAACTCATAGAACAGGCTTCTAAGCTCTGCTCTCTGCTCCTCTGACTCCAGCGCATCCGCTTTGTCAAGCTGCTGGCTGACTTCGGCCTCGAAGCCGTCATAAGGTTCAGAGGAGGAGGGTCTCTGGTGTTCCGGGCTTTCAGCCGGTGACTCAGAGGGTTGAGTATTTATTGCAAAAACCGTTAGACACTGACCACCGTCAGTATCTAAGGTTGCACTGCAAATGGGTTCCTCAGGAAGGGCTTCATGCCGCTTGATGGTAATCATTTGTGAAGGGAAAGTACTGAATGTGTCTACACCAACCTGTCTGTCGTTCAAGAACAACGGAAGTTGTCCGATCACGGGGACTGACAGTTCGAAGTCATGGAATGAGCTATCTATCAGCATGCCCAAGGGCTTTCCTGCCGGCATGTGGATAGGACTCCGGGTCGGATTTTCGACCAACAAGTAGGCAGAACGATTGTTCAGCTCCAAGAGTGGCGTGCCACAGACGGCTAAGTTGAGCTCCAAGAAGTGTGGTGATGGCTGGAAGAAGGCCTGTGTGCCTGGCAGCTTCTGATGCTTCATCAGAGTCAGACGAACAGGCACCCCTTTGACCAATGGGGGCAGAACCGTGCTGGCTTCAACCACTGCACGGCAGGCCTGTGGAATGGTCTGACCGGACAGCAAGTGTTCAGGGCCTTCTGAGCGGGGCTCAGAGGATGGTGTGGCCCGGGCCCAAAGGACTTGATTGCAAGTGTCCAGCTGGGCACCGAGTCGGACCAGCAGATCTGCTCCGATGAGTGCAGGTGGATCAAGCTGTGGTATGATGCTGAATGTATGTGTGAGCTGTCTTGCTCCAAGCTGGATAGTCAGAGAGCAGACCTCTGGCGCTTTCAGGAGCCTCTGCGGCCAAGTAGGTGACAAGAGCCGATGGCTACGTGTCACACTGACCAGAAGGGGGTCCTTCTGACGCAGGTGTTCAAACATCTGCTGGCTGATGGCTGACTTTTCCGACCAAAGAGCAAGGCGAGCATCTGAGATGTGGGTGCAGTTGATGGTAAGACCACCAACTATGTGTGGTGCATATGGCTGCAGGCTGACGTTCTTCAGCGAGCAGAGAAAAGATGAATGTGCGCGGAGCGGAGTTCCAGGAGCGGTTTCGTGCCTTTGCAGGCGGTCATCGTCTGTGGGAGCCGTAGGGAGGGGCATGACCTTGGAACAAGGGTTTTGCGGCTCACTTATGCTGACTTCAAGAATGGAGGATGGTCGGCTGCTATCTGGGTTCCAGGGCTTAGGTGTGTCCACCTGGGCCCACAGTTGACCCTTCTGGCAGTCGATGAGGGGAGCTAGACGTTCAAGCAGGTCCTGACCAATGAGAAGTGGTTCAGTGTCTAGCTGGCAGACATAAAACGGGTGAACCAGAGTCATGTCTTGGAAGGTGATGTCCAGCCACGCCCGGTGAGTGATACACTCCCGGGTCTGGGTGTAGCTGGTGATTTTCAGGTCACAGGGTTCTACCTGGACTGGTTTCCCGAGCGACCGCATGGTGTCAGACAAGCGATGGAACAGTGTGGAGCATATCAGGGTGATTTCTGAGCCGGTATCCAGCAGAGCATCAACCTGTATGCACCCACCTACGTTGGTGCTACAGTACAAACGGCGAGCATGATCATGGTTTGTTAAGTCACCAAGGAACTTCAGAAATTTAGTATCAGGTTTCTCTGGGGGGTAGATTTCAGGAGACTCCTGTGATCTACCAGTAGTGTTCCCCCAGCTGATCAGGTAGGTCCTGGCCACGCTGGGAGGTTGAGCCACGCCTAGTCATGCGGACGTTGGCTCTGGGTCTGGCTTCTTAGAAGCAGACTTTGGTGCAGGGGTCTCATCTGCAGATCTCAGCTGTTCCTTCTGTTTAGCTAGGAACTGCTGAAACATCTCCTGGAGGTCGGCTTTGGTCAAGTACTCACCTGCAGACTTGCGTTCGGGACTTACCTGTGGGCGGCGCTCCTTAAACCTTCCACTGTTCCGACCTGCCTGCCGTTGGTTTTGGTTGGGCCACTTCCTGTCTGATTGTCCAGACCTAGGCGGCCAATCAGCACCCCCCTTCCCCTGTTGAGGAGATTGGGACTGCTCTCGCGGTTTAACAGGTCTAGGTTTAGCAGATTTTGGCTTAGTGGGTGGAGCTTCTGTGCCTTCAAGCTCCAAACGCGGCTCGGCGTTGGGAGCTAGGTGCATGACGCGGTGATGTGCGTCAGGCTTTTGGGGCTTTCCGCCGGCTTCCCAAGCCTGTTGAGCGTATCTCCTAATCTCCTGAGTTGTCAGTTTTTTCATCCGACAATACATTGAGACTTCGGAGCGAACACACTCGTGCAGGTTGTGAATGAACAGGGATCTGAAGGCAGGGTCTTCCTCGAGCCCAGGGCCGTTTCGACCTTGGAAATAAGCACTTCTGAGTCGGCGATAATACTCTCTGGGGGGTTCGTTCCTCCAGTGTTTGATGGAGAAGGCCCCCATTGTAGCTGACGCAGAGTCTGCATACGTGGCGTATTCATCCCTCAACGCTCGGCAGAGCGAGGAGTACCGATCACGAATGTCAGGTGGTAGAGTTTCCATGAAACCGTGCACCGTTCTAGATGTGGTTTTCCAAATTAGCTTGAGCTTTTCCCTTGAAGAGGGTGCTGGAAGATCAAGCAGACAACATTCTATCTCCCTGAGATAATCGTCGACATTGGATTCATTGGTGTTAGGATCAAAACGTTCTACGTCTTTAGCTAGCGATTCAATTTGACGTACACGGAGCCCTGACTCACGGTACGGCGCGTCATCCTCTGACTCTGACCCACGGTCTGTCTCAGAGGGCGCTGGATATCGCTGGTGTGCTCTGGGCTCCCACTGTTGACTCCTGGGGCCCAAATCGGGGTTCGGCATGCTGTGGCGGGCTGCTGGCACGTCACGTGGGTGTCTTGGGAGGTCCTCCTCCCGGGGCACGTCTGCGTAGTGCAGCCTGCGTCTTTCAACTGGGGCTTCTGCGTAATACGCTCTGTCCGGGTACGGACTGGCGTATGATGCTTGGTCCTGCAGCTGGTTATCGGCATGCCGAATACCGGAGTAGCTAGGATGGGTGGATGGTTGAGGTGCAGGTTGGGCTTGTGGATAACCCCAGCCGGCACCTTGCACCCTTCGTGGACTGGGGGAGCGGTCTAAATAGAGGTGCCGCTCAGCTGGTCGACTTCTCACTGATTGAGAAGGCCGTGAAGATGAGGGTGGTGGTCCAACCTGGGGTTCGAGGGCGAACTGCTCTCGGCCCCTAGGTGGTCCTGAATGCCCTATAGTGTGTGTAGGGAACGGGGCCGAAGGTTGGAACAGATGAGCTTCATCTCTCCCCTGCGGCGTGCGTCCGTCCAGAGAGTCCTGGTGTTTCCCCCCTTCCCACTGTCTGTTGTCATCAGCAGAGGGGGGCGGGGTCTCCTCCCCATCTTCCCCAGAATCGGTGCGGGTGTCGTCTTCCTCGATCAGCCTTCCATTTCGCTGTTTTTCAGCTAGCATACTCTGGAGGTTCATGATCTCTCGATCATGTTGGAGTTCTCTCTGATAGAGGATCAAGGCTAACTTAGCTAAGTGAACCTGGATTGGTTTTGTACTATCCGGGTTTTCTATTTGATCAATTACAGCTTCTAGCTCGTCGCTACACTGTTCTTCAGTGAAATCCCTAGAAGGGTAGTCGGGTTCTCGAGCAACCGCGACCATTTTGGACAATATTTGTCCAGAAAGTAGGCCAGGTTCATAGTCGTGGGCCGCAGCGCCACCTGGTTGCTGGGAGTTGGTCAGTTCACTACTCTGTCCCTCCATTTTAACAACCGAACCAAAAATAGCCTAGTAGAGCTTCTGCAGATAGCTCAAGCTGCACCTTTTGGGCAGCAACTGCTAGCTTTGTAGCAGAAAAACACTAAATTAACCTTTGTGCGCACAGGTCTTAGCGTTTTAAGATTGCACGGAATGCCGTGACTAACGCCTAAAATACTATTCCTTTCAGTATTTTAGCAAAAGCTGGTGCGTTGCCGTAGCAACGTCTTACAACACTTGCAGTGTTAAATATGCTAGTTATTCCTTCAGAATATTAGCAAACAAGGTGTTATCAGTCTTTGAGTGAAGGTTTCAGTTAGTTACAATAGCCACTGTGAGTTAAAGTCGCTAAATTAGCAGTTAATTTTAGCCTAAAAGGGTTAGTCAGAATTACTTACACGCTGCACCTTTAATGAGGAACTGAATTTTAACCTAAAAGGTTAGCCAGAATTAATTACACGTTGCACCTTTAAGGAAAACTGAATTTTAACCTAAAAGGTTAGCCAGAATTAATTACACGTTGCACCTTTAAGGAAAAGCTGAATTTTAACCTAAAAGGTTAGCCAGAATTAATTACACGTTGCACCTTTAAGGAAAACTGAATTTTTAACCTAAAAGGTCAACCTGAATTAATTTACACGTTGCACCTTTAAAGAAGCACTGAGTTACTGGTGAGAGTTCGATGCAGCTTCCTGCTCAGCGAAATCAGCACCACTCTGTTGCTGGTTCAAGGCTGAACAACTGATTATTTTTAATTCAAGCTCTTTGGATTTATTTGTTTGTTTGTGCCGGATAGAAATCTCTGTGTATCCAAGCCTCACACGGGGCACCAATAAAATGTTGGGGTTATTAGGAGCGAACAATTAGTAAGCTTCAACTTACCTTTGGATTCTTCAATAAATTCTGTAAATATGGGAATATTTACTGATTTATTAATTAATTAAGATATTCTTAGATATACGGGGCACCATTCCCCTTTTACCGGGGAAAAATTGAATCCAAAACTCTTATCAGTCTTTCTTGAAGTTCGTAGAATCCTTGGAGCAGAGACTTCTCTTCGACACAACAAAGCTACTGGACACAAAATCTGAATTGTATAACATTTAATTAACAATTTGTCAAATGAATAAACAGTGGAATAGATGAATAATAACCGTGTGATATGATTGAAGATGGATGTGTTTGCATGTGATGGAGGATGTATGAATGGGGTCCTTTGTTCTCACAAAGGAGTAGTGTGTGTGTGTGTGTGTGTGTGTGTGTGTGTGTGTGTGTGTGCGTGTGTATGGATTCAAAATGGAGTCTTGAATACAAGATGGCTGACCCCTTTGTCTGGCTAAAGTGTGGGTGGCAACTTGCACTTTAACTTCCAAAGCACTTAGAATCAGTAGTAACTTAACCTTAAATCACTCAAAACATTTCAAAAGATCATGAAACAACACAAAAGATTAATCACGAATAATATCTTTTAGTTTAACCACGTGGCCAAGCAGAAAACATTTAAAGATACCAAACAATGATCAATAAGCAGTTTATTCTTTCAAAATGACCCGACTGACGTGTTTGGGACGAAAGAGGAAAGCACGAAGCTACTTTTTAAGCAATAGACGCGGTTTATTGCTTATTCGAGACTATAGAGGAAACGGGAGAAGGAAAGAATGAGAGAAAGAGATGAGTTTCTGATCACCAGAACAGTGAAGCGTCCCTCACTGTTTTGATTTGACGGTTCTCCGTGTTTCTCCGCAGCTTTCGGCGTCGTCCGTCGGTTTGATGCTTTCTCCGTTGTTTGGCGTTCACGAGTGTTTCTCCACGGGCTGGACAGAGACAGCAAAGTTTCTTTCTGTGCTGAGTTATAACTTACAGCGTGCTTGATGGAGTTGTTGCTTTCCTCCGCAGTTCTGTGTCCTCAAACATCAGCTGGAGGGGAGCAGAAACGAGCAGATCTGATGGGCTTGCAGTTTAGTTTCCAGCAGTTCCGTGGGCTCCACTTGTGCACTTAGAGCTTCCGCGTGCTCAAGTTGTCGGAGCGTTGACAAGCGTGTCCTTACCGCCAGGTATCCTGGGCAAAAGAACGAGGTTTCTTTGTCTCTGCTGAAGATTTATGGTCTTAGTTCGCGGGAAAAGCTCCACGGCTTCCCGCACATGCGCAGAACGTGTTTCTGGTACTAGGCGGTAACATCACCCAATGCTTCCGTGTGCAAAGCATCATGGGAAATGAAGTTTCTTGGCGCTGATGTGATTATTTGCTTTTCAGAGCAATTTAAGCACAGTCATTTTGGAGAAAATCACTGCATAGTAATTTCCTCATGAGGTCAGACCCTCAACAATCCGGTGACCTTTGGGACATGGTTTGACCCCCTTAGGAAAGTGCTATCATCATGAAACGTTCAGATCCCTTACAACTCAATATATTCTACCTTCCTGTAACGTTTCAGCCTGATTGGACCTTGTTTTCACACAAATGAACCCAGAATGATGTGAAATTGTGCTTCGTGCAACATAATTCTGGGTGCCATTTAAAAATCATAAGTGCTAATGACTCCATTCCTTTTTGTGGTTGATGTGGCTGTTAATTGGAGTACACTAAAACAAACCTGATCTCACTAGGACATTCAGAAGCCAAGTTATAAGCCCACAAATGTGTAACTGGACTACTTCTTTAAATTGACACCAGATCCGGTGACCTTTGGGACATGGTTTGACCCCCTTAGGAAAGTGCTATCATCATGAAACGTTCAGATCACTTACAATTCAATAGATTCTACCTTCCTGTAACGTTTCAGCCTGATTGTACCTTGTTTTCACACAAATGAACCCAGAATGATGTGAAATTGTGCTTCTTGCAACATAATTCTGGGTGCCATTTAAAAACCATAAGTGCTAATGACTCCATTCCTTTTTTTGGTAATGGGGGCTGTTATTTGGAGTACTCTAAAACAAGCCTGACCTCTCTAGGATATTCAGAAGCCAAGTTATAAGCCCACAAAGGTGTAACTGGACTACTTCTTTAAAGTGACACCAGTCCCGGTGACCTTTGGGACATGGTTTGACCCCCTAAAGGAATGTGCGATCATCATGAAACGTTCAGATCACTTACATCTCAATAGATTCTACCTTCTTGTAACGTTTCAGCCTGATTGGACCTTGTTTTCACACAAATGGACACAGAATGATGTGAAATTGTGCTTCGTGCAACATAATTCTGGGTGCCATTTACAAACCATAAGTGCTAATGACTCCATTCCTTTTTGTGGTTGTAGGAGCTGTTGATTGGAGTACACTAAAACAAACCTGACCTCTCTAGGAAATTCAGAAGAGAAGTTATAAGCCCACAAATGTGTAACTGGACTACTTCTTTAAATTGACACCAGATCCGGTGACCTTTGGGACATGGTTTGACCCCCTTAGGAAAGTGCTATCATCATGAAACGTTCAGATCACTTACAGCTCAATAGATTCTACCTTCCTGTAACGTTTCAGCCTGATTGGACCTTGTTTTCACACAAATGGACCCAGAATGATGTGAAATTGTGCTTCGTGCAACATAATTCTGGGTGCCATTTACAAATCATAAGTGCTAATGACTCCATTCCTTTTTGTGGTAATGGGGGCTGTTAAATGGAGTACTCTAAAACAAACCTGACCTCTCTAGGACATTCAGAAGCCAAGTTATAAGCCCACAAATGTGTAACTGGACTACTTCTTTAAAGTGACACCAGGCCCAGTGACCTTTGGGACATGGTTTGACCCCCTATAGGAATGTGCGATCATCATGAAACGTTCAGATCACTTACAACTCAATAGATTCTACCTTCTTGTAACATTTCAGCCTGAATGGACCTTGTTTTCACACAAATGAACCCAGAATGATGTGAAATTGTGCTTCGTGCAACATAATTCTGGGTGCCATTTACAAACCATAAGTGCTAATGACTCCATTCCTTTTTGTGGTTGTAGGGGCTGTTGATTGGAGTACACTAAAACAAACCTGATCCATTCAGAAGCCAAGTTATAAGCCCACAAATGTGTAACTGGACTATTTCTTTAAATTGACACCAGATCCGGTGACCTTTGGGACATGTTTTGACCCCCTTAGGAAAGTGCTATCATCATGAAACGTTCAGATCACTTACAACTCAATAGATTCTACCTTCCAGTAACGTTTCTGCCTGATTGGACCTTGTTTTCACACAAATGAACCCAGAATGATGTGAAATTGTGCTTCGTGCAACATAATTCTGGGTGCCATTTAAAAACCATAAGTGCTAATGACTCCATTCCTTTTTGGGGTAATGGGGGCTGTTAATTTGAGTACTCTAAAACAAACCTGACCTCTCTAGGATATTCAGAAGCCAAGTTATAAGCCCACAAATGTGTAACTGGACTACTTCTTTAAAGTGACACCAGGCCCGGTGACCTTTGGGACATGGTTTGACCCCCTATAGGAATGTGCGATCATCATGAAACGTTCAGATCACTTACAACTCAATAGATTCTACCTTCTTGTAACGTTTCAGCCTGATTGGACCTTGTTTTCACACAAATGGACCCAGAATGATGTGAAATTGTGCTTCATGCAACATAATTCTGGGTGCCATTTACAAACCATAAGTGCTAATGACTCCATTCCTTTTTGTGGTAAAGGGGGCTGTTAAATGGAGTACTCTAAAACAAACCTGACCTCTCTAGGACATTCAGAAGCCAAGTTATAAGCCCACAAATGTGTAACTGGACTACTTCTTTAAAGTGACACCAGGCCCAGTGACCTTTGGGACATGGTTTGACCCCCTATAGGAATGTGCGATCATCATGAAACGTTCAGATCAGTTACAACTCAATAGATTCTACCTTCTTGTAACGTTTCAGCCTGATTAGACCTTATTTTCACACAAATGGACCCAGAATGATGTGAAATTGTGCTTCGTGCAACATAATTCTGGGTGCCATTTACAAACCATAAGTGCTAATGACTCCATTCCTTTTTGTGGTTGTAGGGGCTGTTGAATGGAGTACACTAAAACAAACCTGATCTCTCTAGGACATTCAGAAGCCAAGTTATAAGCCCACAAATGTGTAACTGGACTACTTCTTTAAAGTGACACCAGGCCCGGTGACCTTTGGGACATGGTTTTACCCCCTATAGGAATGTGCGAACATCATGAAACGTTCAGATAACTTACAACTCAATAGATTCTACCTTCTTGTAAAGTTTCAGCCTGATTATACCTTATTTTCACACAAATGGACCCAGAATGATGTGAAATTGTGCTTCGTGCAACATAATTCTGGGTGCCATTTAAAAACCATAAGTGCTAATGACTCTATTCCTTTTTGTGGTAATGGGGGCTGTTAAATGGAGTACTCTAAAACAAACCTGACCTCTCTAGGATATTCAGAAGCCAAGTTATAAGCCCACAAATGTGTAACTGGACTACTTCTTTAAAGTGACACCAGGCCCAGTGACCTTTGGGACATGGTTTGACCCCCTATAGGAATGTGCGATCATCATGAAACGTTCAGATCACTTACAACTCAATAGATTCTACCTTCTTGTAACGTTTCAGCCTGATTGGACCTTGTTTTCGCCAAAATGGACCCAGAATGATGTGAAATTGTGCTTCGTGCAACATAATTCTGGGTGCCATTTACAAACCATAAGTGCTAATGTCTCCATTCGTTTTTGTGGTTGTAGGGGCTGTTGATTGGAGTACACTAAAACAAACCTGATCCATTCAGAAGCCAAGTTATAAGCCCACAAATGTGTAACTGGACTATTTCTTTAAATTGACACCAGATCCGGTGACCTTTGGGACATGTTTTGACCCCCTTAGGAAAGTGCTATCATCATGAAACGTTCAGATCACTTACAACTCAATAGATTCTACCTTCCAGTAACGTTTCTGCCTGATTGGACCTTGTTTTCACACAATTGAACCCAGAATGATGTGAAATTGTGCTTCGTGCAACATAATTCTGGGTGCCATTTAAAAACCATAAGTGCTAATGACTCCATTCCTTTTTGGGGTAATGGGGGCTGTTAATTTGAGTACTCTAAAACAAACCTGACCTCTCTAGGATATTCAGAAGCCAAGTTATAAGCCCACAAATGTGTAACTGGACTACTTCTTTAAAGTGACACCAGGCCCGGTGACCTTTGGGACATGGTTTGACCCCCTATAGGAATGTGCGATCATCATGAAACGTTCAGATCACTTACAACTCAATAGATTCTACCTTCTTGTAACGTTTCAGCCTGATTGGACCTTGTTTTCACACAAATGGACCCAGAATGATGTGAAATTGTGCTTCATGCAACATAATTCTGGGTGCCATTTACAAACCATAAGTGCTAATGACTCCATTCCTTTTTGTGGTAAAGGGGGCTGTTAAATGGAGTACTCTAAAACAAACCTGACCTCTCTAGGACATTCAGAAGCCAAGTTATAAGCCCACAAATGTGTAACTGGACTACTTCTTTAAAGTGACACCAGGCCCAGTGACCTTTGGGACATGGTTTGACCCCCTATAGGAATGTGCGATCATCATGAAACTTTCAGATCAGTTACAACTCAATAGATTCTACCTTCTTGTAACGTTTCAGCCTGATTAGACCTTATTTTCACACAAATGGACCCAGAATGATGTGAAATTGTGCTTCGTGCAACATAATTCTGGGTGCCATTTACAAACCATAAGTGCTAATGACTCCATTCCTTTTTGTGGTTGTAGGGGCTGTTGAATGGAGTACACTAAAACAAACCTGATCTCTCTAGGACATTCAGAAGCCAAGTTATAAGCCCACAAATGTGTAACTGGACTACTTCTTTAAAGTGACACCAGGCCCGGTGACCTTTGGGACATGGTTTTACCCCCTATAGGAATGTGCGAACATCATGAAACGTTCAGATAACTTACAACTCAATAGATTCTACCTTCTTGTAAAGTTTCAGCCTGATTAGACCTTATTTTCACAAAAATGGACCCAGAATGATGTGAAATTGTGCTTCGTGCAACATAATTCTGGGTGCCATTTAAAAACCATAAGTGCTAATGACTCCATTCCTTTTTGTGGTAATGGGGGCTGTTAAATGGAGTACTCTAAAACAAACCTGACCTCTCTAGGATATTCAGAAGCCAAGTTATAAGCCCACAAATGTGTAACTGGACTACTTCTTTAAAGTGACACCAGGCCCAGTGACCTTTGGGACATGGTTTGACCCCCTATAGGAATGTGCGATCATCATGAAACGTTCAGATCACTTACAACTCAATAGATTCTACCTTCTTGTAACGTTTCAGCCTGATTGGACCTTGTTTTCGCACAAATGGACCCAGAATGATGTGAAATTGTGCTTCGTGCAACATAATTCTGGGTGCCATTTACAAACCATAAGTGCTAATG
Source organism: Nothobranchius furzeri (assembly GCF_043380555.1). Taxonomy (NCBI): domain Eukaryota; kingdom Metazoa; phylum Chordata; class Actinopteri; order Cyprinodontiformes; family Nothobranchiidae; genus Nothobranchius; species Nothobranchius furzeri. The sequence continues at coordinate 1,753,848 of NC_091750.1, forward strand.
TCTCCATTCGTTTTTGTGGTTGTAGGGGCTGTTGATTGGAGTACACTAAAACAAACCTGACCTCTCCAGGACATTCAGAAGCCAAGTTATAATCCCACAAAGGTGTAACTGGACTACTTTTTTAAAGTGACACCAGGCCCGGTGACCTTTGGGACATGGTTTGACCCCCTATAGGAATGTGCGATCATCATGAAACGTTCAGATCACTTACAACTCAAAAGATTCTACCTTCTTGTAACATTTCAGCCTGATTGGACCTTGTTTTCACACAAATGAACCCAGAATGATGTGAAATTGTGCTTCTTGCAACATAATTCTGGGTGCCATTTACAAACCATAAGTGCTAATGACTCCATTCCTTTTTGTGGTTGTAGGGGCTGTTGATTGGAGTACACTAAAACAAACCTGATCTTTCTAGGACTTTCAGAAGCCAAGTTATAAGCCCACAAATGTGTAACTGGACTACTTCTTTAAAGTGACACCAGGCCCTGTGACCTTTGGGACATGGTTTTATCCCCTACAGGAATGTGTGATCATCATGAAACGTTCAGATCACTTACAACTCAATAGATTCTACCTTCTTGTAACGTTTCAGCCTGATTGGACCTTGTTTTCACACAAATGAACCCAGAATGATGTGAAATTGTGCTTCGTGCAACATAATTCTGGGTGCCATTTACAAACCATAAGTGCTAATGACTCCATTCCTTTTTGTGGTTGTAGGGGCTGTTGATTGGAGTACACTAAAACAAACCTGATCCATTCAGAAGCCAAGTTATAAGCCCACAAATGTGTAACTGGACTACTTCTTTAAATTGACACCAGACCCGGTGACCTTTGGGACATGGTTTGACCCCCTTAGGAAAGTGCTATCATCATGAAATGTTCAGATCACTTACAACTCAATAGATTCTACCTTCCTGTAACGTTTCTGCCTGATTGGACCTTGTTTTCACACAAATGAACCCAGAATGATGTGAAATTGTGCTTCATGCAACATAATTCTGGGTGCCATTTAAAAACCATAAGTGCTAATGACTCCATTCCTTTTTGGGGTAATGGGGGCTGTTAATTTGAGTTCTCTAAAACAAACCTGACCTCTCTAGGATATTCAGAAGCCAAGTTATAAGCCCACAAATGTGTAACTGGACTACTTCTTTAAAGTGACACCAGGCCCGGTGACCTTTGGGACATGGTTTGACCCCCTATAGGAATGTGCGATCATCATGAAACGTTCAGATCACTTACAACTCAATAGATTCTACCTTCTTGTAACGTTTCAGCCTGATTGGACCTTGTTTTCACACAAATGGACCCAGAATGATGTGAAATTGTGCTTCGTGCAACATAATTTTGGGTGCCATTTACAAACCATCAGTGCTAATGACTCAGTTCTTTTTTGTGGTTGTAGGGGCTGTTGATTGGAGTACACTAAAACAAACCTGATCTCTCTAGGACATTCAGAAGCCAAGTTATAAGCCCACAAAGGTGTAACTGGACTACTTCTTTAAAGTGACACCAGGCCCGGTGACCTTTGGGACATGGTTTGACCCCCAATAGGAATGTGCGATTATAATGAAACGTTCAGATCACTTAAAACTCAATAGATTATACCTTCTTGTAACGTTTCAGCCTGACTGGACCTTGTTTTCACACAAATGGACCCAGAATGATGTGAAATTGTTCTTCGTGCAACATAATTCTGGGTGCCATTTACAAACCATAAGTGCTAATGACTCCATTCATTTTTGTGGTTGTAGGGGCTGTTGATTGGAGTACACTAAAACAAACCTCATCTCTCTAGGACATGCAGAAGCCAAGTTATAAGCCCACAAATGTGTAACTGGACTACTTCTTTAAATTGACACCAGATCCGGTGACCTTTGGGACATGGTTTGACCCTCTTAGGAAAGTGCGATCATCTTGAAACGTTCAGATCACTTACAACTCAATAGATTCTACCTTCTTGTAACGTTTCAGCCTGAATGGACCTTGTTTTCACACAAATGAACCTAGAATGATGTGAAATTGTACTTCGTGCAACATAATTCTGGGTGCCATTTAAAAACCATAAGTGCTAATGACTCCATTCCTTTTTGGGGTAATGGGGGCTGTTAATTGGAGTACTCTAAAACAAACCTGACCTCCTTAGATATTCAGAAGCCAAGTTATAAGCCCACAAATGTGTAACTGGACTACTTCTTTAAAGTGACACCAGTCCCTGTGACCTTTGGGACCTGGTTTTACCTCCTATAGGAATGTGCGATCATCATGAAACGTTCAGATCACTTACAACTCAATAGATTCTACCTTCTTGTAACGTTTCAGCCTGATTGGACCTTGTTTTCACACAAATGGACCCAGAATGATGTGAAATAGTGCTTCTTGCAACATAATTCTGTGTGCCATTTACAAACCATAAGTGTAAATGACTCCATTCCTTTTGTGGTTGTAGGGGCTGTTGATTGGAGTACACTAAAACAAACCTGATCTCTCTAGGACATTCAGAAGCCAAGTTATAAGCCCACAAATGTGTAACTGGACTACTTCTTTAAAGTGACACCAGGCCCGGTGACCTTTGGGACATGGTTTGACCCCCTATAGGAATGTGCGATCATCATGAAACGTTCAGATCACTTACAACTCAATAGCTTATACCTTCTTGTAACGTTTCAGCCTGATTGGACCTTGTTTTCACACAAATGGACCCAGAATGATGTGAAATTGTACTTCGTGCAACATAATTCTGGGTGCCATTTACAAACCATAAGTGCTAATGACTCCATTCGTTTTTGTGGTTGTAGGGGCTGTTGATTGGAGTACACTAAAACAAACCTGATCTCTCTAGGACATTCAGAAGCCAAGTTATAAGCCCACAAATGTGTAACTGGACTACTTCTTTAAAGTGACACCAGGCCCGGTGACCTTTGGGACATGGTTTGACCCCCTATAGGAATGTGCGATCATCATGAAACGTTCAGATCACTTACAACTCAATAGATTCTACCTTCTTGTAACGTTTCAGCCTGATTGGACCTTGTTTTCACACAAATGGACCCAGAATGATGTGAAATTGTGCTTCGTGCAACATAATTCTGGGTGCCATTTACAAACCATCAGTGCTAATGACTCAGTTCTTTTTTGTGGTTGTAGGGGCTGTTGATTGGAGTACACTAAAACAAACCTGATCTCTCTAGGACATTCAGAAGCCAAGTTATAAGCCCACAAAGGTGTAACTGGACTACTTCTTTAAAGTGACACCAGGCCCGGTGACCTTTGGGACATGGTTTGACCCCCAATAGGAATGTGCGATTATAATGAAACGTTCAGATCACTTAAAACTCAATAGATTATACCTTCTTGTAACGTTTCAGCCTGACTGGACCTTGTTTTCACACAAATGGACCCAGAATGATGTGAAATTGTTCTTCGTGCAACATAATTCTGGGTGCCATTTACAAACCATAAGTGCTAATGACTCCATTCATTTTTGTGGTTGTAGGGGCTGTTGATTGGAGTACACTAAAACAAACCTCATCTCTCTAGGACATGCAGAAGCCAAGTTATAAGCCCACAAATGTGTAACTGGACTACTTCTTTAAATTGACACCAGATCCGGTGACCTTTGGGACATGGTTTGACCCTCTTAGGAAAGTGCGATCATCTTGAAACGTTCAGATCACTTACAACTCAATAGATTCTACCTTCTTGTAACGTTTCAGCCTGAATGGACCTTGTTTTCACACAAATGAACCTAGAATGATGTGAAATTGTACTTCGTGCAACATAATTCTGGGTGCCATTTAAAAACCATAAGTGCTAATGACTCCATTCCTTTTTGGGGTAATGGGGGCTGTTAATTGGAGTACTCTAAAACAAACCTGACCTCTCTAGGATATTCAGAAGCCAAGTTATAAGCCCACAAATGTGTAACTGGACTACTTCTTTAAAGTGACACCAGTCCCTGTGACCTTTGGGACCTGGTTTTACCTCCTATAGGAATGTGCGATCATCATGAAACGTTCAGATCACTTACAACTCAATAGATTCTACCTTCTTGTAACGTTTCAGCCTGATTGGACCTTGTTTTCACACAAATGGACCCAGAATGATGTGAAATAGTGCTTCTTGCAACATAATTCTGGGTGCCATTTACAAACCATAAGTGCTAATGACTCCATTCCTTTTTGTGGTTGTAGGGACTGTTGATTGGAGTACACTAAAACAAACCTGACCTGTCTAGGACATTCAGAAGCCAAGTTATAAGCCCACAAAGGTGTAACTGGACTACTTCTTTGAAGTGACACCAGGCCCGGTGACCTTTGGGACATGGTTTGACCCCCTATAGGAATGTGCGATCATCATGAAACGTTCAGATCACTTACAACTCAATAGATTCTACCTTCTTGTAACGTTTCAGCCTGATTGGACCTTGTTTTCACACAAATGGACCCATAATGATGTGAAATTGTGCTTCGTGCAACATAATTCTGGGTGCCATTTACAAACCATAAGTGCTAATGACTACATTCCTTTTTGTGGTTGTAGGAGCTGTTGATTGGAGTACACTAAAACAAACCCGATCTCTCTAGGAAATTCAGAAGCCAAGTTATAAGCCCACAAATGTGTAACTGGACTACTTCTTTAAATTGACACAGGATCCGGTGACCTTTGGGACATGGTTTGACCCCCTTAGGAAAGTGCTATCATCATGAAACGTTCAGATCCCTTACAACTCAATATATTCTACCTTCCTGTAACGTTTCAGCCTGATTGGACCTTGTTTTCACACAAATGAACCCAGAATGATGTGAAATTGTGCTTCGTGCAACATAATTCTGGGTGCCATTTAAAAACCATAAGTGCTAATGACTCCATTCCTTTTTGTGGTTGATGTGGCTGTTAATTGGAGTACACTAAAACAAACCTGATCTCACTAGGACATTCAGAAGCCAAGTTATAAGCCCACAAATGTGTAACTGGACTACTTCTTTAAATTGACACCAGATCCGGTGACCTTTGGAACATGGTTTGACCCCCTTAGGAAAGTGCTATCATCATGAAACGTTCAGATCACTTACAATTCAATAGATTCTACCTTCCTGTAACGTTTCAGCCTGATTGTACCTTGTTTTCACACAAATGAACCCAGAATGATGTGAAATTGTGCTTCTTGCAACATAATTCTGGGTGCCATTTAAAAACCATAAGTGCTAATGACTCCATTCCTTTTTGTGGTAATGGGGGCTGTTATTTGGAGTACTCTAAAACAAGCCTGACCTCTCTAGGATATTCAGAAGCCAAGTTATAAGCCCACAAATGTGTAACTGGACTACTTCTTTAAAGTGACACCAGGCCCGGTGACCTTTGGGACATGGTTTGACCCCCTAAAGGAATGTGCGATCATCATGAAACGTTCAGATCACTTACATCTCAATAGATTCTACCTTCTTGTAACGTTTCAGCCTGTTTGGACCTTGTTTTCACACAAATGGACACAGAATGATGTGAAATTGTGCTTCGTGCAACATAATTCTGGGTGCCATTTACAAACCATAAGTGCTAATGACTCCATTCCTTTTTGTGGTTGTAGGAGCTGTTGATTGGAGTACACTAAAACAAACCTGACCTCTCTAGGAAATTCAGAAGACAAGTTATAAGCCCACAAATGTGTAACTGGACTACTTCTTTAAATTGACACCAGATCCGGTGACCTTTGGGACATGGTTTGACCCCCTTAGGAAAGTGCTATCATCATGAAACGTTCAGATCACTTACAACTCAATATATTCTACCTTCCTGTAACGTTTCAGCCTGATTGGACCTTGTTTTCACACAAATGAACCCAGAATGATGTGAAATTGTGCTTCGTGCAACATAATTCTGGGTGCCATTTAAAAACCATAAGTGCTAATGACCCTATTCCTTTTTGTGGTTGATGTGGCTGTTAATTGGAGTACACTAAAACAAACCTGATCTCACTAGGACATTCAGAAGCCAAGTTATAAGCCCACAAATGTGTAACTGGACTACTTCTTTAAATTGACACCAGATCCGGTGACCTTTGGGACATGGTTTGACCCCCTTAGGAAAGTGCTATCATCATGAAACGTTCAGATCACTTACAACTCAATATATTCTACCTTCCTGTAACGTTTCAGCCTGATTGTACCTTGTTTTCACACAAATGAACCCAGAATGATGTGAAATTGTGCTTCTTGCAACATAATTCTGGGTGCCATTTAAAAACCATAAGTGCTAATGACTCCATTCCTTTTTGTGGTAATGGGGGCTGTTATTTGGAGTACTCTAAAACAAACATGACCTCTCTAGGATATTCAGAAGCCAAGTTATAAGCCCACAAAGGTGTAACTGGACTACTTCTTTAAAGTGACACCAGGACCCGGTGACCTTTGGGACATGGTTTGACCCCCTAAAGGAATGTGCGATCATCATGAAACGTTCAGATCACTTACATCTCAATAGATTCTACCTTCTTGTAACGTTTCAGCCTGATTGGACCTTGTTTTCACACAAATGGACCCAGAATGATGTGATATTGTGCTTCGTGCAACATAATTCTGGGTGCCATTTACAAACCATAAGTGCTAATGACTCCAGTCCTTTTTGGGGTAATGGGGGCTGTTAATTGGAGTACTCTAAAACAAACCTGACCTCTCTAGGATATTCAGAAGCAAAGTCATAAGCCCACAAACGTGTAACTGGACTACTACTTTAAATTGACACCAGATTCGGTGACCTTTGGGACATGGTTTGACCCCCTATAGGAATGTGCGATCATCATGAAACGTTCAGATCACTTACAACTCAATAGATTCTACCTTCTTGTAACATTTCAGCCTGATTGGACCTTGTTTTCACACAAATGAACCCAGAATGATGTGAAATTGTGCTTCGTGCAACATAATTCTGGGTGCCATTTACAAACCATCAGTGCTAATGACTCTATTCCTTTTTGTGGTTGTAGGGGCTGTTGATTGGAGTACATTAAAACAAACCTGATCTCTCTAGGACATTCAGAAGCCAATTTATAAGCCCACAAAGGTGTAACTGGACTACTTCTTTAAAGTGACACCAGGCCCGGTGACCTTTGGGACATGGTTTGACCCCCAATAGGAATGTGCAATCATCATGAAACGTTCAGATCACTTACAACTCAATAGATTCTACCTTCTTGTAATGTTTCAGCCTGACTGGACCTTGTTTTCACACAAATGGACCCAAAATGATGTGAAATTGTGCTTCGTGCAACATAATTCTGGGTGCCATTTACAAACCATAAGTGCTAATGACTCCATTCCTTTTTGTGGTTGTAGGGGCTGTTGATTGGAGTACACTAAAACAAACTTCATCTCTCTAGGACATTCAGAAGCCAAGTTATAAGCCCACAAATGTGTAACTGGACTACTTCTTTAAATTGACACCAAATCCGGTGACCTTTGGGACATGGTTTGACCCCCTTAGGAAAGTGCTATCATCATGAAACGTTCAGATCACTTACAACTCAATAGATTCTACCTTCCTGTAACGTTTCTGCCTGATTGGACCTTGTTTTCACACAAATGAACCCAGAATGATGTGAAATTGTGCTTCGTGCAACATAATTCTGGGTGCCATTTAAAAACCATACGTGCTGATGACTCCATTCCTTTTTAGGGTAATGGGGGCTGTTAATTGGAGTACTCTAAAACAAACCTGACCTCTCTAGGATATTCAGAAGCCAAGTTATAATCCCACAAATGTGTAACTGGACTACTTCTTTAAAGTGACACCAGGCCCGGTGACCTTTGGGACATGGTTTGACCCCCTTAGGAAAGTGCTATCATCATGAAACGTTCAGATCACTTACAATTAAATAGATTCTACCTTCCTGTAACGTTTCAGCCTGATTGTACCTTGTTTTCACACAAATGAACCCAGAATGATGTGAAATTGTGCTTCTTGCAACATAATTCTGGGTGCCATTTAAAAACCATAAGTGCTAATGACTCCATTCCTTTTTGTGGTAATGGGGGCTGTTATTTGGAGTACTCTAAAACAAGCCTGACCTCTCTAGGATATTCAGAAGCCAAGTTATAAGCCCACAAAGGTGTAACTGGACTACTTCTTTAAAGTGACACTAGGCCCGGTGACCGTTGGGACATGGTTCGACCCCCTAAAGGAATGTGCGATCATCATGAAACGTTCAGATCACTTACATCTCAATAGATTTTACCTTCTTGTAACGTTTCAGCCTGATTGGACCTTGTTTTCACACAAATGGACACAGAATGATGTGAAATTGTGCTTCGTGCAACATAATTCTGGGTGTCATTTACAAACCATAAGTGCTAATGACTCCATTCCTTTTTGTGGTTGTAGGAGCTGTTGATTGGAGTACACTAAAACAAACCTGATCTCTCTAGGAAATTCAGAAGACAAGTTATAAGCCCACAAATGTGTAACTGGACTACTTCTTTAAATTGACACCAGATCCTGTGACCTTTGGGACATGGTTTGACCCCCTTAGGAAAGTGCTATCATCATGAAACGTTCATATCACTTACAACTCAATATATTCTACCTTCCTGTAACCTTTCAGCCTGATTGGACCTTGTTTTCACACAAATGAACCCAGAATGATGTGAAATTGTGCTTCGTGCAACATAATTCTGGGTGCCATTTAAAAACCATAAGTGCTAATGACCCCATTCCTTTTTGTGGTTGATGTGGCTGTTAATTGGAGTACACTAAAACAAACCTGATCTCACTAGGACATTCAGAAGCCAAGTTATAAGCCCACAAATGTGTAACTGGACTACTTCTTTAAATTGACACCAGATCCGGTGACCTTTGGGACATGGTTTGACCCCCTTAGGAAAGTGCTATCATCATGAAACATTCAGATCACTTACAACTCAATATATTCTACCTTCCTGTAACGTTTCAGCCTGATTGGACCTTGTTTTCACACAAATGAACCCAGAATGATGTGAAATTGTGCTTCGTGCAACATAATTCTGGGTGCCATTTAAAAACCATAAGTGCTAATGACCCCATTCCTTTTTGTGGTTTATGTGGCTGTTAATTGGAGTACACTAAAACAAACCTGATCTCACTAGGACATTCAGAAGCCAAGTTATAAGCCCACAAATGTGTAACTGGACTACTTCTTTAAATTGACACCAGATCCGGTGACCTTTGGGACATGGTTTGACCCCCTTAGGAAAGTGCTATCATCATGAAACGTTCAGATCACTTACAACTCAATAGATTCTACCTTCCTGTAACGTTTCAGCCTGATTGTACCTTGTTTTCACACAAATGAACCCAGAATGATGTGAAATTGTGCTTCTTGCAACATAATTCTGGGTGCCATTTAAAAACCATAAGTGCTAATGACTCCAGTCCTTTTTGTGGTAATGGGGGCTGTTATTTGGAGTACTCTAAAACAAACCTGACCTCTCTAGGATATTCATAAGCCAAGTTATAAGCCCACAAAGGTGTAACTGGACTACTTCTTTAAAGTGACACCAGGCCCGGTGACCTTTGGGACATGGTTTGACCACCTAAATTAATGTGCGATCATCATGAAACGTTCAGATCACTTACATCTCAATAGATTCTACCTTCTTGTAACGTTTCAGCCTGATTGGACCTTGTTTTCACACAAATGGACCCAGAATGATGTGATATTGTGCTTCGTGCAACATAATTCTGGGTGCCATTTACAAACCATAAGTGCTAATGACTCCAGTCCTTTTTGGGATAATGGGGGCTGTTAATTGGAGTACTCTAAAACAAACCTGACCTCTCTAGGACATTCAGAAGCCAAGTTATAAGCCCACAAACGTGTAACTGGACTACTACTTTAAATTGACACCAGATCCGGTGAACTTTGGGACATGGTTTGACCCCCTATAGGAATGTGCGATCATCATGAAACGTTCAGATCACTTACAACTCAATAGATTCTACCTTCTTGTAACGTTTCAGCCTGATGGGACCTTGTTTTCACACAAATGAACCCAGAATGATGTGAAATTGTGCTTCGTGCAACATAATTCTGGGTGCCATTTACAAACCATAAGTGCTAATGACTCCATTCCTTTTTGTGGTTGTAGGGGCTGTTGATTGGAGTACACTAAAACAAACTTCATCTCTCTAGGACATTCAGAAGCCAAGTTATAAGCCCACAAATGTGTAACTGGACTACTTCTTTAAATTGACACCAAATCCGGTGACCTTTGGGACATGGTTTGACCCCCTTAGGAAAGTGCTATCATCATGAAACGTTCAGATCACTTACAACTCAATAGATTCTACCTTCCTGTAACGTTTCTGCCTGATTGGACCTTGTTTTCACACAAATGAACCCAGAATGATGTGAAATTGTGCTTCGTGCAACATAATTCTGGGTGCCATTTAAAAACCATACGTGCTGATGACTCCATTCCTTTTTAGGGTAATGGGGGCTGTTAATTGGAGTACTCTAAAACAAACCTGACCTCTCTAGGATATTCAGAAGCCAAGTTATAATCCCACAAATGTGTAACTGGACTACTTCTTTAAAGTGACACCAGGCCCGGTGACCTTTGGGACATGGTTTGACCCCCTTAGGAAAGTGCTATCATCATGAAACGTTCAGATCACTTACAATTAAATAGATTCTACCTTCCTGTAACGTTTCAGCCTGATTGTACCTTGTTTTCACACAAATGAACCCAGAATGATGTGAAATTGTGCTTCTTGCAACATAATTCTGGGTGCCATTTAAAAACCATAAGTGCTAATGACTCCATTCCTTTTTGTGGTAATGGGGGCTGTTATTTGGAGTACTCTAAAACAAGCCTGACCTCTCTAGGATATTCAGAAGCCAAGTTATAAGCCCACAAAGGTGTAACTGGACTACTTCTTTAAAGTGACACTAGGCCCGGTGACCGTTGGGACATGGTTCGACCCCCTAAAGGAATGTGCGATCATCATGAAACGTTCAGATCACTTACATCTCAATAGATTTTACCTTCTTGTAACGTTTCAGCCTGATTGGACCTTGTTTTCACACAAATGGACACAGAATGATGTGAAATTGTGCTTCGTGCAACATAATTCTGGGTGTCATTTACAAACCATAAGTGCTAATGACTCCATTCCTTTTTGTGGTTGTAGGAGCTGTTGATTGGAGTACACTAAAACAAACCTGATCTCTCTAGGAAATTCAGAAGACAAGTTATAAGCCCACAAATGTGTAACTGGACTACTTCTTTAAATTGACACCAGATCCTGTGACCTTTGGGACATGGTTTGACCCCCTTAGGAAAGTGCTATCATCATGAAACGTTCAGATCACTTACAACTCAATATATTCTACCTTCCTGTAACCTTTCAGCCTGATTGGACCTTGTTTTCACACAAATGAACCCAGAATGATGTGAAATTGTGCTTCGTGCAACATAATTCTGGGTGCCATTTAAAAACCATAAGTGCTAATGACCCCATTCCTTTTTGTGGTTGATGTGGCTGTTAATTGGAGTACACTAAAAAAAAACCTGATCTCACTAGGACATTCAGAAGCCAAGTTATAAGCCCACAAATGTGTAACTGGACTACTTCTTTAAATTGACACCAGATCCGGTGACCTTTGGGACATGGTTTGACCCCCTTAGGAAAGTGCTATCATCATGAAACATTCAGATCACTTACAACTCAATATATTCTACCTTCCTGTAACGTTTCAGCCTGATTGGACCTTGTTTTCACACAAATGAACCCAGAATGATGTGAAATTGTGCTTCGTGCAACATAATTCTGGGTGCCATTTAAAAACCATAAGTGCTAATGACCCCATTCCTTTTTGTGGTTTATGTGGCTGTTAATTGGAGTACACTAAAACAAACCTGATCTCACTAGGACATTCAGAAGCCAAGTTATAAGCCCACAAATGTGTAACTGGACTACTTCTTTAAATTGACACCAGATCCGGTGACCTTTGGGACATGGTTTGACCCCCTTAGGAAAGTGCTATCATCATGAAACGTTCAGATCACTTACAACTCAATAGATTCTACCTTCCTGTAACGTTTCAGCCTGATTGGACCTTGTTTTCACACAAATGGACCCAGAATGATGTGATATTGTGCTTCGTGCAACATAATTCTGGGTGCCATTTACAAACCATAAGTGCTAATGACTCCAGTCCTTTTTGGGATAATGGGGGCTGTTAATTGGAGTACTCTAAAACAAACCTGACCTCTCTAGGACATTCAGAAGCCAAGTTATAAGCCCACAAACGTGTAACTGGACTACTACTTTAAATTGACACCAGATCCGGTGAACTTTGGGACATGGTTTGACCCCCTATAGGAATGTGCGATCATCATGAAACGTTCAGATCACTTACAACTCAATAGATTCTACCTTCTTGTAACGTTTCAGCCTGATGGGACCTTGTTTTCACACAAATGAACCCAGAATGATGTGAAATTGTGCTTCGTGCAACATAATTCTGGGTGCCATTTACAAACCATAAGTGCTAATGACTCCATTCCTTTTTGTGGTTGTAGGGGCTGTTGATTGGAGTACACTAAAACAAACTTCATCTCTCTAGGACATTCAGAAGCCAAGTTATAAGCCCACAAATGTGTAACTGGACTACTTCTTTAAATTGACACCAAATCCGGTGACCTTTGGGACATGGTTTGACCCCCTTAGGAAAGTGCTATCATCATGAAACGTTCAGATCACTTACAACTCAATAGATTCTACCTTCCTGTAACGTTTCTGCCTGATTGGACCTTGTTTTCACACAAATGAACCCAGAATGATGTGAAATTGTGCTTCGTGCAACATAATTCTGGGTGCCATTTAAAAACCATACGTGCTGATGACTCCATTCCTTTTTAGGGTAATGGGGGCTGTTAATTGGAGTACTCTAAAACAAACCTGACCTCTCTAGGATATTCAGAAGCCAAGTTATAATCCCACAAATGTGTAACTGGACTACTTCTTTAAAGTGACACCAGGCCCGGTGACCTTTGGGACATGGTTTGACCCCCTTAGGAAAGTGCTATCATCATGAAACGTTCAGATCACTTACAATTAAATAGATTCTACCTTCCTGTAACGTTTCAGCCTGATTGTACCTTGTTTTCACACAAATGAACCCAGAATGATGTGAAATTGTGCTTCTTGCAACATAATTCTGGGTGCCATTTAAAAACCATAAGTGCTAATGACTCCATTCCTTTTTGTGGTAATGGGGGCTGTTATTTGGAGTACTCTAAAACAAGCCTGACCTCTCTAGGATATTCAGAAGCCAAGTTATAAGCCCACAAAGGTGTAACTGGACTACTTCTTTAAAGTGACACTAGGCCCGGTGACCGTTGGGACATGGTTCGACCCCCTAAAGGAATGTGCGATCATCATGAAACGTTCAGATCACTTACATCTCAATAGATTTTACCTTCTTGTAACGTTTCAGCCTGATTGGACCTTGTTTTCACACAAATGGACACAGAATGATGTGAAATTGTGCTTCGTGCAACATAATTCTGGGTGTCATTTACAAACCATAAGTGCTAATGACTCCATTCCTTTTTGTGGTTGTAGGAGCTGTTGATTGGAGTACACTAAAACAAACCTGATCTCTCTAGGAAATTCAGAAGACAAGTTATAAGCCCACAAATGTGTAACTGGACTACTTCTTTAAATTGACACCAGATCCTGTGACCTTTGGGACATGGTTTGACCCCCTTAGGAAAGTGCTATCATCATGAAACGTTCAGATCACTTACAACTCAATATATTCTACCTTCCTGTAACCTTTCAGCCTTATTGGACCTTGTTTTCACACAAATGAACCCAGAATGATGTGAAATTGTGCTTCGTGCAACATAATTCTGGGTGCCATTTAAAAACCATAAGTGCTAATGACCCCATTCCTTTTTGTGGTTGATGTGGCTGTTAATTGGAGTACACTAAAACAAACCTGATCTCACTAGGACATTCAGAAGCCAAGTTATAAGCCCACAAATGTGTAACTGGACTACTTCTTTAAATTGACACCAGATCCGGTGACCTTTGGGACATGGTTTGACCCCCTTAGGAAAGTGCTATCATCATGAAACATTCAGATCACTTACAACTCAATATATTCTACCTTCCTGTAACGTTTCAGCCTGATTGGACCTTGTTTTCACACAAATGAACCCAGAATGATGTGAAATTGTGCTTCGTGCAACATAATTCTGGGTGCCATTTAAAAACCATAAGTGCTAATGACCCCATTCCTTTTTGTGGTTTATGTGGCTGTTAATTGGAGTACACTAAAACAAACCTGATCTCACTAGGACATTCAGAAGCCAAGTTATAAGCCCACAAATGTGTAACTGGACTACTTCTTTAAATTGACACCAGATCCGGTGACCTTTGGGACATGGTTTGACCCCCTTAGGAAAGTGCTATCATCATGAAACGTTCAGATCACTTACAACTCAATAGATTCTACCTTCCTGTAACGTTTCAGCCTGATTGTACCTTGTTTTCACACAAATGAACCCAGAATGATGTGAAATTGTGCTTCTTGCAACATAATTCTGGGTGCCATTTAAAAACCATAAGTGCTAATGACTCCATTCCTTTTTGTGGTAATGGGGGCTGTTATTTGGAGTACTCTAAAACAAACCTGACCTCTCTAGGATATTCATAAGCCAAGTTATAAGCCCACAAAGGTGTAACTGGACTACTTCTTTAAAGTGACACCAGGCCCGGTGACCTTTGGGACATGGTTTGACCACCTAAATTAATGTGCGATCATCATGAAACGTTCAGATCACTTACATCTCAATAGATTCTACCTTCTTGTAACGTTTCAGCCTGATTGGACCTTGTTTTCACACAAATGGACCCAGAATGATGTGATATTGTGCTTCGTGCAACATAATTCTGGGTGCCATTTACAAACCATAAGTGCCAATGACTCCAGTCCTTTTTGGGATAATGGGGGCTGTTAATTGGAGTACTCTAAAACAAACCTGACCTCTCTAGGACATTCAGAAGCCAAGTTATAAGCCCACAAACGTGTAACTGGACTACTACTTTAAATTGACACCAGATCCGGTGAACTTTGGGACATGGTTTGACCCCCTATAGGAATGTGCGATCATCATGAAACGTTCAGATCACTTACAACTCAATAGATTCTACCTTCTTGTAACGTTTCAGCCTGATGGGACCTTGTTTTCACACAAATGAACCCAGAATGATGTGAAATTGTGCTTCGTGCAACATAATTCTGGGTGCCATTAACAAACCATCAGTGCTAATGACTCTATTCCTTTTTGTGGTTGTAGGGGCTGTTGATTGGAGTACACTAAAACAAACCTGATCTCTCTAGGACATTCAGAAGCCAAGTTATAAGCCCACAAAGGTGTAACTGGACTACTTCTTTAAAGTGACACCAGGCCCGGTGACCTTTGGGACATGGTTTGACCCCCAATAGGAATGTGCAATCATCATGAAACGTTCAGATCACTTACAACTCAATATATTCTACCTTCCTGTAACGTTTCAGCCTGATTGGACCTTGTTTTCACACAAATGAACCCAGAATGATGTGAAATTGTGCTTCGTGCAACATAATTCTGGGTGCCATTTAAAAACCATAAGTGCTAATGACCCTATTCCTTTTTGTGGTTGATGTGGCTGTTAATTGGATTACACTAAAACAAACCTGATCTCACTAGGACATTCAGAAGCCAAGTTATAAGCCCACAAATGTGTAACTGGACTACTTCTTTAAATTGACACCAGATCCGGTGACCTTTGGGACATGGTTTGACCCCCTTAGGAAAGTGCTATCATCATGAAACGTTCAGATCACTTACAACTCAATATATTCTACCTTCCTGTCACGTTTCAGCCTGATTGTACCTTGTTTTCACACAAATGAACCCAGAATGATGTGAAATTGTGCTTCTTGCAACATAATTCTGGGTGCCATTTAAAAACCATAAGTGCTAATGACTCCATTCCTTTTTGTGGTAATGGGGGCTGTTATTTGGAGTACTCTAAAACAAACATGACCTCTCTAGGATATTCAGAAGCCAAGTTATAAGCCCACAAAGGTGTAACTGGACTACTTCTTTAAAGTGACACCAGGACCCGGTGACCTTTGGGACATGGTTTGACCCCCTAAAGGAATGTGCGATCATCATGAAACGTTCAGATCACTTACATCTCAATAGATTCTACCTTCTTGTAACGTTTCAGCCTGATTGGACCTTGTTTTCACACAAATGGACCCAGAATGATGTGATATTGTGCTTCGTGCAACATAATTCTGGGTGCCATTTACAAACCATAAGTGCTAATGACTCCAGTCCTTTTTGGGGTAATGGGGGCTGTTAATTGGAGTACTCTAAAACAAACCTGACCTCTCTAGGATATTCAGAAGCAAAGTTATAAGCCCACAAACGTGTAACTGGACTACTACTTTAAATTGACACCAGATTCGGTGACCTTTGGGACATGGTTTGACCCCCTATAGGAATGTGCGATCATCATGAAACGTTCAGATCACTTACAACTCAATAGATTCTACCTTCTTGTAACATTTCAGCCTGATTGGACCTTGTTTTCACACAAATGAACCCAGAATGATGTGAAATTGTGCTTCGTGCAACATAATTCTGGGTGCCATTTACAAACCATCAGTGCTAATGACTCTATTCCTTTTTGTGGTTGTAGGGGCTGTTGATTGGAGTACATTAAAACAAACCTGATCTCTCTAGGACATTCAGAAGCCAATTTATAAGCCCACAAAGGTGTAACTGGACTACTTCTTTAAAGTGACACCAGGCCCGGTGACCTTTGGGACATGGTTTGACCCCCAATAGGAATGTGCAATCATCATGAAACGTTCAGATCACTTACAACTCAATAGATTCTACCTTCTTGTAATGTTTCAGCCTGACTGGACCTTGTTTTCACACAAATGGACCCAAAATGATGTGAAATTGTGCTTCGTGCAACATAATTCTGGGTGCCATTTACAAACCATAAGTGCTAATGACTCCATTCCTTTTTTGTGGTTGTAGGGGCTGTTGATTGGAGTACACTAAAACAAACTTCATCTCTCTAGGACATTCAGAAGCCAAGTTATAAGCCCACAAATGTGTAACTGGACTACTTCTTTAAATTGACACCAAATCCGGTGACCTTTGGGACATGGTTTGACCCCCTTAGGAAAGTGCTATCATCATGAAACGTTCAGATCACTTACAACTCAATAGATTCTACCTTCCTGTAACGTTTCTGCCTGATTGGACCTTGTTTTCACACAAATGAACCCAGAATGATGTGAAATTGTGCTTCGTGCAACATAATTCTGGGTGCCATTTAAAAACCATACGTGCTGATGACTCCATTCCTTTTTAGGGTAATGGGGGCTGTTAATTGGAGTACTCTAAAACAAACCTGACCTCTCTAGGATATTCAGAAGCCAAGTTATAATCCCACAAATGTGTAACTGGACTACTTCTTTAAAGTGACACCAGGCCCGGTGACCTTTGGGACATGGTTTGACCCCCTTAGGAAAGTGCTATCATCATGAAACGTTCAGATCACTTACAATTAAATAGATTCTACCTTCCTGTAACGTTTCAGCCTGATTGTACCTTGTTTTCACACAAATGAACCCAGAATGATGTGAAATTGTGCTTCTTGCAACATAATTCTGGGTGCCATTTAAAAACCATAAGTGCTAATGACTCCATTCCTTTTTGTGGTAATGGGGGCTGTTATTTGGAGTACTCTAAAACAAGCCTGACCTCTCTAGGATATTCAGAAGCCAAGTTATAAGCCCACAAAGGTGTAACTGGACTACTTCTTTAAAGTGACACTAGGCCCGGTGACCGTTGGGACATGGTTCGACCCCCTAAAGGAATGTGCGATCATCATGAAACGTTCAGATCACTTACATCTCAATAGATTTTACCTTCTTGTAACGTTTCAGCCTGATTGGACCTTGTTTTCACACAAATGGACACAGAATGATGTGAAATTGTGCTTCGTGCAACATAATTCTGGGTGTCATTTACAAACCATAAGTGCTAATGACTCCATTCCTTTTTGTGGTTGTAGGAGCTGTTGATTGGAGTACACTAAAACAAACCTGATCTCTCTAGGAAATTCAGAAGACAAGTTATAAGCCCACAAATGTGTAACTGGACTACTTCTTTAAATTGACACCAGATCCTGTGACCTTTGGGACATGGTTTGACCCCCTTAGGAAAGTGCTATCATCATGAAACGTTCAGATCACTTACAACTCAATATATTCTACCTTCCTGTAACCTTTCAGCCTGATTGGACCTTGTTTTCACACAAATGAACCCAGAATGATGTGAAATTGTGCTTCATGCAACATAATTCTGGGTGCCATTTAAAAACCATAAGTGCTAATGACCCCATTCCTTTTTGTGGTTGATGTGGCTGTTAATTGGAGTACACTAAAACAAACCTGATCTCACTAGGACATTCAGAAGCCAAGTTATAAGCCCACAAATGTGTAACTGGACTACTTCTTTAAATTGACACCAGATCCGGTGACCTTTGGGACATGGTTTGACCCCCTTAGGAAAGTGCTATCATCATGAAACGTTCAGATCACTTACAACTCAATAGATTCTACCTTCCTGTAACGTTTCAGCCTGATTGTACCTTGTTTTCACACAAATGAACCCAGAATGATGTGAAATTGTGCTTCTTGCAACATAATTCTGGGTGCCATTTAAAAACCATAAGTGCTAATGACTCCATTCCTTTTTGTGGTAATGGGGGCTGTTATTTGGAGTACTCTAAAACAAACCTGACCTCTCTAGGATATTCATAAGCCAAGTTATAAGCCCACAAAGGTGTAACTGGACTACTTCTTTAAAGTGACACCAGGCCCGGTGACCTTTGGGACATGGTTTGACCACCTAAATTAATGTGCGATCATCATGAAACGTTCAGATCACTTACATCTCAATAGATTCTACCTTCTTGTAACGTTTCAGCCTGATTGGACCTTGTTTTCACACAAATGGACCCAGAATGATGTGATATTGTGCTTCGTGCAACATAATTCTGGGTGCCATTTACAAACCATAAGTGCCAATGACTCCAGTCCTTTTTGGGATAATGGGGGCTGTTAATTGGAGTACTCTAAAACAAACCTGACCTCTCTAGGACATTCAGAAGCCAAGTTATAAGCCCACAAACGTGTAACTGGACTACTACTTTAAATTGACACCAGATCCGGTGAACTTTGGGACATGGTTTGACCCCCTATAGGAATGTGCGATCATCATGAAACGTTCAGATCACTTACAACTCAATAGATTCTACCTTCTTGTAACGTTTCAGCCTGATGGGACCTTGTTTTCACACAAATGAACCCAGAATGATGTGAAATTGTGCTTCGTGCAACATAATTCTGGGTGCCATTTACAAACCATCAGTGCTAATGACTCTATTCCTTTTTGTGGTTGTAGGGGCTGTTGATTGGAGTACACTAAAACAAACCTGATCTCTCTAGGACATTCAGAAGCCAAGTTATAAGCCCACAAAGGTGTAACTGGACTACTTCTTTAAAGTGACACCAGGCCCGGTGACCTTTGGGACATGGTTTGACCCCCAATAGGAATGTGCAATCATCATGAAACGTTCAGATCACTTACAACTCAATATATTCTACCTTCCTGTAACGTTTCAGCCTGATTGGACCTTGTTTTCACACAAATGAACCCAGAATGATGTGAAATTGTGCTTCGTGCAACATAATTCTGGGTGCCATTTAAAAACCATAAGTGCTAATGACCCTATTCCTTTTTGTGGTTGATGTGGCTGTTAATTGGATTACACTAAAACAAACCTGATCTCACTAGGACATTCAGAAGCCAAGTTATAAGCCCACAAATGTGTAACTGGACTACTTCTTTAAATTGACACCAGATCCGGTGACCTTTGGGACATGGTTTGACCCCCTTAGGAAAGTGCTATCATCATGAAACGTTCAGATCACTTACAACTCAATATATTCTACCTTCCTGTAACGTTTCAGCCTGATTGTACCTTGTTTTCACACAAATGAACCCAGAATGATGTGAAATTGTGCTTCTTGCAACATAATTCTGGGTGCCATTTAAAAACCATAAGTGCTAATGACTCCATTCCTTTTTGTGGTAATGGGGGCTGTTATTTGGAGTACTCTAAAACAAACATGACCTCTCTAGGATATTCAGAAGCCAAGTTATAAGCCCACAAAGGTGTAACTGGACTACTTCTTTAAAGTGACACCAGGACCCGGTGACCTTTGGGACATGGTTTGACCCCCTAAAGGAATGTGCGATCATCATGAAACGTTCAGATCACTTACATCTCAATAGATTCTACCTTCTTGTAACGTTTCAGCCTGATTGGACCTTGTTTTCACACAAATGGACCCAGAATGATGTGATATTGTGCTTCGTGCAACATAATTCTGGGTGCCATTTACAAACCATAAGTGCTAATGACTCCAGTCCTTTTTGGGGTAATGGGGGCTGTTAATTGGAGTACTCTAAAACAAACCTGACCTCTCTAGGATATTCAGAAGCAAAGTTATAAGCCCACAAACGTGTAACTGGACTACTACTTTAAATTGACACCAGATTCGGTGACCTTTGGGACATGGTTTGACCCCCTATAGGAATGTGCGATCATCATGAAACGTTCAGATCACTTACAACTCAATAGATTCTACCTTCTTGTAACATTTCAGCCTGATTGGACCTTGTTTTCACACAAATGAACCCAGAATGATGTGAAATTGTGCTTCGTGCAACATAATTCTGGGTGCCATTTACAAACCATCAGTGCTAATGACTCTATTCCTTTTTGTGGTTGTAGGGGCTGTTGATTGGAGTACATTAAAACAAACCTGATCTCTCTAGGACATTCAGAAGCCAATTTATAAGCCCACAAAGGTGTAACTGGACTACTTCTTTAAAGTGACACCAGGCCCGGTGACCTTTGGGACATGGTTTGACCCCCAATAGGAATGTGCAATCATCATGAAACGTTCAGATCACTTACAACTCAATAGATTCTACCTTCTTGTAATGTTTCAGCCTGACTGGACCTTGTTTTCACACAAATGGACCCAAAATGATGTGAAATTGTGCTTCGTGCAACATAATTCTGGGTGCCATTTACAAACCATAAGTGCTAATGACTCCATTCCTTTTTTGTGGTTGTAGGGGCTGTTGATTGGAGTACACTAAAACAAACTTCATCTCTCTAGGACATTCAGAAGCCAAGTTATAAGCCCACAAATGTGTAACTGGACTACTTCTTTAAATTGACACCAAATCCGGTGACCTTTGGGACATGGTTTGACCCCCTTAGGAAAGTGCTATCATCATGAAACGTTCAGATCACTTACAACTCAATAGATTCTACCTTCCTGTAACGTTTCTGCCTGATTGGACCTTGTTTTCACACAAATGAACCCAGAATGATGTGAAATTGTGCTTCGTGCAACATAATTCTGGGTGCCATTTAAAAACCATACGTGCTGATGACTCCATTCCTTTTTAGGGTAATGGGGGCTGTTAATTGGAGTACTCTAAAACAAACCTGACCTCTCTAGGATATTCAGAAGCCAAGTTATAATCCCACAAATGTGTAACTGGACTACTTCTTTAAAGTGACACCAGGCCCGGTGACCTTTGGGACATGGTTTGACCCCCTTAGGAAAGTGCTATCATCATGAAACGTTCAGATCACTTACAATTAAATAGATTCTACCTTCCTGTAACGTTTCAGCCTGATTGTACCTTGTTTTCACACAAATGAACCCAGAATGATGTGAAATTGTGCTTCTTGCAACATAATTCTGGGTGCCATTTAAAAACCATAAGTGCTAATGACTCCATTCCTTTTTGTGGTAATGGGGGCTGTTATTTGGAGTACTCTAAAACAAGCCTGACCTCTCTAGGATATTCAGAAGCCAAGTTATAAGCCCACAAAGGTGTAACTGGACTACTTCTTTAAAGTGACACTAGGCCCGGTGACCGTTGGGACATGGTTCGACCCCCTAAAGGAATGTGCGATCATCATGAAACGTTCAGATCACTTACATCTCAATAGATTCTACCTTCTTGTAACGTTTCAGCCTGATTGGACCTTGTTTTCACACAAATGGACACAGAATGATGTGAAATTGTGCTTCGTGCAACATAATTCTGGGTGCCATTTAAAAACCATAAGTGCTAATGACCCCATTCCTTTTTGTGGTTGATGTGGCTGTTAATTGGAGTACACTAAAACAAACCTGATCTCACTAGGACATTCAGAAGCCAAGTTATAAGCCCACAAATGTGTAACTGGACTACTTCTTTAAATTGACACCAGATCCGGTGACCTTTGGGACATGGTTTGACCCCCTTAGGAAAGTGCTATCATCATGAAACATTCAGATCACTTACAACTCAATATATTCTACCTTCCTGTAACGTTTCAGCCTGATTGGACCTTGTTTTCACACAAATGAACCCAGAATGATGTGAAATTGTGCTTCGTGCAACATAATTCTGGGTGCCATTTAAAAACCATAAGTGCTAATGACCCCATTCCTTTTTGTGGTTTATGTGGCTGTTAATTGGAGTACACTAAAACAAACCTGATCTCACTAGGACATTCAGAAGCCAAGTTATAAGCCCACAAATGTGTAACTGGACTACTTCTTTAAATTGACACCAGATCCGGTGACCTTTGGGACATGGTTTGACCCCCTTAGGAAAGTGCTATCATCATGAAACGTTCAGATCACTTACAACTCAATAGATTCTACCTTCCTGTAACGTTTCAGCCTGATTGTACCTTGTTTTCACACAAATGAACCCAGAATGATGTGAAATTGTGCTTCTTGCAACATAATTCTGGGTGCCATTTAAAAACCATAAGTGCTAATGACTCCATTCCTTTTTGTGGTAATGGGGGCTGTTATTTGGAGTACTCTAAAACAAACCTGACCTCTCTAGGATATTCATAAGCCAAGTTATAAGCCCACAAAGGTGTAACTGGACTACTTCTTTAAAGTGACACCAGGCCCGGTGACCTTTGGGACATGGTTTGACCACCTAAATTAATGTGCGATCATCATGAAACGTTCAGATCACTTACATCTCAATAGATTCTACCTTCTTGTAACGTTTCAGCCTGATTGGACCTTGTTTTCACACAAATGGACCCAGAATGATGTGATATTGTGCTTCGTGCAACATAATTCTGGGTGCCATTTACAAACCATAAGTGCTAATGACTCCAGTCCTTTTTGGGATAATGGGGGCTGTTAATTGGAGTACTCTAAAACAAACCTGACCTCTCTAGGACATTCAGAAGCCAAGTTATAAGCCCACAAACGTGTAACTGGACTACTACTTTAAATTGACACCAGATCCGGTGAACTTTGGGACATGGTTTGACCCCCTATAGGAATGTGCGATCATCATGAAACGTTCAGATCACTTACAACTCAATAGATTCTACCTTCTTGTAACGTTTCAGCCTGATGGGACCTTGTTTTCACACAAATGAACCCAGAATGATGTGAAATTGTGCTTCGTGCAACATAATTCTGGGTGCCATTTACAAACCATCAGTGCTAATGACTCTATTCCTTTTTGTGGTTGTAGGGGCTGTTGATTGGAGTACACTAAAACAAACCTGATCTCTCTAGGACATTCAGAAGCCAAGTTATAAGCCCACAAAGGTGTAACTGGACTACTTCTTTAAAGTGACACCAGGCCCGGTGACCTTTGGGACATGGTTTGACCCCCAATAGGAATGTGCAATCATCATGAAACGTTCAGATCACTTACAACTCAATAGATTCTACCTTCTTGTAATGTTTCAGCCTGATTGGACCTTGTTTTCACACAAATGAACCCAGAATGATGTGAAATTGTGCTTCGTGCAACATAATTCTGGGTGCCATTTAGAAACCATAAGTGCTAATGACTCCATTCCTTTTTGTGGTTGATGTGGCTGTTAATTGGAGTACACTAAAACAAACCTGATCTCACTAGGACATTCAGAAGCCAAGTTATATGCCCACAAATGTGTAACTGGACTACTTCTTTAAATTGACACCAGATCCGGTGACCTTTGGGACATGGTTTGACCCCCTTAGGAAAGTGCTATCATCATGAAACGTTCAGATCACTTACAATTCAATAGATTCTACCTTCCTGTAACGTTTCAGCCTGATTGTACCTTGTTTTCACACAAATGAACCCAGAATGATGTGAAATTGTGCTTCTTGCAACATAATTCTGGGTGCCATTTAAAAACCATAAGTGCTAATGACTCCATTCCTTTTTGTGGTAATGGGAGCTGTTATTTGGAGGACTCTAAAACAAGCCTGACCTCTCTAGGATATTCAGAAGCCAAGTTATAAGCCCACAAAGGTGTAACTGGACTACTTCTTTAAAGTGACACCAGGCCCGGTGACATTTGGGACATGGTTTGACCCCCTAAAGGAATGTGCGATCATCATGAAACGTTCAGATCACTTACATCTCAATAGATTCTACCTTCTTGTAACGTTTCAGCCTGATTGGACCTTGTTTTCACACAAATGGACACAGAATGATGTGAAATTGTGCTTCGTGCAACATAATTCTGGGTGCCATTTACAAACCATAAGTGCTAATGACTCCATTCCTTTTTGTGGTTGTAGGAGCTGTTGATTGGAGTACACTAAAACAAACCTGATCTCTCTAGGAAATTCAGAAGACAAGTTATAAGCCCACAAATGTGTAACTGGACTACTTCTTTAAATTGACACCAGATCCGGTGACCTTTGGGACATGGTTTGACCCCCTTAGGAAAGTGCTATCATCATGAAACGTTCAGATCACTTACAACTCAATATATTCTACCTTCCTGTAACGTTTCAGCCTGATTGGACCTTGTTTTCACACAAATGAACCCAGAATGATGTGAAATTGTGCTTCGTGCAACATAATTCTGGGTGCCATTTAAAAACCATAAGTGCTAATGACCCCATTCCTTTTTGTGGTAGATGTGGCTGTTAATTGGAGTACACTAAAACAAACCTGATCTCACTAGGACATTCAGAAGCCAAGTTATAAGCCCACAAATGTGTAACTGGACTACTTCTTTAAATTGACACCAGATCCGGTGACCTTTGGGACATGGTTTGACCCCCTTAGGAAAGTGCTATCATCATGAAACGTTCAGATCACTTACAACTCAATAGATTCTACCTTCCTGTAACGTTTCAGCCTGATTGTACCTTGTTTTCACACAAATGAACCCAGAATGATGTGAAATTGTGCTTCTTGCAACATAATTCTGGGTGCCATTTAAAAACCATAAGTGCTAATGACTCCATTCCTTTTTGTGGTAATGGGGGCTGTTATTTGGAGTACTCTAAAACAAACCTGACCTCTCTAGGATATTCATATGCCAAGTTATAAGCCCACAAAGGTGTAACTGGACTACTTCTTTAAAGTGACACCAGGCCCGGTGACCTTTGGGACATGGTTTGACCCCCTAAAGGAATGTGCGATCATCATGAAACGTTCAGATCACTTACATCTCAATAGATTCTACCTTCTTGTAACGTTTCAGCCTGATTGGACCTTGTTTTCACACAAATGGACCCAGAATGATGTGATATTGTGCTTCGTGCAACATAATTCTGGGTGCCATTTACAAACCATCAGTGCTAATGACTCTATTCCTTTTTGTGGTTGTAGGGGCTGTTGATTGGAGTACATTAAAACAAACCTGATCTCTCTAGGACATTCAGAAGCCAATTTATAAGCCCACAAAGGTGTAACTGGACTACTTCTTTAAAGTGACACCAGGCCCGGTGACCTTTGGGACATGGTTTGACCCCCAATAGGAATGTGCAATCATCATGAAACGTTCAGATCACTTACAACTCAATAGATTCTACCTTCTTGTAATGTTTCAGCCTGATTGGACCTTGTTTTCACACAAATGGACCCAAAATGATGTGAAATTGTGCTTCGTGCAACATAATTCTGGGTGCCATTTACAAACCATAAGTGCTAATGACTCCATTCCTTTTTGTGGTTGTAGGGGCTGTTGATTGGAGTACACTAAAACAAACTTCATCTCTCTAGGACATTCAGAAGCCAAGTTATAAGCCCACAAATGTGTAACTGGACTACTTCTTTAAATTGACACCAAATCCGGTGACCTTTGGGACATGGTTTGACCCCCTTAGGAAAGTGCTATCATCATGAAACGTTCAGATCACTTACAACTCAATAGATTCTACCTTCCTGTAACGTTTCTGCCTGATTGGACCTTGTTTTCACACAAATGAACCCAGAATGATGTGAAATTGTGCTTCGTGCAACATAATTCTGGGTGCCATTTAAAAACCATACGTGCTGATGACTCCATTCCTTTTTAGGGTAATGGGGGCTGTTAATTGGAGTACTCTAAAACAAACCTGACCTCTCTAGGATATTCAGAAGCCAAGTTATAATCCCACAAATGTGTAACTGGACTACTTCTTTAAAGTGACACCAGGCCCGGTGACCTTTGGGACATGGTTTGACCCCCTTAGGAAAGTGCTATCATCATGAAACGTTCAGATCACTTACAATTAAATAGATTCTACCTTCCTGTAACGTTTCAGCCTGATTGTACCTTGTTTTCACACAAATGAACCCAGAATGATGTGAAATTGTGCTTCTTGCAACATAATTCTGGGTGCCATTTAAAAACCATAAGTGCTAATGACTCCATTCCTTTTTGTGGTAATGGGGGCTGTTATTTGGAGTACTCTAAAACAAGCCTGACCTCTCTAGGATATTCAGAAGCCAAGTTATAAGCCCACAAAGGTGTAACTGGACTACTTCTTTAAAGTGACACTAGGCCCGGTGACCGTTGGGACATGGTTCGACCCCCTAAAGGAATGTGCGATCATCATGAAACGTTCAGATCACTTACATCTCAATAGATTCTACCTTCTTGTAACGTTTCAGCCTGATTGGACCTTGTTTTCACACAAATGGACACAGGATGATGTGAAATTGTGCTTCGTGCAACATAATTCTGGGTGTCATTTACAAACCATAAGTGCTAATGACTCCATTCCTTTTTGTGGTTGTAGGAGCTGTTGATTGGAGTACACTAAAACAAACCTGATCTCTCTAGGAAATTCAGAAGACAAGTTATAAGCCCACAAATGTGTAACTGGACTACTTCTTTAAATTGACACCAGATCCGGTGACCTTTGGGACATGGTTTGACCCCCTTAGGAAAGTGCTATCATCATGAAACGTTCAGATCACTTACAACTCAATATATTCTACCTTCCTGTAACCTTTCAGCCTGATTGGACCTTGTTTTCACACAAATGAACCCAGAATGATGTGAAATTGTGCTTCGTGCAACATAATTCTGGGTGCCATTTAAAAACCATAAGTGCTAATGACCCCATTCCTTTTTTTGGTTTATGTGGCTGTTAATTGGAGTACACTAAAACAAACCTGATCTCACTAGGACATTCAGAAGCCAAGTTATAAGCCCACAAATGTGTAACTGGACTACTTCTTTAAATTGACACCAGATCCGGTGACCTTTGGGACATGGTTTGACCCCCTTAGGAAAGTGCTATCATCATGAAACGTTCAGATCACTTACAACTCAATAGATTCTACCTTCATGTAACGTTTCAGCCTGATTGTACCTTGTTTTCACACAAATGAACCCAGAATGATGTGAAATTGTGCTTCTTGCAACATAATTCTGGGTGCCATTTAAAAACCATAAGTGCTAATGACTCCATTCCTTTTTGTGGTAATGGGGGCTGTTATTTGGAGTACTCTAAAACAAACCTGACCTCTCTAGGATATTCATAAGCCAAGTTATAAGCCCACAAAGGTGTAACTGGACTACTTCTTTAAAGTGACACCAGGCCCGGTGACCTTTGGGACATGGTTTGACCACCTAAATTAATGTGCGATCATCATGAAACGTTCAGATCACTTACATCTCAATAGATTCTACCTTCTTGTAACGTTTCAGCCTGATTGGACCTTGTTTTCACACAAATGGACCCAGAATGATGTGATATTGTGCTTCGTGCAACATAATTCTGGGTGCCATTTACAAACCATAAGTGCTAATGACTCCAGTCCTTTTTGGGATAATGGGGGCTGTTAATTGGAGTACTCTAAAACAAACCTGACCTCTCTAGGACATTCAGAAGCCAAGTTATAAGCCCACAAACGTGTAACTGGACTACTACTTTAAATTGACACCAGATCCGGTGAACTTTGGGACATGGTTTGACCCCCTATAGGAATGTGCGATCATCATGAAACGTTCAGATCACTTACAACTCAATAGATTCTACCTTCTTGTAATGTTTCAGCCTGATGGGACCTTGTTTTCACACAAATGAACCCAGAATGATGTGAAATTGTGCTTCGTGCAACATAATTCTGGGTGCCATTTACAAACCATCAGTGCTAATGACTCTATTCCTTTTTGTGGTTGTAGGGGATGTTGATTGGAGTACACTAAAACAAACCTGATCTCTCTAGGACATTCAGAAGCCAAGTTATAAGCCCACAAAGGTGTAACTGGACTACTTCTTTAAAGTGACACCAGGCCCGGTGACCTTTGGGACATGGTTTGACCCCCAATAGGAATGTGCAATCATCATGAAACGTTCAGATCACTTACAACTCAATAGATTCTACCTTCTTGTAATGTTTCAGCCTGATTGGACCTTGTTTTCACACAAATGAACCCAGAATGATGTGAAATTGTGCTTCGTGCAACATAATTCTGGGTGCCATTTACAAACCATAAGTGCTAATGACTCCATTCCTTTTTGTGGTTGATGTGGCTGTTAATTGGAGTACACTAAAACAAACCTGATCTCACTAGGACATTCAGAAGCCAAGTTATATGCCCACAAATGTGTAACTGGACTACTTCTTTAAATTGACACCAGATCCGGTGACCTTTGGGACATGGTTTGACCCCCTTAGGAAAGTGCTATCATCATGAAACGTTCAGATCACTTACAATTCAATAGATTCTACCTTCCTGTAACGTTTCAGCCTGATTGTACCTTGTTTTCACACAAATGAACCCAGAATGATGTGAAATTGTGCTTCTTGCAACATAATTCTGGGTGCCATTTAAAAACCATAAGTGCTAATGACTCCATTCCTTTTTGTGGTAATGGGAGCTGTTATTTGGAGTACTCTAAAACAAGCCTGACCTCTCTAGGATATTCAGAAGCCAAGTTATAAGCCCACAAAGGTGTAACTGGACTACTTCTTTAAAGTGACACCAGGCCCGGTGACCTTTGGGACATGGTTTGACACCCTAAAGGAATGTGCGATCATCATGAAACGTTCAGATCACTTACATCTCAATAGATTCTACCTTCTTGTAACGTTTCAGCCTGATTGGACCTTGTTTTCACACAAATGGACACAGAATGATGTGAAATTGTGCTTCGTGCAACATAATTCTGGGTGCCATTTACAAACCATAAGTGCTAATGACTCCATTCCTTTTTGTGGTTGTAGGAGCTGTTGATTGGAGTACACTAAAACAAACCTGATCTCTCTAGGAAATTCAGAAGACAAGTTATAAGCCCACAAATGTGTAACTGGACTACTTCTTTAAATTGACACCAGATCCGGTGACCTTTGGGACATGGTTTGACCCCCTTAGGAAAGTGCTATCATCATGAAACGTTCAGATCACTTACAACTCAATATATTCTACCTTCCTGTAACGTTTCAGCCTGATTGGACCTTGTTTTCACACAAATGAACCCAGAATGATGTGAAATTGTGCTTCGTGCAACATAATTCTGGGTGCCATTTAAAAACCATAAGTGCTAATGACCCCATTCCTTTTTGTGGTTGATGTGGCTGTTAATTGGAGTACACTAAAACAAACCTGATCTCACTAGGACATTCAGAAGCCAAGTTATAAGCCCACAAAGGTGTAACTGGACTACTTCTTTAAAGTGACACCAGGCCCGGTGACCTTTGGGACATGGTTTGACCCCCTAAAGGAATGTGCGATCATCATGAAACGTTCAGATCACTTACATCTCAATAGATTCTACCTTCTTGTAACGTTTCAGCCTGATTGGACCTTGTTTTCACACAAATGGACCCAGAATGATGTGATATTGTGCTTCGTGCAACATAATTCTGGGTGCCATTTACAAACCATAAGTGCTAATGACTCCAGTCCTTTTTGGGGTAATGGGGGCTGTTAATTGGAGTACTCTAAAACAAACCTGACCTCTCTAGGACATTCAGAAGCCAAGTTATAAGCCCACAAACGTGTAACTGGACTACTACTTTAAATTGACACCAGATCCGGTGAACTTTGGGACATGGTTTGACCCCCTATAGGAATGTGCGATCATCATGAAACGTTCAGATCACTTACAACTCAATAGATTCTACCTTCTTGTAACGTTTCAGTCTGATTGGACCTTGTTTTCACACAAATGAACCCAGAATGATGTGAAATTGTGCTTCGTGCAACATAATTCTGGGTGCCATTTACAAACCATCAGTGCTAATGACTCTATTCCTTTTTGTGGTTGTAGGGGCTGTTGATTGGAGTACACTAAAACAAACCTGATCTCTCTAGGACATTCAGAAGCCAAGTTATAAGCCCACAAAGGTGTAACTGGACTACTTCTTTAAAGTGACACCAGGCCCGGTGACCTTTGGGACATGGTTTGACCCCCAATAGGAATGTGCAATCATCATGAAACGTTCAGATCACTTACAACTCAATAGATTCTACCTTCTTGTAATGTTTCAGCCTGATTGGACCTTGTTTTCACACAAATGAACCCAGAATGATGTGAAATTGTGCTTCGTGCAACATAATTCTGGGTGCCATTTACAAACCATAAGTGCTAATGACTCCATTCCTTTTTGTGGTTGATGTGGCTGTTAATTGGAGTACACTAAAACAAACCTGATCTCACTAGGACATTCAGAAGCCAAGTTATAAGCCCACAAATGTGTAACTGGACTACTTCTTTAAATTGACACCAGATCCGGTGACCTTTGGGACATGGTTTGACCCCCTTAGGAAAGTGCTATCATCATGAAACGTTCAGATCACTTACAATTCAATAGATTCTACCTTCCTGTAACGTTTCAGCCTGATTGTACCTTGTTTTCACACAAATGAACCCAGAATGATGTGAAATTGTGCTTCTTGCAACATAATTCTGGGTGCCATTTAAAAACCATAAGTGCTAATGACTCCATTCCTTTTTGTGGTAATGGGGGCTGTTATTTGGAGTACTCTAAAACAAGCCTGACCTCTCTAGGATATTCAGAAGCCAAGTTATAAGCCCACAAAGGTGTAACTGGACTACTTCTTTAAAGTGACACTAGGCCCGGTGACCGTTGGGACATGGTTCGACCCCCTAAAGGAATGTGCGATCATCATGAAACGTTCAGATCACTTACATCTCAATAGATTCTACCTTCTTGTAACGTTTCAGCCTGATTGGACCTTGTTTTCACACAAATGGACACAGGATGATGTGAAATTGTGCTTCGTGCAACATAATTCTGGGTGTCATTTACAAACCATAAGTGCTAATGACTCCATTCCTTTTTGTGGTTGTAGGAGCTGTTGATTGGAGTACACTAAAACAAACCTGATCTCTCTAGGAAATTCAGAAGACAAGTTATAAGCCCACAAATGTGTAACTGGACTACTTCTTTAAATTGACACCAGATCCGGTGACCTTTGGGACATGGTTTGACCCCCTTAGGAAAGTGCTATCATCATGAAACGTTCAGATCACTTACAACTCAATATATTCTACCTTCCTGTAACCTTTCAGCCTGATTGGACCTTGTTTTCACACAAATGAACCCAGAATGATGTGAAATTGTGCTTCGTGCAACATAATTCTGGGTGCCATTTAAAAACCATAAGTGCTAATGACCCCATTCCTTTTTGTGGTTGATGTGGCTGTTAATTGGAGTACACTAAAACAAACCTGATCTCACTAGGACATTCAGAAGCCAAGTTATAAGCCCACAAATGTGTAACTGGACTACTTCTTTAAATTGACACCAGATCCGGTGACCTTTGGGACATGGTTTGACCCCCTTAGGAAAGTGCTATCATCATGAAACATTCAGATCACTTACAACTCAATATATTCTACCTTCCTGTAACGTTTCAGCCTGATTGGACCTTGTTTTCACACAAATGAACCCAGAATGATGTGAAATTGTGCTTCGTGCAACATAATTCTGGGTGCCATTTAAAAACCATAAGTGCTAATGACCCCATTCCTTTTTTTGGTTTATGTGGCTGTTAATTGGAGTACACTAAAACAAACCTGATCTCACTAGGACATTCAGAAGCCAAGTTATAAGCCCACAAATGTGTAACTGGACTACTTCTTTAAATTGACACCAGATCCGGTGACCTTTGGGACATGGTTTGACCCCCTTAGGAAAGTGCTATCATCATGAAACGTTCAGATCACTTACAACTCAATAGATTCTACCTTCATGTAACGTTTCAGCCTGATTGTACCTTGTTTTCACACAAATGAACCCAGAATGATGTGAAATTGTGCTTCTTGCAACATAATTCTGGGTGCCATTTAAAAACCATAAGTGCTAATGACTCCATTCCTTTTTGTGGTAATGGGGGCTGTTATTTGGAGTACTCTAAAACAAACCTGACCTCTCTAGGATATTCATAAGCCAAGTTATAAGCCCACAAAGGTGTAACTGGACTACTTCTTTAAAGTGACACCAGGCCCGGTGACCTTTGGGACATGGTTTGACCACCTAAATTAATGTGCGATCATCATGAAACGTTCAGATCACTTACATCTCAATAGATTCTACCTTCTTGTAACGTTTCAGCCTGATTGGACCTTGTTTTCACACAAATGGACCCAGAATGATGTGATATTGTGCTTCGTGCAACATAATTCTGGGTGCCATTTACAAACCATAAGTGCTAATGACTCCAGTCCTTTTTGGGATAATGGGGGCTGTTAATTGGAGTACTCTAAAACAAACCTGACCTCTCTAGGACATTCAGAAGCCAAGTTATAAGCCCACAAACGTGTAACTGGACTACTACTTTAAATTGACACCAGATCCGGTGAACTTTGGGACATGGTTTGACCCCCTATAGGAATGTGCGATCATCATGAAACGTTCAGATCACTTACAACTCAATAGATTCTACCTTCTTGTAATGTTTCAGCCTGATGGGACCTTGTTTTCACACAAATGAACCCAGAATGATGTGAAATTGTGCTTCGTGCAACATAATTCTGGGTGCCATTTACAAACCATCAGTGCTAATGACTCTATTCCTTTTTGTGGTTGTAGGGGATGTTGATTGGAGTACACTAAAACAAACCTGATCTCTCTAGGACATTCAGAAGCCAAGTTATAAGCCCACAAAGGTGTAACTGGACTACTTCTTTAAAGTGACACCAGGCCCGGTGACCTTTGGGACATGGTTTGACCCCCAATAGGAATGTGCAATCATCATGAAACGTTCAGATCACTTACAACTCAATAGATTCTACCTTCTTGTAATGTTTCAGCCTGATTGGACCTTGTTTTCACACAAATGAACCCAGAATGATGTGAAATTGTGCTTCGTGCAACATAATTCTGGGTGCCATTTACAAACCATAAGTGCTAATGACTCCATTCCTTTTTGTGGTTGATGTGGCTGTTAATTGGAGTACACTAAAACAAACCTGATCTCACTAGGACATTCAGAAGCCAAGTTATATGCCCACAAATGTGTAACTGGACTACTTCTTTAAATTGACACCAGATCCGGTGACCTTTGGGACATGGTTTGACCCCCTTAGGAAAGTGCTATCATCATGAAACGTTCAGATCACTTACAATTCAATAGATTCTACCTTCCTGTAACGTTTCAGCCTGATTGTACCTTGTTTTCACACAAATGAACCCAGAATGATGTGAAATTGTGCTTCTTGCAACATAATTCTGGGTGCCATTTAAAAACCATAAGTGCTAATGACTCCATTCCTTTTTGTGGTAATGGGAGCTGTTATTTGGAGTACTCTAAAACAAGCCTGACCTCTCTAGGATATTCAGAAGCCAAGTTATAAGCCCACAAAGGTGTAACTGGACTACTTCTTTAAAGTGACACCAGGCCCGGTGACCTTTGGGACATGGTTTGACACCCTAAAGGAATGTGCGATCATCATGAAACGTTCAGATCACTTACATCTCAATAGATTCTACCTTCTTGTAACGTTTCAGCCTGATTGGACCTTGTTTTCACACAAATGGACACAGAATGATGTGAAATTGTGCTTCGTGCAACATAATTCTGGGTGCCATTTACAAACCATAAGTGCTAATGACTCCATTCCTTTTTGTGGTTGTAGGAGCTGTTGATTGGAGTACACTAAAACAAACCTGATCTCTCTAGGAAATTCAGAAGACAAGTTATAAGCCCACAAATGTGTAACTGGACTACTTCTTTAAATTGACACCAGATCCGGTGACCTTTGGGACATGGTTTGACCCCCTTAGGAAAGTGCTATCATCATGAAACGTTCAGATCACTTACAACTCAATATATTCTACCTTCCTGTAACGTTTCAGCCTGATTGGACCTTGTTTTCACACAAATGAACCCAGAATGATGTGAAATTGTGCTTCGTGCAACATAATTCTGGGTGCCATTTAAAAACCATAAGTGCTAATGACCCCATTCCTTTTTGTGGTTGATGTGGCTGTTAATTGGAGTACACTAAAACAAACCTGATCTCACTAGGACATTCAGAAGCCAAGTTATAAGCCCACAAAGGTGTAACTGGACTACTTCTTTAAAGTGACACCAGGCCCGGTGACCTTTGGGACATGGTTTGACCCCCTAAAGGAATGTGCGATCATCATGAAACGTTCAGATCACTTACATCTCAATAGATTCTACCTTCTTGTAACGTTTCAGCCTGATTGGACCTTGTTTTCACACAAATGGACCCAGAATGATGTGATATTGTGCTTCGTGCAACATAATTCTGGGTGCCATTTACAAACCATAAGTGCTAATGACTCCAGTCCTTTTTGGGGTAATGGGGGCTGTTAATTGGAGTACTCTAAAACAAACCTGACCTCTCTAGGACATTCAGAAGCCAAGTTATAAGCCCACAAACGTGTAACTGGACTACTACTTTAAATTGACACCAGATCCGGTGAACTTTGGGACATGGTTTGACCCCCTATAGGAATGTGCGATCATCATGAAACGTTCAGATCACTTACAACTCAATAGATTCTACCTTCTTGTAACGTTTCAGTCTGATTGGACCTTGTTTTCACACAAATGAACCCAGAATGATGTGAAATTGTGCTTCGTGCAACATAATTCTGGGTGCCATTTACAAACCATCAGTGCTAATGACTCTATTCCTTTTTGTGGTTGTAGGGGCTGTTGATTGGAGTACACTAAAACAAACCTGATCTCTCTAGGACATTCAGAAGCCAAGTTATAAGCCCACAAAGGTGTAACTGGACTACTTCTTTAAAGTGACACCAGGCCCGGTGACCTTTGGGACATGGTTTGACCCCCAATAGGAATGTGCAATCATCATGAAACGTTCAGATCACTTACAACTCAATAGATTCTACCTTCTTGTAATGTTTCAGCCTGATTGGACCTTGTTTTCACACAAATGAACCCAGAATGATGTGAAATTGTGCTTCGTGCAACATAATTCTGGGTGCCATTTACAAACCATAAGTGCTAATGACTCCATTCCTTTTTGTGGTTGATGTGGCTGTTAATTGGAGTACACTAAAACAAACCTGATCTCACTAGGACATTCAGAAGCCAAGTTATAAGCCCACAAATGTGTAACTGGACTACTTCTTTAAATTGACACCAGATCCGGTGACCTTTGGGACATGGTTTGACCCCCTTAGGAAAGTGCTATCATCATGAAACGTTCAGATCACTTACAATTCAATAGATTCTACCTTCCTGTAACGTTTCAGCCTGATTGTACCTTGTTTTCACACAAATGAACCCAGAATGATGTGAAATTGTGCTTCTTGCAACATAATTCTGGGTGCCATTTAAAAACCATAAGTGCTAATAACTCCATTCCTTTTTGTGGTAATGGGGGCTGTTATTTGGAGTACTCTAAAACAAGCCTGACCTCTCTAGGATATTCAGAAGCCAAGTTATAAGCCCACAAAGGTGTAACTGGACTACTTCTTTAAAGTGACACCAGGCCCGGTGACCTTTGGGACATGGTTTGACCCCCTAAAGGAATGTGCGATCATCATGAAACGTTCAGATCACTTACATCTCAATAGATTCTACCTTCTTGTAACGTTTCAGCCTGATTGGACCTTGTTTTCACACAAATGGACACAGAATGATGTGAAATTGTGCTTCGTGCAACATAATTCTGGGTGCCATTTACAAACCATAAGTGCTAATGACTCCATTCCTTTTTGTGGTTGTAGGAGCTGTTGATTGGAGTACACTAAAACAAACCTGATCTCTCTAGGAAATTCAGAAGACAAGTTATAAGCCCACAAATGTGTAACTGGACTACTTCTTTAAATTGACACCAGATCCGGTGACCTTTGGGACATGGTTTGACCCCCTTAGGAAAGTGCTATCATCATGAAACGTTCAGATCACTTACAACTCAATATATTCTACCTTCCTGTAACGTTTCAGCCTGATTGGACCTTGTTTTCACACAAATGAAACCAGAATGATGTGAAATTGTGCTTCGTGCAACATAATTCTGGGTGCCATTTAAAAACCATAAGTGCTAATGACCCCATTCCTTTTTGTGGTTGATGTGGCTGTTAATTGGAGTACACTAAAACAAACCTGATCTCACTAGGACATTCAGAAGCCAGGTTATAAGCCCACAAATGTGTAACTGGACTACTTCTTTAAATTGACACCAGATCCGGTGACCTTTGGGACATGGTTTGACCCCCTTAGGAAAGTGCTATCATCATGAAACGTTCAGATCACTTACAACTCAATAGATTCTACCTTCCTGTAACGTTTCAGCCTGATTGTACCTTGTTTTCACACAAATGAACCCAGATTGATGTGAAATTGTGCTTCTTGCAACATAATTCTGGGTGCCATTTAAAAACCATAAGTGCTAATGACTCCATTCCTTTTTGTGGTAATGGGGGCTGTTATTTGGAGTACTCTAAAACAAACCTGACCTCTCTAGGATATTCAGAAGCCAAGTTATAAGCCCACAAAGGTGTAACTGGACTACTTCTTTAAAGTGACACCAGGCCCGGTGACCTTTGGGACATGGTTTGACCCCCTAAAGGAATGTGCGATCATCATGAAACGTTCAGATCACTTACATCTCAATAGATTCTACCTTCTTGTAACGTTTCAGCCTGATTGGACCTTGTTTTCACACAAATGGACCCAGAATGATGTGATATTGTGCTTCGTGCAACATAATTCTGGGTGCCATTTACAAACCATAAGTGCTAATGACTCCAGTCCTTTTTGGGGTAATGGGGGCTGTTAATTGGAGTACTCTAAAACAAACCTGACCTCTCTAGGATATTCAGAAGCCAAGTTATAAGCCCACAAACGTGTAACTGGACTACTACTTTAAATTGACACCAGATCCGGTGACCTTTGGGACATGGTTTGACCCCCTATAGGAATGTGCGATCATCATGAAACGTTCAGATCACTTACAACTCAATAGATTCTACCTTCTTGTAACGTTTCAGCCTGATTGGACCTTGTTTTCACACAAATGAACCCAGAATGATGTGAAATTGTGCTTCGTGCAACATAATTCTGGGTGCCATTTACAAACCATCAGTGCTAATGACTCTATTCCTTTTTGTGGTTGTAGGGGCTGTTGATTGGAGTACACTAAAACAAACCTGATCTCTCTAGGACATTCAGACGCCAAGTTATAAGCCCACTAAGGTGTAACTGGACTACTTCTTTAAAGTGACACCAGGCCCGGTGACCTTTGGGACATGGTTTGACCCCCAATAGGAATGTGCAATCATCATGAAACGTTCAGATCACTTACAACTCAATAGATTCTACCTTCTTGTAATGTTTCAGCCTGATTGGACCTTGTTTTCACACAAATGGACCCAGAATGATGTGAAATTGTGCTTCGTGCAACATAATTCTGGGTGCCATTTACAAACCATAAGTGCTAATGACTCCATTCCTTTTTGTGGTTGTAGGGGCTGTTGATTGGAGTACACTAAAACAAACCTCATCTCTCTAGGACATTCAGAAGCCAAGTTATAAGCCCACAAATGTGTAACTGGACTACTTCTTTAAATTGACACCAAATCCGGTGACCTTTGGGACATGGTTTGACCCCCTTAGGAAAGGGCTATCATCATGAAACGTTCAGATCACTTACAACTCAATAGATTCTACCTTCCTGTAACGTTTCAGCCTGATTGGACCTTGTTTCCACACAAATGAACCCAGAATGATGTGAAATTGTGCTACGTGCAACATAATTCTGGGTGCCATTTAAAAACCATACGTACTACTGACTCCATTCCTTTTTAGGGTAATGGGGGCTGTTAATTGGAGTACTCTAAAACAAACCTGACCTCTCTAGGATATTTAGAAGCCAAGTTATAATCCCACAAATGTGTAACTGGACTACTTCTTTAAAGTGACACCAGGCCCGGTGACCTTTGGGACATGGTTTGACCCCCTATAGGAATGTGCGATCATCATGAAATGTTCAGATCACTTACAACTCAATAGATTCTACCTTCTTGTAACGTTTCAGCCTGATTGGACCTTGTTTTCACACAAATGGACCCAGAATGATGTGAAATTGTGCTTCGTGCAACATAATTCTGGGTGCCATTTACAAACCATAAGTGCTAATGACTCCATTCCTTTTGTGGTTTTAGGGGTTGTTGATTGGAGTACATTAAAACAAACCTGATCCCTCTAGGACATTCAGAAGCCAAGTTATAAGCCCACAAAGGTGTAACTGGACTACTTCTTTAAAGTGACACCAGGCCCGGTGACCTTTGGGACATGGTTTGACCCCCAATAGGAATGTGCAATCATCATGAAACGTTCAGATCACTTACAACTCAATAGATTCTACCTTCTTGTAATGTTT
Source organism: Nothobranchius furzeri (assembly GCF_043380555.1). Lineage (NCBI taxonomy): Eukaryota > Metazoa > Chordata > Actinopteri > Cyprinodontiformes > Nothobranchiidae > Nothobranchius > Nothobranchius furzeri. The sequence goes on from NC_091750.1 coordinate 1,793,122, forward strand.
CAGCCTGATTGGACCTTGTTTTCACACAAATGGACCCAGAATGATGTGAAATTGTGCTTCGTGCAACATAATTCTGGGTGCCATTTACAAACCATAAGTGCTAATGACTCCATTCCTTTTTGTGGTTGTAGGGGCTGTTGATTGGAGTACACTAAAACAAACCTCATCTCTCTAGGACATTCAGAAGCCAAGTTATAAGCCCACAAATGTGTAACTGGACTACTTCTTTAAATCGACACCAAATCCGGTGACCTTTGGGACATGGTTTGACCCCCTTAGGAAAGTGCTATCATCATGAAACGTTCAGATCACTTACAACTCAATAGATTCTACCTTCCTGTAACGTTTCTGCCTGATTGGACCTTGTTTTCACACAAATGAACCCACAATGATGTGAAATTGTGCTTCGTGCAACATAATTCTGGGTGCCATTTAAAAACCATAAGTGATAATGACTTCATTCCTTTTTAGGGTAATGGGGGTTGTTAATTGGAGTACTCTAAAACAAACCTGACCTCTCTAGGATATTCAGAAGCCAAGTTATAATCCCACAAATGTGTAACTGGACTACTTCTTTAAAGTGACACCAGGCCCGGTGACCTTTGGGACTTGGTTTTACCCCCTATTGGAATGCGCGATAATCATGAAACGTTCAGATCACTTACAGCTCAATAGATTCTACCTTCTTGTAACGTTTCAGCCTGATTGGACCTTTTTTTCACACAAATGGACCCAGAATGATGTGAAATTGTGCTTCGTGTAACATAATTCTGGGTGCCATTTACAAACCATAAGTGCTAATGACTCCATTCCTTTTTGTGGTTGTAGGGGCTGTTGATTGGAGTACACTAAAACAAACCTGACCTGTCTAGGACATTCAGAAGCCAAGTTATAAGCCCACAAAGGTGTAACTGGACTACTTCTTTAAACTGACACCAGGCCCGGTGACCTTTGGGACATGGTTTGACCCCCTATAGGAATGTGCGATCATCATGAAACGTTCAGATCACTTACAACTCAATAGATTCTACCTTCTTGTAACGTTTCAGCCTGATTGGACCTTGTTTTCACACAAATGAACCCAGAATGATGTGAAATTGTGCTTCGTGCAACATAATTCTGGGTGCCATTTACAAACCATAAGTGCTAATTACTCCATTCCTTTTTTTTGGTTGTAGGGGCTGTTGATTGGAGTACACTAAAACAAACCTGATCTCTCTAGAAAATTCAGAAGCCAAGTTATAAGCCCACAAATGTGTAACTGGACTACTTCTTTAGATTGACACCAGATCCGGTGACCTTTGGGACATGGTTTGACCCCCTTAGGAAAGTGCTATCATCATGAAACGTTCAGATCACTTACAATTCAATAGATTCTACCTTCCTGTAACGTTTCAGCCTGATTGGACCTTGTTTTCACACAAATGAACCCAGAATGATGTGAAATTGTGCTTCGTGCAACATAATTCTTGGTGCCATTTACAAACCATAAGTGCTAATGACTCCATTCCTTTTTGTGGTTGAAGGGGCTGTTAATTGGAGTACACTAAAACAAACCTGATCTCACTAGGACATTCAGAAGCCAAGTTATAAGCCCACAAATGTGTAACTGGACTACTACTTTAAATTGACACCAGATCCGGTGACCTTTGGGACATGGTTTGACCCCCTTAGGAAAGTGCTATCATCATGAAACGTTCAGATCACTTACAACTCAATAGATTCTACCTTCCTGTAACGTTTCAGCCTGATTGTACCGTGTTTTCACACAAATGAACCCAGAATGATGTGAAATTGTGCTTCTTGCAACATAATTCTGGGTGCCATTTAAAAACCATAAGGGCTAATGACTCCATTCCTTTTTGTGGTAATGGGGGCTGTTATTTTGAGTACTCTAAAACAAACCTGACCTCTCTAGGATATTCAGAATTCAAGTTATAAGCCCACAAAGATGTAACTGGACTACTTCTTTAAAGTGACACCAGATCCGGTGACCTTTGGGACATGGTTTGACCCCCTAAAGGAATGTGCGATCATCATGAAACATTCAGATCACTTACAACTCAATAGATTCTACCTTCTTGTAACGTTTCAGCCTGATTGGACCTTGTTTTCACACAAATGGACCCAGAATGATGTGAAATTGTGCTTCGTGCAACATAATTCTGGGTGCCAATTACAAACCATAAGTGCTAATGACTCAATTCCTTTTTGTGGTTGTAGGGGCTGTTGATTGGAGTACATTAAAACAAACCTGATCTCTCTAGGACATTCAGAAGCCAAGTTATAAGCCCACAAAGGTGTAACTGGACTACTTCTTTAAAGTGACACCAGGCCCGGTGACCTTTGGGACATGGTTTGACCCCCTATAGGAATGTGCGATCATCATGAAACGTTCAGATCACTTACAACTCAATAGATTCTACCTTCTTGTAACGTTTCAGCCTGATTGGACCTTGTTTTCACACAAATGGACCCAGAATGATGTGAAATTGTGCTTCATGCAACATAATTCTGGGTGCCATTTACAAACCATAATTGTAGGGGCTGTTGATTGGAGTACACTAAAACAAACCTGATCTCTCTAGGACATTCAGAAGCCAAGTTTTAAGCCCACAAAGGTGTAACTGGACTACTTCTTTAAAGTGACACCAGGCCCGGTGACCTTTGGGACATGGTTTGACCCCCTATAGGAATGTGCGATCATCATGAAACGTTCAGATCACTTACAACTCAACAGATTCTACCTTCTTGTAACGTTTCAGCCTGATTGGACCTTGTTTTCACACAAATGAACCCAGAATTATGTGAAATTGTGTTTCGTGCAACATAATTCTGGGTGCCATTTACAAACCATAAGTGCTAATGACTCCATTCCTTTTTGTGGTTGTAGGGGATGTTGATTGGAGTACACTAAAACAAACCTGATCTTTCTAGGACTTTCAGAAGCCAAGTTATAAGCCCACAAATGTGTAACTGGACTACTTCTTTAAAGTGACACCAGGCCCTGTGACCTTTGGGACTTGGTTTTACCTCCTACAGGAATGTGTGATCATCATGAAACGTTCAGATCACTTACAACTCAATAGATTATACCTTCTTGTAACGTTTCAGCCTGATTGGACCTTGTTTTCACACAAATGAACCCAGAATGATGTGAAATTGTGCTTCGTGCAACATAATTCTGGGTGCCATTTAAAAACCATAAGTGCTAATGACTCCATTCCTTTTTGTGGTTGTAGGGGATGTTGATTGGAGTACACTAAAACAAACCTGATCTTTCTAGGACTTTCAGAAGCCAAGTTATAAGCCCACAAATGTGTAACTGGACTACTTCTTTAAAGTGACACCAGGCCCTGTGACCTTTGGGACATGGTTTTACCTCCTACAGGAATGTGTGATCATCATGAAACGTTCAGATCACTTACAACTCAATAGATTCTACCTTCTTGTAACGTTTCAGCCTGATTGGACCTTGTTTTCACACAAATGGACACAGAATGATGTGAAATTGTGCTTCGTGCAACATAATTCTGGGTGCCATTTACAAACCATAAGTGCTAATGACTCCATTCCTTTTTGCGGTTGTAGGAGCTGTTGATTGGAGTACACTACAACAAACCTGATCTCTCTAGGAAATTCAGAAGACAAGTTATAAGCCCACAAATGTGTAACTGGACTACTTCTTTAAATTGACACCAGATCCGGTGACCTTTGGGACATGTTTTGACCCCCTTAGGAAAGTGCTATCATCATGAAACGTTCAGATCACTTACAACTCAATATATTCTACCTTCCTGTAACGTTTCAGCCTGATTGGACCTTGTTTTCACACAAATGAACCCAGAATGATGTGAAATTGTGCTTCGTGCAACATAATTCTGGGTGCCATTTAAAAACCATAAGTGCTAATGACCCCATTCCTTTTTGTGGTTGATGTGGCTGTTAATTGGAGTACACTAAAACAAACCTGATCTCACTAGGACATTCAGAAGCCAAGTTATAAGCCCACAAATGTGTAACTGGACTACTTCTTTAAATTGACACCAGATCCGGTGACCTTTGGGACATGGTTTGACCCCCTTAGGAAAGTGCTATCATCATGAAACGTTCAGATCACTTACAACTCAATAGATTCTACCTTCCTGTAACGTTTCAGCCTGATTGTACCTTGTTTTCACACAAATGAACCCAGAATGATGTGAAATTGTGCTTCTTGCAACATAATTCTGGGTGCCATTTAAAAACCATAAGTGCTAATGACTCCATTCCTTTTTGTGGTAATGGGGGCTGTTATTTGGAGTACTCTAAAACAAACCTGACCTCTCTAGGATATTCAGAAGCCAAGTTATAAGCCCACAAAGGTGTAACTGGACTACTTCTTTAAAGTGACACCAGGCCCGGTGACCTTTGGGACATGGTTTGACCCCCTAAAGGAATGTGCGATCATCATGAAACGTTCAGATCACTTACATCTCAATAGATTCTACCTTCTTGTAACGTTTCAGCCTGATTGGACCTTGTTTTCACACAAATGGACCCAGAATGATGTGATATTGTGCTTCGTGCAACATAATTCTGGGTGCCATTTACAAACCATAAGTGCTAATGACTCCAGTCCTTTTTGGGGTAATGGGGGCTGTTAATTGGAGTACTCTAAAACAAACCTGACCTCTCTAGGATATTCAGAAGCCAAGTTATAAGCCCACAAACGTGTAACTGGACTACTACTTTAAATTGACACCAGATCCGGTGACCTTTGGGACATGGTTTGACCCCCTATAGGAATGTGCGATCATCATGAAACGTTCAGATCACTTACAACTCAATAGATTCTACCTTCTTGTAACGTTTCAGCCTGATTGGACCTTGTTTTCACACAAATGAACCCACAATGATGTGAAATTGTGCTTCGTGCAACATAATTCTGGGTGCCATTTACAAACCATCAGTGCTAATGACTCTATTCCTTTTTGTGGTTGTAGGGGCTGTTGATTGGAGTACACTAAAACAAACCTGATCTCTCTAGGACATTCAGACGCCAAGTTATAAGCCCACAAAGGTGTAACTGGACTACTTCTTTAAAGTGACACCAGGCCCGGTGACCTTTGGGACATGGTTTGACCCCCAATAGGAATGTGCAATCATCATGAAACGTTCAGATCACTTACAACTCAATAGATTCTACCTTCTTGTAATGTTTCAGCCTGATTGGACCTTGTTTTCACACAAATGGACCCAGAATGATGTGAAATTGTGCTTCGTGCAACATAATTCTAGGTGCCATTTACAAACCATAAGTGCTAATGACTCCAGTCCTTTTTGTGGTTGTAGGGGCTGTTGATTGGAGTACACTAAAACAAACCTCATCTCTCTAGGACATTCAGAAGCCAAGTTATAAGCCCACAAATGTGTAACTGGACTACTTCTTTAAATTGACACCAAATCCGGTGACCTTTGGGACATGGTTTGACCCCCTTAGGAAAGGGCTATCATCATGAAACGTTCAGATAACTTACAACTCAATAGATTCTACCTTCCTGTAACGTTTCAGCCTGATTGGACCTTGTTTCCACACAAATGAACCCAGAATGATGTGAAATTGTGCTTCGTGCAACATAATTCTGGGTGCCATTTAAAAACCATACGTGCTACTGACTCCATTCCTTTTTAGGGTAATGGGGGCTGTTAATTGGAGTACTCTAAAACAAACCTGATCTCTCTAGGATATTCAGAAGCCAAGTTATAATCCCACAAATGTGTAACTGGACTACTTCTTTAAAGTGACACCAGGCCCGGTGACCTTTGGGACATGGTTTGACCCCCTATAGGAATGTGCGATCATCATGAAACGTTCAGATCATTTACAACTCAATAGATTCTACCTTCTTGTAACGTTTCAGCCTGATTGGACCTTGTTTTCACACAAATGGACCCAGAATGATGTGAAATTGTGCTTCGTGCAACATAATTCTGGGTGCCATTTACAAACCATAAGTGCTAATGACTCCATTCCTTTTGTGGTTGTAGGGGTTGTTGATTGGAGTACATTAAAACAAACCTGATCCCTCTAGGACATTCAGAAGCCAAGTTATAAGCCCACAAAGGTGTAACTGGACTACTTCTTTAAAGTGACACCAGGCCCGGTGACCTTTGGGACATGGTTTGACCCCCAATAGGAATGTGCAATCATCATGAAACGTTCAGATCACTTACAACTCAATAGATTCTACCTTCTTGTAACGTTTCAGCCTGATTGGACCTTGTTTTCACACAAATGGACCCATAATGATGTGAATTTGTGCTTCGTGCAACATAATTCTGGGTGCCATTTAAAAACCATAAGTGATAATGACTTCATTCCTTTTTCGGGTAATGGGGGTTGTTAATTGGAGTACTCTAAAATAAACCTGACCTCTCTAGGATATTCAGAAGCCAAGTTATAATCCCACAAATGTGTAACTGGACTACTTCTTTAAAGTGACACCAGGCCTGGTGACCTTTGGGACATGGTTTTACCCCCTATTGGAATGCGCGATTATCATGAAACGTTCAGATCACTTACAGCTCAATAGATTCTACCTTCTTGTAACGTTTCAGCCTGATTGGACCTTGTTTTCACACAAATTGACCCAGAATGATGTGAAATTGTGCTTCGTGTAACATAATTCTGGGAGCCATTTACAAACCATAAGTGCTAATGACTCCATTCCTTTTTGTGGTTGTAGGGGCTGTTGATTGGAGTACACTAAAACAAACCTGACCTGTCTAGGACATTCAGAAGCCAAGTTATAAGCCCACAAAGGTGTAACTGGACTACTTCTTTAAACTGACACCAGGCCCGGTGACCTTTGGGACATGGTTTGACCCCCTATAGGAATGTGCGATCATGATGAAACGTTCAGATCACTTACAACTCAATAGATTCTACCTTCTTGTAACGTTTCAGCCTGATTGGACCTTGTTTTCACACAAATGAACCCAGAATGATGTGAAATTGTGCTTCGTGCAACATAATTCTGGGTGCCATTTACAAACCATAAGTGCTAATTACTCCATTCCTTTTTTTTGGTTGTAGGGGCTGTTGATTGGAGTACACTAAAACAAACCTGATCTCTCTAGGAAATTCAGAAGCCAAGTTATAAGCCCACAAATGTGTAACTGGACTACTTCTTTAGATTGACACCAGATCCGGTGACCTTTGGGACATGGTTTGACCCCCTTAGGAAAGTGCTATCATCATGAAACGTTCAGATCACTTACAACTCAATAGATTCTACCTTCCTGTAACGTTTCAGCCTGATTGGACCTTGTTTTCACACAAATGAACCCAGAATGATGTGAAATTGTGCTTCGTGCAACATAATTCTGGGTGCCATTTAAAAACCATAAGTGCTAATAACTCCATTCCTTTTTGTGGGTGAAGGGGCTGTTAATTGGAGTACACAAAAACAAACCTGATCTCACTAGGACATTCAGAAGCCAAGTTATAAGCCCACAAATGTGTAACTGGACTACTACTTTAAATTGACACCAGATCCGGTGACCTTTGGGACATGGTTTGACCCCCTTAGGAAAGTGCTATCATCATGAAACGTTCAGATCACTTACAACTCAATAGATTCTACCTTCCTGTAACGTTTCAGCCTGATTGTACCGTGTTTTCACACAAATGAACCCAGAATGATGTGAAATTGTGCTTCTTGCAACATAATTCTGGGTGCCATTTCAAAACCATAAGGGCTAATGACTCCATTCCTTTTTGTGGTAATGGGGGCTGTTATTTTGAGTACTCTAAAACAAACCTGACCTCTCTAGGATATTCAGAAGCCAAGTTATAAGCCCACAAAGGTGTAACTGGACTACTTCTTTAAAGTGACACCAGATCCGGTGACCTTTGGGACATGGTTTGACCCCCTAAAGGAATGTGCGATCATCATGAAACATTCAGATCACTTACAACTCAATAGATTCTACCTTCTTGTAACGTTTCAGCCTGATTGGACCTTGTTTTCACACAAATGGACCCAGAATGACGTGAAATTGTGCTTCGTGCAACATAATTCTGGGTGCCAATTACAAACCATAAGTGCTAATGACTCAATTCCTTTTTGTGGTTGTAGGGGCTGTTGATTGGAGTACATTAAAACAAACCTGATCTCTCTAGGACATTCAGAAGCCAAGTTATAAGCCCACAAAGGTGTAACTGGACTACTTCTTTAAAGTGACACCAGGCCCGGTGACCTTTGGGACATGGTTTGACCCCCTATAGGAATGTGCGATCATCATGAAACGTTCAGATCACTTACAACTCAATAGATTCTACCTTCTTGTAACGTTTCAGCCTGATTGGACCTTGTTTTCACACAAATGGACCCAGAATGATGTGAAATTGTGCTTCATGCAACATAATTCTGGGTGCCATTTACAAACCATAATTGTAGGGGCTGTTGATTGGAGTACACTAAAACAAACCTGATCTCTCTAGGACATTCAGAAGCCAAGTTTTAAGCCCACAAAGGTGTAACTGGACTACTTCTTTAAAGTGACACCAGGCCCGGTGACCTTTGGGACATGGTTTGACCCCCTATAGGAATGTGCGATCATCATGAAACGTTCAGATCACTTACAACTCAACAGATTCTACCTTCTTGTAACGTTTCAGCCTGATTGGACCTTGTTTTCACACAAATGAACCCAGAATTATGTGAAATTGTGCTTCGTGCAACATAATTCTGGGTGCCATTTACAAACAATAAGTGCTAATGACTCCATTCCTTTTTGTGGTTGTAGGGGATGTTGATTGGAGTACACTAAAACAAACCTGATCTTTCTAGGACTTTCAGAAGCCAAGTTATAAGCCCACAAATGTGTAACTGGACTACTTCTTTAAAGTGACACCAGGCCCTGTGACCTTTGGGACTTGGTTTTACCTCCTACAGGAATGTGTGATCATCATGAAACGTTCAGATCACTTACAACTCAATATATTATACCTTCTTGTAACGTTTCAGCCTGATTGGACCTTGTTTTCACACAAATGAACCCAGAATGATGTGAAATTGTGCTTCGTGCAACATAATTCTGGGTGCCATTTAAAAACCATAAGTGCTAATGACTCCATTCCTTTTTGTGGTTGTAGGGGATGTTGATTGGAGTACACTAAAACAAACCTGATCTTTCTAGGACTTTCAGAAGCCAAGTTATAAGCCCACAAATGTGTAACTGGACTACTTCTTTAAAGTGACACCAGGCCCTGTGACCTTTGGGACATGGTTTTACCTCCTACAGGAATGTGTGATCATCATGAAACGTTCAGATCACTTACAACTCAATAGATTCTACCTTCTTGTAACGTTTCAGCCTGATTGGACCTTGTTTTCACACAAATGAACCCAGAATGATGTGAAATTGTGCTTCGTGCAACATAATTCTGGGTGCCATTTAAAAACCATAAGTGCTAATGACTCCATTCCTTTTTGTGGTTGAAGGGGCTGTTAATTGGAGTACACTAAAACAAACCTGATCTCACTAGGACATTCAGAAGCCAAGTTATAAGCCCACAAATGTGTAACTGGACTACTACTTTAAATTGACACCAGATCCGGTGACCTTTGGGACATGGTTTGACCCCCTTAGGAAAGCGCTATCATCATGAAACGTTCAGATCACTTACAACTCAATAGATTCTACCTTCCTGTAACGTTTCAGCCTGATTGTACCGTGTTTACACACAAATGAACCCAGAATGATGTGAAATTGTGCTTCTTGCAACATAATTCTGGGTGCCAATTACAAACCATAAGTGCTAATGACTCAATTCCTTTTTGTGGTTGTAGGGGCTGTTGATTGGAGTACATTAAAACAAACCTGATCTCTCTAGGACATTCAGAAGCCAAGTTATAAGCCCACAAAGGTGTAACTGGACTACATCTTTAAAGTGACACCAGGCCCGGTGACCTTTGGGACATGGTTTGACCCCCTATAGGAATGTGCGATCATCATGAAACGTTCAGATCACTTACAACTCAATAGATTCTACCTTCTTGTAACTTTTCAGCCTGATTGGACCTTGTTTTCACACAAATGGACCCAGAATGATGTGAAATTGTGCTTCATGCAACATAATTCAGGGTGCCATTTACAAACCATAATTGTAGGGGCTGTAGACTGGAGTACACTAAAACAAACCTGATCTCTCTAGGACATTCAGAAGCCAAGTTTTAAGCCCACAAAGGTGTAACTGGACTACTTCTTTAAAGTGACACCAGGCCCGGTGACCTTTGGGACATGGTTTGACCCCCTATAGGAATGTGCGATCATCATGAAACGTTCAGATCACTTACAACTCAACAGATTCTACCTTCTTGTAACGTTTCAGCCTGATTGGATCTTGTTTTCACACAAATGAACCCAGAATTATGTGAAATTGTGCTTCGTGCAACATATTTCTGGGTGCCATTTACAAACCATAAGTGCTAATGACTCCATTCCTTTTTGTGGTTCTAGGGGATGTTGATTGGAGTACAATAAAACAAACCTGATCTTTCTAGGACTTTAAGAAGCCAAGTTATAAGCCCACAAATGTGTAACTGGACTACTTCTTTAAAGTGACACCAGGCCCTGTGACCTTTGGGACATGGTTTTACCCCCTACAGGAATGTGTGATCATCATGAAACGTTCAGATCACTTACAACTCAATAGATTCTACCTTCTTGTAACGTTTCAGCCTGATTGGACCTTGTTTTCACACAAATGAACCCAGAATGATGTGAAATTGTGCTTCGTGCAACATAATTCTGGGTACCATTTACAAACCATAAGTGCTAATGACTCCATTCCTTTTTGTGGTTGTAGGGGCTGTTGATTGGAGTATACTAAAACAAACCTGACCTCTCTAGAATATTCAGAAGCCAAGTTATAAGCCCACAAATGTGTAACTGGACTACTTCTTTAAAGTGACACCAGATCCGGTGACCTTTAGGACATGGTTTGACCCCCTTAGGAAAGTGCTATCATCATGAAACGTTCAGATCACTTACAACTCAATAGATTCTACCTTCCTGTAACGTTTCAGCCTGATTGGACCTTGTTTTCACACAAATGAACCCAGAATGATGTGAAATTGTGCTTCGTGCAACATAATTCTGGGTGCCAATTACAAACCATAATTGCTAATGACTCAATTCCTTTTTGTGGTTGTAGGGGCTGTTGATTGGAGTACATTAAAACAAACCTGATCTCTCTAGGACATTCAGAAGCCAAGTTTTAAGCCCACAAAGGTGTAACTGGACTACTTCTTTAAAGTGACACCAGATCCGGTGACCTTTGGGACATGGTTTCACCCCCTAAAGGAATGTGCGATCATCATGAAACGTTCAGATCACTTACAACTCAATAGATTCTACCTTCTTGTAACGTTTCAGCCTGATTGGACCTTGTTTTCACACAAATGGACCCAGAATGATGTGAAATTGTGCTTCGTGCAACATAATTCTGGGTGCCATTTACAAACCATAAGTGCTAATGACTCAATTCCTTTTTGTGGTTGTAGGGGCTGTTGATTGGAGTACATTAAAACAAACCTGATCTCTCTAGGACATTCAGAAGCCAAGTTATAAGCCCACAAAGGTGTAACTGGACTACTTCTTTAAAGTGACACCAGGCCCGGTGACCTTTGGGACATGGTTTGACCCCCTATAGGAATGTGCGATCATCATGAAACGTTCAGATCACTTACAACTCAACAGATTCTACCTTCTTGTAACGTTTCAGCCTGATTGGACCTTGTTTTCACACAAATGAACCCAGAATGATGTGAAAATGTGCTTCGTGCAACATAATTCTGGGTGCCATTTACAAACCATAAGTGCTAATGACTCCATTCCTTTTTGTGGTTGTAGGGGCTGTTGATTGGAGTATACTAAAACAAACCTGACCTCTCTAGGATATTCAGAAGCCAAGTTATAAGCCCACAAATGTGTAACTGGACTACTTCTTTAAAGTGACACCAGATCCGGTGACCTTTAGGACATGGTTTGACCCCCTTAGAAAAGTGCTATCATCATGAAACGTTCAGATCTTTTACAACTCAATAGATTCTACCTTCCTGTAACGTTTCAGCCTGATTGGACCTTGTTTTCACACAAATGGACCCAGAATGATGTGAAATTGTGCTTCGTGCAACATAATTCTGGGTGCCATTTACAAACCATAAGTGCTAATGACTCCATTCCTTTTTGTGGTTGTAGGGGTTGTTGATTGGAGTACATTAAAACAAACCTGATCTCTCTAGGACATTCAGAAGCCAAGTTATAAGCCCACAAAGGTGTAACTGGACTATTCTTTAAAGTGACACCAGGCCCGGTGACCTTTGGGACATGGTTTGACCCCCAATAGGAATGTGCAATCATCATGAAACGTTCAGATCACTTACAGCTCAATAGATTCTACCTTCTTGTAGCGTTTCAGCCTGATTGGACCTTGTTTTCACACAAATGGACCCAGAATGATGTGAAATTGTGCTTCGTGCAACATAATTCTGGGTGCCATTTACAAACCATAAGTGCTAATGACTCCATTCCTTTTTGTGGTTGTAGGGGCTGTTGATTGGAGTACACTAAAACAAACCTCATCTCTCTACGACATTCATAAGCGAAGTTATAAGCCCACAAATGTGTAACTGGACTACTTCTTTAAATTGACACCAAATCCGGTGACCTTTGGGACATGGTTTGACCCCCTTAGGAAAGTGCTATCATCATGAAACGTTCAGATCACTTACAACTCAATAGATTCTACCTTCCTGTAACGTTTCTGCCTGATTGGACCTTGTTTTCACACAAATGAACCCAGAATGATGTGAAATTGTGCTTCGTGCAACATAATTCTGGGTGCCATTTAAAAACCATAAGTGCTAATGACTCCATTCCTTTTTAGGGTAATGGAGGCTGTTAATTGGAGTACTCTAAAACAAACCTGACCTCTCTAGGATATTCAGAAGCCAAGTTATAAGCCCACAAATGTGTAACTGGACTACTTCTTTAGAGTGACACCAGGCCCGGTGACCTTTGGGACATGGTTTTACCCCCTATAGGAATGCGCGATCATCATGAAACGTTCAGATCACTTACAACTCAATAGATTCTACCTTCTTGTAACGTTTCAGCCGGATTGGACCTTGTTTTCACACAAATGGACCCAGAATGATGTGAAATTGTGCTTCGTGCAACATAATTCTGGGTGCCATTTACAAACCATAAGTGCTAATCACTCCATTCCTTTTTGTGGTTGTAGGGGCTGTTGATTGGAGTACACTAAAACAAACCTCACCTGTCTAGGACATTCAGAAGCCAAGTTATAAGCCCACAAAGGTGTAACTGGACTACTTCTTTAAAGTGACACCAGGCCCGGTGACCTTTGGGACATGGTTTGACCCCCTATAGGAATGTGCGATCATCATGAAACGTTCAGATCACTTACAACTCAATAGATTCTACCTTCTTGTAACGTTTCAGCCTGATTGGACCTTGTTTTCACACAAATGGACCCAGAATGATGTGAAATTGTGCTTCGTGCAACATAATTCTGGGTGCCATTTACAAACCATAAGTGCTAATGACTCCATTCCTTTTTGTGGTTGTAGGGGCTGTTGATTGGAGTATACTAAAACAAACCTGACCTCTCTAGGATATTCAGAAGCCAAGTTATAAGCCCACATATGTGTAACTGGACTACTTCTTTAAAGTGACACCAGGCCCGGTGACCTTTGGGACATGGTTTGACGCCCTATAGGAATGTGCGATCATCATGAAACGTTCAGATCACTTACAACTCAATAGATTCTACCTTCTTGTAACTTTTCAGCCTGATTGGACCTTGTTTTCACACAAATGGACCCAGAATGATGGGAAATTGTGCTTCATGCAACATAATTCTGGGTGCCATTTACAAACCATAATTGTAGGGGCTGTAGACTGGAGTACACTAAAACAAATCTGATCTCTCTAGGACATTCAGAAGCCAAGTTTTAAGCCCACAAAGGTGTAACTGGACTACTTCTTTAAAGTGACACCAGGCCCGGTGACCTTTGGGACATGGTTTGACCCCCTATAGGAATGTGCGATCATCATGAAACGTTCAGATCACTTACAACTCAACAGATTCTACCTTCTTGTAACGTTTCAGCCTGATTGGACCTTGTTTTCACACAAATGAACCCAGAATTATGTGAAATTGTGCTTCGTGCAACATATTTCTGGGTGCCATTTACAAACCATAAGTGCTAATGACTCCATTCCTTTTTGTGGTTCTAGGGGATGTTGATTGGAGTACACTAAAACAAACCTGATCTTTCTAGGACTTAAAGAAGCCAAGTTATAAGCCCACAAATGTGTAACTGGACTACTTCTTTAAAGTGACACCAGGCCCTGTGACCTTTGGGACATGGTTTTACCCCCTACAGGAATGTGTGATCATCATGAAACGTTCAGATCACTTACAACTCAATAGATTCTACCTTCTTGTAACGTTTCAGCCTGATTGGACCTTGTTTTCACACAAATGAACCCAGAATGATGTGAAATTGTGCTTCGTGCAACATAATTCTGGGTGCCATTTACAAACCATAAGTGCTAATGACTCCATTCCTTTTTGTGGTTGTAGGGGCTGTTGATTGGAGTATACTAAAACAAACCTGACCTCTCTAGAATATTCAGAAGCCAAGTTATAAGCCCACAAATGTGTAACTGGACTACTTCTTTAAAGTGACACCAGATCCGGTGACCTTTAGGACATGGTTTGACCCCCTTAGGAAAGTGCTATCATCATGAAACGTTCAGATCACTTACAACTCAATAGATTCTACCTTCCTGTAACGTTTCAGCCTGATTGGACCTTGTTTTCACACAAATGAACCCAGAATGATGTGAAATTGTGCTTCGTGCAACATAATTCTGGGTGCCAATTACAAACCATAATTGCTAATGACTCAATTCCTTTTTGTGGTTGTAGGGGCTGTTGATTGGAGTACATTAAAACAAACCTGATCTCTCTAGGACATTCAGAAGCCAAGTTGTAAGCCCACAAAGGTGTAACTGGACTACTTCTTTAAACTGACACCAGATCCGGTGACCTTTGGGACATGGTTTCACCCCCTAAAGGAATGTGCGATCATCATGAAACGTTCAGATCACTTACAACTCAATAGATTCTACCTTCTTGTAACGTTTCAGCCTGATTGGACCTTGTTTTCTCACAAATGGACCCAGAATGATGTGAAATTGTGCTTCGTGCAACATAATTCTGGGTGCCAATTACAAACCATAAGTGCTAATGACTCAATTCCTTTTTGTGGTTGTAGGGGCTGTTGATTGGAGTACATTAAAACAAACCTGATCTCTCTAGGACATTCAGAAGCCAAGTTATAAGCCCACAAAGGTGTAACTGGACTACTTCTTTAAAGTGACACCAGGCCCGGTGACCTTTGGGACATGGTTTGACCCCCTATAGGAATGTGCGATCATCATGAAACGTTCAGATCACTTAAAACTCAACAGATTCTACCTTCTTGTAACGTTTCAGCCTGATTGGACCTTGTTTTCACACAAATGAACCCAGAATGATGTGAAAATGTGCTTCGTGCAACATAATTCTGGGTGCCATTTACAAACCATAAGTGCTAATGACTCCATTCCTTTTTGTGGTTGTAGGGGCTGTTGATTGGAGTATACTAAAACAAACCTGACCTCTCTAGGATATTCAGAAGCCAAGTTATAAGCCCACAAATGTGTAACTGGACTACTTCTTTAAAGTGACACCAGATCCGGTGACCTTTAGGACATGGTTTGACCCCCTTAGGAAAGTGCTATCATCACGAAACGTTCAGATCTTTTACAACTCAATAGATTCTACCTTCCTGTAACGTTTCAGCCTGATTGGACCTTGTTTTCACACAAATGGACCCAGAATGATGTGAAATTGTGCTTCGTGCAACATAATTCTGGGTGCGATTTACAAACCATAAGTGCTAATGACTCCATTCCTTTTTGTGGTTGTAGGGGTTGTTGATTGGAGTACATTAAAACAAACCTGATCTCTCTAGGACATTCAGAAGCCAAGTTATAAGCCCACAAAGGTGTAACTGGACTACTTCTTTAAAGTGACACCAGGCCCGGTGACCTTTGGGACATGGTTTGAACCCCAATAGGAATGTGCGATCATCATGAAACGTTCAGATCACTTACAGCTCAATAGATTCTACCTTCTTGTAGCGTTTCAGCCTGATTGGACCTTGTTTTCACACAAATGGACCCAGAATGATGTGAAATTGTGCTTCGTGCAACATAATTCTGGGTGCCATTTACAAACCATAAGTGCTAATGACTCCATTCCTTTTTGTGGTTGTAGGGGCTGTTGATTGGAGTACACTAAAACAAACCTCATATCTCTAGGACATTCAGAAGCGAAGTTATAAGCCCACAAATGTGTAACTGGACTACTTCTTTAAATTGCCACCAAATCCGGTGACCTTTGGGACATGGTTTGACCCCCTTAGGAAAGTGCTATCATCATGAAACGTTCAGATCACTTAAAACTCAATAGATTCTACCTTCCTGTAACGTTTCTGCCTGATTGGACCTTGTTTTCACACAAATGAACCCAGAATGATGTGAAATTGTGCTTCGTGCAACATAATTCTGGGTGCCATTTAAAAACCATAAGTGCTAATGACTCCATTCCTTTTTAGGGTAATGGAGGCTGTTAATTGGAGTACTCTAAAACAAACCTGACCTCTCTAGGATATTCAGAAGCCAAGTTATAAGCCCACAAATGTGTAACTGGACTACTTCTTTAGAGTGACACCAGGCCCGGTGACCTTTGGGACATGGTTTTACCCCCTATAGGAATGCGCGATCATCATGAAACGTTCAGATCACTTACAACTCAATAGATTCTACCTTCTTGTAACGTTTCAGCCGGATTGGACCTTGTTTTCACACAAATGGACCCAGAATGATGTGAAATTGTGCTTCGTGCAACATATTTCTGGGTGTTATTACAAACCATAAGTGCTAATGACTCCATTCCTTTTTGTGGTTGTAGGGGATGTTGATTGGAGTACACTAAAACAAACCTGATCTTTCTAGGACTTTCAGAAGCCAAGTTATAAGCCCACAAATGTGTAACTGGACTACTTCTTTAAAGTGACACCAGATCCGGTGACCTTTAGGACATGGTTTGACCCCCTTAGGAAAGTGCTATCATCATGAAACGTTCAGATCACTTACAACTCAATAGATTCTACCTTCCTGTAACGTTTCAGCCTGATTGGACCTTGTTTTCACACAAATGAACCCAGAATGATGTGAAATTGTGCTTCGTGCAACATAATTCTGGGTGCCAATTACAAACCATAATTGCTAATGACTCAATTCCTTTTTGTGGTTGTAGGGGCTGTTGATTGGAGTACATTAAAACAAACCTGATCTCTCTAGGACATTCAGAAGCCAAGTTTTAAGCCCACAATGGTGTAACTGGACTACTTCTTTAAAGTGACATCAGATCCGGTGACCTTTGGGACATGGTTTCACCCCCTATAGGAATGTGCGATCATCATGAAACGTTCAGATCACTTACAACTCAATAGATTCTACCTTCTTGTAACGTTTCAGCCTGATTGGACCTTGTTTTCACACAAATGGACCCAGAATGATGTGAAATTGTGCTTCATGCAACATAATTCTGGGTGCCATTTACAAACCATAATTGTAGGGGCTGTTGATTGGAGTACACTAAAACAAACCTGATCTCTCTAGGACATTCAGAAGCCAAGTTTTAAGCCCACAAAGGTGTAACTGGACTACTTCTTTAAAGTGACACCAGGCCCGGTGACCTTTGGGACATGGTTTGACCCCCAATAGGAATGTGCGATCATCATGAAACGTTCAGATAACTTACAACTCAACAGATTCTACCTTCTTGTAACGTTTCAGCCTGATTGGACCTTGTTTTCACACAAATGAACCCAGAATGATGTGAAATTGTGCTTCGTGCAACATAATTCTGGGTGCCATTTAAAAACCATAAGTGCTAATGACTCCATTCCTTTTTGTAGTTGAAGGGGCTGTTAATTGGAGTACACTAAAACAAACCTGATCTCACTAGGACATTCAGAAGCCAAGTTATAAGCCCACAAATGTGTAACTGGACTACTACTTTAAAATGACACCAGATCCGGTGACCTTTGGGACATGGTTTGACCCCCTTAGGAAAGTGCTATCATCATGAAACGTTCAGATCACTTACAACTCAATAGATTCTACCTTCCTGTAACATTTCAGCCTGATTGTACCGTGTTTACACACAAATGAACCCAGAATGATGTGAAATTGTGCTTCTTGCAACATAATTCTGGGTGCCAATTACAAACCATAAGTGCTAATGACTCAGTTCCTTTTTGTGGTTGTAGGGGCTGTTGATTGGAGTACATTAAAACAAACCTGATCTCTCTAGGACATTCAGAAGCCAAGTTATAAGCCCACAAAGGTGTAACTGGACTACTTCTTTAAAGTGACACCAGGCCCGGTGACCTTTGGGACATGGTTTGACCCCCTATAGGAATGTGCGATCATCATGAAACGTTCAGATCACTTACAACTCAATAGATTCTACCTTCTTGTAACTTTTCAGCCTGATTGGACCTTGTTTTCACACAAATGGACCCAGAATGATGTGAAATTGTGCTTCATGCAACATAATTCTGGGTGCCATTTACAAACCATAATTGTAGGGGCTGTTGACTGGAGTACACTAAAACAAACCTGATCTCTCTAGGACATTCAGAAGCCAAGTTTTAAGCCCACAAAGGTGTAACTGGACTACTTCTTTAAAGTGACACCAGGCCCGGTGACCTTTGGGACATGGTTTGACCCCCTATAGGAATGTGCGATCATCATGAAACGTTCAGATCACTTACAACTCAACAGATTCTACCTTCTTGTAACGTTTCAGCCTGATTGGACCTTGTTTTCACACAAATGAACCCAGAATTATGTGAAATTGTGCTTCGTGCAACATATTTCTGGGTGCCATTTACAAACCATAAGTGCTAATGACTCCATTCCTTTTTGTGGTTCTAGGGGATGTTGATTGGAGTACACTAAAACAAACCTGATCTTTCTAGGACTTTCAGAAGCCAAGTTATAAGCCCACAAATGTGTAACTGGACTACTTCTTTAAAGTGACACCAGGCCCTGTGACCTTTGGGACATGGTTTGACCCCCTAAAGGAATGTGTGATCATCATGAAACGTTCAGATCACTTACAACTCAATAGATTCTACCTTCTTGTAACGTTTCAGCCTGATTGGACCTTGTTTTCACACAAATGAACCCAGAATGATGTGAAATTGTGCTTCGTGCAACATAATTCTGGGTGCCATTTACAAACCATAAGTGCTAATGACTCCATTCCTTTTTGTGGTTGTAGGGGCTGTTGATTGGAGTATACTAAAACAAACCTGACCTCTCTAGGATATTCAGAAGCCAAGTTATAAGCCCACAAATGTGTAACTGGACTACTTCTTTAAAGTGACACCAGATCCGGTGACCTCTAGGACATGGTTTGACCCCCTTAGGAAAGTGCTATCATCATGAAACGTTCAGATCACTTACAACTCAATAGATTCTACCTTCCTGTAACGTTTCAGCCTGATTGGACCTTGTTTTCACACAAATGAACCCAGAATGATGTGAAATTGTGCTTCGTGCAACATAATTCTGGGTGCCAATTACAAATCATAATTGCTAATGACTCAATTCCTTTTTGTGGTTGTAGGGGCTGTTGATTGGAGTACATTAAAACAAACCTGATCTCTCTAGGACATTCAGAAGCCAAGTTATAAGCCCACAAAGGTGTAACTGGACTACTTCTTTAAAGTGACACCAGATCCGGTGACCTTTAGGACATGGTTTGACCCCCTTAGGAAAGTGCTATCATCATGAAACGTTCAGATCACTTACAACTCAATAGATTCTACCTTCCTGTAACGTTTCAGCCTGATTGGACCTTGTTTTCACACAAATGAACCCAGAATGATGTGAAATTGTGCTTCGTGCAACATAATTCTGGGTGCCAATTACAAACCATAATTGCTAATGACTCAATTCCTTTTTGTGGTTGTAGGGGCTGTTGATTGGAGTACATTAAAACAAACCTGATCTCTCTAGGACATTCAGAAGCCAAGTTTTAAGCCCACAAAGGTGTAACTGGACTACTTCTTTAAACTGACACCAGATCCGGTGACCTTTAGGACATGGTTTGACCCCCTTAGGAAAGTGCTATCATCATGAAACGTTCAGATCTTTTACAACTCAATAGATTCTACCTTCTTGTAACGTTTCAGCCTGATTGGACCTTGTTTTCACACAAATGGACCCAGAATGATGTGAAATTGTGCTTCGTGCAACATAATTCTGGGTGCCATTTAAAAACCATAAGTGCTAATGACTCCATTCCTTTTTGTGGTAATGGGGGCTGTTATTTGGAGTACTCTAAAACAAACCTGACCTCTCTAGGATATTCAGAAGCCAAGTTATAAGCCCACAAATGTGTAACTGGACTACTTCTTTAAAGTGACACCAGGCTCGGTGACCTTTGGGACATGGTTTTACCCCCTATAGGAATGTGCGATCATCATGAAATGTTCAGATCAGTTACAACTCAATAGATTCTACCTTCCTGTAACGTTTCAGCCTGATTGGACCTTGTTTTCACACAAATGGACCCAGAATGATGTGAAATTGTGCTCCATGCAACATAATTCTGGGTGCCATTTACAAACCATAAGTGCTAATGACTCCATTCCTTTTTAGGGTAATGGAGGCTGTTAATTGGAGTACTCTAAAACAAACCTGACCTCTCTAGGATATTCAGAAGCCAAGTTATAAGCCCACAAATGTGTAACTGGACTACTTCTTTAGAGTGACACCAGGCCCGGTGACCTTTGGGACATGGTTTTACCCCCTATAGGAATGCGCGATCATCATGAAACGTTCAGATAACTTACAACTCAATAGATTCTACCTTCTTGTAACATTTCAGCCGGATTGGACCTTGTTTTCACACAAATGGACCCAGAATGATGTGAAATTGTGCTTCGTGCAACATAATTCTGGGTGCCATTTACAAACCATAAGTGCTAATGACTCCATTCCTTTTTGTGGTTGTAGGGGCTGTTGATTGGAGTACACTAAAACAAACCTGACCTGTCTAGGACATTCAGAAGCCAAGTTATAAGCCCACAAAGGTGTAACTGGACTACTTCTTTAAAGTGACACCAGGCCCTGTGACCTTTGGGACATGGTTTGACCCCCTATAGGAATGTGTGATCATCATGAAACGTTCAGATCACTTACAACTCAATAGATTCTACCTTCTTGTAACGTTTCAGCCTGATTGGACCTTGTTTTCACACAAATGAACCCAGAATGATGTGAAATTGTGCTTCGTGCAACATAATTCTGGGTGCCATTTACAAACCATAAGTGCTAATGACTCCATTCCTTTTTGTGGTTGTAGGGGCTGTTGATTGGAGTATACTAAAACAAACCTGACCTCTCTAGGATATTCAGAAGCCAAGTTATAAGCCCACAAATGTGTAACTGAACTACTTCTTTAAAGTGACACCAGATCCGGTGACCTTTAGGACATGGTTTGACCCCCTTAGGAAAGTGCTATCATCATGAAACGTTCAGATCACTTACAACTCAATAGATTCTACCTTCCTGTAACGTTTCAGCCTGATTGGACCTTGTTTTCACACAAATGAACCCAGAATGATGTGAAATTGTGCTTCGTGCAACATAATTCTGGGTGCCAATTACAAACCATAATTGCTAATGACTCAATTCCTTTTTGTGGTTGTAGGGGCTGTTGATTGGAGTACATTAAAACAAACCTGATCTCTCTAGGACATTCAGAAGCCAAGTTTTAAGCCCACAAAGGTGTAACTGGACTACTTCTTTAAAGTGACACCAGATCCGGTGACCTTTGGGACATGGTTTCACCCCCTATAGGAATGTGCGATCATCATGAAACGTTCAGATCACTTACAACTCAATAGATTCTACCTTCTTGTAACGTTTCAGCCTGATTGGACCTTGTTTTCACACAAATGGACCCAGAATGATGTGAAATTGTGCTTCATGCAACGTAATTCTGGGTGCCATTTACAAACCATAATTGTAGGGGCTGTTGATTGGAGTACACTAAAACAAACCTGATCTCTCTAGGACATTCAGAAGCCAAGTTTTAAGCCCACAAAGGTGTAACTGGACTACTTCTTTAAAGTGACACCAGGCCCGGTGACCTTTGGGACATGGTTTGACCCCCAATAGGAATGTGCGATCATCATGAAATGTTCAGATCACTTACAACTCAACAGATTCTACCTTCTTGTAACGTTTCAGCCTGAATGGACCTTGTTTTCACACAAATGAACACAGAATGATGTGAAAATGTGCTTCGTGCAACATAATTCTGGGTGCCATTTACAAACCATAAGTGCTAATGACTCCATTCCTTTTTGTGGTTGTAGGGGCTGTTGAATGGAGTATACTAAAACAAACCTGACCTCTCTAGGATATTCAGAAGCCAAGTTATAAGCCCACAAATGTGTAACTGGACTACTTCTTTAAAGTGACACCAGATCCGCTGACCTTTAGGACATTGTTTGACCCCCTTAGGAAAGTGCTATCATCATGAAACGTTCAGATCTTTCACAACTCAATAGATTCTACCTTCCTGTAACGTTTCAGCCTGATTGGACCTTGTTTTCACACAGATGGACCCAGAATGATGTGAAATTGTGCTTCGTGCAACATAATTCTGGGTGCCATTTACAAACCATAAGTGCTAATGACTCCATTCCTTTTTGTGGTTGTAGGGGTTGTTGGTTGGAGTACATTAAAACAAACCTGATCTCTCTAGGACATTCAGAAGCCAAGTTATAAGCCCACAAAGGTGTAACTGGACTACTTCTTTAAAGTGACACCAGGCCCGGTGACATTTGGGACATGGTTTGACCCCCAATAGGAATGTGCGATCATCATGAAACGTTCAGATCACTTACAGCTCAATAGATTCTACCTTCTTGTAATGTTTCAGCCTGATTGGACCTTGTTTTCACACAAATGGACCCAGAATGATGTGAAATTGTGCTTCGTGCAACATAATTCTGGGTGCCATTTACAAACCATAAGTGCTAATGACTCCATTCCTTTTTGTGGTTGTAGGGGCTTTTGATTGGAGTACACTAAAACAAACCTCATCTCTCTAGGACATTCAGAAGCGAAGTTATAAGCCCACAAATGTGTAACTGGACTACTTCTTTAAATTGACACCAAATCCGGTGACCTTTGGGACATGGTTTGACCCCCTTAGGAAAGTGCTATCATCATGAAACGTTCAGATCACTTACAACTCAATAGATTCTACCTTCCTGTAACGTTTCTGCCTGATTGGACCTTGTTTTCACACAAATGA